>NW_026781910.1:462500-1177680 GCF_031769215.1 Ylistrum balloti | reverse complement strand
CTCTTCAGATGAGCTTATATTTAATAGATCACTTTTGTAAAATGTCAGTATGATAGGTTCAATATGTCAATGCAATGTTATTATCAACTTCAAATACAGAGAGTTTTTAAAATCTTTTTAAAGGAACTATAACTAAGTCACCAATCAGCAATTCCCATCATATCAAAACTATTTTAACTCTGACATACATGAATAAATGTTTGCCATTTAATTAAAGCAGAAAAGACATCAAATTTTAGTACAAGTTGTAAAAGTTAACAGAATATTGAATATGCCACATAAGCTCCAAGAGATATAATAGTTTGTCTTTGAAATCATTGTTTTAAATCTTCATCAGAAACCTTATAATGCAAGAATGAAGACCCAGGATATAACTTGTCTATGGAAACTTGATGAGGTCTGAGAAACTGATTTCATAGATTTCCTGTCACACAAGTGATGTCTTTTCATAACATAAAATTTGGCAGTAGGTGACTATAAGTGTAGTGAAATGGCTTCCTCCCATCTACTACGTGGATAACGTGTTTAAAACAACTTTGGCCTCTGCAGACTTATTTACATTAACAGCTAGCAGTAAGTAAGAGTGATATTGCTCAACTATCAGTTTAGTCAATAAAGTGATAAGCTTTGAGAGAGAAATGTAGGTCGGGAAGCTGTGTGTATTGGAGCAGTATAAATTGATATCAATGTCATACAACTGTCATCCTCAATTGCAAGTGTCAATAGTACAACATGATAGCACACATCCTGACTGATGGCTAACATACTGGCTAAGCTGATCGGCCTACCTATTATCAAAACACACAGACATTAAGCTCGTCTGTCTGATTGGAAAGGCTTATAACAAGTGCCCTAACTCTATTACACTCAACATCAACAACACTAATAGCTAAGTGGATAGATCACTCTTTTAACACCCATAACCAAAAAAAGTGTTGCAAATAGCATTTTTACAATATAACCGATGCACTATGAGGTAATAAATTATTAGTACCAAAATTTCCTAGAAATCTTGTAAAGCAAAGTGTTTTATTCAAAATGACCAAACACACAGAAATGAGACAAGAAAAAGCTGTCTCTAAGACAAATATCGAATTAATTTTCATTTAGAAAATTTTCTCACTGGCTGCGATTATATCAATATCAACTAACACCCAACAAATGCAATGGTTTCCTAATTAAGGACTCCATGTGAGTTAGACTCCTTTCTCCTTAACATAGCTTCACTTCCACCACTAAGATCGATTTCCTAAATCAGAATGCTACCTATCAATACAGTTGTAAGCTAGGTAATAATGATTCTGTCTGATGTAGGGTAATCCTATACCAGCTTATATAGTAACACCTGTCCCTTAACCAGAAAGAAACAAGAACTGAATACTAATTAAAATCAACCTTGTGAGTATTGCTGAAGCAATGCAGGTCCTTTCTGGCCACCACAAGCGATTACGTATACACTAATGATTTGTAAAGATGGTGCTGTTTGGTGATAATTTGGAAAAAGAGTATACAATTGGTTTATAACTGCTATTGTTGAAACAATGCTGTGAATAAGTATGACAATATGACAATGCAATTTCATCACCAATGTGTTTTATATTTATTTATTTGTGTGAAATGTTTTATTAGAATCCAGTCAGGAATGAAGCTGCTAAAGTGATGTTAACAATTTTCTTAAATAAAAAAAAAAAAAACAACAACAAAAACAAAAGAACACATAATGGTGATGTTGACCATAGCCCAAAGCATGAAAATTGCTTTAAATGTGTAAACTTTAAACAAAAAAAGAAAAATCTCTCAAGTGGTGAAGCCACTAGAGCACTGACATTGATTTTCTAACTATAGTAAATGACCTTGACCCAACAACCCAGAAACTCAATGTTGTCAAAGATGTTTTGATCCTTAATAAGTGTGTGAAGATTGATGGAAATCCCTCTAGGCATGAAGCTGCTAAAGCAATGACAATGGTTTTCTAAAAATAGTAACAATGACATTGACCTTGGCCAAACAACTCTATAACACAAACTTTTCCAAGATATTTTGATGCTTTATAAGTGTGTGAAGTTTGATGAGAATCCCTCCAGGAATGAAGTCACCTGAGTGCTATCACACTGGGACAGAGAGGAAAACTATAGCCACTCCTACCTCGGCTAACTAATCAATGTACATATTCTAGTGATAATCTTATTTTTTGCTTTTTAACACCTTGCCCTAAGATAATACACTAATCTAAAATGTGATCGTGCCAAATCAAGTACATTCATCAAATATGTGCTACTCTCAAACTTTAAACATGTAGCCTTATACATTATTTCAATTTTAAACCTAAACCTGCCTTTCTTTAATGTAGAACATAACATCTGATTTTCCACAACTGGACAAAACCATACTGAAGCAGAAAAAGACATATTACAGGGCAATGAAACAGCATTGTTTGGTTTGTCCTGGCTGTTCTACCTGCTTTATAAATGGCCCAAATGATCAGACCAGAAATGTTCTGATCATACCAAGTCCTCTAGAATTTTACCTGTGCTTTGCTGGGATGTGGTGCACCCTGGAACTCTATAGTACCATATGCATTTGTAGGATATGACTCTGTGTGACCATAGGGATGCCATTTCTCGTTTACAGGGGAGGGACTGTAGAGGTTTGAAAGTGTGTCATGCCAGTCTTTGTTACGACCACAGCAGCACCTGTGAACAAAAAAAGAACATGAGGCCCATAAGCCTTAATGGTCACCTGGGCTAAATTTTTGTTTTTAACAAATGACAAGCACAAACTAAGCAAACTGCCTTATCCAGTATCTAGCATACAGCTTAAAGCCTGCAGAGTATTGCTTGTAGCAAGAGTGGATTTGAAGGACATTGCATAAATTTGAACAACTTTTAGGCCTTGCAGTGAAGTTTTCAAAACACTGAACGTACATGACAACTAAATTCCAACCTGTTTCGTAATTCCATTGAAAATGAATACAAATACTTAAACATTTGACCCCAGTGAGCTTGTGATAAGTATCTTCATTCAATTTAGTGACATAATGCAGCTTCTGTAAGGGGAAGTAATTATTATCAGGTCTGTAAGTCTGTATGCCTTTGGGTAATATCTTAAAGTAAACAGGAAATTGATATATTAACATGGTAAAGATCAAGTACCAAAAGTTACAAACATGACTTTACTTACTTGCCAGGATCACGCAGACTGGCGATGAATTTGCAGCACTCTCGCTTGTAAAAGGTCTTCTCAACCCATGACCTCTGACTCTGCCAACACAAAAAATATTGAAACCACTTTTAAATCTCATTCTATATAGATATAAAAGAAAGGTGATCTCCTCCAAAGGTCACGTCCTCCTGAGGGATCACAAAATGTGGTAAAACTTTAATAAGGTTCTTTAATCAAATTTTTTCGATAATGATAGAAATTTCCTCACTTTGATTATTCTGATTACACAACATTAGACTTCAATCATGAGATGAATGTTTGACCTCAAGACCTTCATGTATTGCCGATGTCTTGATGTCATCTCAGTGCTGTTTTACTGTTACACGGGCACCAATATTTATTGTACCAATACATAAACAGTCCTTTAAAAATCGACTATACACAAAGGTATGAAAGACATTTTATTAGTCTGTTATATAACATGCACTGATGTTATGTATTGCTAATACATTTTTGTCAAGTTCACAAGTATACCCTCATGTACTATGAATTATGTGAAACGTCTGGTAAACCAATCTTGTAGTAAGATAAAATATTATACATTGAATTTGAACTTCTCTCTGTAGAGAGCAACAAACATTACTCACTTTAATTGTGAGATATCTATGAATGGAATATGAATTTCATTAAAATGCCTTATAAAGGAAACACATGGATTATTGGCAATTAGAAATTCAGAATTATTTATGATAGATACTACAAAATAAAAATAAATTAATATAACAAGTCTACATAGCTCTCAATTGCTGTAGTGTATAAGGTTACCATTTCAAATTGAACAGTTTACACAGCCCATAGAACAGTAAAACATTAACTTGTTAAGTTCCACAAAGAACTTGTCACTCTGAATCTGGTAGGAGATAGCGGTAAATGCAAGAACAAACACTTAACTGAGAAATGTTTGAGCTCCAAAAGAAGATAAAATAGATTTGCTGAAGACCACTACTTGTGACCTACTGGAGGTCTCCTGGATCTAAAGGTGACTTATAGCTATTCTAACCTTCAGTGGCAGCTGTACATAAACAAACGCATGGTGCTCTGAGGTGTTGCCAGTCCTAATTCAATAAACGCTATCTCATCTACGAGGGGGAAAACTTTAAATCATTCTTACAGCACACATCTATATATGTTTCTATTTAATTATGATGGCAATGCTTTAAAAAAATCATGGGTTGACAATGGTGTAAATCTTTCAGAACTGTGGGCATATTTTTCACAACAGATCTAGCTAGAATGGTGCCCTAGAGGATTCTAACTAGGTCAAAACTACCTCATGAACATCCAAACACATCATTCCAATCAGGAATAGTTGTCCATTGTTCTTCATATACAAATAAATGTACATTCCAACCCTGCTTTTTTTTAGTCTCAAATAAAGAAATAAAGGAATATTCAACCAAAAGCAATTATGGTATAACAGAAAAAAACAGTGTTCATATTATTTTACCTTATCTATTCAGGCTCCAACCATTCATGAAAAAAACACAAAGTACAGAACTAAGATAAACCATTTCACAACAGACAGGACAAAGACCAAACCAATCTCATTACACTAACAGTACTGGAGACAGAGCTTTGTAGCAATATACAAACATCAACAGGAAGCAGCATCATTATGAGTCCAGATCAAACAAATTCCATTAAACTTAAAGTACAAATACAGAGTAACCCTGTAACAAAATACAAACATCATCAGGAAAAAATTATAAGCTATAGAAAATTAATCACAACAAACAAGAAAAGTGAAGAATATCACCAAGTAAAAGCTTAGACTATTCATAATATACAAATGAAGCCAAAACACGTAAGCTTAGACAAGTTATGATATGTAAATAAAGCCAAGATACCAAAGTTTAGACCAGTCATGATATAGGGTATTTTCCGTAAGCTTAGACAAGTTATGATATGTAAATAAAGCCAAGATACCAAAGTTTAGACCAGTCATGATATAGGGTATTTTCCAGATTATAAGCCGCAGCTTTTTTCCTTAGTGGTCGAGCGTGCACTTTATATACCAGTGGGGCTTACATGTGGGGGATAAAAAAAATAACCAGAATGAGAAAAACAAAAACAAAAAAATAGTACCAGTACATCAGTATGAGATGGTACAGAGTTTTTTACGAGTATCTGTCCACAAAATGTTTGTGACAAAAACAGATCGTCTAGAACCGTCATTTACAACTGTATACAGGATAATTTTATTATTGAAATAAAAGAAAAATTCTGATTTCTGGATCTAATTAATCATACCTTTTAAAATGAATTACAACAAATCTTCTGAACTTTCTGGTTGCTTCTGAAGCCATAGCGGAAGTTTACAATAGCCTGTTGCATCCTGGGATTGATAGGTCATCAGGATATAGGTCAAATTCTTAAATGACCGCCATGCATGTTTACCATAAGAATGGAGATATTAAGTAAATCGTATATAATGTCAGGCCTTACATTTGTGCAGAGATAATCTTTGGAGGCTCCCACGCCAAATGAATTTTATAATTGCTATTTTACTTCTTTGAAACACATCAATAAAATAAAGGATTACTGTGTATAATTCATTTGAAAACTTACATCGATTGTTACACTGACAATCTTGGTAAATTGCCTTCTGTCGTATATCAACAAACTTTGGTCAACATAACAGTTACCACATTGTAAGAAAAGGTGCTACTTATATTTTGGTGCAGCTAATGTGTGGATCAAATAAAAAAAATAGTTAAAAATTAGGTCTGCTGCTTATATACCAGTGCAGCTTATAACAAGGAAAACACGGTACAACACCAAGATACCAAAGCTTAGTCCATTCATAATATACTAACAAGGATACTGTGTATTCCTAATTCTTCTATTGGCCATTATAAACTATTATACAGCAATGATTTATAAGGATAGTACTGTTTGGTATTAATTTGGAAAAAACAAAAAGTATGCAACTAGTTGACAATTGTTTTTAATGGAATAAGGCAATAAATTTGAGGTTTTTTAATGTAAAACCAATTTTCATGATGTAATACTTACCATAACTTTAGTATGCAAATACAGTACCTACACCCATCTTTGTATCCCAACAACAAAAGATTCAAAAGAAAAACAATCCCGCCCTCCCTACGATCCATGAGCCATCACGACAGGAACGCAGAGTGATCTCCCTTCCTCTAATAACCTTTATGGCGTAAACCCCACAGAGGGGCAGCCAGGCAGATAAGGAAGAGGGGAGGATAGGGTGGGACTCCATAAAGTTATGGTAAGTATTACATCATGAAAATTGGTTTTACATTAAAAAACCTCAATTTCATTTCAGTAATAATTACCATAACTTTAGTATGCGAATTCGTCTTACCGTAGTGGTGACTAGAAGCCAGGCAGCCCCTTCAGCACAACCAAAGTAGTAGGGAGGGAGAACAGAGTGCTAAAGTGAAGGAAGGGACCTCTCTGTGAAAGAGCAGGTGTACCCACATGCCGCCGTACGGAAAGACATGGCCCGGGGCTAACGAGGAGGCCCAGCCACTGACTATGCCACCACCAAAGGTCCCAATGATACAGGCCTTCTGAGTGGGAAGCTAGGGATCACAGATAAAAATCTGTTAAGGTATCCCTGCCCTGCCAGAATACTGCAGACATGACCTCCTGAAAGGAGGACTCATTGAGAGAAGGGCCCAGGATGAAGCAAGGGCCCTGACCTCGTGAGACCGCGCTTTCACTCTCGCCCGAGCCAGATCATCAAAATGCTCGTAAGCATACTAAATCACCTGGCAAACCCACCTGGAAACCGACTGGGAGGAGATATCTCGTTGCCCCTGTTTAATGGGCAAAACAGACGGGATCGAGAGCCCCGCCCCCCCTGGTTTTATCAAGATAAAACCTAAGAGCCCGACAAGGACAAAGCAACCTATCTCGCTCCTCCGAGCTAGTCACAGCCAGGATCCTGATGGGATCGTGCGAGAACCCCGGAACCTGATTCTTCGCTAAAAACAACTCTATTCATAGCAAAGCCTCTGATTAGGGCAGAAAGAGAGGAGGACTAACCGATCTCCTTCCTGCCATAACAAGCAAGAACTCTGGCAATAGCTGTACGATAGCCAGCAATAGTGCCAGGTGGCAGATAGCGGTACCTAAACAGAGAGATTAGGAATTCCGCAATCAAATGCAGAGGCTTCGAATGAATAAGCTTCCTTGCCGACACACCAATCACAGAAGATCATCCAACGTGACTGGTAGACGGCAGAAGAGGAAGCCCTGATTGATTGCTCAATGCAATCGGACACCTCTTGAGAAAAGCCTGCCTTGGCGTGGCTTCCAGAGATAGCCTCAGCGCGTGAAGGTGGAGGATCTCTGGTCAAGAGTGTGTCGTTCTGGGCCAAGGCTGGCGAAGGAGATTCGGTCTGGTGGGGAGAGCCAAGGGCTCCTCCACCAGAAACGACAAGAGCTCCTGAAACCAAGCTTGCCTCGGCCACAGAGGGGCTCTCAGAAGTAAGGAGCAGTGATGCTCCCAGAACTTCTGTAGAACCCTGCCCACCAGGTTGAAGGGAGGGAATGCATATGCATACGTCCCTTCCTATTCCAGAGAAAGGGCGTCCACAGCCCACGCCTTACGGTCTGGGACCGGGGAGACGAAGGTTAGCAGCTGGTTGTTCAGGGAAGTGGCAAACAGGTCTATAATAGGTCTGTCCCACGCCTGACAATTCCCCTTGAAAATCAAGGGACACAGCTGCCATTCCGTCAACACCGGCTGGTGGCGCCTGGAGAGTGGCCACCAACACACTCAGCCTGCCAGAAAGATGCTTGACCGCTATGGTCAACTGCATGTCCTGGCAGAGAAGATGGATGTGGATGGAGAGGGCACACAGGACATGAGACCTGGTGGCCCCTGTCTCTCCAGATACGCGACAACTGTTGTCGGTAGCCACACTTTGGACTGCAGGATACCCCTAAAGGACTGCAGAGCCAAATGAACAGTGTCATCTCGAGTACACTGATGTGCTCCGAGAGTTATTCGCCAGACCACTCCCCCATCGAGGTAAGCTCACATTCCTGTCATGAACGCGTCCATGAACAGGATCATAGAGGGGATAGGCTTGGTCAGAGGTACCCCGTGGAAAACGTTCTCCTGAATGGTCCACCAGCAAGAGAACTCCCTGACCGACTGGGTAAGCGGGATCCAGGCCTCCTGGATGACGGAACCCAGTCAGACAGGAGGAACATCTGGAGAGGTCCGATGTGAATCCTCCCTAGGGGGACCACATATGCCAAGGAGTTGAGATACCCCAGAAAACTGAGGAACCAATGTACCTGGACAAGTGACCAAGTGATGAAAGTCAGAGCCAGAGCCCTGACCTTCTCAAACTTCTCCAGAGGTGGAAGGGCTAAGCCCCGAACCATGTCAAAATGGTTCCCCAGGAAGAAGAAGTCCTAATATGAAGGAACCTCTGACTTCTCTCTGGAAGGAATGAAGCCGACTCTGAGCAAGAGTTTCAGGACCAGACGAGTGTCCTTCACTAACGATTCCCACACCAAAAGAGGCATGAGGGAGTCGTCGAAATAGATGTGGACGTCTATTCTGCAGGAGTGAAGGAAACACCAGCAGCAACTTGGTGAACACCAAAGGAGCTGTCGTGAGCCCCAAGGGCATCTCTGCCTTGGCAGCATGGTCCCTACTTCCTCCTGGAGCACCCGTGCCCTTTCTGAATCCCCGGGAGGAGGAAAGAAACAAAAACGGCCAGGAGGTGAGGGACGAATCCTGAAGAAGGGGAATACCTAGACCCTCCCTGACCACCGACAAAAGCCCAAGCGTCCTCTGTAATATCCTGCCACTAGGAAAGGAAAGCAGAGAGACGTCCGCCCACAGGGAGTTCCGGATGGGGCAGATCGAGCCCCTGCCAGACCAGAGAATCGTCTGCCCACCCGGAGCCTGAGCCTGCAGGAGAAGGACATGAGCCCGGGAAAGGAGAACCACCGTCCACCCGGCCATACCCTTCGCCTTTCGCGGCCAAGAAGCAGAAATAGTCAGGAACCCTTCTTCTTGCCCCCAGGAGGTTTCTTACCCTTCCTACCCTTCCCCTTGTTGCCGTTGAAGTGAGGTTGGGACTTGGGCTGTGCAGAAAACTGAGCAGCCGAAGACTTCGCCTTCTTCTTAGGAGGCACTGACCCCTGCGAGGCACTGGCCTTCTCAGCCTGAAACCTCTTCACCAGAAGTGCTGAGGCGACCGAGTCCTCCTTCATATCCTTCTGAACCCAAGGAAGAGCTCCCCTGAACAGGGTAGAGCCCTAGAAGGGGGCATTCAACAAGCGGAAACGGTAGGGTTACTGGACTGGGCGGAATTTCAGAACTGAAAACTGCCTAGCCAACACGGCATTGACGAGCAGAGAACCTGCAAGGCTGCCGTGTCCTGTATGTCGGCTGTTCTGTCTCGGATAACCGACACTCAGGCAAATCGGATACCCTGTATAGACAAACTGTCAGGAAGTCTATGTATGACAGAACTTGGATGGAGAGGTGCAACATTCTCTCCATCCTGTGGTGCTCTTTGGGATCGAGCACCACCTGGTCCACTGATTTGCCGGGCCAGGCAGCCAGCTGTCTCAACTCCAGCTGTGCTGGTTGAGAGGCCAGCTGCCCATCATGTGTGGCATAGTCGGAAGCTGAAGCCTCCGACAATTCACCAACACTGAGCTGCAGACCGACAAACCCGAGAGCACGGGTAGAGAAGGAGTCCTTCTCTAAAACCGGAGCCCGGGCCGTGGCCAGAACCGAAGACATGATATTGCCTTCTGGCAGAGACCGATCTGAGCGAACGGAAGCCCGAGGAGCCACCAGGGAACCCAGAAGGATGGTGGATTCAGGCGCCGACGATGCTGAGGCGGTGGGCAAACCTCCGCCCTGAGAATCCGGGAGATGTTGGCCCGGAGGACCCGCATCCCAGAAAGCACATGCTGAGCCTCAGCTTCAGCAGTCTCAGGGCCATCTTCCCCTTGTGAACCCTCTTGGCCCAGGAGAAAGATGAATGACATCGTCTTCCTCTGCCGAGCCCGCACCCTCGATGTCCATCTCCTCCTCAATAGAGACCGAAGTCCCCTTGGGAGGAACAGGGGCCGCCAGAGGAGCCATCTCCGCAGAGGGGAACTCCTCTTTATGGCATTTGGACGCAGCGCGACCAACAGCTGTAGCTGTAGGCTTGGGTCGGAGACCCGAAGCCGACCCCTGGGAACAGGAGACCGACGGGTCCGCGCTGGAGGCGGAAGTCCTTAAGGTCTGGCAAACCTTTATAGGACCGGCCAACAAGGCCCCCGAAGTAGCAGAACATTGGGGGGATTCCGCACTGCTATAACATCTCCTAGAGGAGAGACCAACCCCTATGGGTTCCACGAGTGAAGACCCATGGGGTAAAAACCCAAACCCCTGAGGGAATGGGAACGGTCCAGCGGGCCGGGAGTGACCCCAGAACTGGCCAAGATGGCCTGCCTGAGTCTGGGGCTGGACATCCTGTCCAAAGGACCAGGATGAACCGCCACTCCCACCAGGTGGAAACCCAGACATGTACAGGCTAAGCCCGTAACTGCTGAGTAACTGTTGGTACCCAAAACCATCCGCAGGTTGGCCTGGGCGACCCAGGAATAAGTGCCCGCAGGCACCCCTACTCCCTGAGCCCGGGGGAAAGGGAGACCGGAAACCGGACTCCTGGCCTGAAGCCCCAAACCCTTGGAGGAAAACCCCCTGGGAAACCCTGCACTGGGAAATCTGGATTGGGACGGAAGTCCCAGAGCCAGAAGCCTGTGAGGGTGGGAAAACAGACCCCGCGCTGACACCAGGATTAGTGAACTCAAGTGTCACTAATCCCCGTAGCCACAGGCAATCCTGACAAAAAGTCTGTGGCCCCTGAACCTATACCCGAAGGCACAGTTCCGGAGTCAAAGCGGCCCCCACCAACGACGCCACCTGGCGTGCCGAGGTCCCTGAAGGAATCAGAGACCTCGACCGGAAGTCCCTTTCCGACGGTAACACCGCCGCCTATCGAGAGCTACCGGCCAATTCGACCCTTGACTGCGCCGAGTCAGGGTCGGGCTGCCCCCCCCCTACTCCAGGACGCACCTGGACAGGGGGAGCCACCCCCTGCTGAAGGGCGGAGCTCGGTGGAACGAGAGCACCCCCAGCAGGAACGCTCTGGTTCAGAACTTCAGGAGGGAGGTCTTAAAAAGCTTACTTCCCTTACCGGAAGAAGAGGACGAATCCCTCTTCCGGCGGAAAGTTAGCTGGAAAGGCATGGGAGCCTAAGCAGCAGACTCCATGTGCAAACAAAGTTCACATAGTGAGGTCTGGCTGTAATGTCGGCAAATGGGACAGGTATCATGGGGTTCCCATTATCTATAGAAATAGGAACATCCATGCGCTGACCCCCGACGTAAACCCGGCACCTTTATCCAGCATCGAAACAATAAAAAATTGTAACAATGAAAACAAGGATAAAAAGTTTTCTAACAATCAAAAAACTACGAACGAGATCATAAAACCTACCGTACGCAGCAAGATTGTACTGCAAAAAAAGAAAACGGTCGTACAAAACGGCCGACAAAGCAGCAAGAAAACAATTTCAACTTCACGAAAATCCGAGTGACGAGACAAGTAGTCACTCACTCGAACACGCGGAGTAAAAACACGGCCGGAAACGAAGTTCTCGAACAATCAAAAAACTACGAACGAGAGCACAAAGCCTACCGTACGCAGCAAGATTGCACTGCATAAATAAAACGGCCGTACAACACGGCCGACAAAGCAGCAAGAAAAGAAATTCCAACTTCACGCAAATCCGAGCAACGAGACAAGTAGTCACGCACTCGAATACGTGGAGGAAAAAACGGCCGGAAATACGGTCAAAATAAACAAATGACAATACTTAATTTCACAATATAAGTTGGGAGATGGGTTTATAGACTACTAATAGAGTAACAATATACTCAAACGACAATGGCAGTACGAAGAGAAGGAGTAAGAAAAGCACTTAGCTCAGACACCTCCGCACTCGTCGGCAGCCATAAAGGTAAGAGGAAGGGAGATCACTCTGCGTTCCTGCCGTGATGGCTTATGGATCGTAGGGAGGGCGGGATTGTTTTTCTTTTGAATCTTTTGTTGTTGGGATACAAAGATGGGTGTAGGTACTGTATTTGCATACTAAAGTTATGGTAATTATTACTGAAATGAAAAGCCATTTTATTGTCTCTTCAAGACAAACTATTAAAACATTGGGAAATAGTCTTTTTTAAAGAGGTAAGAAAACTACTATTTCCCTTGTGCTTGTCTGCAGTAAATACTTTGAAAATCAATATTTAACTGAACTGAACCTTCCTTGTAGCTTGGACCTATAACTCTAGATTTTTTCAATTTATAAAATGGGTCAGACACCAGTTAGTAAGTTTATATGCCTTCAAAATTAGAAAAAAAAAAAGGTAGATAACGAGTGGGTGATGATAATAACAAGTTGGTGATGATACCGATCCCATGGGCCTCCCCATTTAAATACATCATGGTAAGATGAAATAGAGTTGATGTTCAGAGTCCCTGTTAAAGTTAAGTTTATATACATAGGTCTCTATCAATATCAATCCTTAGAATGATGTACAGTATCGGATCTAGCGTTAGCATTACAACTTTAGTCGCCCTCTGTAGGATACTGTTTAAATCAATCTGATTTCCCACGAGAGGATATTTTTCTGCCCTGTTTAATTACTCTGCCAATTCTAGTATGTTGTATTGTTTGTCAGAATGGTTCAGTTTTCTCAGTTAAACAGAATATATCAAGATTTGTGAAAGAGCAGTTTCTGAAGAAATCCCAATTTAGGTCAGGGTGTGTTGTCGTTATGTAATAGTGTCATTGTGTTATGTATTTTTTAAGTTATTTTAATTCATAATTCTAATTGCAGTTGGAATTTGATTTTTAAATATCCTCATATGAAATATACATAATTTGTATCTCATTTATTTTAATATAAACTTTATTTCATTCAATTTTGAGTTCATAAGAACAAGTAGCACAGTACAAATGCATAGGATATTAAAAAATGTATTTTGAAATGAAAGAGAACTGTTCGCATTAATTTCAAAGAGTTTTTGTTTTACAAGCTGAAATTTCCTGCAAGTGTAACTTCCTAAATTACTTCTATTTCTGACATTGCTGTCCAGTCAATTTTTATTTCAAGTACATGTGTAGTGTGAGAGTCTATATTAACTGATGGAATACAATCAAGGGAATCATTGAATATTTTATTTCCTTTATGGAAAAGTTATGTAGCGTTGGTCATGAACCAGTGATTCTTTTATTGTAATATAAATGTTCAAAATTAAAATAGGTTATACAAGGATTTTAAACTTGCTGATGAATTTCTCGGCTTTAGAATAAAAAGCGATTGAAAAAGTCTTCGAAATGAATTATTACCAAATTATGATTACATGAAAGTTAGTCTTAACCTGAAGTACCATGATGAAAATACCTACCGCAGGCTGGTTTGGTCATGATCAGTTACATGCTTTTATAATAAAAGTACCTAACTTGTGGCAGAGAAGATCCGATTCAGTTGCATGTTTGACAAGTAAGGGTAATCTAAGTTTGACATCTGATCAAAGCGAATCCAAATAACTCTTAATGAACTGACATTTTACAGTTCATTTGAATTCCTGGGACAAAAAACAGGCTGAGAGAGTCGGTATCGATTCACATTTCACAGATGTGAGTTAAATAAGTGTAGCTTGTTTAATGATGGAAAATATAGCAAGTTGGCAGCTGAACACTTACCTTGGAACACCAATCTTTAAGTAAACATAGATGTTCACGGCTAACGGGCTTGACTTTCTCAATTACCCTTCAGCTTGTGTACTAATTAGGTAGATTGGCTCTCCATAATACCTCATGTTTTTTTCACAGATTTGATGAGGATCTTGGAATGTTAAGTTCAGTTCTACAAAAAGTGCTCCAAGGTGTAGTAAATGGCCTTGCAAGTAGAGTACTGTTTTCTTGATCATTTTTCGATTTTTTTTTTAATCAAAACATACTAAAATTGATCTTCTACTTAAACAACTTTAAAATGTATAGCATACATTTTCAAATATGTGTAACATTAAAATCTTAATTTCTAATGAAAAAAACTTATGTTAGGAATAACCTTTTACCAAAATTAATAGGAAATTTGGAATGTTAATATTATCTGTTATGAGAATATGTTGGAATTATCAAGAGTGAAATATCTCACTGATGGAACCTTAAAAAGATAACATGGTAAAAAAAAAAACCCACCCCACAAAAACAAAAAAACATGAAAAATACCAAGAAGAATCACATTCTTAGACAATGTAAAGTAGATTGGTCTCTTATAGTTGAAGAAGATTTAAGATATGACAAAAATGTTTGACTGTTTTGATCTTTACTTGAATCCTACACCTTTTACAACTGTTGGAGTTTTAACAAAGATTTTGTAAATGGGGGTTTATTATAACAGCATATGAAAGAATGTTGAAAAATGTTTGTAAGTTTTGTTGAACGGTATGTAAGAGTTTTGATAAAGGGTACATTAGGACTTATCAAAAGATGCATATGTGGAGCCAAAATTGTAAGGGGATTTTGTTGAAAGATATCTTGGAAGTTTTATAGGGTGGTTTATGGGAGAAGGATGTATGGGAATTTTATTGAAAAGATTAATAGAGTATTTTCAGATTGTTTAAGTGAAATTTTATAACAAGCAAATCCGAATTTCAATGAAATGTGTATTGTCGGTTACTTTCTGATTTAGATGTGAGGAGAAATTGATTACTTGTCAACAGAAACGTTGGTGTAAAATGTAAGCTTTTGAAAAAAAAGTAAACATTTTTGTATTTCTGATTAAGATAACTGACAATATTGAAATTGAAAATATGGGTCCTTGTTTAAGTCAATTAAAGACTTGTAATTATAAATCAGAGTAATGGCAGAGCCATTGGAAAATAAAAAATGGTAAGTTGTCTGTGATAAATGAATAATAAGAACACTACTTTTTGTTGTGTGTAAATTTCAGGTCTGTGAGATAAATAGAATTGGATTGATATGTATTATTTACCACATCTGTAGGCCTGATAGTCGGCAAGCTGTGTACTGGTCTGATCAACAATGCTGTTGCTGATTACAAACACTTGTGTTAGATACAAAACAACTACAAGGTGTTGAAACATTCATACCACAATATCTACAATGGACATTTGAATTAATTTTTCATCTTTTTCGTGTTGTGAGATTGCTGATCTGTATAACACTGAATGGATAAGCTGTGATATTAAAGGATTTACTCTACAAATTACAGCTTCTGGACGATTGATTAATATTCTATCTTGAACCATTATTCTTGTGTATTGGTGATTAAGTGAGATTGATGTTACATGGTGCTGGGAGATAACATGGCTTTATCTAGTAACAATTTTACATTTGTTAAAGAACAGATCAACAAAATGTAGAATTCTTGTTCTGTTGAAATTGATGTGTGAGAATTAAGGAATAAGATACAGTATTTTCAATTCCCGTTTCAAAGATGTCTTGCCATCCATCATATTATTCTAATCGATTCATAATAACAATATAGAATAAAGCAAAAAGATTTTAATATTACCAAACTACATCATTAGGTTTGGTAGTGATGTAGTGGCAGGTGATGTCCTCTATAACTGTTGAGGTCAGTCTTGTAACACAGGGTTTCAAAAACTGCAAGTTGATGAAAATTATGGGAACGTTTTATGGTTGCAATAATGATCTCTTTGAGAAAAATTCTATTTCTTTGTGCGATATGGAGCTGGGCATGACTGATACTCATTAGTTTGCCTGTTGGTTCTGTTGTTGTATACCTTGTTTGGGACTGTGACCTTACTTTCTTGATTTGACCAAGGTTTACTGGGCAGGTGTTGTCGACGAAGCAGAAATTGCTTACTCTTCTGCAACACCTTATCTCCTTGTAATTTTTCAGGAGTCTCCAAGTAAATCTTTCTTTTGTTCATATTTTGCCCTAGTTTTATTAAATTTTAGTTTGGATTATGACTATGTTGACTTGTTGGTATTTTCTTGATGTTCTTTGGTAATGCTTATTTCCATCGAGATTTCACCTTCAGAAATAGAAATAAGATCCAAACATAGGTCAGTTACAAGTTTTCTCTCAATCTCGCTCTTCCTATTCCTTGACATTGTCTCCCAAACCTCAGTATTTACATAATGTGCCCAGATCTGAACAATCACTTGTTCCTGTATGGATGAAACAGTCAATAGAGTCATATAGGCAAGGTAGGAGTCACCCATGTGAAATTCAGTTTTCTGCAAAGTCAAAATCACTCATGTGAAATCCAGTTTTCTGCAAGGTTGAAACTACTCCTGCAAGGTTGAAGTAACTCCTTGGAAATCCAGTTTTTTGTATTGTTGATATTACCTTGTGGAAATCCATTTTCCTGCAAGAGTGAAACTGCATTATCCAAGGAAAGTACCATTTTCTAGGGATTGTTGTGGTCATAAAATTTGGCAGGAAGCTTTAAAGGTTTTGCTTTTGACATGAGAAATTTTTACATAGGGGGATCGTCTGAGTTTGGTCTTATAAATATCCCCAAGTGACATTTGATCCTGAAGGATGACTTTAGGTTTTAGCCTTTCAAGTGTTTCACTGATTCAGAATCCCAGGATGATCGTTTTCCTATCAGACATACATCAAACTTTTCCTCCATGGGATATTTATGAATGTAATAAACAGTTCTTAAACAAAGGATGAGACACAATAGAGACATGCCATAGTTGTCTTGATGTGTTCACACACCAATTAATATGTCATCAACTCAATTTCAAGGCCACCTTTCTTCAATGTTTTAAAAAGATGCTCTTGGTGACTTTCCTAGAAAGGAAAAGGCTCTGTGCAATAACTTGATGGATATGAAACTTAGGCTTTACACAGAGATATGGTAAACATATCTGTTTAACTTCATTTGTATTTGTCCCAGTAAACAAATTACAGAATTATTTCTCGAGTTAAAGTATAGAATTGCTGATGTGTGATAGCGACTGCCTTCTGAAACTTGTCCCAATAAATCTGTCTTTTAAAGACTGAACCTTGTTTTCTTTTAATCTGGTCTTATTCTTCTTGTACTTTTTCTGAAGTCTCCTTGCAAATCTTTCCTTTTTACATATTTTTGGCCTTTGTTTTTGTCAAATTTGGGTTTGAATTATTATTCTGCTGGAAATTAGACGAATAATTAACTGGAATCATTCCATAGAAGATATATTGTATTTTTTTTTACATGATTATTTAATTAATATATTGTCCTGTAAATTTAGAAGTGGTACATGAAGTTTAAATCACAAATGAAGTTCTCACATACAACAACTCTACTGGTTTAATGATGAATCATTTGTAGTAAGTAGACTACCCGATGTTTTACTGAGAATAACGACTAGATTCCCCTGGTCTCATTGGAGCCTATACATCACAGTGTTGGTGCCAAATTTGGCCACATTGCTCCGATTTCTCGGACTTTACCCATAATGCTGTCACAAGATGCCCATAAACCAACCTCCAACATTGAAGAGTAACAATTTAACATTGACAGGGAAAGTGGCATGTGGAACTCAACTCACATATATAACATCTGTATAGAATTTTAAAGTCTGATATTATGGGGCTGTCCATTAATGATTAATGCCACGGAAAAACTCCCGACCATTATTTTCTTCTTTCATTTCCTTGTTTTATTTTTCTTCTGCTTTGTTTTAAACTGTATCAACATCAGCTGGTGACGGTACTTATGGAAAAGGTTTATCTTGACAGTAAGCCCATACCAGGTTAAAACTCACCATTTATCTAGTTTTATTGTAGTTACAGTAGAAATACCAACTTATTCTTTATCATCGTCTTGTAATAAGCATGTAGATCTGTTAAGTCTGAGATCAGCCTGCCCCCCTCCCCCCCAAGCTTATTACTGGTAAATAGGGTTTGTTATTGGATGTTACAACATGTAAATGTGATTTTCATAGTAACATTACTAAATTATCAACTTACCTGACATTAGGGATTACTGAAATGATTAGCGATATTTGTATTTTCACTGAAATTTGTTCTAATTCTCAGCCATTAAGCTTTCGGGTGTTGTAGAGGCCGATATATGATGGACATTACATTTTGCCACAGTGTTATATTGTAAAATTTGACTTTGTTGTTTTTCTTTTCGTTTGTTCCTTCATTCCTGGCTTCAGTACCCACCTCTAATCCTTCTGTTATTCTACATTTCCAGAACATGGGGCCTAGTGCCTAGATAAATCACAATTAGATAGAACGTATATTTCATGTATCTCATCCCTATTAAAAGCCAAATTCATGACTGTGAGAGGCAGTAATAGACTATCATTGATACAACTCATATTTTTTTCTCTCGTTAAATCAATGGCTGCCACTCTTTTTTATCCCCTAAGCTCCAAGTTGTTACTGGTGGCCCGGTGAGTGGCTCAATTAGAGCTCGTCAGTGAAATAAATGGATAAACTACCTTCAAATAGTTCTATCAGACATAATGATAAAACATCAGGTCCTGCCAGGTATGATGGACATAACTTTTCCACCTGGTTGAATTTCATGGAAGCATGACATTTCTAGTTACTGTATAAGTTATTGAATAATTCCTATATAATTTTCTCTTAATTAAATTGCATTGTTTTCATGGATCTTTGATGATGACATTTTTTAATATTGCCCTAATAATTCATTATTTCATAAAAAAAAAAATATAGTGCATTTGGAATTCTTTCACAAGAAACTCAAAATTTATAATTACTAGTTACTGAAATGTTCATGCTTAATTTAATCCTTTTCTGAAGTCTTTGTTGCCATGTTTGTTGTATTAATGAGGTCACATGGTCACTGGGGAGCAGATATCTGTATCATGATCACTAAGTACATGGTATATTTCAAAGGATTTTCTGTGGTGTAAAACGACTTAGTGCTTCGGCATATAGTCTAAAGACTTTGCAGGTGTTTGTTTGCTTGATCAGTAGAAGAAGATATTTATTGAATAAAGTGCCATCCCTGCCAGCAGTTCACACATTGCACAAGTGGAGATAGCCGATGTTGCAGGCGTACAGGAGACTGCAGACACATTTGTGCCTCGATCTGAATTACTTTTAAAGAGTGTTTTATAGATAAATGTTGGGAGACGTTCTTTTCACCACAGGTGTTAACCGATTCAAGTTTTCATCAAAAAATAAATTGTTAGATTACAAGCTAGGAGAATGTTCATTAAAACATTAATGAGTATTTTAATAGATAGTAGCATGCCCCATACTTGGTCGATCCATCTCTCTCAAAATTCCCATCAACAGGCTCCACCCTTTCCTATTCTAACATCCCAATATCAGGAGAATTTTAAAACAGGAAACAGTAAACTTGTCCTTTGATCGGGTAAGTCAAAATCGTTTTGTCTTGTTTGTATTCTGTATGATATGATGCAGATGAAATGCCAAGAATTGAGAATAACAAAGAGTTCAAATGTCCAAAAATTTCTTTTTTCCCTGCATGCCCGTATGTATGAAAAGAGCAAGTGTATGTTTGAACTGGAGTAGACAGAGCATTATTTGTATTTTACCTTCCTAAATTTCACACCAGCCTGCCTTCATAAACTTGGAAAACATAACTTATCACTACAGGATGTGCATGACACCAACCACACCTATATCTATTGCTGCTTAGTTCCAACGAACATCATTTCATTTTCTTAAAATAAGACTGTTAATCAGAAGTAATGTTTGGCCCCCTTGGGGTCCTGGAATAAGCCCACCTGACTATGAGTCCTCCTGACTGTTAATCAGAAGTAATGTTTGGCCCCCTTGGGGTCCTGTAATAAGCCCACCTCCTGACCATGAGTCCCTCTGACTTTTAATCAGAGGTGATGTGATGGCCCCCTCAGGGTCTTGTAATAAGCCCACCTCCTGACCATGAGTCCTCCTGACTGTTAATCAGAGGTGATGTGTTGGCCCCATGGGTCCTGTAATAAGCCCACTTGAGTGTGAGTCCCCTTGACTATTAACCAGAGATGATGTGTTGCCCCCTCTGCAGGATTAATCATCTTAAAAGATTCAGTAAGATATTCCTGACTTTCACTATCTTCTGTAAAAGATAGCGCACATTTCAGTTAATGCTTTTTCCCAAGGTAAAATGAGGAAACTCATTAGCTGACAACTGCAGTACACATTGCCATGTCAACCTGTTAGAAGTACCAATATTAATTAATTCCTCCAAAAATTCAGCCATTTTAGACATGTGTAGGTCTAGCCTTGTGTCAACCTGTTGCTTGCTCTCCCTGTGGACTATTATAAACTTCACTTTCCTTTCATTTTATCTGGTCTGAGAGAAAACGAAGGTGCGAAAGTATTGACTCAACTATTGGAACCAATTTGTCCTCGAAATGGCCAATTATCAATATGGTCAGATGAATTTCTCTGAGTCTGTGTCCTGGTAACAAGGCCTGTCCTCTGGAATTGCTGCCTGAGGTTATAGTGACAATTCTAATTTACACAGCCCACAGCAGTACATCAGATATGGAGACAAGTTTAATGCATTTTCTGCGTCTCCTTGTTGTGGTGGGTATGGGACTTAATTGCCTTAAGGTTATCCCCCAGAGTTGTTGAGTGTGTTCTGGAAAACAGTTTTATTCTTCACATGAATAAAGATCTTAAGACATCATCAAGAGAGAAAAATGAGATAAATATAGTACAAAACCGGAATAGATTAACATTATTTGATAGCATTCTTTCGTATTACAAGACTTCAAGTTTGTCATAATTTTACATTGTCACATTTTGCTTGTTGCTGGTATTAGTTGTAAATTAAAGTCCATGATTGTTTAAAAATGGAGTAAATATTAAACAGAACCAACCTTCCGCTGATCAATCTTAAGTCATTAAAAGAATAGATGAGAACACAAAAATGTTGTACAAACATCTTGGGATCTGCTATAAAAATGACCATCGAGACAACTGTTATAGAGTTTTATCATCACAACCTTGTAAAAGCCATTGATCACAGTATGGTTACCCATGTATGAGGTTTTCACCAAGTGTGACCAGCAACATGGCTGTTGGTGGCTGTGGTGGGATTAGGCATCAAAGCATTACCACATTTGATACCAAACCATATGTTTGATTCAGATGTCAAGAAAGGTGCTGAGGGATGACTGCCACAACCCATTACAGCTTGACAGAATTAACTGATGTATGAAATATCTGTTATTATCATGAATGATTAGTCTAGTGATAAAGACACTGTTTCAACATTTTGTATCTGGTTATGAATTAGTGTGTAGAGCTTAGGCTGTGATATCCAGTGTTGATATCATCTTTTCCCAAACCTCTTGTGCCATACCTGTCTCCCTAAATTGTTCCATACCACCTCTCTCTTCCATCCCCTGCCAAACCTTCCTCTCGATCCTCCTATCGTAAATCTCTATCCTAAACCTTCCTGTTTTAGACCATCCCATCCTAACACTGTCCTATCCTAATCCTCATCCTTAATCCCATTGTTGTAGACTCTCCTACCCTAAACCCTCCTGTTATTGTCCTCTCTGTCCCAAACCCTCCTGTCCTAGACTCTCGTATCCTAAACAATCCTGTCATAGACCTTCCTATCCTGAGCCATCATGTGCTAGACGTTCCTATCCTAAACCAGTTATCCCATAACCTGCCATCCTGATCTCCCTTCCTCCCTCCTGACCTTTACATCATGCCCTTTTTATCCCTACTTGCTCCCCTATACTTCACCCTACTCTATGCCCTCTTGACTTTTTTTCCTTAATCTTCTTGCATTCCATCTTTCACTCCTCAAACCAATATCAGGCGTTTTTAGGTAGTGTTATAAACATGATGATTTTCATGATGATGTTCTTCAGTTAACACAAAATTTGGAATAACAAACTGCTGTAAGATTTGGATAATGGTCTGTAATGCCGTGCAATGTGCTGGTGGCAAAACATTCAGGAATTAGGAAGTTGATTCTAAGCCTAGTCTTCACTTCCTAGGTTTTCATGGTAATTATTTAGGTTTGGGGTGATTTCTGCGACATTTTTGACATGAAGCTGTTTCTAAAGCTAAAGGCTAGGCTGTCATTTGCTTTAAGCATGGTGTTATCTTCTCTGATTTCACACAAGGAATGATTGGACATCACCACAGCAACATTGTAATGCGTTAGGATGAAATTGTCACTTTTTGATTAAGAATGGTTTTTGCCAGAACCAGCACTGTAGACTGAACTTTCCAGGAACTTAAATGATACTAGTTTACTTAGAATTCACATCTGTTCAATTGCAAAAGTCAAGAACATTAGAATGAAAATGGCAGACTTTTTCTTAGATGTGGATTGAAATCAAATATCTGTGTTGTGGAACAGATCAGTACAAAAATATGAAAGAATACTACTTTCGTGTTTTAAGTGCATCTCTTTATTTGATTGGTATATTTCTTTTGCTTTTATATTCAATACCTTATTTACTTGTGTCAGTTTGAATAGATATAAACAAATACACATATCACATACAAACTTGTGCTGTTATTCCTTGAGCTTTCAAATTGCCCTGTGAACTTTAAGAAATAATATAGATGTTTTGTAACACCATCTTGACAAGAGGATCAGAGATTGGTCTCGAGGGCAGCAGGATGATGGTGTGATTACCATTGTGATGGCGGCCCTGTGATGGATGGTCTGTGAGATAAGTGGTTGTTGCTGTGGCTCCTATGTAATGGGCAGTGGGTACAGGCAGAGCATGACCAGTCTAATGGAGGGCCAACCTGAGTGATGGGTCAACTGGGAACAGGATTAGGGACCAGGCAGTGCAGATGTGTCACTGTAGGTTCCCCTTAATCAAAGGTGTGAGTCTGGACCTATTTAGGGATGGAATGAGTCTATGCAGTAAGTCAGAGGTCTTAATAGATACCTGTTGCCCTCACTCTCCAGCACATGATACTGTTTCTGTATTTTTTTGTTTTCTTCTCATTTTTTTTAGCGTGTTTGAGTGGAGGCTATTTTTGACGAGTCTTGCCTGGGTCCTATGTAGAAGGAAAATTTACGCTTTTTTGCTTTTATCTGACAGTAACTGGTGGGGTTATGAATTGGATAAAAGAGAAGCACAAAATGGCAGATCTCCTGCTCACAAAGGAGATTTATTATAGTACAGATCCTTGGGAGTGGAAGGTTGATTTCTGTAATTTTTCATTAGTGTTATTTTGCTGAAGCAGTGTGGCTGTTACACCAATATCCTTCCTCTATGGACTTCACTGATCAGTCTCTTCACCTCCGCACACAACCAAATCAGAAATAATCCAAGGCTTTATTCATTTATAAGGGATGCAGAGAATTTCTCTTATATTAGTCTGGGCCGGAAATGATGTGTTAATCACAGTTGATCTACACCAACTTAGTTGGTCAGTATGGTCATTTGTGACAACAAGGTCAGCCACCATGGTTAGGCATTCTGCACAACACACCTAATACCAAAAATAGTCTGTAGGCAAACTGATCTAACTACGTTTTAAGTTGTGTTTAAGTGTGTCAGATTCCAAAATAATACCTGTAGTGTCCATTAAGGGGTCCACACAACAGCTGGAATCTCCATTAAAGGGGACCTTATCCAAAGGTGTGACAGACTCTAAAACAAGACTTGGAAATTTCCTATTCAAGAGTGTGTCTAATTCCGACATGACACATAGAATGGCCTTTAAGGGGTCACATCCAACAGTAAAAGTGTGATCCCATGATCCCACAATGACATGGGCAATGTCTTAAAGGGGCCCTATTTAAAAGTGACATATTCCACAATAACACCTGGAACGTGTTTCAGGGGTCCACATCGAATATGTATTGTAGTAGAACTACTACAGGCACTTTACCTTCTACCAAGATAGCTGTCTAGAACACAATGTTAGGTGTCTTTCACCACAAAAACTTTCAGATTTTTCTCTGCAATTCCATCTGGGCTTACAAGGACGGTAATCACAATTTGATAAAACTTGATTTGTTTAAAAAATTAAGGCCAGATTGATTGAATCACATCCAAGACGGGATGTCAGACCATTTAGCAGGAATGCAACTGAAATTTAAAAAGTCATATGGGATTTTTGATCAGATTTATGAAAATGAGTACATTCTACTTTGTATTTTCTCATTTTTGGTTAAAATCAAATTTTGGTTAAAAGACAGCTTCTAAGATAGTTTTTATTTCAAATGAAATTTCTGAGACAATTTTATAGGTCCTTGATATTTTCACAGAAATCCACGTACGTTTTCAGTTAAGAATTAATCACATCCTTTAGTCCGGTAGTTTTATTACTATGTTTACTTTTTGTCCCCATACCAAAAGGAGACACTCTCTCAGACCAAACATTTAGCTGGATTTGGTTCCACGATAAACCAGTCAGTATTTATCAGTTGTAATGACTTACAGACTTCCATGATTATTTATGAGGGTAGTGATTTGTATTATATTTCAATAAATGCATATTTGGTAAAGAGACTTCTAGAGGATGAGGATGTGGATGGGACGTGATACTGTTTTGAGACCCCCCTTTTTCCTCCCCACCATCAGAGGTTTGGGATGTGGATGGGACGTGATACTGTTTTGAGACCCCCCTTTTTCCTCCCCACCATCAGAGGTTTGGGATGTGGATGGGACGTGATACTGTTTTGAGACCCCCCTTTTTCCTCCCCACCATCAGAGGTTTGGGATGTGGATGGGACGTGGTATTGTTTTGAGACCCCCCCTTTTTCCTCCCCACCATCATTGGATCCTTTGTGCTCTTTACCAGCTTTGATGTTTATTCTGATCGCTAATGGATTCCAAAATATTACATAAAGTGGAGTAATATACTCTTTATTTATTGATTTGTTGGTTAATCATTTTTTTCTGAAAACAAATTGGTTACATAATTGTATCAACTCTCAAAAATACATACCAGAATATTTTTGCATACACATAATTCAGTAAACAATGAAGTTTTTGATGGAAATGTTATTGTTTTTAATGTTTCTCAAGTTTTACTGTAGAGCTTTAGTATGTGTAAATGTGCAAGGACTTATCAGTCTAAGACTTAATGTTTGTTTCTTTGCCTACCTGATTATCTGATTGGTTGGTGATAGCGATGATTAGAAATCAGCCTGTAACACAACCTCAGGAATTCTATGATTTGCTGGTCAAAGTCAATGGTCATGTCAGAAATGGTTATCAGTTACACATTAATGATTTGTTTAAAATAAGTTTAATACATTTGTCTTTCTATTGTAAAATATATCCCATGATCTGTGATTTTGAAAAGTTAGGAATTAGATTAATATTATTTCCATAACAAATAGTGTGTGCAACCTAAATGTCACCTTTGCCCATTATTCACTAGTTATCTCCCTTGATAACAAATGACCTATAAAGATTTTAGCTCTTGTGTACATCAATTCCAGGCTTGTACAACCTTCATGTCTAGGAACGACTGTCACAGAAACGGATGTTCCTGGAATTCTCATTTAAATTCCCTGGATGGGAATTATTCTCTAGTGTGTTGAATTAAAGAAAGGAATTAGTAGAAGCATGGTTAGGCAAAGCAGATCTTGAAAGATGGTTGAAAGGATTATTTCTGCTACATTGATAAAAAGGAAGATAGGTTTTTAAAGTTTTTAGTTTAAAATTATTTTCTATACGCTTGAGGAATGATTATCAAAGTGTTTTCTCAGCAACAGGAACAATTGTTCACATGATATCATGCTATGATGAACATGGAAAGCCTTGTAAGAAGTTAAAAAAAGGTCTGTAGACTGAAGAATTAGCAAGACTGAAAAATCCATCAAGAATTTATTTCTGTTTTATGGGGAAAAGCAGTGTAGGATTGGTCATTGTGTCTACTGGTAATATCACAGCTGTGTGGTTGTTACAGAATTGTAACAGAGGTGCTTGTCTGTTGTACCTTACAATATATACCCTTTGTGTAGACTCATTCATACAACAAACACCCTTTAGTTGTCTTGTTCATACAACAAACACCCTTTAGTTGTCTTGTTCATACAACAAACCCTTTAGTTGTCTTGTCCATACAACACCCACCCTTTAGTTGTCTCGTTCATACAACATAAACACCATAGCTGAACTCGTTCATTCAACATACACCCCATAGTTGGACTTGTTCATTCAAAAGTCACCTAATTATTCCTTTTATCAGATTAAAGTAATTTAGAAATGTAGTTATTTTTAAGAATACAATGATTATTTCAATTACATGTCTGAGGCAATCTAATCACGCACAGTTGTCCTGATTCTGTACCATAATTACGATAAAGAAGAAAAAAACAAAACAACATACAATATTACAGTGCAGTCTGTTACAAGGAGAAACGTAGAGCGTATTATTCAAGGTATGAATGTTTCATGTGGGGACATCATTCTTTATCATGCTATTGATGGCAGATCATCAACCTGGTATACCGCCATTGGAGCTGGGAAATAAAAGCTTTAAGAACAGATATTAAATACATATTTGAAAAGAATGAAATCAACACAGCAAATGTATTCCGCTAACGTTTTCAGGCCTAACGGCCATCTTCATGTGATACATTTATTATAACATCTTGGTAATGACATTGTGACGTTCATACATAATACATAAGAGAAGGGGAGATAACTAACGTTATCATTCGCAGTATACTGACATTACATTTATGTGCGTTTGTTATTAATTAAATATGTGTAAAATATTTTTTCAAAACATTAACTAGCATATAAATATATATTGGTAAAGAAAGAATCCTTTTTTTTTTTATCTTTTATTTTTCATTTGTTCATACTCATTACCTGAAAAGTATGGTGGAGTAAAAAAGGTTACTTTGTCTGTTGTATGAGATTACTTAACCAAGCCAATTATAATATGTAAGTGTTTTAAATCACTACTGGTTTCCAAGGTCATACTTGTCCAGACCAGATCTATAGATTTCCTCTGAGATGTCTATCCATTTACTATGTGTTACGAGAAAGTCTGGACCGTGTCCAGATGGGAGCCAGCACAGACGAAAGGTGTAGACAAGCACATCATGTAATGTTGGCAGGTGTTAAAACAATTATATTATTTTATCAATAAGCAACGATGTACATCAGATATTTAGCTGATTACAAATTTCTCTTACTACAAATAAAGATGGACTAGTTGCAGGCTACCCATGTATAATCTTTGATGTAAGTGTATCACTTTGATGTCTGTTAGTATTAAAAAATATATGTATCTGTTTAGCAACCTCAGGTTAAGATCCAAGGTTACATCATAGACTGGTCTGTAGTGTCATGGTTCTATCCAAGGGCAAAACACTTAACCTTAATTACTTTTTATGATATGCAACAAGCCTCCCTCATGTTGTTCCGTAAGGTAGCCACCAGATAGGAGAAGGAGCCATATAGATTACCGCAAAAGTCCAAGTTTATTTCAGACTGAAAACAAAAAATGAAAAAGTGTTTTACTTGAGGATCTGTTCCTATCTATCATTGTGTAGTTTTATTACTTATATTTTTATAAACAAAATGAACCTTAAAATTAAATGAATTTGAAATATAACAATACTTTTCTTATATTTGAATCAAAATAAAAAAAAAAAAGATTATTTTTCATTTTATTTAAAATCTGTAATGTATATTATATTTCACCTCACAGAAAATATCATACTTGAGCTATAACTGTGAATCTACACACCAATATTGATATTTTCAAAGAAACGTTGTGCTATGTTATGCTCATGATAAAATGATTCATGCGCATAGCATCCCAGTGAGTTGCATATACGTTATCCATGATAAATCAATCACATTCTGTGATCCCAACACCAAAGCTTACAAAGGTCACTCACCAAGATTGATCCAAGGGGGATAACTTGGATTTACTTTATTAACCATAATGTTTTATGTTGTATATTTCCCACCAGTAATGCCACAGTGACTTCCCAACAATTGATATTTCCATGTAGACTTACACTAGACTCCTAAGAAAGTGATATCCTACATATGGTTTTTCCGTAGCACATGATGCGTAACTCGAAATGGCATAATTTGAAATAAATCACAGATTTGAATAACATATAATCACAAAGTGTGTAATGGGATTGGTGTATGATATAATTGATAGTCAAGCTTTTCAATCGAAGGGGAGATGTGGAATAAAAAAGGAGTCGGATGGTGGAGATGTCAGGCTTGAGAGAATTGTGATAGGTTTATGTGTTATTCAATAGAAGTATAATTGACATTTGACAGACCCAATATCCTGTGGAAGGTACACACAGTCCACAAGGGAGGCTTTTTATCAACCATCCTGAGGGATCCCTCGTATAACTCTACCAGGCAAAAACTATATCATCAATTCCCATAGAATCTGTAGACCCAGTGGATATCTTTACATAGTTAGATGTAAATAAACATGATATAAATTGACAATTGTTGACATATCCTTAGAATGAAGTAGTTCGATGTAAATAAAGTCTTATATATATATTGACAATACAGAACATACACATAGAATATAAAATGGGGTTTAATTGGATTTAGATCTGTTATAGGTTATAAAAACTCAGTTTTTAAAACTAAAAACCCAAAATATCACTACTTGCATACATTTAAATAAGAATTTTTTTCCTTTTTTTTTCGCTAATTGAAAATTAAAACCTGAAACAATATACATGTGGTGTCTGAAATAAGAATTCATTCATTCTTTTATACATCAAATATATTTTTCATTTCCTCAAACTAAAAACTTACTATGAAATTTACAAAGCATACATGTTTCCCAAGTAGGTGAGTTTGTACTTTTCTAGATCTATATATGTCTTGGTCAGCCCTGTTACCTGATTAAAAAGGTTGTAAAAGTTTTAAAAGTACAGCAGTTTTGCTGATATAGGCCTGTAGTAGGTCTTACTGATCTGTTAATTGTTCAACTTCTACATACTTAGAACATAATTACCCTCATCAGGTGCCTTTATAGTGTGCTGGCAACACTGATGTTGTAACAGTTTGATGGAAACTGCCTTTCAAATTGTGTGCATCTTCATTGAAGTCTTTTCCGTTAAACAATTAAGTTTTTGTATAAGAGTGATTGAAGATAAGAAACGTTTTGGTCTGCAGCAATGTTTTAAATTTTTGAGGTAGAGAATGGTGGTTGCAGGAGGAAGGGAGGTAATTCAATTTCAAATGAGATGTTATTGTCACCAAGATCTTTGTAATGATACTGTCAATATGTGTTTTAACAATCCTTTTCTCTGTAAGAAAAATACCAAAATTTCCAAAAATGTCAAAGGAAGATTTTTTTTTCCTGTAATATTTCCTTATGTTCTATCATAATTGGTGTAGATTTTACAATCAAATGATCACTTCAGATAATAAACATTTGCATAGAATTGTGTGATTTCTTTGTTAAAAACTACATTATTGTAAGATGTTGTCTATTATTGCGGGCTTTTCATGTGTTTTAAAAGGTCATGTGACTGAGTCTTTGTCATGATATCTTCCTTCAAAAACAGTAAGGGTCATGTGACTGAACCTTAAACTAGATATTCCTCTTCAAAAACAGTCAGGGTCATGTGACTGAACCTTAATCTAGATATTCCTCTTAAAAAAAATCAGGGTGATTGGAAATGTTATTAGCTAACCTCAGATTGTTATAGGACAGTTTAAACAATATTCATCATTTTAGTGGATTGATAAGTTATTTCATTCAGTTATAAGATTACAAGGTGAAATAAATCTCTAGATAGTATCTCGATCTAATGCTGTAATAAATTACAGTGTGGGAACATTTATTTTCTAGGAAAACACATAATTTCCTATATTTTTTTTATCCTCGACAGTTCTTATTTTTCAGCTTACTAAACCTTGAAGAGGCCTTAGAGATCTAGATAGAAAGTCTGGATTATGGTTAACTTGGTTTGTTTAGTGGTAAATGTAGATATTCATGTATTTACAGTGGTAACATGTACACAAGCTGGTATATGTTTTAGTCATATAGTTGGTAGTCACAACACTGACTGGTATATAGCACATCTATACTACAAGTCAAAGAAATTATGACAGTTCTAACAGGCTCTTAAGGAAAACTGACGTTCTAAATCGAACCTAGTGCTAGTAACCTTTCTTTAAGAGAATTGTAAAGTCTGCTGGATTTCTTTCTAGAAATTGTACTGAGTGTCTTTTACCTCAGATGAGGATAAAATGGCTAACTTAATGTGACACTTGAAACTGACTTTTGGATTAACCACAAGTAATGTCTTTTGAAATGTTATACCTTTGCTAGCACATTATCTTCATATTCACACCTTATAATCTTTTTATGATCCAACCCGCCGACATGGTTCTAAACTTAATCAGCATAATAGTCAATTACCAGTGATCAATGTAGGTAGAATTCTTCTGCTGACAGCTGTGCTCCCTATGTTCATACAAGTATACAATAAATGTGTATGACTTAATCATATTGTAATAATCAGCAAGATATTGGAGTAATACCCTCTGGCACCTCCACCAAAACTGTGTTTATGATTCTGAGGAAGTGTGACTTGTGGAGGAAATGTATTGATGACCTTAGGAGGAACTTTGTTGGTGATCTGTGGAGGAAATGTATTGGTAACTTTGTGGAGGAATGTTCATAAATCATAGGTGCCTCATATACCAGAGGAGATTAAAGAGAAAAACATCCTCTATTTACGTGTCACTCTATTCACCGGGTCAATTTTGTGTGACTGGCTTACCTTTATTTGGTTTGTGCTAACAGAATTTTGATTATGTGTTATTGACATATTAATAAAAAAACAGTTATTGTATTTATAATACAAATCCTGTACATTAATAATAGGAAGTGTTTTATCTCTATTTACTTTTTCATCAATTGGACGATTATTTGCTCCTCTGTTTCTTCGATTTAAAGGAAGTAAAGCCAGACCTTTATCAGGGTTGTTGAAATCAGACAAGCTGATCTCTCAGATGGGTGAGAAAGTCATTGTTGATAGTTTGTGACATGGATATGAAGATATTGTATAAGTGAAATTAGACACTTCTTTTTTCTTGAACTAGAAATAATTTTTCTAACAGCTTATGAAGCCCTCCCCCCATCTCATATCAACATAACAACAAGTGATTTCTTTATTTTTTCATTTATAGAAAATTCAGTTGTAATCAAAATTGCTTTTTTTCCTTCACTTCTCTGGAAAACATATTTCCTAATCTTTCTCAAAAGAGTTTCCATGAAAATATATATATATATAATTGGAAAATCCAGTTAATTTCTCAAAATGTGCAATACTAAACACTGGTTAGGCTACCAGGAATTTTGTAGAGAGGAATAGTGTGTATGTAACACACTGTACACACTAATGTTACTCTCAGCTCCTAACTAAGAAGTAATATGGTGAATTTACTCACATAGGAGGTGACACATCTGTATGGTTTTAGAAGTTAGAAGTCAAGAAAGTGCTGCAATCCAAATTCATGTCAAACTGTCACAGGAGATCCACAAGATCTTGCTGCGTCCATGTCACATTGCGTCATTAATTACAACCAAGGGAGATCATTGCCCCGGTATTCACTACAGACAAAAAGCAATAAACAAAACAAAAAAAAACAAAATCAAAAGAATGGTTAATGACATGCATATTTTTGAAGTCTCCACATTATTATGTACATGTTTGATACATTTTTGATTGTCTAATCCCTTTAGATTACACATTGAAACAATTCAGACAAGTTCAGCCTTTGTCAGATTTTGGATTCATTCTTAAAATTTTTGTTTTTGCATTGACGCTTTTATCTTGATTTACTGAAACTCAAGACTGATCTCGAGACCTTTAATTCTAATGATAAATTATTCCCGAGGAAAAAAGAGGATAGAAAAACTTCCTACATTTTCTAATCAAGTTTGAATATAACCAAATAGTTTAACACCAGGCAACCTTAAAAATCACCTTTAAACATTCACGGATATAAATTGGTTGGCTTGTGATTTGTGGCCAGGTTTCTCACAGTTTATGCATGCTTTCTTTCTTCCTGTGTTAAGTTATCACTGCGATTCATTGAAACTGTTTTAAATCACTTTGGATTCCCTTTGGGGAAAAGACATATCACATATTGAAACAAAATAGTATTAATTAAGGAAAGAAGGTAGCAATCAATTGGTAAAATCCTTGACTTGATAAATGGAGACAAATAATGGGGTTTGACACCTTAATGCCATTAACCTCTACCCATTGGGGAAAGGCTCTTTAAAGTCTTGTTAGCTTGGCTACATTTTAAGTCACAGAAACACTTGACATTCCTGCACATTGTAAAGCGACATTGGAATTCATCACTGGAATCATATTTCATGTGTGGAACTTATTATAATGTCAATGAAGTAGAAGCATAAGCATGATATGAGAGGTGAGGCTATAATTAAGTAAAGATTCTCTTTGACACAGTAAGTAAAATTAATTTAATGAATTACTAAAACTAACTTAAGATACTACACAAGGTACTGCACTAAGAACAGTTGACAGAAATGTAATGTTTAAAGACCAATTTATAATATTTCATCTATATAAATTTCAAATATTTGAAAAGGAAAAGTGAAACTGTCAAACAACCTTTATATTGCAATAATTGTCAAATGAAGGGAGATTACTCTTGTGTTTTATGTTTTACAAACCCTGGAAGCCTCTCCACAATAAATCTTTGTACTAATTTACAATGATTTGAGTTTCAGATATGAAAATAAAAATATTAAAAACTAAATAGTGATAATTAATTGGCAGTTATAATGACCTTAAACTAGTTATAGCCATTATCAAAATCATTGTCAGAATTTCATCTAAAATTTTCATTGACCAATTATGTCGTCTATAGTGTTTCTTGATACAACAGCATATCAGTGGTCACAGTATTTTGACAACAGACTAACAAATTTATATTTTATTTCCCAGATGGCTTGTGACCGTTACACAAAAGACAGTTGTGGATTTAGATATCATTATAAGGAATGATAACCTGGAATTGGTGCACGTAAAATCCAATTTATTTGCACATCATTTAGAGCAACGAGCAAAATCAACCTGCATCTTACAGGTCATGGAGTGCAGAGATTGCAAAATACATTTTACGATTTCCCCCTTGGGAGCCTCAAATGTAGTTTGCCTGAGATTGAACATCTCACTGTTGTGTATTGATTGCATGTGATGGGTCCCTGAGGTCCCCCCGGGTGATGATTAGAACAGATAGCTCATGTTGTTCTGAGAAGGCGACAGAGGATGTCTCTCATCCTTCACCTTCTACATCCGTTATAACCCACAAGGGCCGAAATCTGTAACCTAACTATCAATCACAGCATATGGATTTATTTAGAAATGGAAAGTATGCTTTGTTTACAAAAATATGTTAATGATTTTAAAATATATCATCAGCAAAGGTCACCTTAGTTTCATTTTGCAATTTTTTTCTGGAATATCCTCCAAGATGTCAGTGTCAGCTGTTTTAACTCCACCTATATGTCACAAGGGAGGAAACCATTAAAACTGTCACCACTGCCACGAGGGGCTACTGGTTATGTTCAAGGGAAATAACTCTTTATGTCTTGGCTTCAAGAACTAGTTTTCAGCAGTTTTTACCGAGACCCTTAGTAAAAAATCCTTTAGTTGTCATGGTAGATTATGTGTGATAGTTTATGCATGGTGTAGGAACTGTTAATGTCGCTCAAAATACAATAAGTGTTGTTAACTACTGTACAGTTGAATTCGTCAACATTTTCATGTCTTCACATAAGGATTACTACTATTAAGTTAGAAACTCGAAAACATACAATAAGGAAAATGTGACCCATTTTTTTGTCTGTTGTTGATTACATGATGCTATTGAGTATTAGACTACTACATGTAGTTAGATTGTCAGTCCTGGAAATCAAATTTATCTAAGCTTAAATTATGAATCATTTCAATCTTTTGTTATTTCCTTCAGACACACGTATTATTATATCATCAAACAGTTTGGACCTAATGTGAGGTATAATATAATCATGTAATGAAATGTTGCTGCATATATTTCTTATCCTTGAATAAACAATAAGTTTTTGGGAAATTATTAAAAAACTAAAAACTAAGAACTTATGTTTTCCCTCAATGAAAATATGAATATGTTAATTATCTTAATGTTTAAAAAGCACAAAATTAGGTTTCATTATTGAAGAAAGGGTATGGCATTTTGTGGAGGAGGGGAGGTAAGTAGAGTATCACAATTTTAAATTGTTTGTAGGAAGGACACTGTGAGATAAGTTCTTAAAAATTAATGACTAATCTCCTTTTTCATTCTTCAATTGAAGTAAATAGACCATATCCCAAACAATGGTTACCACCAGTATTAATGTACAACAGCCAGAATAATTCTACATGTTCACTCTCATTCTGTTTGTGGCTCACTATTTCACAGACATTTCTGAATTATGTTCGATTGTTTTTATATTAATGACAAAATTTGGTAATTAAGATCCAGAGCAATTAGTGTTACTTTGATTGTCGTGTAGGATTCACACATTTTGTATAGTGGTAAATTGCATAGAGTTATGACCTTCTATTAACAAAGCATTAATTCATCTAGAATCATACCTCATATACTTTTGTCACCAACAGTTGCTGACTTTCGTTTGAGTCTGTAAGATGGAGGATCAAATACTGATATAGGTTTTATAGTTTTCATTCTGTCAAAGGGGATTTTCTGTCACCAACAAATTCCAAGTTTGATATGTTAATATATGTACTGTAGAATGACAGGTTGTTATGCTTTTTAAACTATGTTGCCAGTTCTCGCTTTTCCATGTTATGATGTAAGCTGTTTGCTTCTATCCCTTGTTCTGTATCAGATGGTTTGGGACATGTTTTAAACTCACTTGTCCAAAGGATGAATAGCAATCAAGTGACATTCACAATGTCAATGTCCCAGGGTCTATTATGATACAATCTGCAAACACCTTCTTCTAAATAACTAAGAAGTCTTGTGGTTCTTTTCTTTCATCTGTAACATATTTGAAAAAAGAGTTTTTGATTTCATTTAAACAAGGTAGTTGTCAGACTAAACCATTCAGGCAAAGTCTTTTCTGTTCCTTAATTGTTGATACAGAACCTTGCCATGATGGAGCTTGTGTCTTTGTGCATTTTCTTTCGAAAGATGAATTTTTTCCAGTTTTAAACTTGCCCTTAAAAGCTGAAAAGTATACATTGATCTATAGCATCAGATGTAGGTTGACCTTTTATTTTCAGCTAAATGACAAAAGGGTGAGCCTAGATAAACTGGGATGAAATGTTCCACAAAGGTTTCTATTTCCCAGACAAACGCTCCTCATCACTCTAGCTGTTATTTGATTCCTACCAGAGATATTTATGATCAGACATGGTAACAAGGCCAATGGTGATCTCAAAGTAATCTAATTAAAACTGGAATGACGTCTTTAATTATTGGACGTTTTGAACGACACATTTATAAGGAATACCTAAAATACAACTGACCTGGCGATGAAGACAACAACGATATAAACAATGTTTCTGGGAACTCTCTTCAAACGAGACTTCAGGTGACAGTGAGAATGTGCCATCAGACAAGTTTTACACACAGTTGTTTCTCTCGTAATGAGCTTGGTGGTATAAAGAAAGTACAAGTTCGTTACAGTTACGGCATTGTTAAAGTAGACTCCGTTCATATAAAGGGGGCAACAAAACTCAAGTTAGAAAATCTCACATCAAACTTTCATGCAGGTGATGTCATTTTTTCTGTGTGCCTTCAAGTTGTGTGTTAGTACTTCCATGTTGTTGTATAATCAGTCATATCTGCAAACAAATTTTAACTCAAATAATTGATCCCCACAAAATTAAAGAAGAAAAAAATGGGTATTATTAAAATCTTAATTCAAAGCTTTCTGATTTTACTAGAGAGCCTTAGCAATATTCTAAACCAAGACAACTTATTTCTTATGAATTTTAAGTGATATAGAAATTTGTAATCAACATGAAATTAGGGGTAAAAGTACTCAGATCCTTTTGTTTTGAGGTTAGAAAATTGTGCAATCGTACTTTTAAAGGTATTCTGGGAATTATTCCTTGGAAGGATTTATCCACAGTAGCTGGCTGATTTCATTTCCCTTAATTTGAACGTGTTTTAGGAAGGTAACGAGATTAAGAAGGTTGCCAGCAATGTATCGTGTAGGCTGTGTAAGAAGATAAGCGTTAACAGTCGGTAGAAGGATGGTGCCATGACAAACAAAAAATGCCAAATTCGGCTCCTCCCGTAGATAACCAAAGATTGGCACGAAAAATTTCAACAAAACATAACAATGATAGTTAGGTAATCCCATCCCAGCATGTACTTTAGGAAGTAGAATAATTATAAGCCATTAGGGACAAGTGATTTGGCTGTTTTTAGCAGGGCTGAAAAAAAAATTGAAGAAGGGCTCAACTTAAAACAACTGTTCCTGTATTTGTCTTTCTTAAACCACATCAGATAGAAACCAACATTTGAACATTTTGAAAATGTAGGTATCTTTATTAGATTAATTTATGTAATTCATATGTTTTACGACAGGCACAAATCTACGAATTTATGAAGGATTTATTTTAGGAAATTATCTTTTCTAAGTTGGAAGTTGGAATTTTTCTTTGATTTGAACATCATTATCATAATGACTTAAGTTAGCTGGTAATTAGAAGGAATCTTCATATACAAGTAGGAGACTTTTTTTTCACCCCCTTGATAGAACTTAATGCGAAATGTCACAGTGACGAAATGAGCCAACAGGCCGGTACCAAATTAGATTTTTGGTGAGCTATAATTTTATCAAAAGTTTCAGTAAGGCGCATCATCAGAAGCAGTTTATGGTCATCTCAGTAGAGATTTCTACATTAAATTGGAAAACGAATGAGTAGGTCTATATCGTGTTCCTTGTTACATGGTTAAAGCCCGTGGGGAGAGATACAGCCACTCGCGAATATTCCTCAATGTCAATATTCCCTAATTAACAAATTCACAGCTTCAAAATTTGTCAACACTCTGGCAGTAAATTGGACCAATCATTTTCTTCCATGTTCTAAAGGAGAATTTAAGTACATTTGCGACCATAAAAAAGGAGGTTGAGCATGGAGCGAGTTGGTCGTGAGAGACAGACCAGGCCTTACCTTGTCTTAACTCTATTGATCTCTCCCTGTCAGCGTGCTGGTGTTACTGCCTCAAACAGTTGACAGCATATATTAAGATATTCTCGCTACCATCTTTGTAGATTGGCGAAGTATAAATGCAGCAGGAGCTACAAAGGACGGACAAACAAACAAGCAGTTGCCGTAGTAACGCTTACAATATATCCGAGAGACTGGACCACAGACAGTCCGACTGACCATTTGTTTTAAAATCTCAAACAGGTAAGTGACATCTTTGTTAATTATATTGGCATTATTTACAACATAAACGATAGTGACATTAATTGTTATACAATGTAATAGGTATAACAAATCAGGATACTATAAATTTCAGGATTTTTGTTTGGTACATTGAAATTTTCTTTTCCATTCACTTTCCAAATTGTTCTTGAAAATTCATGTTATTTTTTATTCCTTTTTTTCCCCCCTTTTTTTAAAATTTCACCATGTTTTGATTCTGATATGAAGTTACCATTTTATTTGATTCATATATATATAATCTTTTGTGGAAACATCTGCTTTATTTTTCACTTTATATATTTTTAATAAAGTAAGTTTGTTATCATGTTTATGGTGTAACTTGTCCTTGTAAGTTCATCTAATTTTGAGGATACTCAAGAAAAAACAAGCAAACACAACATCTTTGAAAAAAGATCTGCTTTGCCCCAAATAATATTCCAGGCTTTTTTAGGTTTCTTGACGACAACAATAACAATGGTTTATGTCCCAAAATTTCCATCTTGGGAATATTTTTCTTTTGGAATATTTGTTTGCAATTATTTATACAAATGTCGTGTTACAAATATTAATGCAAATGTTATGTTACCAATATTTGCATATTTCTAGCAGGATTTTCCTGCGATGACCCTGAGAATGAAATTTTATACTCATGCATGTAAGCTGAAAGTGTCAGCATGAAATTTTGTTATCAGGATCATAAACCCTCACCAGCAGCATGTTTATGGTGAAACTTTATAATGAAATTACTGATTTACGTTTTTATAGATGGTGCTGAAATAGTCTTAAAATTCTATACTTTATGTTGGGAAACATTTGGCTATAGTTTTTCACCCTTCATTCATTTCAGATTTGAAAATAAGACATTAGCTGATGTTTTGTTTCTTTCTAGTTACAAAAGTGCAAAGCAGGAATTTGAAACATTGTGATAGTTTCTACCTCTGCAGTAGAATTTTGAGGATAACAAATTAAGTTCTATCTACGCCTACTTTTATATGGTGATACAATCTTACTGTTTTATCCTTCAATAAACACTGTGTGACTTAAAAGTTAAAAGGCCGAAACATATAAACCAATAATAAAGCTACAGAATCCAGATGTTGATTGATGCTCCATCCTCTATGTCCTTTGTATTTACCTCCCTTGATGGGTCTGTATTGAATACTTGAGTATCCATCCTCTATGTCCTTTGTATTTACCTCCCTTGATGGGTCTGTACTGAATACTTGAGTATCCATCTTCTATGTCCTTTGTATTTACCTCCCTTGATGGGTCTGTATTGAATACTTGAGTATCCATCCTCTATGTCCTTTGTATTTACCTCCCTTGATGGGTCTGTATTGAATACTTGAGTATCCATCTTCTATGTCCTTTGTATTTACCTCCCTTGATGGGTCTGTATTGAATACTTGAGTATCCATCCTCTATGTCCTTTGTATTTACCTCCCATGATGGGTCTGTATTGAATACTTGAGTGTCCATCTTCTATGTCCTTTGTATTTACCTCCCTTGATGGGTCTGTATTGAATACTTGAGTATCCATCTTCTATGTCCTTTGTATTTACCTCCCATGATGGGTCTATATTGAATACTTGCGTATCCATCTCCTATGTCCTTTGTATTTACCTCCCTTGATGGGGCTGTATTGAATATTGTTGGTATCCGTCTTTGATTCCTTCATGATCTGATCTAGGCCGAAAGACAACCAGGATGTTGGTTCTCTTCCATTCAGTTACAAATTTTTGGTTAACTGTCTGACTTACAATTAGGGGGCAGGCTTATATTACAGGATATTGAAATAGTGTCCATTGAAAATGCTACTGAACAATAATACATGTATTAGAAAGAGGTGGGGGTATTACCGCAGTACTGCCAACCTCTCACAGTGAAATATCTGGTCATCACCAGCTAAAACAAGGGTAATGTGCATCACAATCTTTTTCATGTCATGAAAATTTAGAATATAAAAGATGTGCACAATTAATAAAACACTTGAAATAAGTAATTATATACAGTAATTTGTTCATCATATCTTTATTATATACATTATAATTCTTATAAGTAAATGGTTCATCATCCCAGTGAGACATGTCATTGTGTAGTTCCAATCTTTAGGAATCCCTTCCTAAATTTCTGTTACATGTGTCTTATTGTAACAAATAGCAGTGTTGTGTATCTTATAAACTATCAAAAGATAATATGTAAGATTAAATAATTCAAAATTGTGCTAGAAATAAGTCCGATGTTTCATCATAATGTATCTGCCTTTGTTAATTTAGTACTGACATATACTGTGAACAATTATGTATTGACCAGTGGCCAGAGGCATTCTGTCTTACTGATCTACTACACATGTTCATGTATTAGTCCCTGATTATATAAGTCACTTACCTGAAGCCTATCTAAGCAGTTTGTATGATGGTCAGTGTAACTTTATCTTGTTGTAAACAGCTGAATCTATTGCCATTTATGTGTGCAAGTTGTTGACAACTCATGTATACTTCAATCCATGTTTACCTGTTACTAATGTGTATTAGTACTTCATCAGTTAAATAACATGGCTGGTATAAATACACCATCTTTCTAGCCAGTTTGTATCAGTTCCTGAAGGCATGTGAGTGTTCCATTTCTCCATAGCCTACATCGCAATAAACCTTCAACACCTGGACAGCATTTGGAATTCTTCATCTCTACTCATTAACACAAGAACAAAGTATCATTTTGCTTGTTGACTGTTACATCATGTAAGAAACTTATCAAAAGTAGCACATGGTCTTTGTTCTGCTACACTTGGTTCCAATTCACATTGTGAAAATAATCATCAAAAATGTTGTCAAAAAGTTCCGAAACGTAAGATAAATGTGGAAAATGTTTTGTGAATACTGTTCCAATTTGGTGATGACCTGTAAACATTACAGAGGCTGCTGGGTAGTATACATGGTCAGCTGGGTAGCAACATCTTAATAAACTATATATTGACCCATGGTTCGATACATCTTAGTCTAGTGTTATAATGATTCCCATATGGACTAGATAAGCTCTGATTTCCAAAACATTTTTTCATGAACTTGAACATATCTTACTTCTTTGTGGTGCTAACTTGAGCAGCCTCTGGCAGCTTATGATGTGAAATGTCTACATCTTCAAAATAAAATAGAACTAACATATAAATCACAGATGGATGATTATCTGAACTAAAAACAAGGCTTGCCCATCTTTAATGCAAGAGAATTCTCTCTGTTGTCCCTCATTATACCATGTCTAATATACTTGTCTTGCTCAATTAGATGCTTGAGGAATACAGAATATAAGAGTCTGGTTGAGAGAGACTACTTACATCCGTGTAAATAGCATTTAATAGTGGTAAATCTTGAGGTGTTCCAAAGCAAGTCAGCATGAAGGAAAAACACGATAACCCAATGAGTCAGAGGGAGAAATCACTAAAAGCAGTGTAAATACCAGGTTGACCAGGGGAAATCACATGAGTTGGCAATGCTGTAACAGGCATGGGCTTATTGACGTATAAGTAGCAATATTAGATGTTAATACATACCACTTTTCAGTTTTAAAGTTGCTTTCATTAACTTTCAAATGTTGTTGTCGGGGTTTGAAGGAAAGGAAGACTACAACTTGTGGAAAATAAGGAGTTAGCAGTTAAATTTTATTGGACTTACATCTGTATTAGATGTTAGAGCTTATGTTGATGAGAAGTTTAATCAAGCTTACATCTAAGAATTTTTAAAAGTTGAATTTAGTAGAGAACTTGCATGTAACATCTAGCTTGGAATATTTATATAAAATAACATGGAAACAAGCATAAAGCTTAGGTTTGCTGAGTATTGAGTCCTGTTTAGTGCTTCAGTGAACCATAGAACTTAATCAAGTAATGCTTAGAACTTGATTCTGAGCTGTGAGCTATTAAGTTTACTAAGGACATCAAAACAAATCTGAAACTAGAGTAAAATGCTACAACATAGATCTAGTGAACATAGATCTAGTGAACATAGATTAGTGAACATAGCTCTAGTGAACATAGATTAGTGAACATAGCTCTAGTGAACATAGATTAGTGACATAGATTAGTGAACACAGATTAATGAACACAGATTTAGTTAACATAGATTAGTGAACATAGATCTAGTGAACATAGGTTAGTGAACATAGCTCTAGTGAACATAGATTAGTGAACATAGATTAGTGACATAGATTAGTGAACACAGATTTAGTTAACATAGATTAGTGAACATAAATCTACTGAATATAGATTAATGAACATAGATTAGTGAACATAGATTAGTGAACACAGATTAATGAACATAGATTAGTGACATATATTAGTGAACACAGATTTAGTTAACATAGATCTAATGAACATAGATAAGTGAACACAGATTTAGTTAACATAAATCTAGTGAACATAGATTAGTGAACACAGATTTAGTGAACATAGATTAGTGAACATAAATCTACTGAATATAGATTAGTGAACATAGATTAGTGAACATATATCTACTGAATATAGATTAGTGAACATAGATTAGTGAACATAAATCTACTGAACATAGATAGTGAACATAGATAGGTGAACAGAGATTAGTGAACATAGATCTAGTGAACATAGATCAGTGAAATTTAAATCTTGTGTTTAACAAAATTGTTAAGACTTAATTCAAGGTTAAATTTTAAAGCAAAGAAATTTGAAAAATGTTGGAGCTTAATTTTATAAAACTTGATAAAATCAAATATGGAAAATACATTGGTTAAGATTTGGAATAAAGATTACAGCTTACATTTTTGCAAAAACCAGGAATAAAGCTGAAATAGTTGTAGAACTCATATTGGTGAGACTTAGAAGAAAACTGAGGTTTTAGATGGCAAGACTTAAGATCAAGCTTAGAGTTTATATTTGTTTATACTTAGTGGTGGGCTTACATTTGGCAGTTTGATAAGACTTGTTGAAAACTGAACCTGCATAGACTTATTTCCTAATTAAGTGTAAATGTGTGCAAGGCTTTCCATGTTTGAAATGTCTATAACATGCATGGCCCCCTACTGTGTCTATCTCAGTGACAGGCAGTGTTGACACTCCTCCCTCTGGCACATGTCTCTCTATCATTTGCAGAGTTGCTCCAAGATATGTCTGCTGTGATTCCATAAAGGTCCTGATTATTGAATGTAAGGACACATGATAACGGTGATATATAAAAATTTGTAGTTATGATTTATACATTTGAAAAAAAAATCTGTTTTCATATGAAAAGAAATAATTAGTGGATGAAGACTTGGTATTGTTATAGAACATTACTACCACAATTATCTGATTGATCATTAAAACTATTTTCTTTTGATGGTTAGTCAGTGGGTAATCTGTTGGTCATGTCCTGACGGTAATCTATAGGTCATGTCACATGGGTAATCTGTGGGTCATGTCACATGGGTAGTTTTAAGTTATGTGGGTAACCTGTGGGTCATGTCACATGGGTAATATGTGGGTTATGTCACATGGGTAATCTGTGGGTCATGTCACATGGGTAGTTTTAAGTCATGTGGGTAACCTGTGGGTCATGTCACATGGGTAGTTTTAAGTCATGTGGGTAACTTGTGGGTCATGTTACATGGGTAATATGTGGGTCATGTCACATGACAATGATCTGTGGGTTATCTCATATAGATAATGTGTGGGTTATCTCACATAGATAATCTGTATGTTATTTCACATAAATAATATGTGGGTTATTTCATATAGATAATGTGTGGGTTATCTCACATAGATAATCTGTATGTTATTTCACATAAATAATATGTGGGTTATTTCATATAGATAATGTGTGGGTTATCTCACATAGATAATCTGTATGTTATTTCACATAAATAATATGTGGGTTATTTCATATAGATAATGTGTGGGTTATCTCACATAGATAATCTGTATGTTATTTCACATAAATAATATGTGGGTTATTTCATATAGATAATGTGTGGGTTATCTCACATAGATAATCTGTGTATCATCATTTCCAGTAGATAATATGTGGGTTATCTCTAGTGGATCATCTATGTGAAGGAAGCATTTCTTGAACAAATCATGATTTAACAAGAGAATTTGTATGATATTATCAGAGTATTAACCTTTTATGTTTTCTAAATCATTATTGAGTTATCCTGCGTGATGATACATTTATTAACTGGAGATTCTACTGTAGCTGTGACCTTTAACCTAAGTTTCCCCTAAGTTTTACTGTCAGTTGCCATGTCCTGAAGTTCATTATTTCACCTGCCTTATTAGGGTACTGAAATTCTAGTCACTCGTTTAATTTCAAGGTAGGTTAAGATTGCTGATAGGTAATATCATGTGCTATATTGTTATTTTGTCAGATCCTATCCTCCAAACATCTGAAACATTGAACCCTTCTGGTATTATTTATTCTGAAATGTTAATCTGAAGAAGATATTGATGTGTCAGTGTTTATTGTAAAGTTGTATTTTAAATTCTTGTATGACTGCTGATTTCTTAATATGAAATACTAACCTCATTAATGAGAAATGGTTCAGCTTATATTGTTTTGATTAATTCCATACACAATGTAGAGTCGCATTGGAAGTAACACACTACAGTATTTAGAATTTCTTGCTTCCATGATAATATGTGTGTAGGCCCTATCCGTTTCTAATGTTAAGGGAGAGCTAGGCTAAGGGAGCTAACTCTGGTTTGCTTATCTTGGTATGTTTGCAAAACTACCACTAGTCAAGGGGGCAATGGACAGAAGGAAAGATCACCTTAACAATTTATAGTTATTGGAAAAAATTGCAGAGACCTCATTCTTTGGAGATGATGTAATGGGAATGAGGTAAACAGCTTTAAAAGCTCAAGGGCATAATTCTAATGAAAAAAAGAGAGAATTGATGAAGATGATATTTTGATGTAGCAGCAGATGTACTGGAATGGTTTGGCTTATTACAGAAATAAACACAACGAGGAAGAAGAAATTGTATTAATGAATAAATGAGTGAATGACTGAAAAGAAAAATGACACACACCAGACCCAGGAGATGGAATGTCCGGAAGTACACAAAATGATAATATAATTTTGCTTGAATTATCTGACTGGACTTTTGTCAAAATAATAGGAAAAAGTATGGGATTTTTTAGGGCAAATGATACAGAGTGTTTCATAATATTTTGGCCTCTTTTAGGATACCCAAGGAAAGCATATCAGTTAAGAAACTTGGATTTCAGGAACTGAGATGTAGCAATTGCTCTTGAAGTCAAAGGATTTAAATGTTGTTTCAGTAATACTTTATAATATCTATATCAAACAAGTGTTTTGAAAAAAAGTATGTTTTTGAGAGAAAATATATACCTTAAGGTTTCTTTTTGGGTTTTTTTTTACTATTTTTTTTTGTGTGTGATAATGATGTTGTTTGTCTAAATTTTCATAGGAAGTGTAAGCAGATCTTTAATATTTTCCATAAATAACCTTTTCACAATCTATATAATATAATGTTCACTTTTCAGCAATTTATTCCTGGGTTCTATTGGTATGAGTTTTCTATCATGAATATTTAATTTGATTTTCTTAATATTTCCTGAGCATGAATTTATCGTTAGAATATAGCTCTGCTTCCAAGCACCATGTCCTGTCTATCAGAAAGCAATTTCCTTATTGTACTGATGATTCCTGCTAAGATTTTCTTTATTGTGCAGAAAGTATAGAATTTATTACAGTTTAGCATTTGGAAACTGTGTCCTTTACAATTCCACTTATCTACACACTTAATATTTTTTCACAATAACCTAAATTATGTAAGTTTTTTTTTGTTTTTTTTTTTTTTTTTCCAATTTTAGTGATTTTGAAACTGTATGCAATGTACAAATCCTGAGCTAAATATTGATACATTTAAGTGAAATCTGAACTTCTAATAAGCATACTATATACAACTTGCAGTGCACAATATCTGAACAGTACTGCATTTCATGTATGGCTGAGTTTTGATGAAAGTTGATCAACATTATTCAAAGTCATGTTCATTTTTAATGAAATTTGCTGAAAGTCAACAGTGGAAGATGTTCATTCAAATTGGGTGACCATTGGATCTTTTTCAAATAAATGGAAAAAAACACACCTTAATTTTTGTATAGTGATAATTGTGTCCATTTAAAAGAAAGTGAGTTAATGTTATTAAATGCTTTGAAATTGAAGTTAAAATCAAATCAGCCTTGATTTGTTATTATTGCTGTATAAAGAAAGGATGAGGGTTAAAAAAATCGCAGTTTACATGGAATTAGGAGGTGAAGATGGGAGGTAACTTTTGTATGAGCAATTCTAACACGGAGAAGTTAGACAACAAAATTACCATTTTGTTGACAGCTTGGATCATTTATTGGGAAAATTTGATAAGAGCATTATAACTAACATACCTGTACAAGTTTACACCTAAGGTACCCTTTGGTACCAGACTTAAGTTGGGACCTAGTTAACCTTGCAGGATAAGAGCAAAACATGCATCTCATGACTTGTCACAAACATAGCTGTAATAATTTAGTAACGTAAATCTTATATTTATGACTTTAACAGTATGCAACTAGAGACCAGGTTACCTCCCTTTTTGTGCAGGCTCCAGCAACTTTGTTTGATTTGGGTTGTCATGCAGAAAAATAATTGCTCTAGAAAATGCGCACTTGATTTACTAACACAAAAAGCATGTAGTATGATGTGCTCGACATTGACATAGATTGTGCTGCTCAATGCTACAGCACTGACTAAAATTGGCAATGGCTGTCGTCTACTGTCAAAGCATGCAGGAGTATCACACATTGTATGTCTACAATGATTATGGGTCCATGCATGTGCATTACACACGCTGAGGCTCAAGTGATATTACTTTCGATGTAGATATGGCTATCAATTTCATAGAGGTAAAAGCCCTAGGTAAAATTTGTGATATTCCTTGATGCTTGCTGACTTGCCGTCAGAAGATAATATGATTATAGTTATGACAAGACAGGCGACCATTTTCCACCCTTCGTTTGATCTGAACTTGAGCAGAAGCAGAACGATGTTAATACACATTTGGCTCCATTTAGGTAAAAGATATTCTTAGGACATTTCGTCGGAGAATTTGGAGAGACATTTTGATGGCAGACAACTGAAGTGCTACAGATTGACTTGTGTTATAGCGCTATCTCAACAAGATCTGTTACAAATTATGCTGTAGGTATTGGAGCTAAAATATATACTAGTTTCACTACAGCTGGGAAATAAACACTTATCACTAAAGGTTACTATTTGATATTGCTTACAGAATAATGGTAACAATTATTCAAGCTAATACCTTGAACATAATGTAAGCTTCTTGTTATGTATGTATAAATAAGATGACCTAATTTTTAATAATTTTTTTTCCAGTATGAGTTCATAGGTTATAGGTCAATGATATATTAAAGTTCAGAGTTCATATCTGCCCTCTGCAATTGTGAAACATCAGCATATAAAATTTAAAAAAATAAAATATTCCATGGATAATGTTTAATTTCCTAGATACATACTTTAAACATTTCTCTTGGTATTTTTTATAAATGAAGTATACTATGTATTGAAACATCTAACAAAAGAAGTAGAAGGAGCAATAAACAAAGAAGGAAAAAAGTAATCAAATCTTGTCTATGTATATGTTAAGGTAATTGGAATCTAGACTGTCCTTTAGTTATCAGTAGATTGAAATGGAATATTGTGGTAAAGTTTCACTTTATGGCTCATTTCTGATTTCATTTTCTGATAAGCATTCATTACCTTGGTGTAATTTCATTGATCATGTGTTGTAAGAGCACTGATGTGCATCTTTATTGTCTGTGTTACTGAGATCAGGACTGATGCACATCTCTACAGTGTTCATGTTACTGAGATCAGGACTTGTAACAGACTGCTACCTCATTTACCTTTATAATGGAAAAACGAAGTATATAGGGGGGGGAAAAAAGAAAGAAAAATTCCTGGTATTGCTTATCTAGTCGGTATATTTAGTTTGAGGGATTTTTTCAGGGACATCTGAATGTATGTGGTATATGTTTATTTTAATTTCAAATTTATCACTGTAAAATATAGATATTTCTATTATTTCTCAAATAAATTGAATTTAAGAAATCAGTTTCTTGTCAGATTTTGTACTGAACACATTTCTGTTAATTTGAATGCACATCTGTAATTTCAGCATCAATCTCTTTTATCAAAGAGGATCTAGGTATCTGTCATTAAGAGTTTGATATACTACTTAACAGAAATTAAAATTTCTACTTTTCACTTTGTGCATTGTGACTGGTTGATCAAATGAAATGAGTTGATCTACCAGGGAATACTTTTCAATATTGATTTCATTAATTATTTTTAATGTAGCATGAAAAGAATAAAAGATATATTTAGATACAATTATCAACTATGTAAAAGTTCTTCAATTCGTAAATTCAGGGTCAGTGATGTACTCATTGAATGAATTGGTTACTGATATAAAATAGATATATCATCTTGATGTAGGATCTTGTGATGGCCTTGATCATTATGGATACAAGTTCAAATCTTTTTCGCTGTCACATGCATTGCTGACAAATATCAATGCAGATGTGGGGTGAATTTTTCCATGGCTCACATTTAATCAAACACAGACACAACGGAATACCTCCAATCATTCTATAAGTCTGTCTTTTCAGATCGGCCATATGTAATACCGTCCGGAATGTCATATTTTCGACATAGAATTATGGGTACGCTAAGGGAGGTTATTTACATTTCATCAACATCATTTTGCCTTTATATTCGCAATGATGAGTGCCACATAGTAGAGTAATGAGAATCACATGGGATGGCGATGGTGATGAGGGAGGGTGTGGGGGAGAGATTCGGACAGCGCATAAAAATGTTCTGTTAGTAGGTGGAGTGTGGGAGAAGAAGGGGGCAACATTAGAGAATGGTTGATGAAAGGATATGTCATTGGAGAATAGCTCATCATAGATTATTGTGCATATATTTTTTGGTAGTATATCAAGTAACATATATAATACTTATATCAAAAACAGTTTGTTATTTCTGGGGAATAAGGCTGATCCGAGGTCATTGACAGAGGTACTCGACATACTTTTTATCTCCTGTGTGGATATCTTTGTTCTGTTACCTGATTCAAGGTGCTCATTTGGTGTAAACAGATTTCTGGGTGGAATCGAGACAACTTCTTCCCTTTATAAAAGCACCTTAATGTTTGGGTACCAGGGCATTTTTATAAACTCTCTTTTCCAGTAGTTAGACCTAGCAAGTAAAAATACCAATAATGGTATCAGTTTTTATTTCATAAGTACGTATTTAAATTTTCATGATGATTCAGCATGTGAATGTGATCTACTGATGACGAAGAAATTGGTGATATGATCTGGCATTTGTATTACTTTTGTACCTGATTCTTGGTTCATAGACCTATTTATTGGTCCACATGATAATAACTAAATGTGTGCTGGCTGGCTCCAGGAGAGAATGAATTCTTTGAGGACTATACACTAAAGATTCTTACAGAATGAAACAAATTCTTTCTGAACAGCCAAATCTGGCGTTAGAAATAAAAATGATGCAGGGAGGCAAATGAAAGTGTCGGCTGTCATTTGATGTTTTAGGAAATTGTACTAGTTATTAACAGACTAATAAATATGGAGTTCGGATGTACTGTTATACAATACATACTGGTGTATTACCTCCTCCGAATCATACACATAATTATAATAAGTACAGTAATCCATATGGAAATGATATTTACTTTGTAGAGGAATTGTACAACCACTTATGAAATATGCGCATTGAGAAAAAATATGGAAAAAAATACACGTCCACTTCAGAATACCACCCAAAGAAAGAGAGCGAAGAGATAAAGTTATCAACAAAAACATTAGATAGAAACCAATGAACATATCTTTACATGAATTTTGGAAAGTTATTTTCTTGTAACTTAATTGATACTAAATAGTTGTGTTTAACAAACAAAGAGAGGGAGAGACATCATCGATTGGGGTCGTGATTAATGGTAGCGATGTCCTTGTGAGTAAATGAAGGTAAATGTTTCTTCAAAGCAGGCAAAATTAAAACATTCACTGTGATCCTCCCCAAGCAGTGACATTCGATGAGTTTAGTACACACCCATATTTTTCCCATTACACCTAATCTTTAGCATTAGTGACAAAACAGTCCATTATCATCAGAACTGATGGATGTAGAACATATGCTGGTGCCAGGAAAAAGTTCTTTCATGGAAACGACACCTACAAAAATTAAGCTTAGGAACCCACAGCGATTTATCTGATTGAAGAGACCTTGTCCTTTATGCCTTTCTTCTACCTAGATATAGGTTGTAAGCACATGGTGACTTTTCAGTCAGATGATAGACCTTATTATGACTTTCAGGATTTATTAGTTAATAAAACTTTTGATTGTTTGAAAATCTAGTTTTAAGTGATTGAAAATGATAAAAGTTTACTGAGTATACAAACTGTTTTCGATAATATTTCTATAGCCATATTTGATGTCATAGCATTTTGAAATTTAAACTAGTTGTACAACTTGTCCTACACATTAATATAAGTCTTCATATTTTAGTCCTTAGTTACATGTAATTTCAATCCTGGATTACATGTTTCTGTAAACCATAGTCACAAGTTTTATCAGTCCCTGACTTCTTCTATTCTTAGCCACAGGTGACTTTCATCTTTGATTTCAAGCTTCATCAGTCCTTGGTTACAAGTTTCTTCAGTCCGTAGTTACAAATTTCTTCAGTCCTTAGTTACAGATTTCTTCAGTCCTTGGTTACGAGTTTATTCAGTCCTTAGTTACAGATTTCTTCAGTCCTTAGTTTCAGATTTCTTCAGTCCTTAGTTACAGATTTCTTCAGTCTTTAGTTACAGATTTCTTCAGTCCTTGGTTACGAGTTTCTTCAGTCCTTAGTTACAGATTTCTTCAGTCCTTGGTTACGAGTTTCTTCAGTCCTTAGTTACAGATTTCTTCAGTCTTTAGTTACAGATTTCTTCAGTCCTTAGTCACAGATTTCTTCAGTCCTTAGTTACAGATTTCTTCAGTCCTTGGTTACGAGTTTCTTCAGTCCTTAGTTACAGATTTCTTCAGTCCTTAGTCACAGATTTCTTCAGTCCTTAGTTACAGATTTCTTCAGTCTTTAGTTACAGATTTCTTCAGTCTTTAGTTACAGATTTCTTCAGTCCTTGGTTACAAGTTTCTTCTATCCTTGGTTACAAGTTTCTTCAGTCCTTGGTTACGAGTTTCTTCAGTCCTTAGTTGCAGATTTCTTCAGTCCTTGGTTACAAGTTTCTTCAGTCTTTAGTTACAGATTTCTTCAGTCTTTAGTTACAGATTTCTTCAGTCTTTAGTTACAGATTTCTTCAGTCCTTGGTTACAAGTTACCTTGGTTACAAGTTTCTTCAGTCCTTGGTTACAGATTTCTTCAGTCCTTAGTTACAAGTTTCTTCAGTCCTTGGTTACAGATTTCTTCAGTCCTTAGTTACAGATTTCTTCAGTCCTTAGTTACAAGTTTCTTCAGTCCTTAGTTGCAGATTTCTTCAGTCCTTAGTTACAAGTTTCTTCAGTCCTTGGTTACAGATTTCTTCAGTCCTTAGTTACAGATTTCTTCAGTCCTTAGTTACAAGTTTCTTCAGTCCTTGGTTACAGATTTCTTCAGTCCTTGGTTACAGATTTCTTCAGTCCTTGGTTACAGATTTCTTCAGTCCTTAGTTACAGTCCTTGGTTGGTTACAGATTTCTTCAGTCCTTGGTTACAGATTTCTTCAGTCCTTGGTTACAAGTTTCTTCAGTCCTTGGTTACGAGTTTCTTCAGTCCTTGGTTACAGATTTCTTCAGTCCTTAGTTACAAGTTTCTTCTATCCTTAGTTAATAGTTTCTTCAGTCCTTGGTTACAAGTTTCTTCAGTCCTTGGTTACAGATTTCTTCAGTCCTTAGTTGCAGATTTCTTCAGTCCTTGGTTACAGATTTCTTCAGTCCTTAGTTACAGATTTCTTCAGTCCTTGGTTACAAGTTTCTTCAGTCCTTGGTTACGAGTTTCTTCAGTCCTTAGTTGCAGATTTCTTCAGTCCTTGGTTACAAGTTTCTTCAGTCCTTGGTTACAGATTTCTTCAGTCCTTAGTTACAGATTTCTTCAGTCCTTGGTTACAAGTTTCTTCAGTCCTTGGTTACGAGTTTCTTCAGTCCTTAGTTGCAGATTTCTTCAGTCCTTGGTTACAGATTTCTTCAGTCCTTGGTTACAAGTTTCTTCAGTCCTTGGTTACGAGTTTCTTCAGTCCTTAGTTACAGATTTCTTCAGTCCTTGGTTACAAGTTTCTTCAGTCCTTGGTTACGAGTTTCTTCAGTCCTTAGTTGCAGATTTCTTCAGTCCTTAGTTACAAGTTTCTTCAGTCCTTGGTTACAGATTTCTTCAGTCCTTGGTTACAAGTTTCTTCAGTCCTTGGTTACGAGTTTCTTCAGTCCTTAGTTGCAGATTTCTTCAGTCCTTGGTTACAGATTTCTTCAGTCCTTGGTTACGAGTTTCTTCAGTCCTTGGTTACAGATTTCTTCAGTCCTTGGTTACAAGTTTCTTCAGTCCTTGGTTACAAGTTTCTTCAGTCCTTGGTTACGAGTTTCTTCAGTCCTTAGTTACAGATTTCTTCAGTCCTTGGTTACAAGTTTCTTCAGTCCTTGGTTACAAGTTTCTTCAGTCCTTGGTTACAGATTTCTTCAGTCCTTGGTTACAAGTTTCTTCAGTCCTTGGTTACGAGTTTCTTCAGTCCTTGGTTACGAGTTTCTTCAGTCCTTGGTTACAAGTTTCTTCAGTCCTTGGTTACAGATTTCTTCAGTCCTTGGTTACGAGTTTCTTCAGTCCTTGGTTACGAGTTTCTTCAGTCCTTGGTTACAGATTTCTTCAGTCCTTGGTTACAAGTTTCTTCAGTCCTTGGTTACAAGTTTCTTCAGTCCTTAGTTACAAGTTTCTTCTATCCTTAGTTAATAGTTTCTTTAGTCCTTGGTTACAAGTTTTTTTTTTCAAACCTTATTTACAAGTTTCATCATTCTCTAGTAAAGAGTTTCATCAAGACGTTAGTTACAAATTTATTTCTTCCTTGGTTACAAGTTTCTTCATTTCTTGGATGCAAGTATTCTCAGCCATTGGTTACAGATCTTGCCTCTGTTCCATGTGTCTCATATCTTGTCTGTCTCTGAAACTTTCTATATTTTGATTTCTCTGCACACTTGACCTGACCTATTACACCATATGCATTCAATCAGTACCTAGCATAAAAAATCATCTGGTATTATATTATTGTCAGGAATGGTGACTTGATGTGTGAATTTGGCAAGGTTCCACTCCCAACATTAGCAGGACTGAGTGTGTATTTCAGGGAGAATGTTGGTTGTGTTTGTCACATGGTAAGGATGCACCAGTTGGAAAGAGGGGAGGGGTTAGTTTTCAGTTACAGGGACAGGGGTAAAGGAGGGTATGTTGCAAAAGGAATCTTAGCAGTATCCAGAAACAGCATTCTAGTGCAATATAAATGTTTCTGTCAAAGAATTTTTAAGTTGGTTCAGGTTTCGTTGGGGAGGGTAGAAATGAGTTGAACATGTCTGATTGCGTCCATCATTCTGTCTGTGTTGTAACAATTTAGTATTTGGTTAGTCTTGGTGAAGACATTACTTGTGTACATTCCAAGTGAACAGCACAAGTAATTATGGTAGTTCTATATAGAAGTACATTGTCCAATAGCTACTGCCTTTCTGTGCAGTAAGTGACATAGTTGTAATAATACTGTTATTAGTATAATGAATTAGAGAAGGGGGCCTCTCAGAGGGATATTTTTCTAAGAATTAGTGCACTTGTATATTTCCAGGAAAACAATTGGCAAGGAATTTTTTTAACACAAGCTATTGATTTGTTAGTCACAAATAAAGCAGGAACAATTTTTTTCTTTATTTATTTATATTTTTTTTTTTGCAGAAATGATAAGAATAAACATCCTGTAGTGTACCTCTAGGGGGAGATGACCATTACATGTTGTAAGAGTATTTAGCTAGCCAATCATCATTCCAGGTGATCATTGTATCCAGCTACATAGTTAGTAGTTAGTAGCTATGTTGTAAATTTGCTGTTGTTTACTGACCTTGAACTGAGGGTTATGTCATCAACAGCCTTGATCGTCAGCTAGTCCCTCTGTTTAGTCCATCAACCAACAAAACTTTAGTCAAAGTTTCTTACCAGTTGTAGGGCTTTTAATCAAGCACAAAACAGAATTCTTTTTTCCATTAATAGTTTATGATTAAAAAAAAAAGATGTTTATGTGTTGAATTAAAGAATTTTTTTAAGAAAAATAAAACAAGTCTTTTCTTGATGTTCTTTAAAATATTGGTTTAAAGATTGTCAGATCAACTGTGTATAAATAATTTATAAACATACTTAGCAGCGTAATGATAAGGCCTATTTACTGTAAACCTACAGTTCTGAGCTGTTGACACTTACTGTTTAAGAAGTGTTTGTTATATTGCAGCTCTGATGATGAAGTATCATTGTATGGTGAGACACATCAAGCTAAATTGTTTTGCTCCATTTAGTTATTCAGATCTGCCATCGGCAAGAGTGTCACCACCACCACCTGTAGGGGAAGTCCTCCAGATATCTTCAGTATCTGCAACGAGTCTTTCAATCATGACTTTTTGCTCTGATTAAGATATACTCGCTAAATTAGCTCTTGTATAAACAATGCAGGTCAGATCATCTTTCATGACATTGCCAATAAAAATCAGGACTTTTAATATGCTTAAAAGCTTTCCTTTCTGATCTTCCACAGCCATCATCGTGTTGTTGGAATGATTCAGAAACCAAGGTCAAGGGGTACATTCAATTAAAAAAGGTGCATTTGACAATAGGTAGGCAATGAATGCATGAAATGGCTCCCTTAGGCATCAGCTATCATGATCATGCGGGTCACACAGACAAAACATTGTAAGACCTTGATCTCCGACAGCTCAAGCATAAAATAGAATTCTCATCATTTAGGACTTACTTTCCTAAACCAAACAAAATATTTAGCTGGTTCACGTTTAAGTACCCTTTATCTGAGATTGAATGCTCATAGCTTAACATAACCAGCTTAAGCAATCCTACATCTAAGCCAGCCCATAGATTCTTAAATAATCATGTGTTTTAATTCTGTTGACAAGCCTGTATTCAGAAATTGCTTGTAAAAGTACAAAAAAAATTACCTTTGCATATAACTAGTCTCTTAACATAGGTGGTCCCTTAACACAGGTGATCGCTGAGCACAGCTATTCTCTGAACACAAGCAATCCCTTAACACAGGTGGTCCCTAAACACAGGTGATCGCTCAGCACAGCTATTCTCTGAACACTGTTAATCTCTTAACACAGGTGGTCCCTAAACACAGATGATCCCTTAGCACAGCTAGTCTTTTAACACCGGTGGTCCCTAAACACAGATAATCCCTTACCACTACTAGTCTCTCTACACAGGTGGTCCCTAAACACAGATAATCCCTTATCACTACTTGTCTCTCTACACAGGTGGTCCCTAAACACAGATAATCCCTTATCACTACTTGTCTCTCTACACAGGTGGTCCCTAAACACAGATAATTCCTTATCACTACTTGTCTCTACACAGATGGTCCCTTAACACAGGTGATCCCTTCACACAATTGGTCTCTTAACTCAGGTGGTCTTAAACATATGTGGTTTCTTAAGATAGATGTTCCCTTAATACAGGAGTATTTAAACATAGATGGTTTCTTATCAAGCGTGACCACTTATCACAGGTAATCTGTAAAAACAGTCTGTAAAATCAGTGTTGTAAGATTTTTTTATTATTGATAATGTTGCATTATGTATCAAGGATTTTAGACTTGTTTAGCTTTACAAAATGTGAAGAACCTGCAAAGGATGCTACATATTGTCATTAATCTTGAATATCTTCTATAACAGTAAGAAGTTCACATTTTGTATTTTGTATTGATATTTTCCGCAATAAATTTGATATTTTATAGTCGATGTTTCTTGGTTTGCTTCTGGTTTTTTTTTACTTTAACCTATGTGTTAACAGGATGCTACAGTGTATCTACCCAATACTGCCACTAACAGTGCACACAGGACTCATTGCTTTCATAAAAGTCCAAAATATTAAAAAATAACTTGATACCTCATGCTTGACAACGATCATTGTGGCATTCTTCAGCCCATAATATGCATTAATGAATGCTCCCTTCGGTAATGAAGGCTCCCCAGTATCTTTAGCCCACGGAAATGTCTATCATAATTACCACTTAATAACAACACAGATTTTGATAGTGGGGTCCGTTGCACTGGTACATGTGTGACCGCCTGCCTGGTAAAATTTGGTGGCGTTACACAGAATTCTGACAAAGGTTGTTTAATAAATGATGCTTGTCTCTGTAGATTTACAGAGCTAACTGTAAATATCCTGTGGGTTTAAAGAGTTAGTCTTGTTCATGTCTCTAACAGAAGAATCCATTTTTATCATATAAACATGTTTCATATTATAGAAGTGCTGTGATTTTATATAAAATTACAATAGGTATATAAGATCCTGGAGGGGAGGTCAGAGTTATCCTATTTATACACGAGCATGGGTCAACAGTTTGGTTATGGGTTTCTAGATTATTAGTTTGTCACTAGATAAGTCAGATTTGTTGATATGGTGATAATACTTGAGGTGAAATATTTTTTAAATATTCAGAAGTTCAAGATCATTCATTACCAAACATTAGATGGCTTGGATGGTTGTACATTTTTAAGTCACACTCGACAATGGCACTAGAGGTCAAATATTGTTTTGGAACTAGAGGTCAAGGTGGTTCTGGCACTAGTGATCAAAGGTTGATTTCAAAACCTAGAAATACAAAGGTCATTGCAGTAGTTGAGATAAAAAGTTTTTTTCTGTACTGGAGTTTAAAGGTTGTGTCAGCAGGAGAAAATTGCCTTCAATAGAAATTTAGATATAGTAGAGTTAAAAGGTTTTCCTAACCATCAAGTTCAAAGGTAAAGTTACAGCCCAGAAGGTCAAAGTTTTCAAAATTTATGTACTCCTTTGTTTTAAACATTATACTTCAGCACCAAAACTGTTCCAAAGGTTCAAAGGCTGTCTATTAAAATCTGAGGTACAAAATTTCATATATAAAGAATGAAACATTTTCAAATATAAAACTTGGTGTTATATGAAGAGAATGTACTGTCTTAGAATAATATTTTCTGAGAAATTTACTTAATTGACAATAATGATGATATGTATTATACAAGCTGCTTTCATTTTGGGAGTATAATTGCTGTTTAAAGGGAGAAACCATTTTTGAGAAAGATTTTGAGGTAACTATTAAAACAAAATTTAACCTCAACATTTCTGTGTAATGAAATCATCTTTAGTCTTAACTTATGTGATGATAGTGAAATATTTATGTAAGAAATAAAATGTGACAGAACAAACTTAACGAACCGACATTTTCTATATTGAGGAGGGAGCTGGAGGGACGGGCTGACATGTGGTCACAGACAAGATAATGATTAGAGAAGGTCCACATATTTGTCTTATTAACATAGCTGTATAAATAGGTAAGGTACCCCAGGGGAGAGGGTTATGCGGAGATGCTTACAGAGTTAATATGAAACAGTTCTCTTAGATCAACGCTGATGCTTGTTTGTAATATAGGAATAGATTGTGTTATTTTGATGTCTTGTCTGGGTATTGATGTGACATCTGTGATGTGTTATTCTTAACTGTCTTGTGTATTACTCTGTCATTATAGAAAGATGGTGATGCTTTGGTATGATATAAAGATAAGGGAATACTCAATAATATGAAGTCACTATCAACAATTTAAAACGATGTCCTTCAATCTTGAACCAATATATCTATTTAAACCTGTTAGTGTAGATTAAAAAGAGCTAGCTCTCAGAACCATACCAGTGTCTTTCTCATGTGCTGAAACATGTTACAATGCTGCTACAGCTTTGTACAATTTCCATAAAAATGTCGAAGATTTGTTCTTAAACAGAAATAAATCTGGCTATATTATGGTACCTGCTCTTTAACAGTAATGTCATGTGTGGGTTATCATCCTGTATTATTTGAATTTTTTTCTCCAAAAAAATACTTGAGAATATTTCTACCAACAACTCTAAGGTTTTGCAGCTCTTGCCAAAGGTCAGGTTTTAAAGGTGGATGTCCTTTAGAGAAGGATATAGAAATTTTAAAAAAGCATTGCTTCTCTTTGGTTAAGTGCCTGAAGATAGATCCTGTACCATTTTACTGAGTCTCATTACCTTATCATTACCCATGATTCCAGGGTGTAATATGACCTTGACCCAATTTCTTGTCTCAGAGGTCACAGTTATGGATAATTGACATCTATGGGTGTCTTGAGTCTTATACATTGTGAATGGCATAGAAATATTATTTATTAATTTAAAAGCATCTTTTCAACAATTTGTTTTCATTTTGTGTGTTTCAGCTACAATCAGCTTTTATCCTTGATCTCACATGACCATGTCCCGATGGATACGAAGCACCACCTAGCCAGTTTGTCCTTAAGTGCCAAACTATCCTGACTAACACTTTCAAAAAAAGGTAAGTTTTATCCATATTATACAAACTAGAAACACTCAAATTACATCGTTAGCATAAATTAGGTCACCAAAAAGGTAAGTCTCTTCTTTTGCATGCAAATCATTTTTCACTTGATTTTAATCATTTTTTTATGCTCCCCAAAAAAATCTGGGAGGAGCGTAAGTGGCCACATTTTCATCCATCTGTCCTTCTATCTGTCCTTCTATCTTTCCTTCTTTTATACCCAGAGTATAACTTTGCTTTTATTTAACCCTTACCATATATAAATCAAGTTCTACTGTACTGTATCGATGAAATGAATTGAAATGGTTTTATTGAAAATCTGCATGGAAATATGATCCAACCATTCAGTAGAATGAAGTACAACTGTTCATGTACTCACTGTGTCTTATGTATGTAATTAATCACTCATTCTTTATTCTGTTTTTGTGTTGCGTGCACAAGTTATGTGTATTCCTGTTTTATTTTAACAATAAACTTTACTCAGTTATATATATATTTAATCATTCTTAATAGTTAAATTTTGTTTTCTTCACCATCAATGCCTTAGAAATCAAAAGTATAATTTGAGTCCACCATTTCTCTAAAATTTCATATGTCCCCATGGTCCCTAGTTGTGCCCATTTGATTTTAGGACTGATCAGAAAAACAAAATGGCTGACAGGTGGCCATCTTAGATTTTTTCAATGAAGTTTGTTATCGCTATTTCTTGAAAAGTACCTGATTGATTTCTTTCAAATTTCATGTGTATGTTCACCTTGGTTCTTAGTTGTGTCGATATGATTTTGGGTCTGATCAGAGAATCAACTTGGGCGACAGGCGGCCATCTTGGATTTCACCTGGTAAAGATTGTTATCTCTATTTCTTGAAGTGCTCAATTGATCTCTCTCAAATCTCATATGTAGGTTTCCCTTGGTCCCTAGTTGTGCTGGTTTAAATTTCTACAAAAGATTTAAGTTCAAATCTATTATTATTAAGAGCAAAAACAGAGCCGAGAATAGAAAAGAATGGGAAAAATCCAACTTTCAAAGAACAAATAAAGATCAAACAATGGTGGGCACCAAGATCCCTCAGGGATCACTTGTTAGCTTTCAAATAGTAGATATTATTATGAACCTTGACCACTTAACATCAATGTCAATATTTAAATGTTGAACTTTGACAAGTTTTTACTCTTACCCTTTCCTTGCCTCAAACTCATAATCAGTTACAGCGAAATCAAATCTTCTAGCAATGAAATGCCTAACCATTACACCACGACAACATCCCCAAAAAAGGAAGGTTAGAAGTTATACTGATAGACAGCTGGAATTTTCTCATGATGGTCATTGTTACAAATTGTCTTAATACATGTTATGAACACCTAGATATACATACATGTTCATATTTATACATACATATATGTTGAAGCCATCTGCTGTAGTTAGCTGACTTGTATTAAGTTCAGAAGCAATTGTTCAACGCTGATGAAGTGAAAAGAATAAATACCAAAAGAAATTCAATGTCTCCAAGTGTTGCTAAGCACTGATGTGTTGTTATGTAATAGATCAAGCAGAAAACCTGGTTAACAGAAAATATTACTCTAATGTTATATATCCAGACTCCCAGGTTAAATACCTGACCTAAATTTCATGACAAAGTATTTTCTTCCAACACTGAAGAGTTCAAGTATCAGATCTTTTATTGTTTAACAGTAAAAATGTAGAATATCCAGAAAGACATAAAACCATCTTTCTATTGTTCCATTTGGAAGCTTGTCTTGTAATTCAAGTGAGCTCTGAGGTCATGGCGTTCTCTGCAAAATGGCAAATTGTCTTCAATGTCATAAAACATCTGCCATGTAAAGTTTATTAAAGAAGGTATAGAGGTGGGTGACATTACAACAATCATACATCATTCTTGGAAACCTCATGCTAATGATTCTGTTCCACTTACATAGTATGGATGTTGCTAAAGAAACACCATTCATTTGTATCCATTGAAAATAATAGAGATAGAGTTAAAAGATATATAATTTAGTGCACATGATTTTTTACAATAACTTAATGACTGTTAAATTTTAGAAAATTCCTGTTAGCACTTTAGCAATATCATTCCTTTAAAGATTCTGATCCAACCTCACACACTTATAAAGAACCATTTATCTTTGATGACTCTTAGGGTCAAGGTCACTGTTACTATTTTTAGAAAAATGTTGTCAGCGCTCGAAAAGCTTTATATCTTGAGGGATTCTAATTAAACTCATTTATAAAGAATAATTATAACATGAAAAAATTTCAAATTTCAGGGAACTAAGATCAAACTCAAGGTCACTAACTATTTCTGAAAAATCCTTGTCAGCAATCAAGTGGCTGGAGGGATTTTAATCAAATTTCGCATCCATATCAAGGACAAATGATATGAGATGTTTTTAGTTTCAGGGATGTTAGGTCAAAGTCTCTGTTACTTTTATTAGAAAATCATTTCAGAAAATGTTTGTCAACATTCTAGTGACATCGTTCCTGATGGACCTGTGATCAAACGTTCGTACGATTTCCAGTCTTATTCATTAAGGCTAAGTCAAGGTGTTTCTTTTATTTCTATAGATGATAGAAATTGCCAGTATTTCAAAATGTAGTTATCACCACTAAACATTATCATATAATTTTGATACCTTTGCAAGGATTTGTGAAAATAGGATTTTATTAGACAGAAATAGAACTTGAGTTGGCCAAGAAGTTATGACATCACAATTGATATAATACTAACCTTAAGTTTATTTCAGTTCTCCTCAGTTTTACTAAACATGTGGTCATGTCAAAATTTATGTAATATATATTATTACACTGATGACAAGTTATTTATGTGATAATTACATATATTGGAATTATAATTTAGTCCTGGATGGTGGTAGACTAACTAGGCTGAATTAGAGGGTTAGTTGTTACCTAGAGAATCAAATTATGTACCACGAAATTTCAAATATTAGACCAAGAAATCCTCACAAGATGTGTCCTTGTGGACAAATAAAGTTCTCTCATATGTGAAAATAATGACTTTGGGAATTCAAATTTTGTACATTGTCGGATATAATTTTCTATGGTAAGTCAATTTATACATAACTTTGATAGAATTATGTAACTCTGATATAAAAAATGTTCAATAATGCTATTCCTTATAGGATACTGACCATATCTTTGAGATGTTATATCCCAGGAGATGTCCATGAGCTTGTCGACTGCTGTCATAGTGCTGTGCAAGCCAGCTGATGATGCTTAATTTGGTATAGCCAGCTTGCATCCTAATATTTTGCAAAAGACCTCCTGACAGCCTTTAGGGGTATATCCTGATATGGCTGCAGGTTGTGCTGGTGGATTGTCACATACTGAAATAAGGTCAAGTGTACTATTATACACAGAGCTAGGACCATTGTTATATTTCTCCATAGATATTTTTGGCAACTGGACTAAACATTGCTTGAATTGTTCATATTGACATAAATGTTAAGATGACAGTAATGAAAAATCTAGATAAAACACAAACACAAAATTAGAAGAGGACAAGAGCACAAAATCTAAAAAGTATATAGAAAACCCTAGCTAAAAATCTAAAGCAGACACAAGCAAAGGTGTCTTCACAAACAAAAAATCTAAAGTAGACATAAGCACAGGAGTCTACATAAACAAAAAATCTAAAGTAGACACAAGCAAAGGAGTCTGCACAAACAACAAATCTAAAGTAGACACAAGCAAAGGTGTCTACACAACAAATATAAAGACACAAGCACAGGTGTCTACATAAACAACAAATCTAAAGAAGACACAAGCGGAGGAGTCAACACAAACAACAAATCTAAAGAAGACACAAGCAAAGGAGTCTGCACAAACAACAAATCTAAAGTAGACACAAGCAAAGGAGTCTGCACAAACAACAAATATAAAGTAGACACAAGCAGAGGAGTCAACACAAGCAAAAAATGTAAAAAAAAAAAATAAAAAGAAAGGAAAGACACAAGCACAACAGTCAACACAGACTAAAAATGTAAAAATGACAAATGCACAAAAGTCACCACAAATGAAATATGTAAAAAAAAAATAAAGCCCAGGAGTCAACACAAACAGAAGATCTAAAACATAAATGTTTTAAAATTGTGAGTTAACCTTTTCATCGCCAAATCAATAACACAACTGCATTATAAATGTTGCAGTGATTCAGATTTTCTAATCATGAAAATGAAAAGGTATGTTCGGTGTAATTAATTTTATATGTAAATGGAAACGTGAGTTAATATTCCTATAGGTAACCAGACTTTCAAGTCCTGTTGCTCAATACTTTGTATCCCTGTAACATTACTGTGGTTTCATATTGCCATTAATGAAATACAATATATTCCATGTGTTAATGCTAATGAAGTCCAGACTTCTGTGTAATGCTTGATGTTTTTCAAAATGATCTCACAAATCCAAAAATATTTTCCTTGTATTGTTGCAAAATCATTGATAGAACCAAAGTATGAGAGAAAGTGGTATTGAACTGTGTAAACCTAAGTTGTTAAAGATTGAAGATATGTTTGTCAATATCAGAAAAAGGTTTTTTAATGAAAAAAAATAGCAAAATTCCACCGAATTAGTAATATAGCTTGAAGTGATGGTAATAAAATAATAAAATGCTGGTAAAAGTCTTCAACTTCAAGTTGAAAATATTATTTTCAGTTTAGGGATATATTTTGCATAATTGTAATCACTAATTATTTAAATATTTAGAGGAGGTACGTTGACATATTCTCTTTGTTTAACCCAGAACATACATGATTTATGTTTTATTTTCTTTTTCTTTTTTTTCTATTCAATCAAGTCTCTTCTCCATATGGCCGTCACAGGTCACATGAAAGCGAAAGCCATTAATTGGCAGTTAGGTCGACCCTCTGATCCAATCAGATATCACCAATCAAATTGGTGTTAACGAGCACAGAATCTGTGGTTACAAAGTGTTTTATTTTCTTGACTCCTCAATTATTGGGTTTCGTGATGGCTTTTTATGTGGGTGATTTATCAGGAAGTGACCATTAGGGACGTGAAAACAAGAATGACTTGTCCTAAAGTATGGTTTGCTTTATTGGATTGTGGCAGTAACAAAACCTTGAATCTGGTGTTTCACTGTTGGGTTTGTACACTGACAAAGTTGACTGGTACATTAGTATGAAACATATGACAAGGTTAACAGGGGACTTCATACATGTAACGGGTCACATGACATTCAGTCCTGTCAAACGTGAACTGATATCATCCATTGGATTGAAGGTGATTTGACAATCGGTATGCCACTATGATTTTTTTATGACATTGTCATTTTCTTAACATTTCCTACTAAAAACAAATTAACAACCATAAAGTTCTAAAAATTATCTTTGCCTGTTTCATTTAGAAGTTTGAATCATCGGAGTCTTTAACAGTGATATAGTTAAACATCACCTAAAAGGCATTAGTAAGACCCATTCATTGGTAATGTGTGTTATAAGATGGAATAAAGAAAACTTTGAATAAAGAAGATTTGGTCTACATCCTAAAAGAGTTTAGTTCCCAATCCTGTAGGATTATCTTTTACATGTTAATTGATCTAATAATTCTAAAAAGTACAGAGAATAGCAAACCTTTTCTTGGAGCTACAATACCAATTCTAACTTGTACTAATCATTGATATTGAGGATCTCTGAAAAACCAACACTAAAACAAAGGGAGATAATAACTATCAATTGTCCATCTAAGTTTCAAAGTTTATGTGGGTTTTTTTTATTGTTATTGTTTCTGTGGTAGAATAACCTTTAAAACCACTTCATGACTAGCAAATTGTCATGCAATAGTCGTCTATCATTTTCTTTCAACTGAAAAACTGAAAGTTCTTTATAGTACTGTGTGTGGAAATTGATGTAATTTTCATTTATCACTTGACAAAAATAATGGATAAAAAAAAGAAATGAAAACTTCTAAGATAGTCAAAGTTCTAGTATACCCTAGCACTGCTGAAATGTTAGTAAACCTTTTAGTGACTTAGAACTGGTGTTAAAACCTCCAATAGAAAAACAAATGTGTGAGAGAGACCTTTCTCTGTGGTGAAACACATATTTTCTCTAATGTGAAGGTAAAAAAAAATGCACTTTTTTAATGAAAAAGCACTTACTGCATAATGGAGTAAGAAAAACAGGTCCATTTTAACCTTTCTAGCAGAACATGTTTACATAGATGTCCGTGAATAAACGATATAGTGTAGCCTGTACAAAATACGAAAAACTTAAGTGCTTAATGTCTACAATAGAGTGTTGAAAATGCTAACAGGTTCAATTAAGATTTATTTTGAAACTTCTGAATTAAAATGCTAACAAGTTGGATTGGAATCTATGTAGGAGCATTAGAGAGATGAGAATGTGCCAAATATATTCTGCTAGTTCTAGATTGTGTGATTCTAGCTGTATTCCTGGAGCAAATTTACGTTACTGCAGAATGCAGATATTGTTTGGCAAAGTTGATGTGCCTTTTATAGCGCGATTCCAGGATGGGCCGTACAAAATGTAATGATTGTTTCGGGTGTCGCTTCTATCTCTGAACAAACACTCAGTTGGAAATGGATTTAATTGCCCACTTGACAGAAATAATTAGATATTTGTAAAAAATGAATATTAAAGTTCTACTGCTAGCATTGTTTACAAATTGTTTTTTAAATGATGTATTTGTTTATATCTCAATAAGTAAAAAGATGCTTAAAAATACTGTGTGGTTATATGATACTAAAAAGAAACAAAAAGATTTGTTGATAGAACAAATTGTGGAATCATGTAAAACCAAAGCACTGAGGACAACTTGTCCTTGTAAAACAGCAGGTCAGCTTCAGTTGTCTCCGGCGACCACGGATCCTCCAGCAGACAGGCATTAAATGTATGTAAAACGTCTCACAAGGTCTTTCTCTGCTTGGAGTTATAATGACGGTCACACTGACAATATCAGCTATCAGTTTCTCGACACACCAGTCTATGGATGAGGATGTCGCAGTTACTGAATCTAAAAGTAGGCTTTCCAATTGTCACCATGGCGGTATAGAGAAGATAGATTGCGGACATGGCAAATTTTCGTTTTCCTAATCCAGCATGGTTCATCTATTTTCATTAGGCCCATGTCCAATGTATCAGGTGGCCCTAACAGTAAATTGTGGTTATCGCCTAATATCCATGAGTCGGTCAACACATCTAAAGCCGTGCATGATTGGTCGATTCTCAGCAGTGACACCACTAGGCATTGACCTTGTTAAATGATGTACTGCCTGTAGGACTAATTGTGTAATGACATTTTATACCATTGACTTATTGTCAAAATTTCATGGTCTCCATGCCTTCCTCCCTCAAAATTTTAGTCTGTAAAATGAATGTCTCAGATTCTAATTTCTTGGAAAAACATGGAGTCTTGAGTTCTCTAATCTAAAGGTGGTTCTAAATTCACTTTATGGTGGTTTGTTTTTGTCATTTGTAATATATAAATCATGAATATTGACGAATTTATTCATAAGAATCATAGTTTTTGTAATTAAGGAAACTTGCTGATGTAGTGCTTAAGTTAGTTATCAGATGGAAACGTGAAAGACAATGAAAAACACCATTATTAATACCAGTCTACCCAGTATAATAGAACCTGATGGTATATTTCAAGATATTACACTTCATAACTTACCTTCCATTGTGGAAACAGAAATTTGAATTTGACATCTAAGGCTTTTATGATGAAATTACCTCATACATGTTCGTGTTTAGTTTTATAGAAGATATCAAAAAAGGCAAATTTTGGTTCCATTTTACTGTTGTAAAGAGTTGGTTGAACTCCCTGGTTGTATCTGAATAGCTAGGTTTTTTGTAATGTTCAATACACTCTACTAGGACAGAAGAAACAACAAGAGGCTTGCCTTCATAGAGTGCAGAAGACTTGTGTGGAACTTTGAATGTGCTGCACATCGTTCAGAAAACAGCATGCGGTGCTGTAGCGCCTATAAATTTGACAAGAATCTGGATCACAGATTCATAGTAGTGATGAATGCATCTAATGTTGGGCAAATAGCATTGGGTTATCATTGTAAAATTTGTACACGAAAAAAATCTAAATTTTCTAGATAACTTCTTGATCTTTTTCCTAAGAGTAAAAATAGTGTTGTTGATAATTTAATAGCATTAAACTGTGTTCGAATGGCTAATATTCCCTGATGTTTAACTTGCTACAAATCTAGAACAGCAGTAACGTGATTAGTATCTGATAGTGTAACGCAGCAAAATAGTTTTGAATTATGTTTTTATTGAATATCTGGGTTTAGATCTGAGGGCTTGAAATCGACCTTGTCAGGTAGGGGAATCCCGCTGATATCAACTTTATGTAGGAAATGTGTAGTTGCATACTGCGTGTTCTAGCTAGGTGCATATTTGGATTGAGAGCTCTATGTAAATGCTTCACCATTCGGGGCACAAGTACTTAAGTAAGCTGCTGAAACACTGTCTCCTACCAGCTCCTGGTACTCCAAGCAGCAAGGAAAGTTCTCCCAAGCCAATGTGTTAATTGTCACACAGTATGAGGTGAAGACAATACCTTACCCATCCCCTCCCTTCCTTGTTTTATACATTTTGGCACTGACTATATGTTTTGAATTGTCTTGACTAGCATTTCAACAATGAAATAACAGAAATGCTTCTATATACAATAAAATGAGAGTAAATTTAACCTTTCCCAAAGGATACATGAAAGTATAGTTTCCAGCATTTCATGGTATAGCTATTGATTAAACATGGCCATCACTTCGTTACTTCCTTCTGATGTTTGTACTCAGTTATACAGCTGTGTTCCAACAAGTAATCCTTCAAGTTGTTGAAACAAAATTATTAATTTGGTCAATCTCATTATCATAGTGTGATATATAGGTTTTCTTTTTTATCTTTAAACTTTAAAAAAACGTGAAGAACATTTTATTGAACTTGCCAAAAAATATTTTCTTCCAGGATGTATTACCAGATTACTCAAATTAATTAGATATTCTAAGATTGTTTGTCATACCTGTAACTAGCGTGATTGTGTATTAGGTTAAATGTAGTAAAGAAAAGTCTGGATATTGCAGAAACAAATCCCTCAATAAAATTTGCAAATTTTATTAGAAATTAGATTGAAGTGAAATTTGAAAAATGTATGTGGAACATTTAAAGCTTAGTGCCACTGAATTAGATGTTTAGAAATACTTTTCTCTTCCTCATTTCTGCATTGAAATCAAATGCTGCTTCAAATGTATTTTATGTTAGATCAATTAGTAACCTGATTTGATGAGAACTGGGTAATCTGTTAGGTAAATACTACAGCCTATTTTACAGGATTATGTAATGTTATGTTAGGCAGTAACAGGAGTTTCATTTGTTTTCTTTTGATTTACCACAGAAAATGAAACATTTCACAACTGATTTATGGCAAACATGTTGAAGTTATCCCACACTGGTGATTCTCGGGCTATCTATGGCAGCACAATCCGTCTGGTACTGTTAACATGGTTCAGGTCTGCTGTCATAATCTCTTTATCAAAATCACTGTTCTTATTGAACCTTTCTGAAAAAAGAATCACAATTAAAGAAATAGTATAAAATTGAACCAAACTATTACCCTTTGTCCTAAAGAGGAACTTGATTCTTATCATCAGATGTGATAGGAATTTTTTCTGTATTTCATTACCTTAGCAAAAACAAGTCCATGTCTTTCATTCTCATGTCTTCAGAGTTACACCTCCCTTTGTAGTGTTAAACAAGAAAATATCTTTGTCACCTTTCTCCTATTAAGGTCATTGGGAATCTTACAGGTGATAGCAGGAATTGAAAAATTCATGATTATGATACTTATCAATATTTCATGAGTTAAAGTGTAGTTATGTGACAGTTTAACTACTGTGTTGATATCATTTTGAAGTATTAAAAAGAAACTGTAAAGTTTTATAATTGAATTGAGAGAAAATGAAGGTACTTTGTGACGTGATTTTGTCAGATTGCTGCATATTTTTCCAGCATTCAGGTTATTTTGATGCCTTACAGGTTGGTACCTGTGAATGGTTACAGATTTCTAGAAATAAATTCCTAACTGAATCAAGTTTATACTCAACACTCATTTTCCCCAAGAAAGTCCAAAGATTATGTATGGTAAAGAACTGGTACACAATATAGTGGAGGCCTGTGACCTACTGCTTCCGATCTTCAACCAGAATGGTCAGCACTAAATACTCCTTACTACAATAAACACACCATTTCCTGCCCCTAATACTTGTTTTGACAGACTCAGTTGCTGTTCATCCATAAGATCTACAAATCATCTTCACATGTTAGAACAAAGGTCGGGAAAACCTCAGCCAGAGTGCTAAACTTCTTCGATGTTTAATAACTCCATCTTGATTATTTTCTTATCCTCTCTGTAAAGTTCCTTCTTTTTGTTTGCTGCCCAGTTCCTTATTGTGCTCAATATTAAAAATGATTGCCACATTGAAAACCAAATCAAATGCTTTCCTTGAAGTATTGTTTAGATTTTGGAAATACATGAGATGGAATGGTTTTATTTTTAGTAGGATACCAGATGGAAGGCCAAGATTGAACATGTTTTAACAATTAAAAGAATGTATTTGCAGTTATTTAAGGAGAGGGTCAGTACAGAAGGGAAGACAGGTCAAGAAAAGGGACTATTGTACTGTTGTAGTGGTAGTTTCATTCCTGACTAACAAGTAGTTTGTAGAAGTTCTATTATTCAAGTTTAAAGTACAAGGACTGTAAGTTTAATAGTGCTCCAATTCAAAGGAGTTCATGAATTTTTCGTCAGCTGTGCTGTAGAATACCATTGCTAGCTGATCAGTTGGGGTTGCTCAGTTCTCAGGGCTTTAGTAGAGTTGATGGTTAAGTCCACATGTTGTCTGTAAAGTGGAAATGCTGGTATGTGCACAGAGCGTTGTGTTCTTGGTTCGGCATACCCGACACATGTGTTCCTCTGTGTGTGTGTGTGTCCTCCCTGTCACACATGTGTACCAAACATGTTGATTAGCCATTAAGCATCATGCCTTGTTTGTTGAATCCCTGGAAAAGTCTCCATCACTTGACACAAGACTAAATTGGATCCATGTTGTCGATGAACACTGCTTACTCTCATTAACTGGCTACCATTCACAGTGATCCTTCTGTACTGTAGAAGTCTTCTCACTCTTTGTAAACTACAGAAAAAGCTTATTCTTAATTAGCTCAAACAACACCAAAGTACTATTTATCTCCCTTTTGGAACTCTTTCAGCAGTGGAGGAGTAAACTGACAAGTGGTAAAGGACGCTATTTATGGTTTGTGGTCATCTATATATTTTTACCAGGAAATTCTGATCGTATCTGTTCATTGGACTCACAGATTTTGCTAATCAGGGATTTTGAATATTACTTGCAAATAATTTGAGTGGATCTGTTTCCTGTCTGAAATCACGAAATCATTTTAAAGGTAGGTTACACACTTTTATGTCTAAATGTTTCTGACCGTTCATATTATCACATTAATTGATTATCAGTAATTCAGAATTGAATTGTGAACTTATCATTCTAGTCCCCCGACTGCAGTTCTTGGTTATTTTGCTGTTTAAGGCCCAAATTAGATCAAAGATCAGAAATATGGTTCACTTCTCTCTTGAGCTCTAAAGACTTTTTCCCTGGCTAAGGCATGGCTGATGTAATTACAGACCTAAAGGATATAATGAAGTTTTAACCTTCCCGTAGGTGAGCTTGTCTTGTTTCATTTACCCGTCATGTGACAACCAAAAAATTATCATGTGACACAGTCCTCTGTATCGTCTAAGGAGTGATGAAAAGTGTTCAGCTATTAACTTGAAGATTTGGTCTTCACATTTACAGAATGTCGTGGGTTTACATAAAATAGTTGCAGACCGTTTTATAACGTGTCATCTAGTTTGGTTGGTTTTTGTGGAAGACTATTGGATAATGATACTGTGACCAGGGGGAGATAATTCTGTTACATGTCTAATGTTTCATTGACGAGGAAAAAAATGGTACATGATATATTGAGTTAATTATGATAATGCAATGTAATGGCCTTCAGGTAAATTGTATTACTCAGATGAACAGTTGACGGTCTCGCAGCAACAACAGGCTAAGATTGGATTTACGATTTTTATTTTTTTTTTCTGACATTTTCTTTCTGCGATCAGCATAGGATCATAACCACTTAAATTTAAAGGAGATTAATAAATGTATTCCATTATTTCATGATTTGAATATTCAACATGAACCAATGTTGGTTTACATATTTGGTTGCTACAGATCTAGACCTATTTTCATTGCCTGATACACATGGATGACTGGTAAAGCTATTTTACAGGAGCCATTAAGTTGTACCTGCACTCTGGTGCCATCGACATTAAAACCTTATAAAAAATGATTATCTGGAAAAGTAACCAACGACTTTGTTCTCTGCTATGTGTTTGACATGTAGTTATTTTAGGGAGAAAATTAACACCAAAAAAACACTTGGTGTTACAACTAATAACACAGGGTTTGTGAGTAGTAGGGGGTTTATTGGCCCATCTGTGTTAAACAGGCCAATAAAAGCTGCTAAAGCCCTCCAAGAGAAAAATCCAACACACAACTTGTGAATGATTACTTAGACTATAAGATGTTTCCCAATCATGCTATCTTATCAAAAGTTTCTTAACACTTCAAAGAATGATGAAAATATTTCACTATTTTGTCTTTTGCAAGAAAAAGGTTTCAGTCTTAGAAGATTTTGTTTGTAAAATAGAATTTTGCAATTATGTATCATAGTAAAGTATTTGGATTCTGAGAGATCAATTAATTGGTAGTTTTAATCGGATTAGAATACTCCGCTCACTTATACCTAACCTGAACAGGCTTTCAAGGCTGACAAGATCAGGACACTAACCCTGAAATTTAAATTTCATTATTGATAATAAAACTTTATTTCTTAAAAACTGTATGGACAGGTGAAATTATTTGTTATTGTTACTTATATGTTTGTTTGTTGGTGAACATTATTTACCCTGTAGGGATTCTATATTGCCACTTTTTTATAATGTCGGAAAATTACAACCATGTTTGTTTTTTGGTATGCAATGGAGAAACCAGATTTATATGTACCTGGGTTTAACCCACATATGTGCTGTGTTGACAGGAGGTTAACTGCTATTGTACCTAGGCCATCAGAACTGAAACGTTTTTGTAACAGGTCTGATGGAAATTGTATTGGCATTGTACTCAGAAATAAAACTTGTTGTTTGATGGTGAAGGATATGTAATGTGCTAGGTTTGGTTTTTCCCTATAGAGGGCGCTATCTGTCGTCCAACTACTCGCTGTTTTTCTTTTGATTTGTTAAACCTTCTATGACACGTGTATTTGTTGGTTTGCTACCTATTAAAGAGAAAAAAGTCAACATAATACATCATCCACTGCTTGTCTGTGTACTGATGATTTTGTCTGTATTTGTCTGGTTTGTGAATCTGAAGAGGCTTGCAATAGCTCAGTGTGTAGAACTTTCGACTGATGCAGCAACAAGTGAAGTTATCATTTTGTTGGCAAGCCAACATGTTTTGTTGTGATTGTGCCCTAGGACAAGTAATTTGAAACCCAATAGCTCTGGATGGCATGTGGCAGACCTTCTGAATGATGTTCATTGTGGTAGCCACCAGCTTTCTCCAGGAGATTCTGCCTCAAACCTGGCTGGTCACAAGCAGATCAATCTGGCAAACAAATGTGAATCGGATTTATGTAACTTTCACTATGTCAGATTAAAGTGCCCAGTGTGTCTTTCACTATGTCAGATTAAAGTGCCCTGTGTGACTTTCACTATGTCAGATTAAAGTGCCCTGTGTGTCTTTCACTATGTCAGATTTAATTGCCCTGTGTGACTTTCACTATGTCAGATTAAAGTGCCCTGTATGACTTTCACTATGTCAGATTAAAGTGCCCTGTATGACTTTCACTATGTCAGATTTAATTGCCCTGTGTGACTTTCACTATGTCAGATTTAATTGCCCTGTATGACTTTCACTATGTCAGATGTTAACGAAGTCACTGGTCATTGTGTGACACACTTTTGATCTTGTGACTTGATAACAGAACATACTGCAAATACATCGCTTCAGCTGAGTTTTGTGCAGGTGACATTACATATAGAAACAAGTGTTCTAAATGACTTGTATGGCTCACCTGGAAGTTTCACCTTCACATCAAATGGTATTGTGAAGATAACAAGGATTTTAAAGTCCCAAACCAAATTTTATTAAAATACCTGCATCCAAACTGAAGAAGAATTATTTTAAAGGTATTTCTGTTTCCAACAATTGGAAAAAGAAAAATACCAACATAAGAGAAAACTAAGTATTTGCAGATGACTCCCTCAGCCCCAGGAGGGTTTCAGACCCACTATTTCCTTAGCCGTTGATGACAAGTAGAGAGGATTCATAGAGTTGATGAATGGACAAAGGCATCAGCTTACTTTGCCTGAAGGACCATCTGGGCTAACCCAGGATGAATAGGAATTGTATTGTAATGGCTTGGTCAGTACATTACTGGTGTGTGGTTTATTGTTGGTGAAAATTCAACTAGAAAGTTAAAATTAGTTTATAAAATTGAATGATATCATTTGGGTTTAGATGAAATGCTTTGTAAAATTATGAATGTAACAAATTTTGTAATTGGAAATAGAATTTTGTTGTTTGTGTAAATAACAAAGAGGGGAAGGGGTGCTGAAGTCTATAAGTGCAATGTACTTTAGTGTGTGCAGCAAGTGCTTAGTGGTTTTTATGGATAGCAAGCTTCCATACTGTATGCATGATTAAAAGAACCCTTTCCACGAATTAGTTGCTGACTTTAAATATTTTCTCAATATACTGAAATTGTCTTCCATTTCTCTTAACAAACTAGTAAAATGTTGGTAATACAGATTTAATAGGAACAAAATGATTGCTGGAGTATTAAAGGGAGATAACTACCACACTTACCAGTAAAGGAGTAACCCAGATAATATGATCTTGCGTTATGTTGAACATTTCCTGCTGCTCTAATTGCTTTTTGTTTTGATAAATATGCAAATTCACCAGTTTCATTAGCATATATGTGGAACTGAATATTCCATTTCACAAATTAGCATCATTTGTGTTGTAGGCTGAATAGGCAACATTTAAGAACTGACATCCTAATTCACAACCTTTACTTTTGGTTTCAAGGTTGAAGTGAATAAAAATTGCCAAATTTGAACATGAGGGTCATCAGCATGTCAGAATGTTGGATGGGTGTTCTAATGAATTAGACATTGAATTAATCTGTCCGAACAAAGGTTCATGAGACCTTGACATTCTGAGGAATAAAATTGGGATCTTTGTAAGAAGGTTTACACAACCTTATACTCTATACATGGTCACTGCCTTGATAGGAAAAACCTTTGACATGAAGGTCTTTTAGAAATAGCTGTAACATCTTTTTACAGGTCATTTCAAGACTCAATTATGAAAAATTGATGTGGATATATGGTGTAATTTGTAATATTCCTTTCTACAGACATTGTGATGTTCCTAGTAATGTAAATATTTCAATTCACAGAGGAAATTTGGCTGCAAGCTTTGATAAATGTTTGAAAGGTTTCCCTACCACAAAATTTGGGAACTAGAACAGTAGACTGATGTCATCTTCAAAACATACATAAGATGGAAACAACTGTTGAGAAAGTCAGCTGGCTGATCACGTCTATCTTTGTGTTTACATTATGTCTTGTAGTACAAGAAACTGTGATTATCAGTAGTTTCAGATGATCCTATCTATTTTGACTCTTGAATTGAAGCATCTGATTTTGGCAGGAATGCAAAATGTGTTATGTAAGCCGCGTCAAATTTTGGGGCAAAAGCATTCTTGCAGATGAGACCTTTGGACAGATTCTGTGAATGGGGAGAGCTTAAGTTTTGTCTTACTTACTTTATGTTCAAGGTGTTCTGCAAGCTTAATATGGGTCACTTCGATGATGTTAGAAAGAAATAAGGTAGGTTAAGTTGATGGTGTTAGAAAGAAATGAGATAGTTTACATTGATGGTGTTAAAAAGAAATGAGGTAAGTTACATTGACGGTGTGTGGAAGGATGAAGGTTTGATACATTGATGATGTTGAGAAGGATGAAGGGTAGATACCTTGATGGTGGTAAGAAGGATGAAGGGTAGATACCTTGATGGTGGTGAGAAGGATGAAGGTTAGATACCTTGATGGTGGTGAGAAGGATGAAGGTTAGATACCTTGATGGTGGTGAGAAGGATGAAGGGTAGATACCTTGATGGTGGTGAGAAGGATGAAGGGTAGATACCTTGATGGTGGTGAGAAGGATGAAGGTTGAATACCTTGATGGTGGTGAGAAGGATGAAGGTTAGATACCTTGATGGTGTTGAGAAGGATGAAGGGTAGATACCTTGATGGTGTTGAGAAGGATGAAGGTTAGATACCTTGATGGTGTTGAGAAGGATGAAGGGTAGATACCTTGATGGTGTTGAGAAGGATGAAGGTTGAATACCTTGATGGTGGTGAGAAGGATGAAGGTTAGATACCTTGATGGTGTTGAGAAGGATGAAGGGTAGATACCTTGATGGTGTTGAGAAGGATGAAGGTTGAATACCTTGATGGTGGTGAGAAGGATGAAGGTTAGATACCTTGATGGTGTTGAGAAGGATGAAGGTTAGATACCTTGATGGTGTTGAGAAGGATGAAGGTTAGATACCTTCATTGTGTTGGCTTATCTTATAGTTGCAACACACACCATTTTACTATAGGTATAATTACCAAAGACTTTTCAGTATCACCTTTTAAGAGATTTGCTTAAATGAAATAAAACCATTTTTTGTACTTAAGTTGCTGATCTTATATAATTTGGAAGCTATGTGAAGTCCTCTTTTGAAGTAATTGGGAGTAAACTATGGTCAACACTTCAAAACAAAAAGCTTTATGTTTACAAATAACCTTTCCATCTCTAAATTTATTATTTGTTTACTGTAATGTGGAATTGTAGAAACTCGCAGGGATTTTGGTTTCACTCAAAATTTTTCTATAAAAGTGTGTTCTGTAATCTACAAATCTGCATTTGAGTTCTCGAAGGAGGCAAAATAAAAAGCAGAGCTAGGAGAAAGGAATAAGCTGTGAGAGAATTACAGACAGATTCTGCCAACGACAGACTAAAACCCTGAAACAACAGCTAGTAAATCACACCAGCCGAAAGGACAGGCAAGCAATTGTCCTTTTTCTTATCTGTCAATCCTTTTCTGTATCGCTATATGATGGTAGAAGGAAATTTTACCCTCGAGCTTTTGCAATTGGTTGTAATGGATTTCAAAAAATCTTTTTGAGTTTGAAGAGACATGAGAGGGAATTGATCGTTTTGTAATATAATGTAGGATGAAGTAGGAGGGAGTTATTTAGTACTAAGTTTCAACCCTTGTTTATACTGTAGTTGAAAGCTTTGCGGCAAGTATACAAAGTCCTAGTGGAAGAAGAACGTTGGCCATCTTGAATTTGTTTCTATACCTGATTTTGACATATAAATATTTTGCTTTTGGATACTGACCAGGTATTTCATCATTAAGTCTTCTGTGTAGCTTTTCTTACAGTTATAGCAAGAGTTATGTATTGTCGGAGGTATGTGCTTTTAATGCTTGATAATTAAACAATGTATTTTGGATGGAAGGACTGAAGAATCAAACGAATGCTCTGGAGAAAATATGTTTAATTTTCATAATGCTGATAAAGAGGGTGAGAGCTATACTCTCTGATCTTGATTTGGAACTCTTTCATGTCAGAGTTAAGTTTACATTGGCTGATAGTTTTCATAATCTGCATTGTCGTCACACCTGTGCATGCTTAAGCAAACCCATTTCTTTCACCATCGAGCGATCTCATTAAATGATAAGATAATTCATTAATATCATGTTTATAGCTAGGTTTTTCTTTCATCTGTTACATTTGACTGGTAAATATGATTCCTCTTCCATGATATTTGTTATGAAAAAAATCAACCAAAAACAAATGATATATTTTTTCTGCCTGTCAAACTGTCAGCAAAGGGAGATAATACCTCCAGGAAATTTGGTATATGTTAATTAAAAGAGATGAAATGCCAGAGGATCTGTTCTACAGAGATAATGAATTTCTAAGGAAAGTGATGCAAGATATCAAATCATTGAAGTGAATATTATCTTGAAAAAACTTGAAGAATCCCCACGGTGAAATCAAATTTTAAGATCCCTTGAAGCAATGAAAATCAAAAACAGGCATTTTTGTGGAGGACTGGTTGACTGGTGCTTGTATTTGGGATCCAGCTAGCTAGCATATGGCAATAAAATCTGTATTACAGGGGATCATAATTACCCCCTAGGTGCCTCAATAATACTGAACCTCTTTGATCGTAAATGAAACCAGAAATTTGAAATTATTTATTTTCCCTCCCCAATTCACTACTACTTGTTCACAGCAATTCTATATAAATGATATATGCACATTTCTTCTGGATTGAAGCTACATATTGATGACATGTTTTAATTCTTGTGATATATAAGATATTTATATCAAACATTTACATGGTGGTTACAGTAAAAGAAATGTAATTTTACAAATCACTTTATCCTTTCTTTGTAGAGCATTATAACTTGTGTTTATGAGATTCGGAAAGATTTATACACAATATTTAATAATTTGACTGTCTGGAGTACATTTTGTGCATCTGCTAAGTCTAGTGAGATTATAGTCTGTACACTCTGCAGTAGTTGATAAATTTAGGGTCTATTCTTTTGGTTAATGATGTGATTTTCATCAAGGGCCTCAACTCTTCAAAATCAGTGCTGCTTATTTGATATAATGAAAGAATTAAGAGAATGTTTTGAGTTCAAATCACATCCAAAAAGTATTTGTGGACCATGAACATGCATTCTACCCCCTCACCTCCCCTTCCTTCCCTCCCCTCTACCATTAACTTTCAGATACTATAAACAATCAAAGGGAGACTATCATGGGACATGATGGAATATATGACCCTGCCTTGTGCGAGAAACCATCTGTTTGGGAAATGTTTAATCTTGGGTGTGTACCCATGAATATATTACTAGATGTAGATTAATGTATTAGGTTACTGCTGTACTGAAGACTTATTCTGATCTTACTTACAGGTACAAACGCACGGCTGCAGATTTGAGAACTTCCCAACTCTTATTAATGTAAGTTTACCTTTTTATATTTCTTCGTGTGTTTTTGTGACATCTTTCTAATCATAACATTTTTGATTAGATTTATTTCTTCAGATCAGAATTTATTTTCTCCTCCTTTTTTCCACTTGTAAATCTTAACTAAACTATTTAGTCAATCACAGACTTTGTTAATATGCTTCTATCTAGTAATTTGATGTCATATAGGACTTGAAATAGCGTGGTGTAATTGCATCTAGTTTTAAAATTTCCATATCCTCCAATAGTTCAGTCATGATCTTGAATTGTAATCATTACACAAGTTAACGTGAGTGTGCTGTGTTGTAGTAGAGGTACAATGTTTTTTCTCCTGTCTAATTTGTCAGGATAAGTTGTTGATAAGGAGATGAGTGTTTTGCCTGGTCTTGCAGGCTCCTTATCCTAGTATATAAGGTGTTAACTGTTCGTTTTATCAAAGACAAGTTTGAGATGGTTGATAAACTTCCAATTCTGTGTTTGTTATAGACCCCAGCTGGTTCTAATTCAGTCTCTCTTTAACAGTGATTGGACTGCTTGAGAAAGTCATGGATCTTATAGTTATTCTTCAAATAGTTCAAATTAAGTGATTTTCAATGCAATGGTTTTTTTTAAAACACTACCTAACATAAAAACAAAATATTGAGTGAGTTTTCATTTCAAAGCAATTATTGCTTGGTCAACAGCAATAATCATCCCAATAATTTATGTATCTCAATTTGATAATTTGTCTGATAATATGGATGATAACACTGTATAATTACCTTCATATAGGTTCTGTTATTATAAGTGGGATGATGTTACAATGATGCCCTTGTGTGCAGGTTTTATAAACTCCTATCTGTATTTCCTCTTTTGAACAAAAGTAGAAATGACTCTGGAAAATCGATGCTATATTGATCAAGTAATAAGCCCAGTGTATCTACCCATTAATTTTGATTCAAATTAGGGATGGGCTTATTACAGAGCAATGAAATAGCACATGTTGAAAGTGAGCTTATTACAGGCCAATGAAATTGTTCATGTTGAAAACTTAACTAAATTATGAGCTTTTTACAAGCCAATGAAAAAGAGCATAATGAAAAATTTACCAAACAATGGGTTTAGACAGGCCAATGAAAAAGAACATGTGGAAAATTTTACCAAACAATGGGTTTAGACAGGCCAATGAAAACGAACATATGGAAAATTTTACCAAACAATGGGTTTAGACAGGCCAATGAAAACGAACATGTGGAAAATTTTACTAAAGCAATAGTTTATCACAGGCAAATGTGAAAAAGCTTGTTGAAAATTTTACTTAAGCTTATTACACACCAATGAAATAGAAATTGTGGAAAATTTTACTGAACAGTGAGTTTATTTCTTAAGGATAATTGCCGGATGAATATTGCCATATATGAACATGAAATAGAAAATATTTGGTGAACTGATCTATTTGTGATGTGTTATTTAGTTCTAGAACTGACAACTTTGAAAAACCATATCTTAGGGTGACTCCTGAAATTTGTACAATTTTATTCAGTTTCATTTTCATTCATTAAAAAAGGTTTTCGATTTTCTTAAGAACATCAAATTTGTGGGAAAATTAATTTACAGGTAAATTGTAATCTTCATCTTTATATTGTATCCTGATTACCTCCCTGTCTTGGAACTCTCCTACATGTGAAGAATACCAATATCTTTAGAGGTAGGAGAATGGTATCAAAGCAGAGCACCATATTTAATGATGCTGTTTCATTCTCTGGTGTTACTCCCCCGTGAGGATCATGCTAATGACAGTAATGTGCTGACCTCTTCATTAGCTCATCCTACCAACATAAAGTTTGGCAGGATCATCTTTCACTAGTGCTTGCATTGTTTTATTGAGGAATAGCTACCATCAGATGTACCAATTAAGTTTGTTTGTCCAGATAAGTGCCTATCAGGTCAGATGTTCATGTTTAATCATCAGGGACTCTCTACTGGTTTGGACCCTTGTTAGTTGTAACCTAACAAGAAACAATATCATATTTTGTAGGACACAATCATCATCAAGTTCCATCTGTGTGTATATCTGTATTGTTCTGTCAGAAAACATGTCTGAGTATTAAATTGTACTTCATGTTTCTCCATGCACTGATGTCTTGCAACATTTACCAGTTATCACTTTTTCACTCCAAGAAATATTGGTGCTCTAAGCATTGCACTTGATTGATTGTAAAACAATATATTGTAGATTAACATTGGGCTCTCATATTTTATCCTTATTAATTTTGAGTTAACTCTTCTTGCATTTACATGTCCGATTAGAGTTATCTGCCCTTTTCTCAATGTGTGCTGTAAAATACCACACAAACAGTCATTCATATTTGTAGAAGCACAGTCTCGTGTTATAAGCCATTTTTTGGGTGTGTGTTGGGGGAGGGGGTTAGAGGCGACATCTAATGAGTATAAAGACTATATAGTAATTTAGACTGTAATAACTCCAGTGAGATGACAGATATGTTCCTGTTGTATTACTGTTTATTGCCCCTGACCCTTACTTAAAGGACTTGCAACAACATATAGATGTAGGAAACCTATGCACACAAGTTTGCTGACTGTTTCCACAAGTGGACAGATGTTTTCTCTTGACATTGTTCACTTACTAACCTGGAACATTTCCATTTCATTTTGCCATTCCTTGTTTTGTGCATCTATAATTCCTGGCATCATTTAGCAACACACAAAATGTCTGTTTATTATTTTTTCAATCTTCTGTATTCAGTTCTTCAGCTGCTCATTGCCAAATATTGTCTCTACAAATCAAAATGTTCAGAGAGTGAAAGTTTCTTAAAGGGAAACAAATTTCAGGAATTTCAGAATTTTTTTATGAATGTGTTCTGTGATGTATAAAATCTGGTTTTGATGTCAATATTATGTTGATTTTTTTAAAAATTTGTTTAATAATAACTTGATTGATATATATATATGTGTGGAAAAATTGTAACTTAATGATGCTTACATTACATTTACACTTTTGTTGTGACTTCTACTACTCTATCAAAACGAGGCTATTTCAGACTCGATCATCACTTTTCAATCTTGCTATTATGAACTAACTGTAGAGTTGGATGTGAAATCAGAATTGGCTATGAAAAACCCAGTCAGTATGAGAAGAGAGTTGAAAACCAATGATATGGGTTGGGAGACTGCAAACTTCATTCAGTGAACAGTGAATCACCCTCACCACATATTGACATTGAAGGAGATTTCTTAGAAACTTATTGTTGAAATTATGTTTTTTATAATGTGACTGATTAACGTGGGAATTCTCACACTTAAAGTGTCAGGTTAGAATGACAAGATTCTGAAGGAAGCAAGAGACATTTGCCCAGTTTTAAGAAGTAAATTTATTTGTCATAGAGGTTTTGTCAATGTGATGGTGGTTTTAAATCTAGAAGTTGATCTATAATCTGGTGTTAGAGGGATGATCCCAAATGTCCCCGGTTCGGCGTAAACACAGGTCTCAGTGGGCCAGTGATTATAGGAGATAATGACGGGGTGAGTTTAAATACCTTCTGATTAAAATGAAACAATTTGTATAGGTGAGATGCACTTGTGATGTAAAAATCTGCATTTGTTGGTGAAATATATTGGGAGAGCTGGGAAAGGTACTAATGCATGATTGAAATGAGGCTACTGGGTGTACGAAGAAAAAATTCAGATTGGTTAAAAATATCATCCATTGGATTTATTACACTGTAGGGTCCGCATATTGAGCATAGAGAATGTAAATGGACTTTCTCATGGAGTGTTGATGACATCTTTAGAAACTCTTCAAAAGGTAGCAAGTTCTTTCACTTGAAATAAGTAGCTTGTATCAGGGACAGCAAACAAAGACATATTTTTCTGGTAATTATTTGGAAAGAGCAATCTGTGGTAGAACTGATCTCTTTGAGATTAGTCTCCTTAAAGGGACCAGTTTTACTGAGGACAACCTACATTCATGGTGGAATAGTTGTTACATTGCCAATGTCATCATCACAAGGCTGATCGACCATCGTAATGGCCACAAGCTGTGGCAGACATCTTTGGTTACCTGTACTCCCAAGGCCATTTTGTCTCTGGCAAAAACTTGCCGTTTTGGCATCACACACATGTCTGTAAAGCTGTTGATATGTACATTGGTTGACTTGGTTCTGGGGGTGGGCTTTTCATCCCGTACACATGTCCAGAAACGCTTTGACTACTTTCCAACTTTCTACTGTCCATCATTGTCCATCCACTTGACAAAGTCCTAACTTGTTAATGGTTAGGACAGGTATGTATAGGAGGTAAACTTGAATTATATCTATGCCAGATGATGTTAATTAGCAAACATATCATGTGTGATTGTGCCGATCTGAACATCTTTGGGAACCTATGTTTTACATGTTGAAATCATTTGCAAAAGAGTTACCTCCCCCTTGTCAGTACCCACGCCCCCACACCAACATTAGTGGATGCCACATGCAATATTTATACAAAAAATAGTGGATTACATTGGTGTCAGTTTTCTTCATCTGCTGAAGACTGGTCTTGATGGGTTCAAGTAGATTAAGTGACTCTGACAGACCATGAATTGGTTAACATAAAGACATCTGTTTTCATTCATATTTATTGCTGTCAAATAGACAATTTCTATCCCTTCTGTCTGTCAATGTTATGTTGGTTCTGAGGCAACACAATTGAGGTTTGATTGAAATAAGAAAATACTGGTGAGATATCATTATAGGACATGATTTTATGTACTGATACAAGTGGAGATCGAAGAGGTTAGAAGTAAAGAAATAGAAGTTTGTAGGTCCAGTTATTTCAGTCTATGTCATATCTGGTACATAATTATATACATAAGGACACACAGTATACATGCATACATACACAGTTCTTGTTGATAATGTCATATCTCTACATCCTAAGTAATTGGATGAATAGGTTTCTTTATGAAGAAAAGTTTCAGGTAGATTTATAATTATATATGTGCTGTAGATGTCAGTAAATGTGTCTTAAACAGGAAATCCTCCTTGGTGATGTTTCTCTTTCTCATTGATTTAAAATCATTTTCTTTTTATTTATATCTTGAGTAATTATCTGTACTGCATTATTTTTGACATTTTGGCAACATTCATCACACAGTCACAAAATACATCATAGCTAGCTCTGTTGGAATTATGTATATATCTCGACTCTTACTTTGTTTCTAAAATTTCAAATTGATGACTTTATTGGCCTACTTTTCTGGTAAAAATAGAACTTAATTTAATTTAGGAATCACCAGCATCAGTAACATTCATTTTTTTTTTTTTTAATTTTCTATGACAGGAGCCATTACTATCACTTATTATAATATTTATATCCTTCTTTTGTATGTCAATACTAAAGGACTTTCTATGGATTAGAGGCTGTTGGATTTTCTGGTGGTGGATATTGGCTCTTCTGTAGTGATGTTTCTCTTTGGAAGGCTGTATGATTTTGTGGAGAGAGCTACAGAATTATCTGAATTTTCTATTGGGAGGGCTGTAGGATTCTTTTTTGTGGAGGGCTACATACTGTAAGATTTTGTGGGGGAGGGCTGTAGGGTTTTCTATCAGGAGGACTGAAAGTTTTTCATTGGAAAGGGCTGTAGGGTTTTCTATCAGGAGGACTAAAAGTTTTTCATTGGAAAGGGCTGTAGGGTTTTCTATCAGGAGGACTAAAAGTTTTTCAGTGGGAAGGGCTGTAGGGTTTTCTATCAGGAGGACTGAAAGTTTTTCAATGGGAAGGGCTGTAGGGTTTTCTATAAGGAGGACTAAAAGTTTTTCAGTGGGAAGGGCTGTAGGGTTTTCTATCAGGAGGACTGAAAGTTTTTCAATGGGAAGGGCTGTAGGGTTTTCTATCAGGAGGGCTTTGTGATGCTGTTTAATTTTACACATGAGTAGAAGTAAGATGATAGAAATACTAAGTTGTGGGAGAGACCTTGATGTTCATCAAAATGTCAAGTTCCACATACAGCTGCCAGTATTGTGGCTATATTGGATATGGCCAATTGAAACCTTCTGTAGGTGCTGTAAATGTTCACAAATTTTGAAGGCCAGAATGATTATTTTGATAACCGAGTATGGCAATTCAGATTATAATTTATTAGCTGGAAAGTGAGGCACATTTGAATATTTTGCAGTAATTATAAGAATTTATTTTAAAGACAAATGACATTCACCGATTTGTCATGTGACAGGGCCAGATGTGAAATATTATTATATGTTACAGAATTAAGAATGTGTTATGTTTAAGGAGATCTACTGTAACTTAAACTCCTGAATGAGGGGACAGTTATGTGTTTCCATTACATCAAAGTGATTTGATTAGAGTACCTACTCAGAGAAAGTATGGAGGACAACTTCAGTCATTCCTGTCTGTCCTACATTCTCCACACCCTTGAGATCAAAACCCTAGAATGGTATGTCAGAATGGGATATGTAGAGATTTTAAAGGACCTGCTTAACAGTTTCTCCAGAAGTCACTTTCCTTATAAGGACAACATCTTAAATAATTACCATAACGTACCAAACCTTAATTTGTTTCTTATAGAAGAACACATGGCCAGATCTAAAGATGGGAAGGAAACGGTGATTGTGGCAAATAAAAAATAGTATATGTTTGATGTTCATACCAGTTGTTCAACTATTAGATGTGATCAGCTTTACTCTGAATCATAATTCCTAAATGATATTCCCCACCCCCTTTTCAGATACTGCCTGGCTCTTTTACCAAATAGTAGTAAAGTCATGATGATTCTGTTACTTAATAGTCATGCTTAAGAGAAATACATAAGAGATATGTAAGATCCTGTTTAAAACTTGCAAATGATAGCAAATGTTAAGGGCCATTCACTGTCATAAACGGTATCAATTTTTAACAATAATAGAACATTTCACTTTCCTTATTGATATTCTATGTCTGATGTTGAAACCTCATGAGCTATGTCCTTAGCTGATAGTGGTTGTCATTACACATTGGAGGCCTTTTCACCTTTTATTCATTTTCTATCTTGACATTTCCACCCATGTTATCGAAATTGGTATTTACAAAACTATCGTATAACACCATTAAGAAGTTTATAGCATTTACAAATTAGCAGCTCACTTGTTTGGTAATCTTTGATATTATCAACCTTTCTTGTTTTGTGGTTGGATTTATGTCAGGGAGATAATAACAAGGAGATAAAATGCAGACCGAACTGATCACCTCTTGAAATCGAACAAAATGTCTGGAATGACATCCTCTTCCCAATTCTCATCCCTCTCAATTCCAAATACCAAACTGACTTTGTGTCTGAAATGAATAAGTGAGAATAAGTACTGATGTACTGAGAAAGCTGTAATTTCACATCTAAAATGTGGGTAATTGAATTGTGTTATTTTAACACATACAGAATGGAACTATTAATCAAGTGTTATTTTAGAAGATAAGATTTCTATGCTGATCAACAAAAACACATATTCAACAAATATATTGGTAGGTAACATTTTTGGACAAGCCAACCATCAGAACAGTGCTATATAGGGCCACAGATCATATTGCAATGCACAGATATATAAGTTCATCTAAAGCTGTACATAGTATACAAGTATCGCTGTTTTTTCACTTTACAAAAGATATTTTTACACTATAAAGCTTTTTTCTGTATTTATTTGGACATGTGCAGTGTAAATAACGTGAAAGTGATGGCATTGGTAATGTAATGTACAGAACAGTATCGGTCTGCACCAGTCTCGCTTCACTCCTACAAACCAATCCCTCCCTAAACCAGCAAATTATTCATGTCCCATGCATTGTTGTGTTAGAGAAGTTCCACTGTTCATTTTGTCCTGATTTTCAATCATTTCAACAGGAAAAGGAAAGCCATTCTGAAAGTCTGTAAGTGTGGGAATAATCAGCAAAATACAAAACCTTAGGTGACTGAGGTAGCGTAAATACAGGCAGTATGTTTTAAGACTGACGAGGGCTGTGTAGCTGTTACACTATAAGGTATCAAATGTACCTAGTCACACCGCATCAAGATGCTGAGCATACATTAAAAAAAAATAGAAAAATGGTACCTGTTATGATGAGCTGAGAATTCAACCACGCTCATTTTAATTACTTTCCTGCTCATGAAATCACTTGGAAAAAAATGTTTTTAATGTATCAAAAGCATATGGTATCACATTGCTCATCTCAGCGTAGGCACAGGGTACAAATTATCAAGATTTGTCAGTGTAAGAAGATTTGATCCGGTGTTTTGTTTCTTATTCTAAGGATTTTTGTTTTTTGGGGGCAGTAAAAGTCTTCCTAGTTAATTGTAGGAGTATCCACAAACGTATCTTTTAGAGAATTTAGCAAGAGTGAGTTTTAGATAAAATAATCACAGATGCAAGAAAACAACATTGAAAACAAGTTGTCAATGCTATAAAATCCATCTCTAATGGGCAGATAACTCTGGATGTTACAGATGATATCTTGCTGGCAGGATTCATAATGAAATTAAATTGCCAGATATTTCTGCTTCTATAAGTATGGTGACATTATGGTTTCAAATACAATCCGACAACAAGGTAGAATATGGAACAAAATGAAATGATCAGTTACAGGAGGGGGAAGGGGTGGGGGGATGGAGCTGGGGCTCGATATGAATATATGGACCCTCATAATTATGTTGTGTGATTTGTGTAGTTTCAGTCAGCTATCTACAATTATTGTTATTATTTGTTCACTAAACATATGTACATAGGCTTTCTGATGATAAATATGGATGTAAGTTTGAAGTATTTGGTCTTTCTTGGAGTAGAATAATCAATATTTCATAAATCAGATATTTCCCACTTTAAATTCTTTTGAAGCCTTAAAGTAATTGATGTTATAGGAGTTAAGTTTTCAAAGCATTTTCTATAATTTAATTTCTTATTGAATTTACTTATATTGGAATAAGGCAGTGTACATTTATAAATAGCTTTCATTAACTTGTATCTGTTCTTCAGATAAAATGGATTTCTTGTCTGTACAATACTGTCAGTATTTCACTTTAAATATCAACATCCCTCTCTTTTTACTAGTGGTATAATTAGAGAATGTAAGTATGTCAGGGATATTATAAAGATGTACCTCAGAAATATTCTTTAAAAATTGGAGAATTTTAATTGATTTAAGCTCTGTGTGATGACAGGATACATAATAATTGAAAATATCCACAACGATGTTCATAGAGGAAGCAAATCCGTACTGATTTCTCAATATCATAATAATCTCCTTTGACAGTGGCCATAATGCACAGTAATTTTTACCATTAGGTCTCCATCACAATAATCAAAAAAACAAAAAAAAAAGAAACAAGTTTTCTCTCAATATCATCAAGGTCTGTAATTGTTCAGTTTAATGTGCCCTAGTTTTCAGATGTTGGTTGATAAGTTGATCAATTGATATGTGTGAATTTCTCTCCACTTGGCATTGGCAAGCCATCAGATCCAATTTTGCAGATCGAAAAAACACTGATTTTTTTAAGGATGTATTGTTGGGGCAGGTCTTACAAACTCATCATGTTGCTTTCTCATCATTTCCATAGCACTAAGACAGTTTAAAGTAGTACCCTAGAAAGACCTTTGTAATCAAATTGTCAATAACTGAATTCTACAGTTTTCTTAGTCTCCTGATATAAGCTTCCATTCCACAATCATAATTTTCATGGTGGTAGCAGTTTTTGTGAAAACAAATTTCAAAATACCTTCTTTTGTTTTTTTGTGTTTTAAATTTGAATCCATACACTTTTTTTTAAAGATTTTGATTATGAAGAATAACCTGGTAGTTTCTGAGGAGAACAGGTATATTGGCTTGATTTTGATGAAATTCATGGAAATCTTTTTCTTTAAGCACAGACTACCAATTGATTGTGACATTTTGTAAGGAAACAGTGTGAATAAATACAGGTTTGAAAAATCAATCATCTCATTATCTTATTGATTAATTTAATGGTGTTTAGATACTGAAATGATTTATTGTGCTTTATAACACCAAAAATTGGAAAATGGTGTTTTCACACTAATATCAAATGTGTTCTGGCTTCTCATATCTCATCATTTAGTAAGGAAATGATGATTTACCTCGGGCTGAAATATTTAGTATGTTGAATAAGAATGTATCTTTTAAATAACCTTAGCCTGCTAAAATAATATAGGTGGTGTTAAATTTATTGCCATGTGCTAATGAGATTGAATTTATAATGTATGTGAAATAGTTGTTGCTTTTTTTATCTTGCTTAATATATTTTGGTTTACAAATTATGTTAAGAACAAGATGTAAACCTATCTTATATCATTATAGTGTAGAGCTTAAATATTTAGAAATGAGTCCAAGAATAATTTCATATTGTCAGCCTCACATAGTGTCTAGCAAGGTAGAATGAAAATTAGTTATAAATTACATTTATAAGATATATTTTTGTTGGTCCAAGTGCAAGATTCTGTTCATAACCATGATTTATGTAAATATTCCTGAAAAGCAATCATTCTATGGTCAACTCGAAATTCATTTTTTGAAGTTAAATAGTTGTCTATTGTCAGTTTGTAATGTAATTGATAAGTCTGAAGTTGTGTCATTACAGATTTATTCCTTATAAAATGGGTTTAATGATAATGATAACAGGGTAGTTTCACAATAAAAAATCTTCTGGTTAAGTTAAAATCTCATGGAAAGTTAGTGAAAAGGGTCTTGATAATATTGTATTTATCTGGGATAAATAAACTATTTTACTATTTTGTAATTGTATATTTGCTGTTTTTGCAACAGTTTTAGAAATATGAAGTCACAAGAATCGATGGATTGGAAATTGGTGTTTACTGTTACGTGATCATTAAGTCTGGTTGTGATGTTGGGTTGGAGGGATTTGTTCAGTCAGTTAGGTTTTCACACTGAACTTAGCCAGTCCAGTCATCCTTTACACAGGGAGTCTGTCGATGGATCAGGATATTAGTGCAAGGTGTGGGTGATGGGGAACCGGAAAACCTGTCAGACCACATCTAGATTCATTACCACTAGATCCTTCACCCAGAGTCACTCTTGTTTGTTCTATCAACCTTTGGTTGGCGTGTAAAAAACATTGATGTTGTGTGTAGCTACATAGTGTATGATTAAACTGCCACTTCCAAAGTACACAATTTAAAATACGGGGATGGGGGAATGAAATGACCAGATCCAAAAAAACAAAAAAATGGAAAATTCTTCTACTGCAAAATGACAAAAAAGTTGATCTCGAAGGAAAAGAAACTTAATGAAAATAAATGTGAAGACATGTAGCTGTTGCATTAAGATATCACTTACACATACATCTTCCATCACTTCATTTTTTGTGTTCCTGGAACAAATTAGCCTGATGCAATTTCAAGTGATAGTGTTGATATCACAAAAATGAAATTTACATGAGGACTTGTCATGTAATGGATATACTTAAAATCATTCTGATCTTCCAGAGTTACTGCCCTTTGTTTCACTCTGTCAGTACCCCTGATGTATCCTGATACTTTTTCTGGATTGAGGCTAAGTCATGTTGCCTCTCGCAGTCAATTGGTGCTTTACATTACAAAGTGCTGCAAAAAATGTTCTCCAGGTAGAAATCAGGAGCAGAGAGGTTTGGACCAATCAGAGCTCATCTTACATACACTGTTTGGTTTGAGATGAGGGCTTAGAGCATACATTATTATAAGTCTCTACATTAATATTCTCCAATTAGATTTGATAAAGTATTGTCAGTAATGGATGATGGAATATATTTTTACCAAGAACATTTAATAAGTCAATAGCATACCTACTAATCCTCCATCAGACAGGACAAAATTTGTTAAGTAGGTCTGGAACAGAAAGACAAATGAAAACAAACTTGAAATTGACTGAAGGGTTCTTTTATTATTATTATCATTTGGATGAAGATATTGATTACCTTTGTTAGTTTCCCTTGTGTTATCTGGTATATGCAATAAATGTGTTCCTCCTCATAATTAACATCTGAAAGTGACTTCACTAATTGAAGAAACCGACAGTAATTGACGAATATAATTGGCTCTGGCAGGTGTGCATATATTGAATAAAATCAAATAAGAATATCCAGACTGAAGTGGACTCTTCTTGGTAAAAGTAGACTTATATATTAGCAAGTATTAGCTGATATCAGATGGAAATGATGCTGTTTTTATGATTTCTGATTTGAATTTAATGGTAGAAATCTTGAAATCTTCATAAATATGCAGAATAGTTCAGTTGTTGCATCAGAGCTGATCTAATCTTAGGACAATATTTCCTTTTGTAAAATTGGTGTAGTATGAATATGAAAAACTATTCTCAAAGCTATCGATAGGTAAATTTACATTACTGTTAAAAAATTTCAACAGTTTCAGAGAGAAATCATAATTTTTTGTTATGTTGACTTGAGTTAAAGAGAAACAGTTTCCTGAGACTTATGTCCGAAATAGTGTTTCTACAATAGTCTTCAGCTGTGCATGCAGGCACAATCAGCAGAAATTGTGTTCCCGAATGCCATCATCATTTCAGCTGATGTTTTGAATGATAGTATTTGAACTTTGACCATGTAAAGGCTTGGTATAGCATGTTTGGTTTTATGGACAAAAAAAACTAGCTGCAAATTATTACAGGTATGTGCCAGTGTTGATCTTCACGACATATTTTACAGAGGTATAATACAAAAGTTGTAGGATATTGTTGAAATGAGATGGAACAGCTAACATAACTTAAGGTCAGTGCTGTATTACCCGTCTCCCATCACGATCATCCTCTAACACCTGACAAGTCCCTTCCATTGTCATTGGACTCCAATCAAATGGTTTTTGCAAGACTGCTTAGCTTGTAGAACTGAACACATGTTCCTTATAGAACATTAGTGATTTCTCAGAAACTCACATTTGACCCCATCCTTTTGTACTGTTTAAATATTTGACACTTTGACAAAAAATATAAACTGAAAACATCTTCGATTTAAGACTACTTTTCCACATTATAGGATCATACACTATTGTTTTTTGTATTTTTGTTAATCATTTAAGAAAAGAAGAAGCAGAAAAAGAAAAATGATTGAAGAATTTTTAAAACTGATAAGGTAATTTCCATATTATTTTGTAACATAATTCAACCACACCATATGATAATGAAATGTTTCAGCGGATAGCATGGAAAGTTGCCTGTAGATTCAATTTCTGAAATGGTTTATCTCCCATCATCTTCATTACGGTTAGGGATAATTAACACACAATTATAAGGTCCCAGAAGGAAGTTTTACTGGTATTATTTTCCGTATTTATTTGATGCTGCGTTACTGATTTTATCTTAGAATTATTTCGAAATTTGCGGTTGATTTGCTTAATTTTATTTTCATTAGAATTAATTTTATTTTTCTGAAGCGTTTTTTGATTGATTTGAATTTACTTTTGCCGAGTAGAAATGTTGAAAATGCTAATGATAAATATCTGATTTCCACCTGTAAGTTACCAGGATGTGTGGGTTTTTTTTATTAAGTTCGTTTAACAGTATCTAAAGAAAAAATTTAATTATGAACTAATTTTTGGAGCTGTTGTAGAAATTGTATAATATGATATGAGTTTGGTTTTTGAAAGAAGTTAATAAACGTTAAATTTTTACCCTAAGCATATATATTATCTGGAGCCAAGAATATGAAATGAGATTGGAGGAGATTTGAGTGTACCATGTTCACAGAATCCTCCATATAGCCTTAACCACCATCTAAGTTATGTTGTGTTCATAGTTACAGAAAGATGATTTAAGTTTTAGATTATGAAATCCTACACAAAAAAGGTAGAGAAAGGGGATCTTGCAGACATTCAACTTGTTTTTAGGGACATTGTTTGTTGATGGTGGATCAATGCGAAGCTCGTATTCCCTAACTACAGATTGTACCAACAAACAGTGGGAAAGCAGGCTGACTCTATAGCTCTCATCAGATCCTCCAAGATTACACACTGTTGTTTTTTCTTTGATAGGAATTTTTGTAGTGATTGAGGATTTTGGGAAACTTAACACAAGAAATTGTTTATAAATTAGGAACTTAATTTTAGGTTCTTTTACTGTTTTTTTGTATGAAAATATGAAAGTACAGTAGTTTTACAGACTTTCGGAATGATTAGGGAGTGAGGTCTTGTAAAAGTGAAGTCTTGTGGACTGGGGAGAATTTTCATCAGCTCACAGTAAAGATATTGTATGTTGTGGTAAACCTTGTGGGCTAGGAAGAATATTTCTAGGCTATTAATAATGATCTTGTAAGTTGTGCTAAGTCTTGTAGACTAGGGTGAGCTCTTGTTAGGTCAGAGCTAAGTCTTGTATGCCAAGAAAAGTTCTTTTTATGTTAGGTTGGGTTTTTTATTTTGAGTTACTGTTTATACACCGGAGTAAAGTGTAGAAAAAAAGGCTTTCAAGGCAGGGACATTCTGCAACATCTGTGATAGAGGTAAATAATCATAGCATATATATATATGTATGGCAACATAGGTGATAGAGAGGTCATGATCCAAGCATAAATATAAGGTAGCCTATGGGCAACAGAGGTCATGATCCAAGCATAATTATAAGGTAGCCTATGGGCAACAGAGGTCATAATCCAAGCATATATATATTTATATGTATGGCAACATAGGTGATAGAGAGGTCATGATCCAAGCATAAATATAAGGGAGCTTTGGGCAACAGAGGTCATGATCCAAGCATATATATAATTGAACTATGGGACACAGAGGTCATGATCCAAGCATAGATATAAGGCAGCTATGTGATAGAGGTCATGATCTAAGCATAAATATAAGAGAGCTTTGGGCAACAGAGGTCATGATCCAAGCATATATATAATTGAACTATGGGACACAGAGGTCATGATCCAAGCATAAATATAAGGCAGCTATGTGACAGAGGTCATGATCCAAGCATAATTATAAGGTAGCCTATGGGCAACAGAGGTCATAATCCAAGCATATTATATATATATATGTATGGCAACATAGGTGATAGAGAGGTCATGATCCAAGCATAAATATATATATATAACTATAGATAATAGATGTAATAAAGTATTTGAGGTGTCTATGATTTTTTTAGGAGCTGTCATAATCGCATGGCTTTGATATCCTGCCATCTTATGATGGTAACAGCTATATATATATACATATCTACCAAAGATTGATCTTTCATCATAATGACAACAGTACCTTGATGGGACTCTCTCCTAATGTCATTAGGACAACTGCTCGTTAATAAAGAAGGTGCTGTGATTGGTTGATTATATAATGTATTCAATCTGACGGTTCTGTGCTGGAGCACTGCCTGGTGGTGTGGGAGGAAACTAGTGTGGACAGAGGTATCATGGTGTGGCTGTGCTGACATGTGATAGAGTAACACTCAGGATTACATGTGCTACAATGCTGCAGTGGGTTGTATAGTGAGACAAATATCACCACAGGTTTATACCAGCAGGCACGTGGCTGCAGCAATTTGCACCATAATAGGTAGGTCCTTAACCATGATATAGTCACTGTGTTCAGTAAATTTTCTTTACCTTAACTGTAATATTGACACATTATACAGGTAATATCTTGTTATATCTTTATTGTAATATAGAAACTTAACATTTATGGCAATAAAGACACTTTTCTGTGGTAAAATTTACTCTGTATTTACCGGGTTGTAGACACAACATGGGTAAAATTCACTTCACCTTTACTGTAATATGGATTCTATCCTTCTTTAAAAGTCTCTTTGTCTTTACACAATATAGATATAGACAGGTAGAATTAACTTCACCTTTACTGTAGTATAGACAGTTTACACAGGTAGAATTAACTTCACCTTTACTGTAGTATAGACAGTTTACACAGGTAAAATTAACTTCACCTTTACTGTAGTATAGACAGTTTACACAGGTAGAATTAACTTCACCTTTACTGTAGTATAGACAGTTTACACAGGTAGAATTAACTTCACCTTTACTGTAGTATAGACAGTTTACACAGGTAGAGTTAACTTCACCTTTACTGTAGTATAGACAGTTTACACAGGTAGAATTAACTTTACCTTTACTGTAGTATAGACAGTTTACACAGGTAGAATTAACTTCACCTTTACTGTAGTATAGACAGTTTACACAGGTAAAATTAACTTTACCTTTACTGTAGTATAGACAGTTTACACAGGTAAAAGTCTTCTTACTTCTTACCAGCCACACATGCTTGACATTGACATGACGATCCATATTTATTTACCTTATTTGATGTGTATTCAGTTTTTAGGTTGGTATTGGATATAATTTATTCAATAATCATATGAGTATCTGTTATAGAATATTCACCTTCCTTAAGTGAGCTTTTATTTGTGTAATACCACTCAATGTCTAGTTTCTCCAAAAAACTTAGTTGTAACGCTATTTGTGAATGGTTTGTTCTTTTTAACATAACTTTTAAAGGTACTGATTTACCTATATGTACCTTAGGGTGGCGTAGTGGTAACACACTCCCCTCCCACCGAGGTTTGATTCCCGGAACAGACGTGAAGAGATATGGGGACACCTGCCCAAGCCAACAAGAGTGATTGAACTTTATAGCTTGTTTCACAATTGTTGTAAAATAAATAAAGTATATATTTATATACATACATGATATTTATTTGTATGTATCTTTCACAAGATATTTACCTAAAACAATAAAAAAGGAATCTCAACACCACAAAGACTTCATGTGAACATTGTCTACATGTTTCGACCGCTATGCGGCCGTCATCAGGACACTACCGCATTTTTCTACATTAGGAGTGTTGGATCACCCATTATTTATTATTAAGATATTTACCTGTAGGTACCTGTGACAGTATATTTACCTGTCGCATGCAATTTACCTGTATGTATTTGTGACAGGATTTACACCTGTAAATACCTATCATTTTTGCAATCATATTGAATTTTTTAACTGTACTTAGAGTATAAATTCCAATGTAATAATCATATCATTTATCTCAGCTATATCTGGTGATTAAAAAGATGGGTCATTCTTGTAACCAATGTCCAAAACTTGCCCAGCATCAACAGCTGTAGATCCTGTAAGGAATACCCCAGGAGATCTCTGAACGCCAACTAGATATACAAAACATAAATTGAATTCATAAAAGTGTTTGATCCCTGGCCTTTTCTGAATTGGCTCGAGTATTTATTGTACAGTACATTTTCATCTGATATTCTTCAATATTCCCTGTTTACCTTTGAGGTTTGGGTCAACAGTGAAATAGATCACAGGTGTTAAACATGTGCTGCTGTAGGAAATATCTGTACTAAGGAGGCCTATATTTATCAAAGTCACAAATATTTGATAAATGTATAGACGGTGTATAGGTTTTTACATATGTGTTTATTATTGTTCTTGTGTGTAAGTTATATGGTGTAAATGCAGAGATATAAAAGTAAAGGGGTGATGGTTCCTAACACAGATGTAGGGTTTTAATGCTGAGAAATAGAACGAAAGGAACAGTGATGGTTCCTAACATGTTCCTAACACAGATGTAGGGGTTTAATGCTGAGAAATAGAACGAAAGGAACAGTGATGGTTCCTAACACAGAAGTAGGGTTTTAATGCTGAGAAATAGAATGAAAGGAACAGTGATGGTTCCTAACATGTTCCTAACACAGATGTAGGGTTTTAATGCTCAGAAATAGAATGAAAGGAACAGTGATGGTTCCTAACATGTTCCTAACACAGATGTAGGGGTTTAATGCTGAGAAATAGAACGAAAGGAACAGTGATGGTTCCTAACACAGAAGTAGGGTTTTGATAATGAGAAATAGGACGAAAGGAACAGTGATGGTTCCTAACACAGATTAAAGAATTTTTTAATTTTGATCATATTACATAAATTTCATTTGCAAAGAAATCATCAAAAAGGAATTTGGATGAAAATATAAGTTGATACAAGAATGATTTTATATGAAATGATGCAAAAAAAGAAACTTTCTTACAAAGTGTATCTGTTAGGTTGACCAGCGTTTGTTGATATAACGGACAAAATAGCCAAAATTGAACTTGTTTGGTTAAGGTGCCTTCACAGATTGTATAAGAACAGATCTTGGTCCGGACATTAAGTACTATTTACCTAAAAATCTCTCCTTCAGTGTCTGTACTGTTAAATATAAATGAAGGCCCTTTATGCTGACCAAATTCTTATAGTCTCATAATATTCCTTGTTGTAAGGTACCAGAAACCATTCATATCATAACCAAACATGGTGGTCATTCTAGAATTTGACCTATAACCCGATGACCTATCAATCCCAGGATGCAAAAGGCTATTGTAAATTCTGCTCTGGCTTCAAAATACTGCAATAGTCCAGAAGATATTATTGTGATTCATACTCAAAGATAAAAAAAAACTCAGTACCATCTAATGCTGGTGCACTGGTACACTTCCTGGTTTTTTTTCTTTTTTTTCATTCGGCTGATTTTTTTTCGTGAACATATAAACAGCACCAGTATATAAGCTACACACCATGCTCAACAAGGCTTATAATCTGGGAAATATGGTAATTAAATGCTGGTCTTTGAATCAGGAAACAGGTACTTTTGTCAGAACTAAATTTCTGTCATTTGGATGGTAAATTTCTAGCTATGAATTAGTAAAGAAAGAACAACTCATGGAAGAATAGATATTGATTTTCAAAATATAGCTATAAAACTTGTATTAGTACTAAGCCCATAATTAAATATCTCTATATTTAGATTTAAAATCAGCTAATTGTTGGCATCACTCAATATCATTCAGTCTTCAACGAGGCGATCTCATTTGGACTCCTTGGTTACATTTTATCAGAACTTTTATCCCACTGAGGATGTCAGAGGTGGAAATGTTCAATTAACACAATTTTGAAAGTTAGATTTTGCACTGGTAGTTGCTTGCCAATTAATCTTGTTCTGTCAAGTACATCCATAAGCTGTTTTCCTCCCTAATGAGTGTTAGCCTCAATCATTTGTATTGTAAAATCTTATTGCATGTCAAGTGTGCTTTGAAATTTGGCAGCATATTTTGTGTTTGAAATTTAAGATATTAAAGAGGACAATTTGTTCTGACAATCAACATTAAATTTGAAAAAGATTAACATTAAAATAAGGTTATTTTGTTTACAAAGTAAAGATTGGGGTTCAAATTTCAGAGAGGCCTTTCTAAGTGTTTTGGAGACCTTTAGGAATACAGAAGTCATTGCCTAAGCTTATTAGTGAGTTTTAATTCAGTGTGGAGGTTAGTCTAAGTGGATGGTCATTGTCTTACTTCCTTTCTCTCATAATTACCTACAGGAAGTCAGTTAAAGGAGTCACTTAGCTCAGAACCATGACACCATGATGTTGACAGATATCTGCCTCATTTTAGATTTCACATATCCCAAATAATACTGTACCGACACCTTTGATTTTAATTTGATTTTTAACATGAATTCATTTCAAGAACTATGAAATTAAGGAGTCGTAGAACGCCATTATTTTATATTTGACTGGTGAATATCTGTAGGGTGAAGCGAGTAACATGTTGGTCAAGAGGGCTCTTTACTTTGGAGAGTGGGGTATGGGGTGAAAGGTCATAATAGTGGAGTAAAGGGAAGGGGTATTTAGAGGTAAAAGATTACTTAATGGAGATGTACTGAAAGGGGGATGGAGGAGTCCTATAGCTCAGGACAATAGGGGGTATTCATTAAGCAGGTCTATAACATACTTACTGTAGGAGTGACTAAATGGGCGGTGGGGTGGGGGGGGGGGGGAGGCTGTTAAATGTAAAGGTCAAGGGCACGATTTAGCAATTTGGCAGACCTTAGGGAAGGGGTTCTTTGCATTATTACTACCCCTGGGATCCAGAACATATGTTTGGATATTAAAATGTCCCCATGTTATTGGATGGGACCCCCTAAAGCATGCTTTCTCAAATAGTGTGACCACTTACATGTGTTACAATGAAGTTCAGATTACCACCCACTTCCCCAGCCATATTTTACATCCATGAGTCTCCAAGGGTTAGGGGGATTGGCAGGGGGAACCCCTGGAGGGACAAGGACATCAAAACCCTTGGGAGTCCAAGGATATCATGGCAGCCAAGTCTATGTTATAATTGGTGGTGAAATGTATATCGATTCTTGAGAAGTGTGTCACACAGCAAGACATGACACTAGCATCATCTTCACACCCTGTCTGGTGCTGACAACTCATTCCTGGCCTGTAATCACTCTCAAATTTTATTTAGTCATTTCAAGTAAACCAAGATATAATGGAATTGGTTGTAAGGCTTCAGACTTGATATATACAAGCGTTTGATGAAGATTTGCTATAGAGGTGACCCAGATGAAAATCATTGATTTGACACAGATTCTAATTAGATCATTGATTAGTGTATAAATTGATCTCAAATCCCACCTTAAATGTTTAGGTGTCACAGACGTCCCATAGGAAATGTAACTCAATATCAGGTGTAAAAGTGAAGACAGACCGAAATTTATAACTCATAGTCGTGATTGACTCTGTACAGAACATACTGTATAGGGGATTAGTTATGGTCAGTGTTATTTTTTACCCTCAAAGGAAAGTTTTCATTTTTGCAATTTGCCCTAAGATACATAAATATATACATTTCATTTATAACATCAAACACTTGCCCACTTTTCATTTTTGTTCTAATGGTGAAAGGGCAAAATTACGGAATATGCAACAAAATTTTTCAGATATAGTTTTGGTATGTTAGAAATAGACAAGCTGGCTTGTATTAACAATCAGGGTGGGATAGCTCTGTACTTTCAAGATATAAATGCCATGTATGGGATTATGGGAATGGGATATTGAAGGGAGAAGGGCAAGGAGGGGGTCGGGGGCAGTGGATTTGTTGTCCGTGTGATCTGGATATATACATCATATAACGTTAGACACAATTTATTTCTGTACATAATGAGATATAGCTACATGACAACATTGTACAATATCAGGGAACTTCTTACTCATAGCAAGTTAATGATATATCATATGTTGATGTTTTTACCATAACTACCAGTAGATGTGACTGGGCTTATTAGCAGGCATGGGCTAATTTTTGGGTATACCTACAGTTTTGTTAGTCTCAAAATTGTCATCATCTTTGGTTTCTGTTATTGTGAGAATCATCAACTGAAAAAATACCAAAAATGATGCTTTGTATATTTATGCCATGGTTTGAGTGTTAGAGGTGTATTTCAGAAACAGATGGTAAGGGCTGTTTTTGTCAGCAGAGCTGATGTAGGAAAAGAATACAAGTGCAGAAGGTTACACTAATGAACATGCTATCAGTATAGCCAACAGGGTATTTAGGTGCAGAACCAGAATTTTACAGAAAAATGGAGCCCTAGAGTATAGAGCTACAAATACAAGGTAATTAGCAACTTACCATCAGTCCTGGACTTCTTAGGAAATATGTGAATGATTTGAAAAAACTAAAGAAAATATTTACTGTAATCAGACTGCGCTTCATTTTTCTTATTTACCAGTAGAAACTTATATGAAAATAATATAATAAACACTATGTAAATCAAGTCCTGGCAGCTCATCATTATCACATGGAGAGGTACAGAAGTGAACAGACTTTCCACCCAGCCCTAGACCTGCTCATTCCGAAATTGATTTGTCCTTCTCTTCGCCAACGTGGAGGACAGTGTAATGGCCAGGCCTTATCATCAAAAATTGATGACCATTAGCTACCATACTCGCATTCTCCTCTGTCAAACATAGGTGCTGAGAAATGAGTCCCTATAAAACTGTGTCTTCCCCTCGTAAAAATTGTCTCATTATAGTGCTAAGACTCTGCTTTTGTCCACTTGGTTCATTTTGAGCTGTGGAGTCTGGTGTAGACAAAGGTAGACAAAACATTACATGTCAAAGTGCTATATGTGATGGTATTGATAAACATGCCAGTGGAGAGATCCTGGTTGATAAGTCTGATGCTGATTGTTCAAGTTTGATAAAAAATAAAAACTGATTTCATGAATTTTCTATTCATCAGGTTTTTAACAAAGACTGAACAATTTCAGGAGAATGAGATACAGATAATTTTAGCCTACCATCATCACATTGGACTATTCAAATCGTCCCTAACCTCTCTGGTTATAACTATTTCTTTGGAGGTTCCCCTTGGCCCCTGGAGGTTCCCCTTGGTCCCCTAGTTGTACCAATTTGATTTTGGGACTGATCAGAAAAACAAAATGTATGACAGGAGACCTTCTGGATTTGACTGTTAAAGATCACTTTTACTATTTCTCTAGAGGAATTTTCATATTTTTTATAATTAAGAAATAAGAATATCAAAAAGGGAAAAGGACTCACTTTTAAAGAATATATACAGATAAAACAATGGTGGACATGAAGATCCCTGTAGGACGGCCTGTTCTCTGGTCTGGCTGACATGTTGTACTTGTGTTTTGATTCCTGGTGTTATCAAACAACTAAATAGTTTATAAGACCAAGTGTATAACATTACACATCCTATTTACTGATACCTTATCCTAATGAACGTTACTCATAAGAATTTTTATAATTTGACTTTGGGGTTGGTATGAAGAGGTTAATAGTGTCACAGGTTTACTGTCTTAATGAACTATTAACTCACAGTAGGTACAGAAAGGATGGTTCTTTGTCTAGCCTTTGCTGGTTACTTTTATGATAAATTACAAATGTATGATTCCCCTCCTCCACACAATTAGTATGGGGACGCAATCCTTTGATGTGGAACAATGTCTCATCATTACTACGACACAATGGACACATCAAAACATACAGTGTTGGAGGCCTTCAGACGACTGCTTCTCTGCATGCAAGCAATGTCTTTGAATTCTGATATTGAGAATGGATCAGTTCACATTCTGTTTTCTGAGAGATTTTCATTAATTTGTCTTGTTTTGGAAGGGGAATATGTTGTAGATTGCGAGACAATTAAGCTTGTTAGGATTTTTTCTGTAAGAAAATATGCTACATGTTGCAAGATTTGTCTATTTAGTACAGTAATACACCAGCAACGAAAGAGTAAGTTTAGTTGATTATTTGGGGTATACATTACAGTTATGATATATATATCCAAGATATTCAGATATTTATAGAATGAATCTCTGTCACTATAAAGTAAAACATGTTGGAGAAAATTGTAACCTACAAATGTAGTGTACTATAACTGATCAACTACACAGAGGAAATTGTAACCTACAAATGTAGTGTACTATAACTGATCAACTACACAGAGGAAATTGTAACCTACAAATGTAGTGTACTATAACTGATCAACTACACAGAGGAAATTGTAACCTACAAATGTAGTGTACTATAACTGATCAACTACACAGAGAAAATTGTAACCTACAAATGTAGTGTACTATAACTGATCAACTACACAGAGGAAATTGTAACCTACAAATGTAGTGTACTATAACTGATCAACTACACAGAGAAAATTACAGGTCATGTGGGTACTTGTACTACAGAACTAAAGCCACATTATCATCTATACAAACACCTTGTGATGTCGCCATACATCCAGGTACTGTTTTAATCAGGCACACGCCAGTAGGCATTCTGCCATTCTTTTCCTTGGAAGAATGAATATAGTTAAGAATCAAAAGATGGAGGTGGGAATATGATATTGTGTTTACTTTGAACAATAATACTTTATTATAATGATATGCATAGACTTACAAAGATGGTGTTCTTATACTTTAGGATGTACAGCTATAGAGTTTTTATGGTAATGTCAGTAGGGCTGTTTGATATTTAGATGACTTAAGTTAATTAATAGTTCACCAGAATCTTTTTCTTATATTATCCAATGACTTTCATGTCCATACTTAGATATCTCATTATACTGGACTCATTTCCTGCAGAGAATGACCTTCTAAAACTTGATCCTAATATCCTGTTGCTTGGTCCCAAAGCTCCTATCCTTCCAGCCCTTGCTGTCTTAAATAACTCTCAGTGATTAATGAAACGCTAATCACTTGTAGCTCAAGTATTCTTATACAGAATGGCTAGGTCAGCTTTCATACAGTCAGGCTTTTTTATTAGACTGCCAGTTTTGATAAACATTAGTGTTTTTAAAATTGTAAATGTTATATATGCAGATAAAATCCTGTCAGAACTGGTGGAAAGCATTGACAATAAGGTATATTGACATATCAAAGTTTGATCAAAGCTGATTAATACATACTGTGATGTGAAATCTGACCTTGACTTTGATATAAATATCAGTTCCTGGATCTTAATCATAATTATTTAAATATTCATTATCATAATTAATAATTGATCAATTTTAATTACAGATAAAATGGCTAATTGTATCAAAGTACTGGTACCATGTATTCCGGTTGAAATTCCTGTGTAAACACAAGCAAACAAAATCACATGCATCTGAATAGTTCAGGAAAGTCTTCATGTATTTTCAATGTAAGAAAGTTTTGCAAAATATCAGATGATAGATTTTATGTGATAAATCTTTAAATGTGAAATGATTAACAGATGTAATGAATGTTTTTTTCTTATTTCTCATTTTCTTTGCCTGTGAGCTATATCCATTGTCTAACAGCAGATGGGGAGAGGAGAGAAATCTCATATTTTTCTTTTCTCAAATTTATTCTGGATGGTAGAATTATATAAATATACTTCTAACAGATGGTATTGAGAAACCATAATCCATGAACAGCTTAGAATCTACAATCAGAGGTAGCAAATGTCACTGTGACTTTTAATGTCTGTAAATACATTTTTGTTTTTTTTTCCTCAGGATATTAAAGTCAAGCCTCCATCTCTTTGGCACAGATATTTTGAAATTTTCATGAAATTGTCATCTAGACAGTACCTACTGGAATTGAAATTAGATCTTGAATATTTATGGTATTTCATCATTCTGTCTTGATGTATCCTACTCTATGTGGACAGGTATTGAGAAAAGGTTTAGGTGTGTCACTCTGACAAAAAGAGGCCATCCTTAAACTACTGTAGTTAGTCTGCAAAAAGCCCAGGGGGGCAAAACAAAGATCTCTCACAGTTACAGGATGGGTAGAATTGGACAATAAAATAATAGTCTGTAATTCTTCTGAACAAGTGACATCGTTGGGAATAGTGATTTTTATGAGAAGTAATATATATGTCTGGGCTTACTATGGAGTACAGGCTCATTGCAGTATAGATAACATACAACATAATGTCCAATTTTATAGTTGATGTTCCCAAGATTTACTTCGTAACAAATAAGTAAGAAATTATTTTAAATAACATCTGATTGGTTTTGAAATTTCGCCAGTGCATTGAGGTTTTTATATTGATATTTTTAGTGAAAGGATTCATCAAAAACTGTAAAAATTCCAAGCATCAAAAAATCGTTTTTATTTGGAGTACTCATTAAATTTTCACTGTTGTGTTTTCAAGATGATTTACATGACTTTAAAATATTGATCCATCTAAAGGGTTTGCAGAAGCATTAAAATTTAACAGAAAGGAATTTTTTCTGATATATGGAGGGGGGAAAAGAAAAACCATACGTTGATTTTTAATGATATAGCATAAAATATATTTATTGAATCCATTCACTAGTGCTACCATTTGTTCAAATTTGTCAGGACAACTAGGCTCATGTAAAATCATGTTATAATAGATGCATTTGCACTAAAATGGAAAAGTTAGAACAAAGAGAAGGTGTAAATCATTTAAAATAAATCTGAAGTCTTAACAATTTTTTTCATCTTCTGTTTTTTATTCCTTAAATTGTATGTACAACTCGGATATGTAGCACTATGGGACACAGAATAATTTAAGGGGAAATTGAAGAAGATTCTGAAATCATTTATCATTTAAGAATTTGAAAAGGATATATATCGGGGATCTGAGAGGGATCTGAGAGTTCTCAGAAGTTACACCTTAATGATAATAAATGGCTGCATCTAGAGAGAAATCCTCCCAGGGAGAGCTTCCAAATCCATCACGCTTCACTAATTAGCCAATCAGTGACATGGAGACAGTGTCTAGCATCTCTAATTAACCAATCGGTGACACCAAGTCAGTATCAGCAGGTTTTGGATAAGACACAGTAGAAGTGATTGCATGGTTAAGATTGTATTATGTATATACCGAGGGAGAAGTACTAATGGATTATCAGGTAAATATTTACTTATTATTATTACTGTAATGTATCATAAATATCATATTACCTTGTAGGATATGTGATACCACAGAAAATGTGTAAGAGTTCAGGTCTAAAATTGAATATCATACTGAGTTGTGTTGTGGACATAGCAGTTGTGGTAAATAATAAGCATATTGAATAAGCTCCTTTCTTTAAAAGCAAAAAGGCTGAAATCTTTTAATTGATTGGTTTAATTCTCTGGTAAAGTATCAAATCATTTTTATAGAGAAATACAAAAAGGATTTTTCATGAGTAATTTAACTTGGTAACTGTGTCTTGTCAAAAGTGCCTTCCTCAAAGTGAGATATGAAAATTTGTTGGTATATGTTGTCAAATCGTGATTAATGATGAAAGCCAGTCAGAATTCTGTCCTGTATTCTGCCCTCCTCACAATGTAATACTAGAGTCAGTCAATATATTCTGTCCTTTAGTCTGTCTTCCTCACAGAGTAATAATAGAGTCAGTCAATATATTCTGTCCTTTAGTCTGTCTTCCTCACAGAGAAATACAAGAGTCAGTCAATATATTCTGTCCTTTAGTCTGTCTTCCTCACAGAGTAATACTAGAGTCAGTCAATATATTCTGTCCTTTAGTCTGTCTTCCTCACAGTAATACTAGAGTCAGTCAATATATTCTGTCCTTTAGTCTGTCTTCCTCACAGAGAAATACTAGAGTCAGTCAATATATTCTGTCCTTTAGTCTGTCTTCCTCACAGAGTAATACTAGAGTCAGTCAATATATTCTGTCCTTTAGTCTGTCTTCCTCACAGAGTAATACTAGAGTCAGTCAATATATTCTGTCCTTTACTCTGTCTTCCTGATCGAAATAATAGAGCCAGTCATTATACTATATCCTGTAGTCTTGCCTTCCTTAGAGTGTAACAATAAGTTTACCTAGCTCACAGTGTGATATTGGAGAGGGTCAAAGTTCAATATGTTTATGGTACAACAGTGTCCATCACATAGGGCTATCATCCTCTCCAGATAGCCATCAAACAGTGGGATTAGATAATGAGCCTTATAGGGACCACTCTGTCCTACCCATCCCCCTGTCAGTAGATTGCTGAGGCCCAATTTTAACTCTAGACTCCCTATGGCTCCCCAAAGGTCTGGCTTTCCCCAGTTCAATGGTCATACAACTTTGGACTGTACAAGTAGTGAGATGTGACTAGATGAAGGCTGGATGGACTAACATTGCTGTGAGCTGTTAACATTCAAGGTTGGATAACTATACATCTTATTCCGGTATGTTTATTGGCATATTTTAATATTTTAATATTATGCTCAAGTTATCAAACTTTTAGAATCTGTTTTTAAATGACTTGTAAAGTTAACCTGAGAATTATACACTCTGTTTTGTTAGAACAATATAACTGTACGTACATATACGTATCTTCACTGGTGAATTAAATGGTTTGTTACTTTCTGAAACAGGACATATCATAGCTTACATCAAGTACCTTATGTTAGTATTAGAGATGTGTTGGGGTCTGGAGAAACTCCTGATTATTACATCATATTTGTTGTTCATATGTCCATGTGACATCAACAACAGGTTTGATGTCGGTTAGATGTGGTGTGACAGAGCATCCCAGTTTCTTTTCTTCTTTAACATGTCTAATGTTCTAGTTTGGACAGATGTGACAGAGGGTCCTCAGATATATTGGCTGTTTTACCAGTAATAGGTGTGATCATTCGGGGTTTAGATTGGGATGTTTGTTACTTAAAGTTGTGAATTTGACATACAATATTATATGAAGTTATCTACATAACCATGTTGAGATGTTACATTGTCAGATCCTGTACAGGATTGTAATCAGTACTCCTTGTTCTGTGTGTCTAGTCCACAGATAATGTCCATCTCTTTATCAGATAAGATTGAGCTACTCAGCCTGGGTAAGCACACTGGTGCACTGACAACAGATACCTAGAAGGTACCATTATTATATCTCAGATATGTTATTAACAAAATATTTATGAAGTGAAAGAAAATGAAAAAATTTCGACAACAATACAAAGAGATCTAAAAATTAAGAACTATGTGCTGACATTAGTGACTGAAAAACTCTTGAAGAGAGTGTTTTGTTATATGCTTTAAAGTCATAAAACTGTTCTCACAAAGTACCTTCAAAATATGGTATTTTCTTATTTACATATTTTGCAAGACAAGTTGTTACATTATTGAACTTGATATTCCATAGCTCAAATTTGGCTTAGTTTTCCTGTCTTAATACAACATTGTGTGTGATACTGACACACTCGTTAAAGTTAAAAAACGAGTTTGCATTGTCTCAACAAGTGAAGTACATTCTCAGTAATTCAAAAGGAAGGATCAGGGAAAGTTTGAAAGATTAACACTGATGGGTTATCATATAGAATGGGAGAAACTTAATACAACAGCTGGACTTCTATTGTATTATATGGTAGGCTTATGCTTTACAAACTTAGGCTAAAGACTGTAAAAATGTGTGATAATGTTTCAATTCAGGCAGACACATAGAAAAAAAGCATCTACAATATCATACATGTTGATGTATATATTGTCGCTGTAATAATTGAAAAGAAAATCGGGATAAAAAAGCTGAAATAGTTTCAGCAGCTTATGTTAAAATTTACTGTATAAAAAGGAGAAATAAGAGGCAACAGTCTGGGATTGGATTAGAAGATTGCTTTCACAATCTGGGATAAAATCAATTGACGTAATTGTCACTACTCATGCTAGTGTAGGCAATCTCAATTGGCAGATATTCTGCAAAACGCATACTCAAATATGGCACGCGAGATCCAACCGGAATCAATGGAACAAAAATGTGAGAGTTATTGTATCTTAATAAGAATCTATAGATAATCTCTATTGTCTTTTATCATCAAATTAGAAAAAAAAATCTTTCTGGTTCATAGATTTTAGTACCAATAAAATCACACCCATTAACACTGTATGTCAAAGAATCTCTAGAATTAAGCATTAATCAGAAACGTCTTTTGATTATAAGTGTAGCCCTCTAATTTTAATGATTCCAAAATTTTACCACTGAAATTGAATATTTTAATTAATTTTGGCCAAAAAGACATCTTAAAATAGTACACAGAAAGAAATCTAAAAATAAAAGCTGAATTATCCTATTGACATGAAGCTTAACTATTATCATTCTTCTGAGCTAGTGGATGTCCATTGAAATAACGTTTATTTTCTGTGTATAGTATTTTAGAGTATGACATTGTCACACTCGGAGATGAATCTCTGCCAGAGAAAATATTCTGCTTGGGATAAAACCTTTGGATACCTCGTGTCTCTGCATATACTTTATATATAAACATTGTTTCTCCTATCAGCCAATGACAGGTACTGTCACATAACTTTTACACATTTCTTTGCCAATTAAATGTACTGTCACATCTAAACTCTCTTGGATAGCAATTGTTGTCTGTTTGCTTTTATAATTCATTACTTACCATCATTGGCTGATTAAACTTTACTCATTTCTATAATGAGGTGTGAAATTAAACCTGAAATGTGAATATTAAATGTAAAGAGAAATTGGAAACAGAATGCAACAGTTTGATCTTCTTTTTTGAATCAAGTGGCAAATCATTCTCATGATGTTAGTACTTTTAGCATTATGATTTCAACAACCTTATCGACGAATTTGCCTCTTCTCAGATGTACGTAGGCCATATTCCTTTCATAAAATGCAGGCAGCACAATCCTTTATGACCCAATAAGGTAGGAGCTTTAACTGGTGTGCGTATCCATGTGATCATACCAATAGAATGTTCTAGCGCTTCTGTTATTTTTACGACTTTGCCTTTTGATGAAGGATATGCACAAGATACTATAAAGAGTGTGCTGGAGAAGAGTCCCTGAGTGGTTGTAAATATTGTGACAAGATGCATGCATATTCTTTCGTGTCAAATGTCTCCCAGCTAATGAAGCTGCCGATTTTGCTGAGAAAGGCAGTAGACAAAGGCAACGTACTAACCATTAGTCATCATTTGATCTACCAAGAAATTGAATTTAATGATTTCCTTACCAGGTAACGATCCAATTTCCTGCAATTGTCCAATATCAGTTGAGGAAAATGGTCGCTTTCTGTCAAGACAGGAAATAGCGTAATTACGAACAGGTACCTACATCATCCCCAACTTCATACCGAAACAATAAACTATTGTCCAATCAATAATCACCTTGGTCCTTATCACAGAACTGATCTCTGTGTCAAAGGTCACATTGCCAGAAGTTATCATGGTAACTATTGTGTGGTATCATTAATGAACAAATGTTCTATTAATGCCTTGGATTGTGGGGATGTTGAACAATTCTATTAAGAAAGTGATAATGGAAATGCTCAAATATTTCTAGATTTATTTGGAAATAATCAATAATCTTTTTCCAGGTCAAACTATATGGTTTCAGAAATATAAGGCATTATATGTACATATCTGTTAAATTGAAACAAAATTAAATATTTGATATATGCAAACAGCCAAATAGATAAAACGCAATAATAGGTAGCCCAATCAGTTAGCCAAAATTGTATACTTGATAATGATATTCATAGAAAGACATCAGAAATCAGGTTATGCGGTCATTCTTGGCCAATCACACAGGAAATTACAGGGTGCCATCACCAGTTTTTCATGGGGTCAGGTGAACCCTTACTTATCCCTACTGTTGTTTTAGTATTATTACGTGTAAGACAAGACAATTTAGCAAGATTGCGCGGCATTGGACACAACAGGACCAGTCGACCGTTCTTGTCGGGACATCAAATTACATCATAAAGTTAATTTGTCTTTGCCCTGGTGTCTTGAGATGAGGTCGCCAGTACTAGGTGTAAACGGAATGGGCTCTGCTGTGATCTTCGTTTTTGCGCATTTGCATGTACGATGTATCATCTCTTGAAAAGCAAAAAAATGCTGTACCTTCATTATTAGGTGATAAGTCTTCACCAAATACTCTCACTTGACATGTATTCCCCCCCCCCGCCCCCACCCCACCTTTTTTCCCTTCTTGGGGTATTTCTTCAATAGACACAAAACCATTCTGAAAATGATGAAAATCATATCTTGTACACGGCAGAAGGACAAAACCAAGATCATTACTTTACTTGACACTTCAACTTTTTTAGTGTGAAGTTGTAAGTGGTGAGGGGGATATTTTTCCTGGTGTAGTGTGAACTAAAGACTATATATACTGGCTGTGTTTATGGGGATTTAGACCAATAATTACTGTTAGTGACTGCAGTTTGTGCCATGTAACAGCCAGTCCTGGCTGTAATTGTTCCCCTGTCCCCCATAATGACTATCATCCCTGACTAGGAGGCAGTGCGGGGACTGTTTTATGGGGCGAGCCCACCTCTGATTTAGACACCACTATCCCGGAGTTAACCTAAAGAACAGTGAAACATGGTTAGAGTTGAGTTAGAAAATAGTCTTGATCTTGGAAAGGTGCAGCCCAAAATAGTCTGTAGACATTGTTACCTTTTCAATAGTGACTCACTGGAGCTGCAGAATTCAGATCATTAACACCTATTGATCTTTCCTCATCATGAGCAAAAAGGTTTTTTTTTTTTTTAATTGATGTTTTGAAATTCAAATTTTGATTAGTTTCATTTTGGTTCTATTGAAAAGTATGTATCTCCCTATACTACAACTTCTGTACTTCTTTGAGGAGAAAGGTATTGGTTATCCTACCTGTAATGATACAGGTGTAATTGATTACAGATTTCAGATTTATTGTACGCTCAGACACACAGAGTGTGTTACAAGAGGTCACATATAAACAACAAATATTAAACAGGTAACATTGATATACTTGGTATTGTGAGTTTTCCCCGTAATTAATTATCTCCCTTGTTATCTGATGTACATTGCCCAGCTATACATATGTTTACATTTGTGTGCTAATAAGAACATGTATGATAACTTGAATACAGAGATCACATATAATACTTATCAACCTAATAGGTGGGGTGATGACCTCAAAGGGTCTTTTTAAGATTGCACAACTAAGCAATGCTTGAAGTAATACAGAATCATGCACTCTAATGATGATGGAAATAGTAATTTTGTCAACTCTGTCATTAAATATATATGTGACCTTCCTAAGAATGGAGCAGAATGTGAACTTGGTACTAATCACACTATAGGTCAAACTGATGACGGTTGACCTAGCTATCCGAAACATGTCACCTAATAAAATCTACAAAGTCGAGGAATCCCTGATGTTGAAGCTCCATTCTTTATCTACTTGTTAAACATGTAAACATGATCAAATTTGAAAACCTTGTTTACGAAAGATTGAAAGTCTGTCTGCCAAAATTATAGAAATAAACCAACAGTTCAAAAAGTTTGGTAATACTTCAAAGAAGAAATGTATGTAACGGACAGTTATCTATACAAAAAAAAACCAATAATTAACTTTGTGACTAAACATAAGTTAGGAGATTCAAAAATAAAGTAGCCAAATCTTATTGTAAATTTAGGCAATATGCAATACCAAGTTACCAACTGAATGTCGGTCTATCTTACCATGAGAAAATATATTGGGTATTTTTGTGATTTTGGAGAAATTAGAGAGATGATTGTATTGGTCACGATTAATACAGGTAAAAATGGGATTAATTAGGGATTACCTGTACAGGTAGGTTAAAAGTTCTGAATAGAGGTAAATGTTGACATCAAATAACAGGTAAGCTGGACAGATAGGTCGCTGTAATTACAGGTAAATAATTGTTTACTGGGAATAATTGTTTTCCAAGACATCATAATATGGAAGACTTGTGTAAACTTGTCCTGGCAATCATTTCTCTCCCACAAAAGACATGTTAATCTAAGATATGTCTGTCAAGTCTAAAAGTTTTAATGGTAAACATATTGAATACCGAAAAATTAATCATAAAAACTTATATTTCATTGCATACAAAAAGCAACACAATATTTTGAAATTTTATATCCAGTATGCTTATTATTCAATTTTAGTATGGATACTTTGGTTTAATGATTCTGCAAAAAGAAAACAACTTTTGAGAACAACCCCATCACCAAAAAAATAACATTAAAAATAATAATAATGATATTGATTTACTTACAAGTGAAGTCAATCTGGGGGCTGGCTGTACTTTAGGTGTACAAATTTACAACTACAATTTTTACAAATTTTATTTATGGTGGGAAAAAATATACCAATATGACAATGAAGTTTTGACACATCACATCCTTTGATATTTAGGATCAGAGAGTATTTGATATCCTGCTACTGAGGCTGTGTAATATGCAGCTGACATCACACAGGTGAGGCACACCTGTAATACCTCTCAGCCTTCTCTCCCCCAGGTCATGTCCATGGATTCTACCTGGCTCTGTATTAGGATTAGTTCATTAATGTAGGTAGGGTTCACCAGGGAGAGACTAATCCACACCCTGGGTGAAGTGTTGATAATCCCCCTGCTGTACTGGTCAAATGTGTGAATCTAAGCAGTGTGGTCAGTCACCAAGGGGCATGCCTGTTCAGTATATGTCATTAGAAGAGCAATAGCGGTGGTGATAGGTAAGTCTCTCTATTTCTACTACAAGATGTGCATTTTACAGGGACATACTGGAATATTTTGTGAAAATCTTTCAAACTAGGAAAAAGTATTTTTCAAATGATAACTTTCTAGATGATGACATTCAATTGTATGCTTCCACAGTTAAGTTTAGGGTTTTTCTGTAATAGAGTTTGGGAATTTGTCACTTTTCGTTGCTTCGTGCTGATGATAGATATTAATACAAGATCAAGAGACCACACAAAATAAGATTTAGGTCGTATCCATAACAATAAAGATTGTCAATTGTTTTCAATTAAAGTAGTGTTATAGTTCAAATTTCACTCTGTACTCTGTTTTGACAATGTAAATGGCATGCTTTGGTTGATTTTCAAGTGAAGCATATTTCAAAATTTTGTGATTTCTGTCCGCAATGATATAAAAATTTGTTTTTAAGCCAAAATAAAAAGTCTAGGTATAAAGATTTGAAAGATTTAGTTTAAGTGTAAATAAAGTAAAGTGAATAATTTTTAAGTATTGAAATCATTTCAACAACTGGCCATTATGAATCTAATTCATGATAGCAGTATTGCTGTATAGTGATCAATTAATTTCCTTTATAACTTTCCACAAAATTTAAAGAAAAAGTCCACTGAAGAATACATTTGGAGAAGTTTAGTATGCACTCATTATTTTCATAAATATTGGCATGAATTATCCATAAAATTTCTGATTGGATGAAACGTCTCATTTCCAAACAATTTTATGAACTTTCTAAATGTCAGTTTCTTGGGTTAAGAAAGGGATAATGATGATATACTAGTATGTAATATTGATTATCATATAAAGTACAAGAAAATCCATATTTAGTGGTTGAATCAGGGATAATGGAGCCATCTTATATTATCTTTCTGGTATGGAACTCCAAAGTAGGACTCAAAACACTTCATGAAAAAATCAGTAATATACATTACATGGAAATATTTGATCACAATGTATTATATCTTGTTTAATAATGTTTTTTTGTACAGATAGAAATTTGATTTTCACATTCAATTCATAGTTTGAATTAAACCGATATCATTAATATTTCAAAGTTAACCTTGTTATGGTCATGAAACAAATTTGTCAACATTATTGATAAAATATTAGCATATATATTTTGTAAGATTACTTTTTTAATGTAGGTATATATAATTATAAGAGAAATAATAGCCATGCTATATTCTATAAGGAGGAAAAAATATGGTTTGAAAAATGCTGTTTCATTTTCCTTTTTATATAAAATCAGCTAAGAAAAAACGCCATCAATCTTGATCTGTTTTCTAATCAAGAAAATATTTTCTGTAGTTTTAGATTAGTTGCTAGTTCATTGATTCCGATGAAAACAGGTTGAAATGTTTCGTTAGTGGATTAGAGTGGAGATTTGCGGTTATAATCTGTGTGGAAGAGCTTCCTTTGTCGAGGAAACTAAGCTTGTTTATTTCATTGATTTCACTACATCATAATCCCTATACGTCAACTAAAGTCAGATTCTACTGTCGGATTACCGTCTTAGTATTCAGTTCTTACAAAATGAAGGATTAAGCTCTGATGGTATTTGTAGTATTATATGTAAGATTTTTACCTGTGTATGCTTGACAGATCTTTACCTATACCTGTGAAAAACAGATTTACCTATGGAGTCTAAGTTCCTATTGGTTCTTTTTATATATATATTAAATTACATCATTTGTTATAACATTAATATCTATTAATATCTTAAACTTTCTATAACACTATGATAAATCTGAAAAAAAATTAAATTCAAATGATTTGAAATAATGTAGATTAAATTTGACCAATTATTTTTTTACCTAATAGTCTGCATACATTTCCTGTTTTGTGACAATGTTTTTCTCACCTACCTAATGAGATTATCAGCTGTCAGAAGATGGATTTTGTAATACTGTGATAAACAGAGATTTTGTGCCAAATTTTAGCATATTCATATGTAAGACTTGATATTCTCTGTGTGATCTCTCTAGTTTGGAAGCACTGCCACGGTTACCCTGTACTATATTGTGTATTTTTTCCTTTGTGTCCTGTTGTCCATGTACATGTAACATGTTATCGGGAATTTGCATGGTCCACAATTGGAAAACACAACTGCAGCCTGAAGTCAAGTAGAAAGAAATGTGGTGTTAATTAATTGGATTGTGTGTGTGAGATGCCTTTAGAATGAGTATCGGTGATTGGAAAAGATGATGGAAGATCTCCGTGTGGTAAATACGCTTTAAGTTGATGAAAAATTGATATTCAACAAAACTTTGAGAGAAAAATTGTGAAAGATATCCATGTGTTGTTGACAGACTGTTAGCATATGGTAAAGGACTGCAGGCGTATGTTTCTATAATCATTATAATTAAGCTGCCATTTAAGATTTTCCCCATACTTTGAATTTTGATACAAAATGGTATCAAAGTTAGAAAAAGACATTAATCAGTTACTTAACACTGCACTGATAAAGACTTTAAGTGGAGAACAATTATAAAGAGATAAGAATGTTATTTGTAATTATGGAAAAAACCCACCTGTAAATCACAAAAAATTGCTATATTTTCTAACCAGATGTCTTGAAGTTTTTTTTAAGTAGTTGTGATAATTAGGGGTCAGCAGAAGTGTAGAATATTTACTACCCTGCAAGGACCACATGTCCGCCCCTATAGTCTTGCGCTGACAGTGATTGGCCAGAGGAATTTTTCGTAAATCACTACCAGACCTGCCTTGGTCCAATACTGTGTCCTGACAGCAGGTAGCATTGGAATTCTCCTCACCCTGCAGGATCAGTCAGCATCTGTCCATTCATGGAGAACTGATTCTACTGGATTCTTTATGCTTAACTCCACAACACAGTATTGACTCAGTGGTGGAATAATATTTTCTAGTCTGTGAAAGGCTGTTGTCTTATGATGGTAAGCATCACGCGCTTGTGGAAGTAAAATATTCAATCCAGTGGAAGAAACATATTTTAACAGTGTTGCAGTCCTAGCTTGGTGGTCAAGCTTTTGTTGTAGTTCGGTAGAAAAATATTTTCTTACCAGTTGGATCTGTTGATGGTTGGTAATTCTGTTCAATAATTTACTACAGATTCGTCAACTACGGTAATTGCTTCTTAACGACATTGTAGTTCTGTTGTTATGTCTTCTAAAACACAAAGTGTTTGTGTTATTTCATATAACAACAGTTGAAAAGGAATTATATGTCATATGGGAGTTATTATTATGGATAAAAGTTTTCACTTGTGGAAAAAGAACTGCTCGTAATGATACAGGGCTGAGATTGATTATCAGGATTAGAGTATCGTTACAAAATATTGATCAGGTCATTGTTGTTCAATGTAGGTATATTGATCTGTCAGTGACAGTATTGTAGTTAGGCGATCAGTCCATCGCTAGTTGATGTCAATAGGGGATAGATATCACATGTATCCAGGGATTCTGGTCCTACTCTTCATATCTCTACAGTAATACCGGTAAGTGCCTTGCAGATGTTTTCAATGTATTTTACCTGAAATTCCCTGATGATGATTAGCGTGTTATTTTTAATTGGCTTAAATGTGATGCTGCATCATCATCTCAAATACAATTGACTAATGACTTCTGCTGGTATAGCAGAGTGTTAGATATGCCTAGATCGACAGTGATGAAAAGCTGAAGAGACAAGCTACATATCTCAGATCCCTGATGGATATATAGGGATTGATGATTGTAGGTGAAGTTCTGTGAATACTTAATTAATGTACTGGCGTATTAACGGATCAGAAAAGGAATCACTGCTAGTATCGATAGCTTTGTCAGGTGTCTGGTGTTGAGCTCATGTACAGGATTATACAGGGCACAGAAGGGATTATATCAGATCCTGTTGGAATCAGACTTCTAGCATTACACTGTTACATCATTTTGTCAAGAATTACCTGGTAAAGTAGTATGAGATGTCAGAATTGACAAAGTACATTATCAAATATCACCTATTTTAACTTGATATCATGCTTGACAACTGGAAGAGCATTGAAGGTTTAATATTTTGATCAGATCCTGTTCAAAGTTCCTCCAGAAATAATTCCCCTTTTTTGTACCTTGGACTTAATTAAACTTTGGTTTTAACTTTGTTTCAAATATGTATGTGAATTTTGCAATGCAGAGATTTCAGTATGTTTATTAATGCATTTATTTTCTGTCGTATGTAAAATAGATATTAGTTTTTCGTATGTGTAAAGGCTAGAGGTGATACTTTGTAAACCAGTAGCCAATGACAAGAACTTGTACAGGTTTTCTATGTGTTTATTGGGTTGTTTTAGTTATCTGATATGTCAGGTTTTATGTATACAACTGCTCTAGCTAATTAGTGTGATTCATTGGTATCCAAGGATACCTCAATATTTTACAGTCCAGGTAGGATTATTACTGAGGCTTAGAGTTCTCTTCTTATATATGTAGCAATTATGGCACATCACACTTTGTATGGTAATATCATACCCATGCAACAAGTGCTGTAAAAAGCTGAGTCCACATAATTGAAAATATTTACAAAACATGTTTACTTGGCCTCAAGCAACTGTTTTCATAGATTTATCATATATTTGTTTTCATTTGGTCATTTTTCTATGATTTTATTAATTTCATATGATACAAAGAAATTTTGATAAATACCTGATATTTTCAACTTTGCAGCCGCTGAAGTTATGTACTTTTGTAAGTCATCAGGTCAACATTTCAATTAATATTCAATGTGAAACTCATATCAAATACATTTATTACAACTTACATTGTAATGCTCTCTGTAAATAGAATATCTACCACCATCAGGGGAAATAACTCTCAAATCTTGAACTAGACTTAGTTAAGTCAGAAGTATTTTTGGTAATTTATGGCAGCAAACATTTGCAATGCAATTTGGACACAACTTTCTTTTGAATTTAACAATTTAAATGAAATGTGGTTTCAAAAATCTCTTTACATGTTTCATATTCTAAATTTTATCATCAGAACGAACAATAACTTTTTTTTCATTATTTGAAAGCTACTGTTTCAGATGTTATATTTCAATTAAATGATGGCTGAAGTCTTCACATGCCTTCCTAATTTAAATTCTGTACAAGCATCCTGACTTTGATTGCTTATATCATGTTTTGTAATGGAGTTTTGTTTATATCTGCTTGTTTGTCAGTTTTTCGTCAAGAATCAGATTTTGGAATAGGATGAAATCCATTTTAGCAAGTTATCATGTTTCTCAGTCAGTTTGGCAGGTAAAAATGTCTTTAAAGAAAAATTGTCTTGTGTAATTGGTCCATAATTTATAGAATTAATGTCCTAAGGGGCAGCTTGACTTTTGAGTGACAGTAGCCATAGTTTTGGTTAACGACTTCGAAAGGATTTTTTTCAATATCGTTAGAAGTTAAAAAAGACCGCTTTCCTTAGACTGCTACTCAAGAGAATGATTGTAGAAATATAATTGCAAAACTTGAGCTGTAAAATTGAAATCCTGTATTTTCACAGAAGTATAAGGGAGCATCAGAGTGGTGTGAACATCTTGACTGTGAGAGCGAGAATATGAAGAAATTTGATCAACCTTGTGTGATTTGTAACCTAGTTGACAACCTCCATTCCTTATCATCTGTTAACAAGTTTAATCCAAAAAATTTTCAATAATTCCATGGTCATTAAGTGTAACATTGACAAACTAAATTTGAGAAATAACCTATTCTAAGTTAAAGGTGGACAAAAGTTGTAATGTTCTTAAGTAGTATTCACACCTGGGTTGAAAAATTATCAAGGCTACTTTTCATCTATTTGCTTAGAAGAGATTTGGGAATTCTAAACAGGTCATTGAATGCCTGGGGTACTGTGATTTATCATTTCACTGTAGAAGCATGAAGACTCGAGGGAAATGTGTGTTGTCCATCTCGGAGAGTCATTGAGATTTGTCAATTACTGTAGCCAATATTGTAGAGGATCATGAAATATCGTGATTTGTTTACAGAGGAATGTGTGAGGGATTGTTGGCCAGGGTAAAATTGGTCAGTGTGGGTTTTCCTGTGAGGAAAGGATCGAAATGATGAATGATACTGGGGATTTCAGAAAAGAATATTATACAATTTAAATGATGAAAATATTCAGCAATGATGCTGTACATACATTGTATATTTTTTCGAAATTATTTAGATTTATTTTTCATTTGACGATGAAGTTGTTCAGCATGAAACCAAAAGTTTAAATTCTTTACAAGTCCTGATCTTGTGCTAAAAATAGACCTGAAGAAATGGAAAGATAGATGGAAATTGAGACATCAAGACAAAGTAAGGGAACACAGAAAAATGGATAATGTATGGGACGACATGTGTTAATTTGTGACCGTGTGTTACAATAATGTTATGACAAGAAAGCAGAAGCAGTGCTGCGAGAAACATTGCTCAATGGAGAATGTTGATAGAAAAATAGCAACATATTAAGGTGCTTTAGTATGGCATGTAGCCTGGGGGGACAGGTTTGATGCAGGGTGATGGAAACACTGGTATTAATATACTGACAAAGTAAAGGGCTATCCTGTATCACACAAAACACTTTCTTACCCTGTACAAGAGGGAGGACACAACAACACATGGAGAGACTTAGCAACAGATGTTGCTAGTTTTCGCCCTGCATTCTCTGGTCGGCTCATTGTGGCGACATCTCTAGCATACACCTACCAAGACAGACACAAGGACGTTGGTGTTGGTGAAGGACATGTTAGTTTAGACCAGCTTGTGGAATTCTATAGAAATTGATGGTGTAAATCAAACAAGAGAAACATAATGTACTGAGACACAAGACGGAACAGTTTTAATTTTGGATTTTATATTATTCCACTCCAGTGTTATGGTACTGGTGAGTTTAAAGTTTGTCAAATTTCAGTTGCTGTCTTACAAGTAAAGTCAGGAAAGAATTGATGTCTTTGAGTGTACAATTTACGACTTCTGTACTCTTCTGATGGAGCATATCCCTGGACATTTAGCATAGAATAAGTTACCATAAGTCTCCAACAAAGACAACACTTAATGCAGTTTGAATCAATTATGCATTACATGTGACAATGCTAGAATACTCAACCTCTTTTAATGGTGTACATGCACATTTTGGTAATTGATGAAAATACATGTATTTGAGAAAGTGAGAGTTGTGCTAATGTTTACTTGCAAATTCTTTCCTCTGAAGAGAACACTTACTTTGGATTCATACAGTTGAACTTTCTGATTCAAAGAAATCAGAACTCTGTGGTTGAGCAACACAAGCTGTGCCATGTGGAAGACTTGTGTGTTTGAGGTTAGACCAGGCATTGGGCCACTGTAATCAAAGCCAGACTGGAGAATTTGTAGCTCCAGAGACTTGTCACCATGTGCTTGTGTCAGGGTTGATTTTTTGGGTAATTTTAGGCTGGATAATATCTTCATATTAACCTTAACTAGTACTGCAGCTAAACATAGAGAACAGCTTAGTGTTGCATGATTTGATTTGTTTTGATAATCGTTGTTAAGATTTCTGTGAGACAAGGTCCTTTGTCGTTTAATTATGAAGTCTTTATCACATACTTATGTATTGTCTATTGAAATGTAGATTATTATAGTGAAGAATTTTTCTTGAGAGGAATTTTGACAGATGATATCTTCTGCTGTTTTGTCAGGATAATCAGGAGGTTGATTTCTTGTGTGGCTGGTACTTTGTTAAAATATGAAGATAGTTTTACGTTTCCTTTGAGTGAGATTTGTTTTTTAAAAAAAGTACAATTTAAATTCCATAACATTTTTATTTAATATTACCTGTGTTTGATATGTTTCAGGAGGATTAACGGACTGTAGACGCCCCAGTGTAAACCCTACAAAGGCCTGAAGGCCCGGACTCCCGTAGTAGTCCCATAGTTACCCCCCTCCACACCGACCCTAGACGTGTGATCCACACGGCCCTTTTTGTATTGGTATACGTGACATGGCAACAGACAAAACCATGGTGCAGACAGACTCCACACCCACTACAATGTTAACCGTACGCATGATCATGCAGGGAAAGGTATGTCAACGTCAGATTTATGTCATGTCAACATCAGATCAACATCATTTAAGCATTGGTTCTTCATCTTGTCAACAGGAGAGATATATAGAATGTCTACTCATTCAATGTTTCTCAGTTATAAGATAATATTGATGTTTAGCAAAGATATTGCATACTATGTTTGTATTTCGGATTCTAAAAGTTATTTTCAGTAAATTAAACAGGGTATGTGAGGTTGTCATATTAGACCAGGTATTATATATTAAGTCATAGATAATATTTACCAAGTTCATGATTTCTCATTAAACCACAAATCTTGAGGGCCCTATAGGTCACTTACCCTTCTGATAGATCAGAGGGTGGGATGAGATACAGATTTTTTTTTTAAGTGTAAAATGATTGACTTGTCTGGAATCTTGGAATATGTTGAAGTTAGGGTACTAGGTCTCGACTTATGTTACCGCAGGGATGTATTGATGCTGGATGAAAATGTCAGTTCATTTTATATAGTTTGTATATAATATAGGAAAAACAGTGCTTAAACATAAGCGCTGTCTCTTTCAATACATATATAATAGAAAAAAGCAGTGCTTGAATGTAAGCCCCATTTCTTTCACAATTTGGATTGGAAAGTCATCCTTGTAGCTGAGGATTTTTACCCATACTCTATTGCCAAAACTACTACAAATACTTTCTCTCCCATAGCCCCAGTGCATTGTAATTGTAGCTACCTAAAGCTTGTGCCAGAATTTCTTTTCTGCCTGTCAAACAACAAACCTCTTCAGTACTTAGGAGTCCTTCAAACACTCCTACGTCTCAATCAGTTATATATATATGTGATAACTTGAAATCTGGGACCATGTTGGTGATAATGATGAGATGAAGTTTAGTTCTGTAGAAGCAATTTTCTGAGTCCAACAAGAAGTTATGATAGGTATGTTGAAGGCTATAGACCCAAAGATAAAGAAAATATTGATGTCTGTGGTCAACCATTTTCTAGCCTTAAGTTTCCCTTAATGATGTTGCTTACTCTAATTATCTTACTTAACACTCTGTATACACATTTGTAATCCAATCCCCCCAAAGTGTGACCACCCTGACATGTGATATAATCTTTCCTAGTCTAATGAACCCTGTTAGGGGAAGTACTGACAGCAAGGGGTCAGTTTGTAATTACAGAAAGATATTTATATGGGTATAGAGAGAGCTATCTCAGATTCTAATCTCAACATGTGTAGAGGTGGAGGGTGAGGGGACAAGATTATACCCAGTAGAAGGGTAATTACATATCTACTGTATTATATAACACTATGGTCCTATATAAATATTCTGTGGTAAAAGGTGTTGATTGAAAACAAAAGCTGATTATTATGGTAATGATACAGTAAGGCACAGTCTGGAAATCATGTGGCCATGATTATCACATTACATTTGACACTAATTATAATGAACAGCCAATCTTGATTAATGTATATGTTATAATGATCTTACATCATAACTGATGTATAATTATGTAAGTGATAATTATAAATCAGAATCCATTTAAATAAATAAAAATGTTGGTTCATAAAGATAAGATTTATTTTAAAGGAAAATTTGATGCAAAAAAAAGGTAAAGTTTGTAAAACAAAAAAGGCAAAAAAATCAACTAAAAATGACAAGTTGATAAATATAAAAATCATTAAATCTTTTGAACAAACACCAGTGTAAGCTATTTTTCTGAAATTATGTGATATATTGTGTCAACTTTGATTCTTCTAAATTTAGACACCACCATAATTTTTTTAAAGACCAAACAAAATTAAGTGAGCTGGTGTAATTTACTTCAGGGAGGGGTAATTATCTTTGTTGTAATTAAACAAGGGGAGGGCTCATTATCTGTACTGTAATTAACGTAGCCAGGCGTAATTATGTAAATAAGGGTAATTGTTCTAATGCTTTTACACTATCAGTCTAATTAAACTTCACAACCATTTTATCATGTAAAAAAATACAATCCATTAATTTTAGTAATATTGACTACTGAGTTATTTGATCGCTCTCCTGAATGGAGTATCCAATTAAAATCTGTTGACAGTGGTAGAAACACACACAAAAGTATTTCACAGGCATTTTTTCCAGTTTTGAAATGCTATAGGAAATTGTACATGATTTATCAATGAAGTCTGTGATGTAAGTAATTAAAGTTGTTCTCCACTCACCATATTGTATGGGGTTATAGATTTGACTTTCTGTCTGTCCTTCATCATCAGCATTGGAGGAACTCTCTTTTACATGGTGCTATAAAATTTGATGGACAAGTACATATTGAGCTGCATGTTAAAATTTGTTTTTTGACCTCAAACCTCAGTTATCAAAATGTTTGTCAATCTTGTACTTTCTAGATTTTGTATAAAGCATTTTCATGATGAGACATAAGACACCTCCATAGATCTCTGAACATGAATCCCCAAGATTAACCTGCAATACTTTGTTTCTGTAAGATAACTTTTGCAGTGTAGTCTGAGTACTTTTCCATGTACAAAGTCCACCATACTGAGTGACGTCTTCCAGATTCTCGTCAGATAAGAGCCCAAAATCACTGATTTTAGTGATTCTGATTAATGAAGTATTTTCATGTTAGATCAATTTATTTTACAACATTTGAATACCACCATTTAGTCATTACATATGGGTGACCATACACTGTGTAAGAATGAATATGGTGACCAAACAAATTGAATCTGTAGACAATGTTACCTTTATTATTGGAGAGTTCTATTAAAGGGTAGTAACATGAGAAGTGCATTACGGGTAGCTGTAATCAGTATAATTAGTTGGCTGGCAGTCTTTTGAAGTGTTGTTGGCTTGTATGACAGGAAAAGTCATGTGACAGCCAACACCAGCACCAGGTAATTAAAACAGCACATCCCATGACAACTTGCCACTGAATAGCGCCCCCTTGTGTCAATGATATACTGGTATCTGAATGAAGAGTACACGAAGATCAATATCATATTGGTAGTGTTTGTGAGATGTTGATACTGGACTGAAATCCCAGTACAGGATCAAAATAACTCGGTGTCTTAAGCCAGTTGTGGCGTTTTCAAAATTAATGAAGATAAATGTAAAAGCACTTGAAGTGTGGCAACTTGTGATGATTATGTCTTCGGAATGTAATTATTTCATGTCAGCTGAATGTCTCTAGTTTATGGGTTTGTTTTTGTTGGTCAGAGATTTCGCGAACTTCTTATAAAGGTGTCGTACTTTGGACCAGTGATGTGACCATCAAGCAAACTTAAGAGACATTGACTAAAGATTAAGCAACACAAATTAATTTTCTTTTTTTTTAGTTTATCGTCTATTTAAATGAATTTTATGATTTTAATTAAGAGCTGATATTGTGAAATTTATTTATTGATTCTTGAAGTAAATGGTATTATCCGAACTAGCTAACTTAATTTTGAAGACATAAATTTAAGGTTAGTTTTCTTTGTATTCAATAACCATAGAAGAAGATTGTAGCTATGACATGTGCTGTGTGTAGTAAAAATCCAAGGAAATGGTGTCAACCTTATATAGCTAAACTGTGAACACACGAAAACACTCTTTGATGTTTGGCTGTATGGTTTTGTATGGCAAGGAGACGGACCCATTTTTTCCTGTGAAAACACCATTTGACGACTTTTGAGGTCACATCCCATCTGGTAAATCTACCTCTGGGTATTCGTCACCATGGAACTGGTACTTATCGAGATTGTTTTGCATTACCTCTGAATCACATTGGCATTGTTTATTTAGACAATTCAAGATGGCTGCTATTAAAGGAACCGAGTTTAGGCTACCTGTTGGGGATGACCTTGCTGGCATGAAATTACCCCTAGGGGAGGCGCTTTAGATAACGCAGTGAATGTCATTGTCTTCAAAATGCTGTAACATTAGTTATTTGGTGTTTTACAACGTCTGTTCAGCACATTTTCTGACAACTACCCTTTGTCATTCCAGGAACTTCCTGCTAATATTTCTTTTATGTGTTTACCGATACTCCCGATTCGCCCGATACTTTGAACATTTTAGGCGTTTTACTTTCTGTTCATGCAAGCTCTTGTTGGAATCCTGACAGTTCAAGGATTATTCTATCATTACTTATAACCTTGACATTTAACATTGCAAGTGTCTGATATCACAATTTATAAATGGCACATCTACGTATCAATTGAAGATGTTTAAATTTTGGTGTTTAGAAACAGCTACCCATTGTGCTTTGGTTTTGATTGTGCTTTAGATGGAAATGACATTTGAGAAGTAACAGTGATCTTCAGGGATCAGTAATGGAAATATGTATAGCTGAAGTAGTTTATGAATAGAATAAACAAAAAGATGCTAAAAAGCTATTTTTCTTGAATAAAAAAATTTAACAGAATTAATTTCAAAAACTTGATCTTTTAACCTTGAAACAGAAAAAATGCTCAAAACTGGAAGATTGCTTAAAAATAGAAAATTGCTTGAAAATAGAAAATTCATGATTAGAATTAAAAATATCTTTGTGGTTATATATATCAGAAACTTCTCCATTTTGATGTGACAGGAAAGATACATTATACCAAAAACCTAGATTTTTTTATTACAGTCATTAGTCTCACTGCGGCTACTAATCTTCAGTGGACTTGAATTGACAAGACAAAGTTTCCCCAGCGTGTACAGTCACCTGCTAGTAATAGCTGTCACGTTGTGTTAGGGATGGATTCGTAAGGTTGATCCTTATAATCTGCTCAAGATGGACACTTCGGTGGCATCACTTTGGATTAGGTCAGGTTTATTTCGATGTGCTAGGTTGCAGTGATTCCAGTAGACAACAGAGGTTACCAGGGAGGTTTTCTTTTTTTCCAACAAATGTGATATTGTTCTGTAGGACAAAGCTGCAGACAATATAGGTTAGAGGTGATGTGTTGTTTGACAAAACAACAGATCAAGTTAGCAAAAGGTTTGGTTTCGCAGATTTAAAGAAGTTTATAATTCAACGATTGGAATTAATATGCAACCAATACAATAAGTATCATGAAGCAACATGATAATATATATGAAGACATGGAAACAAGGGTATTGTGGAAGAGAAAGATTGAGATTTTACGACAATAGATGTTGACCTTGTTGAAGTGAACTTTGTTTTGCAGCAAACGAAACAGTGTTTCTTCATTAACCATAGCAATACACAACTTTCTCCTAGCAATCTCGATGCTCTGAAAACATTTGAAACAGAAATTAAAAACGGACAAATTTCATTTATAAATTGTGGTTATTTATATTCATGATAATTTCAGCATTTAGCTGTATTTGTTTATTAAAGAAAAAGAGAAGGGAAATTTAGAAGATGTCTCAGAGAGCTAGAACTGGCTAAATGCTTTAGTTTGATTTGTTTAGATTAAAGCTGTTTCCTTAAAATAGATTAAAAGTGTAAAATTTAAAAGTGAGGATTAAATTTGCTGTTTATATTAGGTATTAGAATGGATTAAGACAGATCTTAGAAAAATAAAACTGATTAAAAAGCAGTTCAAAAGCAATTGTAAATTATAGTGGCAGTTTGTATGGTGTCTTTACAAACTATTTTAACAGAAGAACTTGAACAGGAGACTTCAAATCTGTCTCTTCAAAGAGTCAAGTGTCATCATGATGGCTTACTTAAATAAGGATTTATCACTAAGTTATATATCGCTGTTGTTGTATTGCCCAGCAGAGTATTGATTTAAGTTTTAAGTTTTCAGTGGTTGGAATTTCTAACAAGGTGTTGCAACATCTGACACCTTCATTTTCACAAGATATAAAACTTTGGCTGGATCTGGGTTTTTGATTCAAGTTAATCATCAACTTTTCATACTTTAGAAGTGAGATCAGTTGGTAACAGGTTTCACTAATACCCGATTTCTCTTTTTATTTAACTGTACATCGTATTTTTGTATGCATTCATTGCCGCACAGCAATAAATTTATTCAAGCATTTTAAAAAGTGAAACCAGCTGTTGTCTGACTAGTTTACAGTTGATGTATTGAACTCCAATGGTTATTTTTTCGATGTTGAGTAGGATTGAAATGAAAATCTCTTAATTGATTTGTCGATTAGTGGTATTGTGAAATAAATAGGAAAGATTTTAGATATTCATATATTCCAGATGGTAATCAGGCATTCTGTAAAACCACTAATCCTCTTAAGTAGAATTTAGCCTCTTGTTTGAAATTTCATGGAACGCTGGGCACAAGTGCAAGACAAGAAATTTTGACATGAAGATTTGAGGCACAGTTGTAGTAAACATTACGACAAAAAAAATCCCCCCTCTTCCCTCCCTACCCTCCCCCCACAAATAAAGGGTAATGAAAATTTCAAAAATAAACTTTGTGTCTTTCTCACTTTTCTAAAAAAAAAAAAGAATGACACAGTAGTTGGAAGTACTATTGTAGTAAATTATATATGAAAAAAAATTACCTTAAACAGAAAAAATGTCTTGAAATTATTTAAAATAAGTTTATATGCTAATCATAGGCATGCAAATATGATAGAAATCTGTATAAATCTAGGATTGGACATCTTAGCTGATGGATTATAAATTGTTAGCTTAGACAGCTGCTGTCATCTCACTAAGTGCCAGTATAATGTTATTTGTCCAGGATTAAAGAAAAGGAGGAAGTTCACAGCTCAATCATGCATAAAGATGTCTGGGGGTTTTTGTATTTGATGAATGAAAAATTCAATTTAATATAAGCTTGTGATATCTAGCAGTAGGTAACATTGGACTTCATTGGGAACACATCAGCAAATTACAACGTTGAACTTGTCACATGGTTTCTGAGGTGGTTGAAAAAGAAACTTGGCTTCCTGGTGCAGAAAGCTGTATATGTCAAGGTTTTGTTGTGCAAGCATCTCATATATTGTAATTATTACAAAAGTATTGGACATTTGGTTTAGAAATCTCTGCAAAAGACGGAAAATGTTTTAAGAATTTGTCATCGTTGAGGATGTGTATTGAAATCTTTCGTGGTCAAAATGCCTTTTCTTGTTTTACTTGAATAAAAAGAAAGGTAAAAATGTTTCAATAATGTCGCATGAAAAATGATAGATAATTTCTGGTTTAAGAAAAAGACCACTAAAAATTAAAAAAATCATATACCTAAGTATATTATTCACACATTTTTCAAACAAAATCCTTGAAAAATGATGACTTATGTTTATAACATTAGTGTTAGAATATACTGAAGACCAAACAGAGAAATAAAACGCACCAAAATCATGAACTTGTGTTAATAAATGAAATGATCCGAAGGTGTTCCTGTTAAATGTATAATCTTTATATGTGATTTTTATATTGAATGGATTAGCTCAGATAAAGTCACAGAAGGAATGATTAACTTAATAATACGATTAACTTTGTACAGTTTGAATGAATTTACATTATATACATTAGCAGTTTCATATTGAAAGCAGCAGCTTGTCGGTTATGTTTCATAAAGTATACTTTATAAAATGCCTCTACTGAATTTGTATCTAACTACAAATTGTCTGATACATGACATTCAAAGACAAGATTTTATGAAGCTGAATTTGTATCTTGTGGGTACAAGTCTCTTTGGTATTTAAAAAAAAAATACGAAGGAAGAATGACATTAGAGTTTACCGAAGTTGAACATTAAAAGACAGACCTGTTCATATTGAGGTATAGAGGATAGGTACTGGGTGTTTGAGGGTGATGGAGGAAGGGGAATGGGATGTCGTAGAGGAAGAGAGAGCTATAATGAAAAGAGGCAGATGAGATAGAGAATCAGTGTTATATGACAGTAACGTTGGCAGAGAATCCAAAGTTTGTCTTGTAACTTGTCAGAGAATGTCAAATAATCTAGATTTGTGTTGAGCACAGTATGTCAGTCAGGGCCCACAGCATAAGGTACTTCAGCCAATCAGAATTTAGGTAGCGGTAGTCTAGTACACAGGGTTAAATTATGCAGGTAAATAGCAGTGCTGGTTATAATGAGGTTTTAATAGGTGCTAAACACACCAAACTGATATAACAAAATTATTACCAAAATCAGGGTTCAAAATGAAACTATAAGTCATATTTTGTAAAACTGTTTAGATCATTTTACATGGAGGGGCCATAAATAAGTGGATCCATTACTTCAAATTGGCTTTATCCATTAAAGTTATAAATCTTAGAGATAAAGTTTTACTTTCACCTGCCCCAGTTACATATTACAATGTTGTTTATTGATAATACATCTGCAGATCATGATAAATTTCATTAATATTTATTTCAAAGTTTATATTGCAAAATAAACGAAAGATGTTAAGTGTGTTTTGGGTAGATAAAAAAGACTAAGAGATTATGGACAAGAAGAAAACAAATCTTTTATAATAGGATTCTGTATGGGAAAAAAATGTGTGATTGAGGACTTGCTGCAGGTGATATGACATCAGAGCTTGTATCGTGATTTTATTAGTTGTGAACCGATCACATGTTGAGATACGATAAAGCATACCTCGTAGTTGTTATCGCTAGCCCAGGTTTACCAAGTACTATTTGTGTTACACAAGTGTGAAGCTGGGAAACACAAAACATGTTTAAATCTGAAAAAACCAAACAACCCCAATGTACAGTTATCATTGGTGCGGAGGGTGGAGTAGAGGGAAGGGCGAGGTTCAGATGGTTCTATGGAGAGATACAGAAAAATTGATCATGATGGGGTATTACAAGTGAATAGTGGACAGTAGGATAGACACATAATGTTGATAACTCTTTGGTAAAGTTTTTGTATTTTCTTCCAACTTGAAATTCACAAGTGATGATAAACAACAGACCTATAACTTATGAGAAGTATATGTTAGGACAGACAACACATTGTTACTGAATAAAAACATTTTTTGGAGAACAAGTGTTTTTGTAGTCTTGAGGTAAAACTATGATTTCTGATAATGATTAAATTATGTGTGAATCATTTTCATGATTTATGATATTATTGAGCTTATGTATCAATTATTATCAATAACTAATTACGTGTCATAAATAAATCCGCTGAATTACAAAGAGGCTAACTTAGGACTCCTTATCCATATCTTCAGTTGTAACGGTAATACAAGGAATCTGACTGTATCATAAATTCAGAAAAATCTATGTTTATTGCATTGAAAGTTATGATTGTTTTACCACTGTACCAGGTTTTCATCTGATTGTTATATATGGCAAAGCACCATAAGAAAATGGATTCAAATCAAGAAAAAAAAATGCACGTGTTTTCAACGTGATGATTTACACAGATCCAACGGAAATTGTATCTGTTGCTTGATGAGCGGGCAATTGTTGAGAAAAGATTTAAAAGCTTCAGATTATACCTGAGAATCTCTATTTTGCCTAGAGGATCAATTAACTACAAGGGATACCAAAGAATTTTATGTGGCGCATGTTGTTTTTTCCAATTATGGTATACATCAGTCTCCCACCACTGCCATGATTTATTGAGTGACAGAATTCACTTTAGAAAATTTGATTTTCAACAGGTTTTTTTCCCCACATTTTCCTCCATTTCATAATGAAGAAAATTATATTGTTGTCATATTAGTACTTGTTAAAACAAAGAAGAAAAACATCTGCCATTTTATTGTTAATGTCAGCTGGTCGGACCTTTGAAACAATCCATCGATGATTTATATAACTTAGTTGTGTGGTTTATTTTCATACTGTACATGCATCAACATGTTATGTGCAGTCATCAGCACTCATGCTATCCAAATCTTTTTAACAAGTGACATATTCTCCTGCCTCAAGTAACCTTTATATAATCTAAGAACTGTTATCTTCAATTTGTTGACTGTTTGCTTTTTGGATAGATACAAATGTCTGAAATCACATGAGATATTTTTACATGATAATGTTTCTTTTGTAGATGAAATCTGAGTATATGTCTGTTAAAATCTGTTTGATATTTCTATTATTAGCCATAAAAAGGCCGTAGGTCTGGTATTTCTGAGCATCTGTTTGGACTGGCAATTGATCCATCCACTGTGATTAATTAGACAGATTTCTGGATCTTCGAATATGTTTCTGACTGAGAGATTGTAGTGTATATAGATCTGATTCCACCACAGCCCTGAATCATTACTATGATGAGACAACTCCCTCCCCTCTCCTCCCCTCCCCTCCCTTAAACCACCCAAGCATTATGGATTTGCCCGATTCACTCCAGCCATCTTCATTAATATGCTCCTGGGAATTGAACAGCTTTACAGCCAAAAGATATCCACCATTTCCTCAAGATGAAGAAAAAATGAGCCAATTAGACTTATTGTGTTTCTTGATTAATTTTGGACCAATTTTTTACCTTGGGGGTTTAAAGGATAACCTGAGAGTATGCCTGCTAGGTAATTAGGTGTCCTTCCCATTTTGTTTTTTACTGCCATGGGAATGTAAAGGTATCACCACAGCCTCCATCCAGTGTACTGACCAATATTAGGTCAGAATCCTGTTGCTCCAACTATAGGGACATGGCACAATTATACAGATTTGGAGATGTAGTAGTATCACATGGCTGTATAAACAATCGTCTGACATGTTTTATAGAAATCTGTTAAAGGGACATTCCCATCTGTGAATAGCACAACTATGCTGAGGTATTATTTTTTTTTCAAATTAATATCTTAAAGAGGATTATATGACCTTTCAATGACTATAGATTGCACTGTAAATACATTTTGTAATTTGTTGTTTGGTTGAGTATGTGTAAAGAAAACCTGTTGAATCGACATTTCAAGGTATTTTAAATATGGAATGACTTATGAACTATCAACTGTTAAATTTTAATGTTAGTTTTTTGTTTCCATTTTAGGAAGTTGGCAGTATCATAGGAAAGGTAAGTATTTCTGTATTTTTAAGACTTTATATCCTAAAGTTAAATCAGATGTCTAAATTCTGTGTTAGAGTTATCTACCTTAGAACAAAATTTTGGTTATGTCATTTATTTGTTTATTTGATATCCAATTAACCAATAAGTTATCAGTTGATCCGATGACAATCATAGTTTCACACTGGTTGATATAACTAAGGACAAAAATTTTAAATGATACATATTGATTCAGACAAAGATATCTTACTGATCGCTGTCAGTGAAAATATTACTGATTTTTTTCTTCGTGTCTATTTTCAGAAAGGAGATAACATTAAGAAGTTCAGGGAGGATGTAAGTGTGGCATTTTGATTATAATAGATGAAGATGTCTTAATTTTATGTTGAATATATTTGAAAGATTTCACTTTAAACATTACACAACAGTGTTTTAATGAATTTTAAGTTTGATTCCATGAAAAAGATCTAGAAAAAATATCCATCTCTCTGTAAAAAAACATATGATATTGTTGTATATTTATTGTTGTTTGCATTTTTTTCAGAGTGGTGCTAAAATTAACATATCGGACGGGTCATGTCCCGAACGTATTGTTACAATTACTGGATCCACAGAATGCATTCACAAAGCATTCACTATGATCTGTAAAAAGTTCGAAGAGGTGAGCGGGGGCCCGTATCAAGTATGTTATCCATTTTTGTTACCCTTCTTACATTTGTCTACTTTACACAATGATATTTAACGAACCATTTAAAAACAAATGTACCTCTGGTGCAGATGTTGAAAAGTTTGGAAAAGGTTTGAATTTTGATGTGGCAGATACAGAGTGACACACTGTTTTGTTTTTACTACCAGACCAAGCTTTCACGTCAAGATTGTTGGCAAATCTTTACATAATACTTTATTTTCTAACAAATTTCTCATTTGTAAAAAGTAAGTTCTGGAATGGTTTTTCCCCCCAATACTAAATCGTTCTAAGATAATTATTCCTTCCAAAAATGCTTGGCAATTACATGTAATTTGAATTGTCTGTGTCATGTGGAATTGCCCCCCATTAGCATGATTCCCTAATAAGAGGTAAAACAACATCTATCTCAAATAACTTCCCACTTCATTTTGAAAATTGATTGGTTAAAATTAAAACATTTTAAGTTTTATTAAGATGAATAATAAAGAAAGAAAACAGTCCTAATTACCACTTTGTTGTGAAGAAATATGCATCAGAAGAGTTCTGAAGCTGGTCTATGTGTCATATCTTCCAGAAGAACCAATTAAAACAGAAAATTAATTACAAATCTGTGTTCAGAGAACAAATTAAATAATGATTTGTTTTAGTCTATAATGATTTTAAGTTTGAACTTGATGTCTAACAATCTCTAGTGTGATATATGTCTTGTCTTGTCATTCCTAAAATATTTTGATCATTCTGAATAAACTGTTATCAGTTAAAGCATGTGCATGAAAAACGATGACTATGTATGTGAAACTGTCACCAGTAAGCAGTAATCATTTGATTGACTCTAGGCCTTCACAGTGATTCAAAAGTAATAAAATAGAAAAATCAGTTTATTTTTAAAAAATTGACATATATTGATATTGCTATTGGCTTTTTTAAAAGTGCAATTATAATAATTTCCATGGTGATGCTAGTTATCATTAGGGATGAACATAAATGTAGATATATGATCCAACACACTGCCATATATGGGGATAAAATTTTTCATCAACTAAAAACGTGAAATGAAAATGAACATCAAACTGTTTTGGAAAGAAATGTTCCTGGTCAAAATATCATTGTGTTCAGTAAATAAGTCTTTATTAGCAAACATTTGATATTGATTTCTCTATGTAATAGTAAAGGTAATTTGTTGTCAAATTATTTTCATTTGTAAAGATGAAAAGGTAACTGATGCCATTCTTTGAAGCTAATTCAGATCAATAAATTAATAAATTGTTTATGCTGCCTGAACAATTGAGTGCTTGAGTTTGGCATGTATTTTAAATATGACATTAATTTCTTTCAATAATTGTTTGTAAAAATTGTTTTGTATGACTGTATCTTGAATTGAAATTTTGTAACTAGTGACAATTTTTTTTGTTTTTCTTTGTTTTCAGGATCTTCAAAACACACCTACCGTGCCTAAACCCCCAGTAACATTACGATTGGTTGTGCCCGCGAGTCAATGCGGATCCCTCATAGGAAAAGGGGGCTCTAAAATCAAGGAAATCAGAGAAGTAAGTTGTCGGAAGGAGAAAAACTATCAGAAATATCAAAATAATGATTTCTAAGTAATTTTACCTCAAATACTTTCTGTCAGAATACTTCATCATCAGACATATTTATGTGGGCCCACCATACACATACAGATATCTACCTTTAATGCTGGTTTGGCAGTCATAATGCACTACAGGTCCTTAGTAATATGGGTTCATTTCTTCGGAGAATTATTACATTTGGGGCTTCAGGTTTGAGAAGATTGAATCTTAGCCTGTCCTATAGTTTTCGACGAATGTGCAGTGAGTCTTATAACAGAATAATGCGTCACTTTATGTTTTCATCTCCATACCATTTTATTACCATCCCTGTCTCTCTCTTTGTCTTTCAGTTGAATAATCTGTACTTTCGTTTCCCCTTGTGGTTTTCATAACCATATCCGGGTATATAATTCTCTATCTAATCTAATGCAGCAAAATGTTTGGTCCATTCCTGTGCATAACTGTCGACAGTTGACCCCAAGCGAAAAGCAAATGGGCCAATATGGTCTACCTGTATATTTGAAGTATAGACATGGACTTATGCCAAAAGCTACCCAGCTTAAGGAGTATTGATAGAGACAGATATCTGTGGCAAGTTGATGGCCATCTCTCATGACTTTGATGGGCCCAAGTACATATCTCACTCTGCTTGCACTTGTAATAGATACATGACACTGAACAATTTAAGCTGTTTACAGCATGTATGATCCCTCATTTATCTATAGCACAAATCAAATGTACAAAGTCTGTACATGGTGGAGTTCTGTTATTTGTCATTAATATCAAAAATAAAAATACATCTCCCGAACATTTACAGCAGATTTTCATTCATTAGTAATGTTTATGCATTTCCAATGAGAGGCCATGCTTCATCACAAGAGTATTAGCAGAGAGCAAGTATGTGATTTGACTGTATGCACCTGAACATCGCTTACTTTCTTTCTTGTTAAAACCATCCAGTGCTATTTCTTATAAATAGACAAGTGTATTTACAAATGAACGCCATGATCAATCCATGGTAGTAACAAGGAACTAATGATGAAGGTTTACCCATTTAGCTGTCTGTCTCCCTATGTTGGCATATTTCAAACCCGAGAGATAATTCATTTTGAAAGGTGGCATTACTGTAATATTTTGATTTATGGTTGAGGGTGCAGATCACTGGCATCTAGCGATCCATTCAGCTTCAGCTTTCTATTTGGTGTTTACAACCTCATCAATGCCATGTGTGTATTTATTTATCAGATGTTTTCTTGTGTGATAGTATTAGTTGTGCCACAGATTAACCTCAGGTGCCATATTTTAACCCAAATTTTCACTTTCTTTAGAAGTAGTTCCATACCATTAAGGTTTATTTACTGCTTTAACTAAACCAGATTGGACTTAACCTATCTTTTTCCTTTTTTATTTTAGACTACAGGTGCTTCTATACAGGTGGCGTCAGAGATGTTACCCAACTCAACAGAGCGCGCTGTGACTGTGTCAGGCACCGCAGACGCTATCACACAGTGCATAAGAAATATCTGTAATATTATGTTGGAGGTAAGTTGACGTCTTTTCCGTCACCACTGCACTATCGTGCCTTTCACATACCACTGGTGGCAGCCACGGAAAAAAATTTGTTGTTCGGAAAAGTGTTTATCTCGACAGGCTTTAAATCTTTAAAATTTTCAGTAATGGTAATTTTCATGTCCACATATTTCAATGAGTCCATACAGTTACAAATGCTATTGTTATGTCAACTAATAAGCCCACCTCAGATTTATATGTCCCAGACTTATGACAGGATAGGTTTGACTGGTTTGGTCTCTGATATTATTGTTAAGTACTTAAAATATGGTATTATAGAAATTTTCTTATTTTGATTTAATAGATGTTTTTTAATCCATTTTAAGCTAAAGCACATTTATAAATGCCACTGGTAAATCCTGTATTTTCTGAAGGAACAGGTTGATGTGATGTAACTTATCATAGTAAGTTTGTACACTGAACTGACTGTATACAATAGTATGAGTAATATCAATTAGGTTGTAAAACCATCATAAAGCTGCTTACAATGGAACCTCATTGACATAAAATTGGCTTTTGAAGAAGTGAAGATATCCTCTTATTGAAAACAGAAAGAAATTAAACAAGTATGTAAGTGTAAGGATGTAAGCTTTGATAAAACCTGCACTGTAATTTTTCATTTGACGGTATGACGAGGTCTTTGTACAGGTTTACATAGTCAGGCAATACATCTAGATGTCCTCAAAATTATTTTGATGAATTCATTTAAAAAATAAAAATTCAAAAGAACTACTGAAAAGAAATTCATAGTTTAATTTAACAAAAACAATTTTAAAAGGAAACAAAATCTTCAACATCATTAAACCCATTTGATTAAATGAATGATTGACAGGATCATCCCATTGCGTCTGTGTAAGTGTAACCCCAAATCTATATATATGCACCCACTATATGTACACCCTTTGTACCAAAACATATTCGTACATATATTTATATTTAATCACAAGATTTAATTCTCACTGAAATTTCTCAATTTCCAAATTTTTCCAGACGACAAACCGAGGACCAAATAATTATGCCTGTCTCCCAATGTCTCCATGGTTACTGCTTTTGTCCTTGACATCTACTAGTACTGTAGCCATACTTCCTGTCTATGTGACCTTTAACCTTTGGTATTTTCCATCCTCTTCCTCAACAGTCCCCCCCTAAGGGAGCTACCATCCAATACCGTCCAAAACCTGTTGTCCCTCCGGTAATCTTCGCAGGGGGTCAGGCATACACAGTTCAACAGGGCCAGATCGGACTGCCAGCGCCAGAGGTAAGGCTTAGGGCCCAAGTTACTTCCCTGATATAACTCTTGTTTTATTTATGTACTTCTGTTTTGTGATGTTTTGTGGTGGTGTGTTCAGCTGAAGACAAGATGATTTTCCCAAAGAAAACATTAAGTTAGTATTTCACAAATTTTTAGTGAATAGAAGATATTTGGAAATAAGAATCTCTGTCACTGAAAATACTTTTGTTGTTATAATATAGACACATAAACACAAAGAAAAAATATACTTTTGTTGTTATAATATAGACACATAAACACAAGGAAAAAATATACTTTTGTTGTTATAATATAGACACATAAACACAAGGAAAAAATATTAAAATTTTGAAAGAAAATGAAATCATCTTGTTTACCTGCCTATGACCCTGTTTTGTCTTGCTTCTTATTCCCGAGAACCAGGCCAATAACTGAAGATTCATTTTCTGGATTTATCAAAGTGAATTCAAGTGATGTAATAGCTAAGATAAAAGATCATTGACGAAATCAGTGATAAAAGCAATGCATTTGATGTTTATGGTTCTGTGAATGCCATCTTTATTCAGGTTTAAAACCTCTATGTTCATCATAAACTCTGATTTTATATATATGGTTTTGTCCTTCAAATCTTTGGCCTGGTATGTCCAGCTTCCCCTTGGTATGCTTTTTCATAAGTATATCCATCGTCCCAAACAAAGGTGAACTTGATATCACACTTATAAGGAATAAGTTGTTCCTGGCTTAAGGGAGCAACAACCAGCATGACATGAGAAGGAGTTGTCTGTCCCTGACAGAGACATCAAGGCAATTCTCTTATCACCATATAACAAGGAAATGTGGCACGAACACAGCCTATTTGAATTTTTTGGAACAAATTTACACACATGTGTGTGGATTAATTTTTGCTAGATACTTGGAATCTTAATCATCAATCAGTTTTCATGCATGTAGTTTGAATTCCACCAGTTCTAGATAAGTTACATTTAACATTGTTTGTGTCAAATTAATGAAGTAAAGGTTAAGTATTGTAAACATCATTGAGGTTTCAAATGATGTTTTTGAGTACATAAATACTTATTTTATTTTCACTTGTTGGCTCTATGTACAATTTGTTTGGGTCTTTAGCCATCAGTCATTAATTTTGGTGTATAAAGTATTTTTACCTGTCTTCAGAGCATTCAACTAAAGGAGCCATAAAGATATTGTCTTTTCACAGCACAACCATTTTCTTGTTTATTTGAAATGAGAAATAGCATATCAAACTCAAAAAATCATATAGAATTTGAGGAAATGAGAAATAAAGTGACAGCTGTGTTTCTGTTATGCAATGTAGACTCTTAACAAATTTTTTGTCATCATTTCTTCTGTGTATACTTTCTGTTTCTTGTCTGTTTCCTGCCAAAGTAAATAAGTGATTTCCCGAGTTATCACTATGTTATAGGATCAGTTCTTGCTACTTTGAATTGAATGAGTCTGACTTACTTTATCAAAACTTTGAATTAAATCAAATGTATGCAGTTTTGTTCTGAAGTCCTATACATCAAACTGTTCTGACTATGAAAGCAGGTATAATACACCATATAAGTCCAGGTTATTTAAATCCCTCTTCTTCTTGGTAGTTTCGACCAGTTCCTGAAAACGCGGAGTCCCACAGTCAGGTAATATAAGTTGCCAGACAATTTTCTCTATAACAAGCCTTATCTAATGCTACTACTCTACATGTATGCTCTGTAGGTTGGACTACGGTATCATGTAGCCTTTTAGCTTCATTCTGTTTGAGGAGACTTTCTCTGTTAGGGTTTTGGAACTCTCTTCCTTTCTGTCATAATAATGTTATTTTCTACTAACAATACTAGAGTGTTATGTGCACGGAGCTGAAAACTTGTGAGGTAAAAAAATCTGCATTTCTGCTGATTATCCTGCACCCAGTATTTAACCCTATTAACCCGCTGTTGTAATATGTAAGTCATATGAACTAAATTTGCTAACCTTTTCACCATTTTATCAATTTAGAAAGTGATTAATTTTCCGTCCAAGAAGAGAATATACATTCATATCTGTTGATGGAGCATATGTTTTCAAAGGAAAAATTAGTGATCATTTCTGGTAAATTAGATTGTTATCGGGAGAATAGAATTCCAAAACTTCAGAGTTATTTCCCTGTGATTAAATTAATGTATAAGGAAAATATATTAGATAGTGTCATTTAAAGGAAAATCGCGATTGTGTAGATTAATGAATTTATCTGGTTATTTTCCTTTTAGATAACACAACAGTCTCAGTATAATAAGGTAAATGATATGTATTATACATGTACTTGTATCTCAATATATACTCCAGTGTATCTAGATATTGTATGTTTATCATTGTAACCATGACTATATCCTCCTAATATTATTTTACTTCTACAGACATGGCCTACTTTGACAAAATCCTCTTTCATTTTTCACTTCGACTATTTTTTGTAATTTTCTGTATCAGTCCGTCACTCCTGTGTTACCTAGAAAATCATATAAGTTGAAAACCATATGGAAATTCACTTATCTTGGAGTTTGGTTTTTGAGATCTTATTCATTCTTAAAAGTCTAACTCTCGACCAAAAAACTTTTCTGAAAGTTTTTGTCAAATTTCAGCCATTTTAGTATCTCAAATTGTCTTATAAGATGTGTGTTGCTTCTTAAAAACTCTGCTCATTATAGAATACCATGGTAACTGGTTGTTGTGTCTTTCCTTCAAACGATGTGAACGAAAAAATTTACATATATTAACTGGCCAGAAATAACATTCATGGCTGCATGATCATGACCTGTCTGAATAAAAAACATATGTGAAAGTGAGTGCTTAAGTTCTCCTCAATTAGGATGTTGATGGAATATTGATCAGGAAATTTTTATATACAAAACATGCTCCATCTGTTTATCCAATTAGCTAACTACCATCTCTTGTACTTCCTAGTAGTTTTCTGCTTATAATAAGGAGCCATGCTTTCTTCCATTCTACATTTTAATCATGTAGAATGTACATGTATCAAGTACATCTACTTTTAATAGCCTGTAGATGATGGTCAGCAAGTTCATTAAACAGATGTTTCAAAAAAAGTTGGAGTAATCGTGCAAATTCCACGATAATGAGAATTCTAATCCTAAATCATTTATTTGTTTTGTTTGAAATATATAAAAAAAATTCCCTGTCAACTGTTCTCATAGATGTCATTTAGGTTTCCCCACATCAAATGCCACATATCAGGGTATTTTTGGGATGTGCATCTTTTTGCAATTTAGTCATCAAAGTTGATAGGCTTTTTTTGAAGACTTTGAATACTTCAGAATGGACATAGTGTGCTTATATACCAGTGACATTTGGCATCTGTCTAGTCCTACTTGAGATTTATTTACCAACTAATATTTATTCATTAAAAGTGTTCCTGACTAGAAAGTGTTCAGGTGCCTGTAGATATAACAGCCGTATGTATTACTGGTGCATTTACAATAAAAAGTAGGAAACCTGCAGACTTTCCAATTTAATTGTTTTTGCAATTCTGACAGGGGGTCACTTAATACACAAAAATGATATATGCGCAAAAATTCCTGGTATGTGGTATTAAAATCAAGCCTTTAAATCTGAAAATTTGTGGAAGTATGTAAGCAAAAGTCGTTGTCCTTGGTGATTTGATTAGGTGTAATGGTGGCCAGGCGTCTGCAGACTGTAAAACCAATAAACCTGCATGTATGTGTGTCAACAGTGACCTAGCTGTGCATGTGAAGTACAGATTGTATCAGTGATACAACCACCATGTTCTGTGGCAATGCCATTGTCTTATTGAACATGCGTTATTGAATTATAAATAACTTACTAAAGTATACAGATATAGATTTAAAGTTAAACCTGTGAAATCTGACCCCTCTGTATTCTGATTGAGGTAGTGTTTTGTTAGACATTGGCGAAATATCATTTGTTACACAAACAAGTAAAATCTTTGTATTACAATATTGTCCTTGAGAGTGTCAGATTACACAGGTTTTTTTTTGTAAATGCATTTGTCTTGTATTAATATTTAATACACAAATGTACTATATAGTAGCTACTGCGACATTTCATTTATCTTTAAACTTTTTTCTCATTTAATTTGAAAATATGATAGACTTTATTATACATCTTAATTAGAATATTAGCATTAACCTTTGGTGATTTATAGCTATTGTATACCGTGAATCATATGGACGGACATGACTTTCAATGTAAGGGGAGACCACTCTAGTTGACATGATAACCATTAACACAAAAGAAAGGAAAACCATTTTCTTGATTGACATATTATTAGAATTTATGATATACAATGTAGCAAAATGAGAATCTTTAGGTAATCGTTCGAGTTCAATGATTGGCTTCTTGTGTTTCACATGAGTCGATGTCTATGTATATTTATAATTAGAGAAAGATTAATTTCGGGAGTATGACAAAAAAATTATTTTTTATGTCGTAGCACTCCTTTATTTTTTATTTTTTGCTTAAAAGTGAAACATATCTATACCATTTCTAAAACACTTAAATGCACCTGTAAACTCTCTAACATGTTATAAATTCTAGGCACTTAATGATTGTGTAAACTCTCCACATTGACAATCCATATCTTATCTCAACCCTGATTCCCCTCACATAAATCACTGCTTTACTGTTTTGTTTGGAACTTTCACTTCAAAGGTTTTGGGGGACAGATCCTCTATCACACCTTAACTGGATATTGATAGTCTAGGATTCAAAATTTCCCACTCTAATTAGGGGAAGAAAATTCTTTCTTAAAATTGGAAATTTGAATACAGAAAAAATTAATGGTTGGAAAAGAATTTCTTATACATATTAACAATGTTTGTGGATGAAAAATTTCTACTGTACAGTGCCATTTTTGAAGCAAAAAGAAAACATAATAATTAACATTTTGTGAGGTAGAAAATATTTGCTATTGAATTATTTAGGTAGAAATTCTTAAAATGATTGATTGGAAAGCATATCTTACATTGCTTGTGGTCAAAGGTGGATACTAGAAAAATACCTATACTATGCTGACTGGGACAAATATCTCTACCCTGACTGGTCTAGTCTGATGATTATCTCTTCTGCTTGTTCCCTCACAGGTTTGGGGGCTTCAGGACCATAACTGTATGGTAAAGGTCTTCCAGTGAACGCTTGCTTTTGGAATGATTTTTTTTTCTCCAAATTCTCTCCAAATTTTCTTCTCGTAGTTCTGTACCAAATATACAACATACCATATTCATCACAACCTATTGAAACCTTTTCGTGAATTTCTGTTTGGTAGATGCTGTAAATTAGTGTCTTTGGAACACATTTATATCAGCCCGATATATATATATATATTTGTATATCTAACTCCTTCTTTTTCTCAAAGGAAATTGTTTCAATTTTTCTGTTATTGTGATTATCTCCCTTTCTTCCTGCATTTAGTTTTGATATCTGTCATGTTAAAAAACCCATCGGCCTTGTCTCTTAGTTCAGTTCCTTCCCTGTGGATAACAAGACCATCTGCTTTTTTCTTCTAAATTTTTCGCCAAATTTTTTGTTTGTTTGTTTGTTTGATTTTTTTTTTATTTGAAAAATGATTCAGACTTTTTAGACGCTGGAGGCCCTATGCCATAGAGTATAATTAGTATTTTATCCACATAAACCTATACTGTGCACATATCATTATATCATGCATGTAATTGACCATATGGGACATGGTAATGTTATTCACACATTTTCTAGCTATGCACTTTTCTACTCTCTTTTTTCATTTTTAAATTCTATGTATCTGTTGGTTCTTTAAAGTTTTTTTTCAAGTTTTAATTCAACTTTATACACAAAGTGTTTCCTTTCAAAACTTTTCATACTCAAATTATCGCTACATTTATTTATTAAATCTATTTTGTGTACATGCAAGGTTTTGTATTTAAATCAAATACAGGAGTTAATGTCATATGCTTTACAAGTTCCATACAAGTTGGAGAATAATTACAAGTTGTTTGCAGATTGATTTTTTTATTTTTTCCTTTATCATGAAGTGTGGTTTTGAATTTGATCATCCCCACTAACTGTCATTCTCTGTAATACTGAAAAACAAATGTGAAATGGTTTGAAATAATGTGTGATAAAGAGCATGAATGGACAGATATTCGAAACAAAAACATCGTTGTGTGAAAAATATTGCTGTAAAACTGATGGTCACCTGTGGGCAAGACAACACGTTTTAAAGACATGGACATATGATCTGTCCATGACTTTGTGACATTTTTCGATAAAATTTGATGTTGACTATTTTCCTTTGCATCAAGATGAAAGTTGTTTTGGAGAATAGAATAATATCGCTAAATATAGATTCCTAGAAAATAGTTGATGAAATATTTGTATAATTTTGTAAAAATGTTTTTCTTGAAAAATATGACAATACAACTTTTGTAAAAATGCGAAAATTTAGACTATCAGTAAAATAAGCTATACACCGTCAGAAGCTATCAGTACTGATCTTTACCAAAAAACAACACCTTATAGGGAAAAGGTTATGCCCTTATCACTCATAGACTTTACTAATGGAATATCCGTTCTCACTTAACATGGTCAGTAGGGAACCATCCCAAAGAAGTTAAGCAGAACTCACTTTAGGCCTATAGTGTTAAATGACCAAAAAATAGAAAAGAAGATTTTCCTCCTGAGACCATGTATTATCACTTTAGTATGTGCTATTTTATGACGTGACGGAGCAGATTTCTGTTAAAGTACATGCACTGATACCAAATGTCAGCTGACCTTTTAGTTGTGTGATCACCGACTGGAGGTACAGATATTTATTACTGTTGACGTACCTCTGACCGATTCAACACCTTAAAGTAAAGTGTAATCACTAATTTGTGGTCGAAATTGACTTTGATGAGGTCCATGAACTTCAGAGCAAATCAAATTTTGGCTTTAAAAAATCTGCAAGTTTTTGTTTCTTTCAGAACAATTCAGCATAAACCATATGTGTTTGAGTTATCTCTGGAATTTTATCATTTTTGTTAGCTAATGTGAACTCTCAAATGGGTCTTTAACTACAGGCGAAGATCAAAACTACTTTATTCATTTTTTATATTGAAATTTTGTACTTTTGATGAACAAACAGCTAAGATTAAGAGTGTGCAACATATGCATGATACTTGCATGCTGCTTTTGTAAGTCTTCAGACGATATACTGTATCACTCTTAGGCTTCAATCCACAAAGGGTTGAAATTGTAGATACAAAATTTTGTTTGATATCATTAAGTGATAAGTAAATATTTCCATGTAATTATCTTCAACAGATTGGGACTATTTTTTTTCTTAAATTTAGGATAAAAACATTACTATAATTATCAAATTAGCAGTTTTTGTAAATTCATTTTTGATAAAGTTTTCAATGAACTAGAGTAAAACAGTCATGTTTGATGTTTAAGTTATGAAAGATTTAATTATCTCTTAATATTGAAATGAAATTCCTCTAACATCTATCTTTTCATTGCATTTTTCTTATGTTTTTTATTATCAATATTACTTTACAGCTGTCGAAACTACATCAGCTGTCGTTAGGTCAGGCCATCCCGCTAATTCCACAGTCTCAGACGATACTGCCAGGTATGTACAATGATTGTTCATATATGAACACAAATCTTGACTTTCGTCTGTCTCTAGTCATTTTTCAAAAGATCCATAGATATTGGTTGGCTATCGTGCCACACATATTAGGTAGACATTTTGTACTGTGAAGAATTCAGAAAGACGAGTTCGCTATAAATTGAATGTTGACTAACACAACTTTTGTCCCTAGTAGATCACCGCATGATACCGGCTATGACTGCACCAGGTATCCCAGCGATGGCATATCAGCGACCAAACAACACGGCCATTCCAAACAGCCATCATCAACAACAGTCACATGAGATGGCCATTCCAAATGACTTGATTGGTTGTATCATTGGCCGAGGTGGACAAAAGATTAACGAAATCAGGTAGGGTTAAAAACCAGAACTTTATACCAAAGTTTCATTAAATCAGGTAGGAAAAAATTCAAAACTTTGTACAAAACTAAAACCATTATATCAAATGAGCAGATTGGGAGAAAAGAGGATGCTTGATCCTCTTTGCATGGTTCAGAAACACTATAGAGAATTTCCAGTTTGGACCAGCTTGAAAACAAATTTGAAATGAAGTATATTTAAATTTTTTTCAATTTGAAATATTTCTGAAAACGTATTGATTTTCAATTTCTATTGAATAACGTTGATCAGGAGAATTAAAAAAAAAAAACAGAAACCACTTCACTGGGCTACATTTGATTTGCTTTCTTATGTATGAAGTAAAGTTTGACGAAAGTAATACCCCAACCATTGTTATTTTACCATGTTCTCTCCACAGACAAATGTCAGGAGCTATTATCAAGATCTCAAATGCGGAGGATGGTGCCGCGGACAGGAAGGTGACAATTACAGGCACTCCAGAGACAATCGGCCTGGCCCAGTACCTCATCAACACCAGGTGTGTATATCACCAGCAAGTGCAGCAGCATCAGCTTTACTACTGACTCCGCTGGAGCTCCGCGGTCCGTTGACTCCGCTGGAGCTCCGCGGCCTGCCTAATGTAGCATGGTCGTACTGCCGCGGCTGTCGCATTAACTCCGTTATTGTATATTTTGTGCCACCAGTGTTTATTTATTAATACAATTGTTTATTTTGCTGTATTTTCTTTTATCTTTAATAACAATTCAATTATATAATTGTAGAATTAGCTGAAATATACATTTTTTTTTTATTATTTTACTAATAAATCCTGTCTTTGTAAACTCCTACACAGCTTTGCCTATCTCCCTACCTCTTTTGCCATTACCTTTGTATTACATGTATCAATGTGTTCCATTTAGTTCATCTTCATGTGTCTCTTCTGTCTACTGCCATTCTTGTATTGTAATTCACTCTCGAACATTTCACACCTGTCTGTCTTGTCTCTTAGAAAAATTCATTCACATGTCTCATATATGTGTCCCCTTTACTCATATGTGTATGTCTCACACTGTCTAGCCCTCACATATGTGTGTCCTAGTAAAATCAATCCACAAACACATCACCTGTGTAATTCACCTCACCACTGCTGTATGTTAATCACCTTCACACTTACATCCTTTTTCACACATGTGTTTCATGTGAAAAATGAATATTGTGATCTGTCTTTACCTTTTTTTCAATAATACACATTGATTCAAGTTTTCACATCAGGTTTTGATTCTGGGATGCAAAAATATTGGTTTGAATCATTTGTGATACTTCTCTGGTTATATGCAAAACTTCTTCCAATAGTTCCTCAACACATATAAAACTTCACATTTTGAGACTCCTGAATGGCCATTTTGAAATGTTCCTTTCCCTGAAATGGACCAGTTCTTTATTGTATTCAGGGGCCAAATAATGTAAGAAAAATAATGTAATATGTTTTATTTTATTTTTTAACAAAAAAAGTAAACCAGAATTCAAAGTGTATAATATTGTTTTTCTTCAAACAGTTTATTATCTTGAACCTAACAAATAATTTAGTTTTTGAAGAATACTTGTATTTCTTAACTCTAAATATTATTCTTATAAAATGTTGAGATTAAGCCAAAATCAAAATATGTATTTTTTGTTATGATTTGATAACAAGACAGAAGAGTAATTGAATAATCGCTGATGTGTGTGATAATGCTTTTAATTGTTTTATTTCAAATCTATGCATTTTGATGTCCTAAATTTTTTACATAAAAAAATCCCCAGGCATGTTAAAAAATATAGTACTATTAATTACAATTTTTAAGATATAAAACATTACTAGTGCTTAAATGATTGATATTTCAGCAAATATAATTATGCATATAAACTTATTTATTTATTAATCATTAATTGCCTTTTATGTATTGGTGTCATTTGGTAGACAATAAATACCACATGTCTTAAATTATTACAAGGTGCAATAAACTCTCCAGGCTGTTGTTAAAATGGAAATTTGAAACACTAAAATACATTCGCTCTTCTGTCCATCTGTTAGCAAATAGTAATGCTTTCACTCTATGAACCCATTTAACCCTACCGCAACAAAACTTTGTACATTTCAAAGGTCATGACATTGAACTCGGTCCAATTGGCTGAGATGTTCTTTCTACACCATAAATGTGATCTTTCCACATCAACTTTAAAGAAACTTGGAAAAGATTTTGGTTAACATAATTCAAGAGCCAGTGTGTGAAAGGTCAGAATATTTCAAGGTCAACTCATCATTTTATATGGTTTATGGTGTGTAAAGCAGAAATTTCTAATATTTATTCTGTAAAAAATGAAAATTGCACTTTGCTATCAGAAATTATTTTCTGCTTATAGATGGTATTTTATGGTTGTGGACATACACAGTTGGATTGCTCAAAACACATCCAGAAATTTACACTATAAATTACATAATTTTAGGTCCTTGTGTTTACAAATAATCATTTTGACTAAGTTATCAGATAATTCACGATAATTCGCTTTTTACATGTAAACTGTAAACTTGTATCTGGAAATAACATTGCCTTGCTTAAAACAATCTGCCTCACTTTGAATTTGCAATGTTTTGTGTTTGTGCATTTATAAGAAGCTATGTATCAGAATAGAACTAATGTAATGATAATCGGATATCTTTAAAACTCTTGTTTTTATCATGCTGTCCATTATCTTGTGACTTTTTCATTCCTTCTTTTAGAATGAACGTCTCGTAGAGTGATATATTGTAGGCAGAAAACAACTAAAAGATGCAGATTTCATTTGATTTTGGGAGTTGGGTGGAATCCTTCAGATCTGAACATTGTTCCTTTATTTGGGGTACTTTCAATTACTAAGAATGTCATCACATATAAATTCATTTTCTGAAACAGTTTCTCATTTTTGCTCAGCAATAAGCTAACTAACAACATACTCTTGTAATTTTTTTTTTTAATTTATTTTTATTTTTTTTGTTTTTTTTGTTTTATTATTCAATTCTTTTAAAGATGCAATGTCGTTTTCATGCATGTTTTTTTTTAAACAAAGACGGATGTTCTACTCATCAACATCAGAAATTTCTAGATATGTATCACATCTCTGTGACGTTTTCTTTGAGTAAGTTGTCCGAAAATGACATCTGAAGATAAGCATTGCATCTTTTATTGACAATGTAAGGTTTTTTTTAAAAAATCATTAATGATTTTTTTTTTTTTTTTAACTTCTTGTTCATATTCTTTAATTTTACTAATCAAGATATCAATGAATGCATACAAATATGTTCTTGTTCCAGCAAACTATCAAATGGCACATTTAACGAAACAATAGTCACTTCCATCTCATTTCAAATGACCTGGAAAAGGAACCATAACTGCACTTAGTGAAATTGTTGATAAATCAGAAATCCAGTGGGAGGTTTGCAGATAGACATGGGGTAGAAGGATTCAAGTGGAGTTACTCCCCTTTCACAAGCCCTCTCCTCTCTTGCTTGACTACCATTCATGCTTAGATCCCTTTCTCATGCTGTCCAATCCTGTTTCCATTGCACTAACATATTAGGTCTTTAAAGTGAACAGATAGAAAATATTTCAGCCTTTAAGATAAGTAATTGTATGCTTGTGTATGATTTTATTTTCAGACTGTTTTTGTGTGAACAGAAAATTTGTATGAATTAAATAAAATTTGAAGCAATGACTTGAATTTTCTTTTTCTGTTTTTTTTCTTCTTCTTTTTTTTTTTTTTTTTTTTTTGATCATTTGTTTTTCATCATATCATTGTGTCTTTTCATCATTATTTTCATTTCTAAAGGAGAACAAATTGAAAATCTGCTAAGACTTCAGTACCTTCCCAAGAAAATTTAGTTAAAAGAACTTTATATATTCCAATTCCATTCTAAAATTTTGTACACTGATATACGTCTGTGATTAATGAAAAAATCCTAACTTTAACAATCACTGCTTGTATGCTTAAGCTAATAAAACCAAATGCTTATGAAAAAAACAGTGCCATTTATCAGGGTCAAATTAACACTAACCTTGGATCTTCACATCTGACCAAAAGTTGACCACACAATGTCCCTTCATTCTATAGAAACTTATTTTCTGCACATTTCCTCACTTTCACAAAATTCACTTCACGATCATCAGCACACACTTTATGATCAACTCTGATGTCAGTGTGTTTTGTTACCGTCCTTTTTCTGTCTGTTGTTTTTCAGAATGACGTAGTGACTTTGTCCTTTTAGATGCTTATATATGTTGTACTTGTTTTTTTCCAACATGATTTGATATACAATATCATAGGTGTAATCCTCAAACATTTTTTATTTACGTTCATCAAACCAATATATATTTTAACACTTGTTACGTACAATATAATTTTGGCATTAACTAACGATGTAAAACAGGTCAAGCAAGAAACACCAAAGCATGCAAACAATTTCTTTATAACAAATATAAAGATTTTTCTTCAATCAATTTTCCCATTGTTTTCCCTTCATCCTTTTAATTTGTTTAGAATTACGTTTAAAAAGTATCTTCATAAATTTCAAGAGCCTAAATTAACAACCAAAAGATTTTTTTTCCAAATTTTTTTTTTTTTTTTTTTTGATAAAATACCTTTTTGGACACTTTACTATGACCTTTTTGTCCCTTCCAAACCTAACCCAGAATGCATGTTGACGGATGTTGCATGACTACGGTGTTTCTTGTTTCCGACATTTGTTTACTGTGCCTATGTGACCAGCGTAGAGACATTATTTGCCTGGTATGTGGATTGTTAATTCCAAATCTAATACTTTTTCCCTCCCTTTTTTTTTCTCTGCAGCATGGAAATGCATAAGAATTTGACCCTTGACCCGACAACCTCGACCCCTACATCTTCTGCAACCTTGACCTCTGTTCAGTCCCATCATGCTCCCTTGGCAATTCCGCTGAATCAGCTAGCCATGAAGCCGATGCCTTTACTTGGACTAAACATTGGGATGATGGATTCTGCTGCTGCAGCAGCTGCTGCAAGTCAGAAAAATTTCACAGCCAAAATGAGGGTTGGGGTCGCCACGAATGCACTGAGGGGTGACCGAATGAAATTCGCTCCTTACTAACCTCAAATATTTAGAGTGGGTGTAGCACCTTAGAGTGGTCGGCTATTAGTCTGTAAAGAATGGCTTGGAATCGTCATGTGACCAGCCACCATAACGACCAAATACGAATACCATCATTTGTGATGTTATAAAAAATTCTATATAAGATAGATATATATATATATCTTGACTAGTCTCAGTGGTAGTTACCATAGCAACAGCTCAGTGTATTTATCTTACACAGATTTGGCTGTGGTCTTACCAGTAACCACGCTATATTTTCTCTCTGAAGAAAGTCCATATAGTAGTTACAATGCTGTTACATACCAATTCACTGTCTCATTGTCAAACCGATTTTATTGTTGGAGATGGAGCACTGTGATAGTTCTTAATCCAGCTCAATTTTTCTCTCACACTTTTTTTGTTTTTTTGATATGTTGTATTTTACCCAATCCCATGGTCCCACACCATCTATGTTTAGTAATCACTCACCCCATTTTCACGATGGACTTTTCCCAAAACTGTGATATGGACAAATTCATGTTTTTAGGAGGAGCGATACCATTGATTTATTCACCAACAAATCATTCCTCATAACTTTAAATTTCAGGAAATTAAATATTCAAATATCAAGATTTTATCTAATTTTATGGAAACAGATTTTTGTAAACATTCAATTTTTTCCTTCAATATTGGATATGATAACTGGTTTTATAGAGAAACTTTTTAACATCTGAAAGATTTTTTGTATGTAAAAATAATTTATAAGTCTGATTCTCTTTTTAAAAAATACATTCCCATTATGATAGGTGTTTATATCAAATTGGATGTGTTTTTATTGAATCATTCAGTGAGTATGATGGCTACATGTTTTTGTACAGAGAATTTTAAAAATATTCGGTAGGGAAAACCAAAACATATCAACTAATAGGATGACATGTTATGTCGTCACATGCCTCAGCATTTGTAGTGACTACGATATGGACTTTCTGCGGGGAAGGCTACTTATAGACGATCCATATATTGATGAAGAAATCATTTGTATCTTAATTGTGTAATGTTTGTTGTTTAGAAATTATTCAAAATTTCAATTACTTACAACATGATTAACTTTTTTGTCAAATTGTTATAATTTTTTTTTTAATTATTATTAATGAAATAGTTAGAACTCCACTGAGATAGTCTGTATTTTTTTGAGCCAAAGAGAAGTTTACAGTGATACTTTGGAGTGAGTTTAGCCACTTTCATTGTTAAGGATATATCTATATGTATATTAGTTTATTCACTATATTCTCATTCAAAATAAATAGTTTTTTTTTCTTTCTTATTTTTTTTAATTCTGTGTCTCGCAGACTTTATTGATAGTTATTTTGCAGTATTAATTTGGTGTCTTTATTTTTGATTACAATTAATTGATAATTAATGAGTGGCTAATTACAGTATGGTGCAGTTATGGTATCCTAAGTGAGTGTAATTAATGAGAATGTGAAAGTGATAATTATTGTGTAAATGAAAAAAAAAGGCTACATTTAATGTTTCTTGATTCTGGAGATATTAACAAAATTGTCAATGTATAATTTTTCTAGTATAGCCGATGTGATGACATTCCGAGTACATATCGATTTGATATCCCCCATCCCCCATAAATACAGGGTACGTAGCTCTTTAAAAGCTTGTACTACTTCTAGATACACTGTTTTTGCCAAGTATTGTCTTATGGGGTTTACAAAGTCAAAACTGTGACTGTCATGAGGCATACTGCCTTTCCTAAACCAATCGTAACCATTTTTTTCTTCATTAATTGTTTAACAAATTTAGGGGGAAAAATCAGATCTAATTAGAGTTGTTATCAATATGTTTATGGTGGGTACTTTTTGGTTTTTTTTAAAATGTTTTTGAAACCTTGTTTTTCGCAAATGGCATAATTGAGAATAAGAAAATATAATTCTGAAGAAAAAAATATTTTGACTAAAATTAATGATTTTGTTTGTTGTAAAAGAGTTATGTGTTTCCTGTTATGAGATGTGGCTAGCTGTGCTAACAAACATGAGAGACTGAATGCCTCAGATGTCACATAGCTTTGACTTGATTCCACCATTTGGCATGTCTCTATACTTACATATATATATATATATATACACGTGTATCCATAGTGTGTTTTTGTACATTCGTAGTTGTTAAGGTCCCGTATCACTAGATTGCAATATATATCACCCTCGTAATTTGTTTTTATTTTAGTTTTTCATTTTCCCATTAAGATTATATGTGTATGTATATATATATAGAAATTATATACAGTATAAAGATATATATATATATAATATATATGATACTATTTGAATTGTTCCTTCAAGATCGTACCTCTAAAAATGAAATGATTTTAAATACAGTTATAATCATTTACAATCATAGTCCTCATTTGCATAATTTATGTTTTGCAATATAGATATGTTTGCAATATTACTGTTTTGACGAATGTTTGGTGTTAACTTTTTGCCCATATTTTGTGTAAGGAAGTATTACGAGGTTTTGAATTTTGTGTTTCCCCTGATACTTAACAATTGATTGACAAGTGTTGAAATGCTGTTATATTTCTGCCATTTTCACCATTGAATTTCTCTTGCTTTTTACATAGAATATGCTGTCTCGTTTATAGTGGATAAGCTCTATTGAATTGAGTTCTATACTCATGTGATCACTTTTAAAAGATGAAAGCCAGTTTCATGAAGGGTTTGCTATGCTTAAATAATTTCCAACTCTACTTTTTGCTAACATGCTGTTAAACCAACTTTTTTTTTGTGTCATCTCAGATATTGTTCTTAGAAAAATCGGTCATGCACTTGACACAGTCACTAATGAGTTATCTCCCCACTTCGTTACTTTTTAGGATCACGACGGAGATGTGTGGATTGGGAATTCGCTAGAATTGCGTGTGCTTTGAGGACCATGTTAACGTGATATTGAACTTCAAACACGACTCTACCGTATCACTACATTATAGAGAGTTCTCTGTGACCTTGGTGCAGTGACCATTGACCTCTGCCATCGAGGGGTCAAATCAAGTATGAAACGTAATGGCTGTATCAATGTGTACTAGTCCATCAAATTATTCTAACAAGATGTTGATATTCATTTCTATAAATTATATTGTAGATTGATAGTGTGTTTAAAAAAAAACAAATTCATTGTGGTAATAGTGCTAATTAGTATTCAATATCAGATGGATTATAAAATAATTTTCTCAAAAGATTTGGTTCTATGTACAGGAAATGATAGGTCATGTGACATCACTAAGAACTCTCTATATGACACCGATTGTTTTACTAGCACTTGTAGTAGCAGGGTTTGATCATGTATACACTACAATTATCTTTTTCATTTTTATCTGAGCTTCCGATTTATATACTGTGTGTTTTTACTATATATATATATATAAAATTAGCAACAGTGTGAAGTGAACTTGTCGGATTGTTTGTGACCTGCTGTCATATTATGTCATTATCCATGCATATTCTTTTAGCTGCAGAAATACTTCTAGGGTAGCCCTTTCCTAGGCCAGGATGTTAAACCACACAAGTTATTATAAAGCCCATTAGTACACAATTCAACCCATGTAAACTGATTTCTAGTGTTTCTTGGTCAATTTTATTTTCTCAAAAATATTGAATCATAGTGACTGTCCATTGTTTTAACAACATTTGTTCCTTAAAAACATGTTGAAGGAAAAATAACCATGGTGATACAGGTTTAGTTTTCCATTCCTTAGCTCTCCTTTTCAACTCTTAGCTTAAAACACCTTACGTATCCCTGTTCTTGCCTGTGATGGAATAGATGTTTGGATTGTTCAAAATATGATCTATGCATGCTTTTCATCACTTTGTTACACACGGCTCCATACCTGTACAGTCACGTTGAATACCTCAAAATTCTAGTCAAGATTTCACAAGAAACACTTTGTGATGAGATACAAGAATTGTCTCCCTTTTATTACCATTCTTTTATCATTTCTCCATTAGCTTATAACCATTATGCTCAATATTATTATTATATTGTAATCATATATTTTTTATCACATTAGATAATTTATAAATCTTGCCAAAATTTATTTTTACTTCCATTCAGCTCAACCAAACCTTAATTCTTCAATTTTCACTTGTTAAATGATTCAGTTCCCATCACTTTATGATATTTATCTATAACGAGGGCCTATAGAGTTTGTGTTTATAAATAACTTTTCTATTTAGAACACCAATGTTATTGTCAGCATTATTATGTAATATCCTGTATTAATTAACATTATCAGATTTAGTACATAGTGTGTACAACCATTACCAAACATTTTTCTAATATTTGCCAACAGAATATTTTTTGTTTAAGAGGGAGCAAAAAAAAAAAGAAAAAAAAACCACAAAGGCAAAAAAAGAAAAATACCAAATAATGATGATGAAAAATTTCACCTTTGTGCATTATTTGAAAATAAATGTTCAGTTATTTCTTGTTTCATATGATTGATATTTCACACGATGGTGCATTATTAGATTAAGAGAAAATAAAAAAACACACACACAGATGGAATATTTCAAAAGTATTTCTTATATAGTAGACATATTAAAATTCACAAAATTTCATGATAATAAGAGCTTATACTGGTGTTAGGTTAAGTGATTAGACTGCTATTGTCCAGTCTTAGTGGTGTTGTTTATCTGTGGACACGGTGGGTGTGTCCGTGTGTGGCACCTGTTTAAGGCTGTTACACAATCACCTTGCTCTGTTAATCGTTGGCCACATGAAAAATCATTACCTGGTAAAACATACCAAAACGTTAACCTCAAATAGTTTGCAGTTCTGTAAGCCTGAGTTAACTCTACATGTTGTTTTTAAAAAAAGCTCCTGTTAAAATGTGTTCATGTGATAATCGCCCAACGGTTAAAAAAATGTTCAGTTAGGGTATCTACGCAAATCAAATCTTCCATCTAGCGTCAGTTTCCTGTATACATGATCAAGCCATCTATCATTGGTTAATTTCTGAACCAGGTGATCTCATTTGCATACTCCCAAGCAAAAAGATTAATTGTGCACAACCCAGATATGTACATCTCTGTAAGGCATGACCGATTTAAGGGAATAAGAAGCTCAGGGTAACAGTTGTTATGATTCATTTGTTCAAACTGCAGGTATACATATATATGATTATTCTTTCTCTTCTTTTTTTTTGATTATTATTGAAATTACTTTCATTTTTTTCACATCTTGATTCCAAAGGGTGCTAAGTAGGGAAAATCTGTTGATGTTGCTTCCGTGGTCATCATAGTTCAGTGTCAATATGATTCTATATTTGAAAAGTTCATAAAGGTAGCTACGATATCTTTGAATATTTTTTTATTTTTGTCATATGCACAAATTCTCTTACTTCTGTAGTGTAAAAAAAAAAACAGCGTCTGACTCATTGTTTTCATAAACAATATTTGTCACATTTTTCTCGGAGTTATAACCTCAACAAGTTTATTAAGCCAAAATATTTATATATGTCTTATAAAGTAGATTTGTTATATTAGGTTCAACACAAGTTTGTATGATTTCCTGCCAAAAGAAATACTTTGATAAAAATACTCGAACAGGGGCTCTGACAAAGGGAGAAAATTTTGTCAGGTTTTTTTTTTCATTTTTTTTTTTTTTTATAATTTTGAAAAGAAAAATTCAGATATCAGTTGAGTTTAGTGAATAGTTAATTATATTTTGGCATCCTACAAAAAGAATGTGTTTATTTTAAGTTTTATCAGAAGCCCAGCGTGGAGCCCCACTGTGATCTTTGAATACACAATATACATATCAGTGATAGAGTGGCAGTGCACCTATATAGTTCCTAGGACAATGAAGTAACGGAATTTTGTTGTTGAAATGATGATGAACGTGTTCAGTAATACTTTTGTAAGCAATCAGTACAGCATATTACTTTCGTTTTTTGTTATTGTTAAAACTCATGAGGGATGTAAAAAAAAAAGAAGAAAAAAAAAGGAAAAAAAAACGAGTTTGAGAAAATTGTTGTATTGTTGTGCTGTCCACATATTCAGAGTGTGTCTCATAATATTATGTGATTGGCAAAGTGCAAACTTTTATTTCATATTATGACTTCATTCATGATCACATGTGCGTTTGTGTTTGAGACATCATTGTCACAGAAACGTTTTGCATCTGTGGCATTCTTTGAATTGATTTACTTGTTGAAGCAAGTTCCTAATGGACTGATATCACTGTGATCGAGTCCTACATGCCAATAAGTATATCTTTTTTGTCAGAGGATACAGAGCTCCTGAGTAGATAGCATTTCCATAGAGGGCAGGGAATGATTGTTTTATGTTAATTGTCAACAGATTTGTGAAATGATAAAACATTTTATACATCACCTCAGTACTTAATGTAGATATATTGCTGACATCAATATCGTGAAGGTGTAGCATAGTATAACATGTACCTAAACAGATTTGTTCTGTTTCACATGAGAAACATGTCAGACTGATGGAAATATTTATGGAAGTTAGAGTGTACTTGTAGTGCTGTTTTGGAAGTACATGTGATGTTGTATCAATGTCTGAAAAAATGTTCTGTATCTTCTGACAATGGGAGGTCACTATTGTGTAGATGTCTTTGGAGAAATCTAGTCACATTATTGACCATAGCTTAGCAAACAACTGTAATGTAAAAAATAATGGTAGCATATCGTCTTCAAACTACTACAAATATGAATATATTTGTATATGAATCTTTATGAAAATGTCTTGTTTTGGCAAGATGAGAAATACTGATATATTTTACTGCTACGTTATGTTTCTCCAGGAGCATGTCCACAACAGTGACCTATTTTGCCTAGACTTGGCACTAGTTGTTTTATCATATTTTATATTTAATTTTGAGGGTTTTTTTGTCATACAATTGTAATGTATTGATGATTGATTTGTTGACAATGGAAAGTTTAAAAATATTTTTTTTCTTTTCACTATCGTCACTTAAATAAATATGATGGTTGTAATTTAAATATATACATTTATTATAATGATATTTTTGATAGCCTCTCACCCCTAGTGTTTGGAATGGTATGAACCAAACAATGAAGAGACTAGTCTTTTATCACTGGTAGGGGGTGACAGGTCATCAGGAACTGTTGCAGGCCACTAGGAGTGGAACATGAGTGTTGGATATTTAGACTGTATCGCCATAGCGACAGTAAATCTCTGTATCGCCATGGCAACAGTTACTCTTGTACAAGCTGTATAAAAGTGTTGCCAAACTCATGAGAAAATATTAATAAAGATTTGGATTATTTAATTTATACAAGTGTTTGATATTTTGTTAAAATATCTGAAACAATAACATCAGAGTGTTACCAGGTACATCGCCAAAAGAGTGTTGTACATGATACAATGACATCAGAGTGTTGTACATGATACAATGACATCATAGTGTTGTACATGATACAATGACATCAGAGTGTTGTACATGATACAATGACATCAGGGTGTTGTATATGATATAATGACATCAGAGTGTTGTACATGATACAATGACATCAGAGTGTTGTACCTGTTACAATGACATCAGAGTGTTGTACATGATACAATGACATCAGAGTGTAGTACATGATACAATGACATCAGAGTGTTGTACCTGTTACAATGACATCAGAGTGTTGTACATGATACAATGACATCAGAGTGTTGTACCTTATACAATGACATCAGAGTGTTGTACATGATACAATGACATCAGAGTGTTGTACATGATACAATGACATCAGAGTGTAGTACATGATACAATGACATCAGAGTGTAGTACATGATACAATGACATCAGAGTGTTGTACCTTATACAATGACATCAGAGTGTAGTACATGATACAATGACATCAGAGTGTTGTACCTGTTACAATGACATCAGAGTGTTGTACATGATACAATGACATCAGAGTGTAGTACATGATACAATGACATCAGAGTGTTGTACATGATACAATGACATCAGAGTGTTGTACATGATACAATGACATCAGAGTGTTGTACATGATACAATGACATCAGAGTGTTGTACATGATACAATGTCATCAGAGTGTTGTACATGATACAATGACATCAGAGTGTTGTACATGATACAATGACATCAGAGTGTTGTACATGATACAATGACATCAGAGTGTTGTACATGATACAATGACATCAGAGTGTTGTACATGATACAATGACATCAGAGTGTTGTACCTGATACAATGACATCAGAGTGTTGTACATGATACAATGACATCAGAGTGTTGTACATGATACAATGACATCAGAGTGTTGTACCTGATACAATGACATCTGAGTGTTGTACATGATACAATGACATGACATCAGAGTGTTGTGCCTCATGTACTGTCATTAGTGTTGTACATGATACAATGACATCAGAGTGATGTACCTTATACAATGACATCAGAGTGTTGTACCTCATATACTGACATCAGAGTGTTGTACCTGATACAATGATCATGATACAATGACATCAGAGTGTTGTACAATGTCATGACATATACAATGACATCAGAGTGTTGTACATGATACAATGACATCAGAGTGTTGTACATGATACAATGACATCAGAGTGTAGTACATGATACAATGACATCAGAGTGTTGTACCTGATACAATGACATCAGAGTGTTGTACATGATACAATGACATCAGAGTGTTGTACATGATACAATGACATCAGAGTGTTGTACATGATACAATGACATCAGAGTGTTGTACATGATACAATGACATCAGAGTGTTGTACATGATACAATGACATCAGAGTGTTGTACATGATACAATGACATCAGAGTGTTGTACCTTATACAATGACATCAGTGTTGTACCTCATATACTGACATCAGAGTGTTGTACCTGATACAATGACATCAGAGTGTTGTACCTGATACAATGACATCAGAGTGTTGTACATGATACAATGACATCAGAGTGTTGTACATGATACAATAAGATCGGTGTTGTACATCAATTACTGACATCAGTGTTGTACATGATACAATGACATCACAGTGTTGTTTATGATACAATGACATCAGTTTTGTACATCAAATACTGACATCAGAGTGTTGTACATGATACAATGACATCAGTGTGTTGTACATGATACAATGACATCAGAGTGTAGTACATGATACAATGACATCATAGTGTTGTACATGATACAATGACATCAGAGTGTTGTACATTTTACAATGGCATCAGTGTTGTACCTGATACAATGACATCAGAGTGTTGTACATGATACAATGACTGTTGTACGATACAATGGCATCATAGTGTTGTACATGATACAATGACATCAGAGTGTTGTACATGATACAATGTCATCATAGTGTTGTACATTTTACAATGGCATCAGTGTTGTACCTGATACAATGACATCAGAGTGTTGTACATGATACAATGTCATCAGAGTGTTGTACATGATACAATGACATCAGAGTGTTGTACCTGATACAATGACATCAGAGTGTTGTACATGATACAATGACATCAGAGTGTTGTACATGATACAATGACATCATGTACATGATACAATGGCATCATAGTGTTGTACATGATACAATGACATCAGAGTGTTGTACATGATACAATGTCATCAGAGTGTTGTACATTTTACAATGGCATCAGTGTTGTACCTGATACAATGACATCAGAGTGTTGTACATTTTACAATGGCATCAGTGTTGTACCTGATACAATGACATCAGAGTGTTGTACATGATACAATGACATCAGAGTGTTGTACATGATACAATGACTGTTTGTACATGATACAATGACATCATGTTGTACATGATACAATGTTGTACATGATACAATGACATCAGAGTGTTGTACATGATACAATGTCATCAGAGTGTTGTACATGATACAATGACATCAAAGTGTTGTACATGATACAATGACTGTTGTACGATACAATGGCATCATAGTGTTGTACATGATACAATGACATCAGAGTGTTGTACATGATACAATGTCATCAGAGTGTTGTACATGATACAATGACATCAGAGTGTTGTACCTGATACAATGACATCAGAGTGTTGTACATGATACAATGACATCAGAGTGTTGTACATGATACAATGTCATCAGATTGTTTTACCTCATATACTGACATCAGAGTGTTGTACATGATACAATGACATCTGAGTGTTGTACATGATACAATGACATCAAAGTGTTGTACATGATACAATGACATCAGAGTGTTGTACATGATACAATGACATCAGAGTGTTGTACCTCATATACTGACATCAGAGTGTTGTACATGATACAATGACATCAGAGTGTTGTACAATGACATCAGAGTGTTGTACCTGATACAATGACATCAGAGTGTTGTACCTGATACAATGACATCAGAGTGTTGTACCTGATACAATGACATCAGAGTGTTGTACATGATACAATGACATCAGAGTGTTGTACATGATACAATGACATCAGAGTGTAGTACATGATACAATAAGATCGGTGTTGTACTTCAAATACTGACATCAGTGTTGTACATGATACAATGACATCACAGTGTTGTTTATGATACAATGACATCAGTTTTGTACATCAAATACTGACATCAGAGTGTTGTACATGATACAATGACATCAGGGTGTTGTACATGATACAATGACATCAGAGTGTAGTACATGATACAATGACATCATAGTGTTGTACATGATACAATGACATCAGAGTGTTGTACATTTTACAATGGCATCAGTGTTGTACCTGATACAATGACATCAGAGTGTTGTACATGATACAATGACTGTTGTACGATACAATGGCATCATAGTGTTGTACATGATACAATGACATCAGAGTGTTGTACATGATACAATGTCATCAGAGTGTTGTACATTTTACAATGGCATCAGTGTTGTACCTGATACAATGACATCAGAGTGTTGTACATTTTACAATGGCATCAGTGTTGTACCTGATACAATGACATCAGAGTGTTGTACATGATACAATGACATCAGAGTGTTGTACATGATACAATGACTGTTGTACGATACAATGGCATCATAGTGTTGTACATGATACAATGACATCAGAGTGTTGTACATGATACAATGTCATCAGAGTGTTGTACATGATACAATGACTGCTGTACGATACAATGGCATCATAGTGTTGTACATGATACAATGACATCAGAGTGTTGTACATGATACAATGTCATCAGAGTGTTGTACATGATACCATGACATCAGAGTGTTGTACCTGATACAATGACATCAGAGTGTTGTACATGATACAATGACATCAGAGTGTTGTACATGATACAATGTCATCAGATTGTTTTACCTCATATACTGACATCAGAGTGTTGTACATGATACAATGACATCTGAGTGTTGTACATGATACAATGACATCAAAGTGTTGTACATGATACAATGACATCAGAGTGTTGTACCTCATATACTGACATCAGAGTGTTGTACATGATACAATGACATCAGAGTGTTGTACCTCATATACTGACATCAGGGTGTTGTACATGATACAATGACATCAGAGTGTTGTACCTGATACAATGACATCAGAGTGTTGTACCTGATACAATAACATCAGAGTGTTGTACATGATACAATGACATCAGAGTGTTGTACATGATACAATGACATCAGAGTGTAGTACATGATACAATGACATCAGAGTGTGTTGTACCTGATACAATGACATCAGAGTGTTGTACCTGATACAATGACATCAGAGTGTCGTGTTTCAGGTGTGCCCTCCTATGTAATTCTACTGTCGGGTTGGTTTTGACGACGTCGTTAAGTTTTCGACTGACCGTAGAGTGTATACATCCTTTTTAACAACAAAATATGACTTGTGTGGTTTGTATTGTTGGTATTTTACATGCAAGAACATGATTTTAACTTTATCATTACTATTTCACTGACAAAAAAAACCATAAAAATTATTACATTTCTTTAAATTATCACATTTCCAAATTTTACACTTTTCACTTACAAAATTACTTTTATGTTTTTTATTTCAAAATATGTAATGGTAATCCTTTGTTGCCGTTTGCTGCTGTTCTGCCGCTGTTTGATGCTGTTTTGCTGTAATTTGAACTTTTCCAGTATTCGGTGACATTATGGCTACGAGTACCCCGGGTTGTTTACATTTGTCGAGAAACTATAAAGAACCCGTATTAAACAGGGTATCATCGATTAGCAACCGACTCATTGTTGCCCGCTGCATTTTTAAGGTCTAATACAACATTTTTTGTTTTTATTTTGTTTTACATACATGTAGTTATTCCCCTTTAACTTGATTTTGAACGAAACTATGTACAAAATAAAGATTTTCTGTTAAGTCAGACATCGACATCCCTCTTTTTCTGTGTAGTAAATAAATATACAGTGCTGAACACACACTAGAGAGTTGAGTTGCTGTATTCGAATAGGGTTATGTGTCCAGGTTATACACTGTTTAAAACATTCACGAAAGTGTCGTGAAAGGGAGGTAATCCAAACAGATACTCTCTACTTCTTTCTTCGTCTATGTATACGACTCTCCTGTGTTGACCATGTTTCGTATCCGGGTCGAACATGGCGACGTTAATGCACGAGGGCACGAGGCAAACTGTTCCTGGCATAAACACCTTTGAAAATACACGTTGATGTTTTGGGTCAAGGCTTCACTGAAAAAAAAATTCCTGAAACTGATTTCCTCTCTTTCTAAAGTGAAATGTGTTCTTCCCTCGAGATCTTATTTCCCTCGTCGTGGAATATTTTGCCGGTACTACTGAATATAAACCCCTGTAGCTCCTTCTGTAATGTTTCGCAGTAAAATTCAGCCGTAAAGGCTTTGCCGGAACCTGTTTGGCATTCACTTTCAAGACTACGCAATTGATTTTGAAATATTTGATATTGAATGGATATTTGGTAACGACGTCGCTATAGGCATCGCTGTCTACGCAGCCAACGACAAATCTCCTTACGAAGTCGAGGTTCCCCCCTCGGAATGGAAGCAGCTTTCATTTCGATGCTGCTTATGGGATATTTGACGGGCGTCAATTCTAACGTCCATTATGTGCCGATCTAACTGACGAACTAGGTTTCACTTTCCTCACATTCACGTGAATGTCTTGTATGACCACTTTGAACTTGTCGTCTTCCCCCATCAGACAAAACGAATGTTTACTTCTGGTTAACGTTATCCTCACGTCTTCGTTGTTGATCAAGTATCTCTCTTGAGCGAACAAGTCCGCGTGCAATCTGTCCATCAGTTCTACGGTTTGGCTCGTCGCCGTTATCAATTTCATCTTTGACGTAACCGTGATTTTCGGCTCCGGTCGTCTTAATTTTCATACGCGTGTTTTTATAGTACATACTACCCGTCAACCGAGATTCTTTGGCCGCCGGACCGAAGCTCAAAAGAGTTTCCATGTAAGCACTATAAGCATGCAGGTTGTTCGATGAGGAAACGTGTTTTTCGTTCAGACTCACGCTGACGTCCGAAAAAGACTGTGTAATCATAAATTTGTATCAGCTACGTTGTCGCGTTATCCGTGTTTGAACCGTCGTTCTTTACTTTTTGTGCTTTGACGTATATGAAGGTTTTTCCGGCTCCGTAAATGTTAAACGTAAAATGCAACTATTTCGCTGAAAGCTTCCAAAACGGTGTTGGCTTTCTTGTCTTAAGTCTTTACCCAAGCATGCTGTCATGCTCCTTGATGCTAGACACGTCGGCCAAATCTGCAATCCACATGTAGCCAACGCCGATTAAAGAGGATTTCACCCGGGGTTCTTGCTTCTCACTTGTCTTCGAACGCTGTAGTGATCTTGGTTTTGCAGCCAATCGACGATCTGTAATATTTACCTTTATGTTTATGCCCTCAAAAAACTTAGAGGGACCCGTAAATCCTAAAACGAGCTTGAGATCTTGCCATATCTCCCTCAGATAATCTTCTTGCTTTCTTACAACATTTTCCCATACGTCTGACAAACACCTTTACGCATTTTTTTTTTAAATAATGTTTTCTGTTCTTTGTTCTTCACACAGAGTACTTCTCTGGTAAATGGCACATTCCAATAATCGGCATGGCAGTATAAAATGTGAAATAGTAATAATTTTGTTAGTAAAAATTGTAAAGTGGTAAAATTTTGTCAATAAAAAACAGCAAAACGTCAGTTTTCTATACAAGTCGAATTCCGCTGTAAAAATGGATGTATACACTCTACGGTACAGTCATATACATCAACGACGTCATGAAAACCATCCCATCAGTCGAATTTGGTACTATACTATAACTAAAACATCAATGATGTCGACAAAAGCAACCCGTCAGTCGAATTACATAGGAGGCAACACCTGAAACATGGCAAACACAACAGGGGAGACGATTAGTGACAGGGGCGATAACTCGGTGAATGATGACGTCACACACTCCGCCATGATTATATATTATGATGTGTCGGTTAGGTTTAGGGGGTTGCTAAGCGCGCCAACTTGGATTTCCGTTGCTAAAACCCTGTCATTTAATAGGACGTAGAGCAACAATTAATCAATCTACATTTATCTGTAAGTAACCACCAAACGTCAAAATGTGGTAGTCGGTTCCCGTCGGCAACTCACAGTACACGGAAGTTATTACAACTTCTTTCTAAAAGAAGCTTGGCAACGATGCGGTTTTGAAAATTGGGGAAATAGAGTTATCCCGCTTTATGCGATGAACGAGGGTTGTTGGTTAACCTGCGGACATGGAGACGGGTAATGGATTGCGTATTGGGGAGAAACTGTAAAAAGCTTACCTGAGACAGGGCTAGCTGCTGTGTAAAGGCAAACGTTATCAAAATTAATCGTTACCTTATTGTATAAGGCAGTGTTTAAAGATTATTAAAATATGAAGTTGCAAGAATGAAAGGAATAATTAAAATTTCGATAATGATATAACGAAATGCTCCTATGGCACTATCTTATATCTTATATCTTATACACTGTTATCATAAGAGGAGTTTAGTATGTTGTTTTAGTATATTTTATGAATAATCAAACAGAGATTGGAAACGTACCACTGTGTATATCAAAGCTCCTTAAATCCTAACTGTCTTTTCCCTTTTTAAATGCCATGAAGTTAATATAATCGTACGGTGCACAACATACATTTTTATCTACATTTGAAATAGTTCCACAGCGTAGACGCTATTGCTGCGACAATTGTGATCTAACATTGGAGGTTCCAATTTGTTGCTTGATGTTTTTTTCTAGAGGCGGTCTCACTGGAGATTCGCCTTATTAAAGTGCAGGGGGTACTGGAAGGGGGAAAAAAATAGGACGAAGAATTGTTAAGACATTGATTGTCCAGTTTAGAAATAGAGCGTACTTTTTCGATATTGCAATATGAAGTGTATATGTACTCTTGGGAATTCTTGTACAGCTGGGCTTCTTCATGATTAACGTCAAATGAACGACGCTTATTGTTATTAAGGAACGAAATAAAGGAGGGAAAATGCTTTCAAAATGTAAATATAAGATTTATTTTTTTCCTTTTTGTTGTTTACTGATGTTTAAACGCACGTCATTTAAATATATGTAAAATGCAGTTTACCCACCATAAAAAAAACACTTTAAGGTGTATCATCTAAGCGGGAACATAGTTCTCTTTTGTATTGACACCAAGAGAAAACACGTTGGTCGGACAAGTGACCCTTTACCTTTCTACGTCCGGACGAACGAACCCCGAACGTCTGAGTGAAAAGCGTTACCATTCCGTCACCGTCTGGGAATTAATTTCAGGTGATTTATCTTTAGGCAACCAAACATTACGAATATGCGTCAGTATCATCCTCTGGTAAACGTAAGTAATTCGAAACTCTCCAGGGACATATTAAAAAGACCATCGTTTTTTTATGTCAAACACCGACCAAGGATACTTCGTTCCTATTATGACTTTTTTGTGCAGACAGACCGTTGGCATGAGGGGTCTTTGAATATTGTAGGCTTTTTATTTTCAAATTCTATATAATGTACACATCATACAAAAGTGATCTACAGTAAGATTTACGTATGCAGAGCGAAATACTATTAAAATTTTATCATCCTCTTCTTAAGGCTGGATTGTATTACAGCCGCTTACTAATGTGGAGTTTCATATTACGACACAGAATAAAGAGGTTCGGCGTTCAGCGCGGATAGGAAGTATCGATTTCAGTTGATTTTATTAAATATATTATTAGTCACGCAGCAGCTAACACTACTCCAATGCTTTAAAGAATTTAAACCTAATCTTATAGTAGTTAGAGTGACGGAATATCGCAAGGAAAATAAACAAAAACATGTACCAATATAACGAGGCTGTATGATCTGACATATTTAATATTTATCGCAAATACATACAGGGATTACGCAGATTTCCCAATTGATATCCAGCCATTTTAGAATATATACAACATAAAAAAACAGATAAAATGTTTAGTACATTGTACATGTACATGAAATCTGTTTGCTGTTGTAGTATCTCTTGTCTGTATATTTATAACATACATTTTGTAGTGTTTACTACAAGTGAATTATAATTATTGTAAAAATGGTGTGAGTTGGTAGTATTACCACAGTGAAGTCGGAGTCACAAGACAAGCATCACACGACCCCGAATTGGTGACGACATGTTGGATAATGATGGGATATAAGTATTGGAAACAAACTCCTAGTTGTCATATATTCCTGTCAATTTCATTGTATTTTATCTTACTCGATACGATTTCGTTCGTATTCAACAAATATTTGCACACAATGGCACGAAAGCATCATTCTATACAGCCATGTGCTGAATGAGGAGAAGAAAACAAAAGAGAAAGAAATGTATGCTTCCATTACCATGGTTACAACGACCATTCTACCCTGTCATCATCATCATCATCATCCTTCAGCAATGTCCGTACCAGTTAACAGAGGTTTTAAAAAAACGCACGCCTGACTCGATATGCATGCTTTAGAGGAAAGAGTGACATATATGTCAAGTAATGAACACGTGTTGAAGGAACAGACAACAATATCTATAAATATTCGATCAATTTACAGCACCAACCACGTGATCAAATGTCTGCATGTCATATCTATATAGCGGCAGTCAAAGGGTGCGCCGCTTGGCAGGATCAGAAATAATACTCACAGTGTATGTCAAAGGGTTTATGGGATATTGGTTACTATTTTGTTATTTATCAACAAAATGTGGACAAGAAGTGAAGCATTTATGATAGATTTTTTAAAATATGGAAATTTAACAGTTTATTTACGAAATAAACTAACAATATATATTTATTTTTCAAATCGTACAAAACATTGCCCGAATGCTGACCCATGGACAGGTCGCTAAATTCCGCGTAAATTCTGGCTTTCGACCCCGACCAAGTCAAAACATAAAATCACGGATAGATAGAATGTTTCCAGTATACTTGACCTAGTGATTGCCTGGGTAGAATGTGTGGGACCTCCCAAACGTTGTTCAGAGAGACAGCTACCAGTTCTACACCTCAGAATGATCATACTACAAACCGTCTATCTGAAAATTGTGTTTCTACGTATAGTCATCTAGACAACATTAGGTCCAGTTTGATAAGATAAGCATTTCTAATGCACCGAAATAAAAATAGCAGGGATGAAACGAGGTTTAAATAACTCCGTGTGAATAATCATGTGTATTTTTGGGTAACTATCAAAATATTGTTGATCTAATACACAGGGTTTACTCCAATCGTTTGTTGAGATAGCATGGCTTTCATATAATGATAATCTTTATATTGTCTATTTCTTGTTCAAGCTTGTCAAACACGATTATTCTGTCGTAACTTATTAAGTCACAAGGAAATAGATCCGGTAAAGAACGACTGGACTTTTGTAACTGACCAAACCAGCATCCAACCTGGAGTAACTCTACCAGGGCTGGATTACGGTAAAACAGACTTATTGGTTTTGTAGTTGGATTTTAAAAATTCAAATAAAATCTAACAAAACATTAATATAAACGCCTATTCTTTCACTAAACGATCTTTATCAGATAATATACAGTGTAAATTTAAAGTGTTGCTGTTTATTAAGATGTAAATACGATTATATCGTTACTGTTTACCCTTCATATAATTTAGAGGTAACACGACGAGTGATTCCGATATATGGTATTTTGTTTTCTTCTCAAAAATAAGACTATAAGAAAAACAACCGGGAACTATTTACTGCGCGTTCTTATTTCCGTGAATGCGTGAAACACCCTTGGGATAAAATTCACCCTGCCAACAAATAAAAAAACTTGCTAATGTTTTATACAATGTGTGATTTTACATATTTGTTTATACAACAGTCGGAATGATTACTAGATGCCGTGGGAGTTGATTAACATCTACCTAAATTACACTGCTGTTGTTTATTTTATATAACTACAATTCCACAGCTGTTGTTTATTTTATATAAATACAATCACACTGCTGTTGTTTATTTTATACAATACAATTACACTGCTGTTGTTTATTTTATACAATACAATTACTCTGCTGTTGTTTATTTCATATAAATACAATCATACTGCTGTTGTTTATTTTGTATAATGCATTTTACATATTACAATCACACTGCTGTTGTTTATTTTATATAAATACAATCATACTGCTGTTGTTTATTTTATATAAATACAATCACACTGCTGTTGTTTATTTTATACAATACAATTACACTGCTGTTGTTTATTTTATACGATACAATTACTCTGCTGTTGTTTATTTCATATAAATACAATACACTACAAAAAAACATGCTGTTGTTTATTTTATATAAATACAATTCCATATTTTACAATTACAATCACACTGCTGTTGTTTATTTTATATATATACAATCACACTGCTGTTGTTTATTTTATACAATACAATTACACTGCTGTTGTTTATTTTATACAATACAATTACTCTGCTGTTGTTTATTTCATATAAATACAATCATACTGCTGTTGTTTATTTTATATAACTACAATTCCACAGCTGTTGTTTATTTTATATAAATACAATTCCACAGCTGTTGTTTATTTTACATATTACAATCACACTGCTGTTGTTTATTTTATATAAATACAATCACACTGCTGTTGTTTATTTTATATAAATACAATTACACTGCTGTTGTTTATTTTATATATATACAATCATACTGCTGTTGTTTATTTTATATAAATACAATCACACTGCTGTTGTTTATTTTATACAATACAATCACACTGCTGTTGTTTATTTTATACAATACAATCACACTGCTGTTGTTTATTTTATACAATACAATCATACTGCTGTTGTTTATTTTATACAACACAATTACACTGCTGTTGTTTATTTTATATAATACAATTCCACTGCTGTTGTTTATTTTATACAATACAATCATACTGCTGTTGTTTATTTTATACAACACAATTACACTGCTGTTGTTTATTTTATACAATACAATCACACTGCTGTTGTTTATTTTATACAATACAATTACACTGCTGTTGTTTATTTTATATAAATACAATCACACTGCTGTTGTTTATTTTATACAACACAATTACTCTGCTGTTGTTTATTTTATACAATACAATTACACTGCTGTTGTTTATTTTATACAATACAATTACACTGCTGTTGTTTATTTCATATAAATACAATTCCACTGCTGTTGTTTATTTTATATAAATACAATCACACTGCTGTTGTTTATTTTATATAATACACTGCTGTTGTTTATTTTATATAAATACAATCACACTGCTGTTGTTTATTTTATATAAAACAATTACACTGCTGTTGTTTATTTTATATAAATACAATCACACTGCTGTTGTTTATTTTATACAATACAATTACACTGCTGTTGTTTATTTTATACAATACAATTACACTGCTGTTGTTTATTTCATATAAATACAATTCCACTGCTGTTGTTTATTTTATATAAATACAATCACACTGCTGTTGTTTATTTTATATAATACAATCACACTGCTGTTGTTTATTTTATATAAATACAATCACACTGCTGTTGTTTATTTTATATAAAACAATTACACTGCTGTTGTTTATTTTATATTACAATCACAATTTTATATATATACACTGCTGTTGTTTATTTTATATAAATACAATTCCACTGCTGTTGTTTATTTTATATACAATCACACTACAATCAATCACTGCTGTTGTTTATTTTATACTAATATAAATACAATTACACTGCTGTTGTTTATTTTATATAATACAATCAATCATACTGCTGTTGTTTATTTTATATAATACAATTACACTGCTGTTGTTTATTTCATATAAATACAATTCCACTGCTGTTGTTTATTTTATACAATACAATTACACTGCTGTTGTTTATTTTATACAATACAATTACTCTGCTGTTGTTTATTTCATATAAATACAATTACACTGCTGTTGTTTATTTTGTATAATGCAATCACACTGCTGTTGTTTATTTTATATAAATACAATCATAATGCTGTTTTTTATTTTATATAAATACAATCACACTGCTGTTGTTTATTTTATATAATACAATCACACTGCTGTTGTTTATTTTATATAAATACAATCACACTGCTGTTGTTTATTTTATATAAAACAATTACACTGCTGTTGTTTATTTTATATAAATACAATCACACTGCTGTTGTTTATTTTATACAATACAATTACACTGCTGTTGTTTATTTTATATAAATACAATCACAATACAATTACACTGCTGTTGTTTATTTTATATAAATACAATCATACTGCTGTTGTTTATTTTATATAATACAATTACACTGCTGTTGTTTATTTTATATAAATACAATCACACTGCTGTTGTTTATTTTATACAATACAATCACACTGCTGTTGTTTATTTTATATAAATACAATCACACTGCTGTTGTTTATTTTATATAAATACAATTACACTGCTGTTGTTTATTTTATATAATACAATTACACTGCTGTTGTTTATTTTATACAATACAATTACACTGCTGTTGTTTATTTTATACAATACAATTACACTGCTGTTGTTTATTTTATACAATACAATCACACTGCTGTTGTTTATTTTATACAATACAATTACACTGCTGTTGTTTATTTTATATAAATACAATCACACTGCTGTTGTTTATTTTATATAATACAATTCCACTGCTGTTGTTTATTTTATACAATACAATTACACTGCTGTTGTTTATTTTATATAAATACAATCACACTGCTGTTGTTTATTTTATATAAATACAATTACACTGCTGTTGTTTATTTTATATAAATACAATACATTTTATACAATACACTGCTGTTGTTTATTTTATATAAATACAATTTTATACACACACACTGCTGTTGTTTATTTTATATAAATACAATCACACTGCTGTTGTTTATTTTATATAAATACAATTACACTGCTGTTGTTTATTTTATATAATACAATTACACTGCTGTTGTTTATTTTATACAATACAATTACACTGCTGTTGTTTATTTTATATAAATACAATTACACTGCTGTTGTTTATTTTATATAATACAATTCCACTGCTGTTGTTTATTTTATATAATACAATTACACTGCTGTTGTTTATTTTATATAATACAATTACACTGCTGTTGTTTATTTTATATACAATACATTTTATTACACTGCTGTTGTTTATTTTATACAATACAATTACACTGCTGTTGTTTATTTTATACAATTACACTGCTGTTGTTTATTTTGTATAATGCAATCACACTGCTGTTGTTTATTTTATATAAATACAATTACATTGCTGTTGTTTATTTTATATAAATACAATTACACTGCTGTTGTTTATTTTGTATAATGCAATCACACTGCTGTTGTTTATTTTATATAAATACAATCACACTGCTGTTGTTTATTTTATATAATACAATTACACTGCTGTTGTTTATTTTATATAAATACAATTACACTGCTGTTGTTTATTTTGTATAATGCAATCACACTGCTGTTGTTTATTTTATATAAATACAATCACACTGCTGTTGTTTATTTTATATAAATACAATCACACTGCTGTTGTTTATTTTATATAATACATTTTATATAATACCACTGCTGTTGTTTATTTTATATAAATACAATCACACTGCTGTTGTTTATTTTATATAAATACAATCACACTGCTGTTGTTTATTTTATATAAATACAATCACACTGCTGTTGTTTATTTTATATAATACAATTCCACTGCTGTTGTTTATTTTATATAAATACAATCACACTGCTGTTGTTTATTTTGTATAATGCAATCACACTGCTGTTGTTTATTTTATATAAATACAATCACACTGCTGTTGTTTATTTTATATAAATACAATCACACTGCTGTTGTTTATTTTATATAATACAATTACACTGCTGTTGTTTATTTTACATAATTTTGACAACTGTGAAGCTGTTTATACATTTTTATGTCTATTGATATACGGTACTGTTTAAAGAGCTAATATCACTTTTACATAACAACGAATTTATATACAGGTAACATATTTGTATTATTCCTATAAATGTATAATGATGATGATGATGATGATGATGATGATGATGATGATGATGTACTGGTAGGTATAACATTGTAAATATATATATATTATTGGTTTTATTGCACACAATATGATTTCAGTTACTTAATCAATTATGAAAAGTTGTTGGTGTTGAGGGTTTGGTATCAACAAAAGCGGATCGTGACCCAGTTGTATTCGTTATAAGCGGTTAAAGTCCAGAGAACTGACAATACAGCTAAATATACAAAATAACAAAATAACACTGTATTGACTTAGAGAATTTTATTGTTTTCACAGTTAATCAGTTTAGGATCTCAAGTTATTTTAAGATGTGTCCTCACGTAAAAGACAAGTAAGTACTAAAGCTCTAACACATACCTTAGTGTTAGCTGTGAGGCCGGAGACCACCCTATACATCCGAACTGCTACATGAGTTTTCAATCATTCTTTCTTCGATCAGTTGGTTTAAAGAGAAGGAGTTATGAAATAGGCACGTAAGTTGTCTTTTTCAGTTTTTATTTCTTTTCAATGTAAACATGACATTTTTCAAAAACGGAATGTTCTTGTTTTTATTTTTCATAGTTTATATTGGAAGAGGTTAGCATTAAATAAAGAAAAGAAATATCAGATTTAAAAGATATTTCAATTAATATTTGATATACGCATGCATTTTCTCAAACATATATACATATATGTTTCATTTGATTATGAGTATATTATATATCTCTAGTTCATTAAGAGATACAAAAGGTAAATCATCAAAGGACACGATACATGTTCGACGCGTTACTTGGGGGTAAATCTGAACTTGAGACACCAATACGATAGTGTAAATGAAGTATATATTTTTACACTCTGTAAATAGTCTATACTACATGTATAATACAGCTCATTTAGTACAGAATTTCATATAGTTTGAATTTGTAGATAATATTTCCTATGTTAGTGTGATAACACCAACGGTCCATTTACAATTATACAGTGTCTTTTTCATAAACACGTGCATCACCAGGGAATGTTAGAGATACTTATTTATTGATAAATGAAAATTGAAATACGGCTGACAATATTCACAACAACTTTTATTTCCTTGTTTTAAGGGTTAAGACAAGGAAAATCAAATTGTGAATTTCAACATAAGTCGTTCACCCCACGCTAAATACCTTCCTACACGTGACAACGACTCTGCACGTGACCACCACAGTCGCGCTCTATATGAACGATGGGGTGTGCCAAGTGCTATCTGATTGGATTTAACACCATATTTCTGGTAAGTGTTCCACATTTGACATTTACTGAACATTGACGGCAATATAGTTGTCTGGTCCTATTCTCCTGGTACTTTCTCATTGATCTCCTGGTACTTTTTGTTTCTTTTAATCATATTTCGTCCTCGTTTGATTATTTTTAAAGTTTGTTACACGTCTGCATATTTTTGTTGTTTTAGACATAAGCTACTTTTAAAAATATGATATCTCATTCGCTATACGGTGTACCCTCAAACAAAAGCTCTGTCGATTAGAGCTCAAGTTTGGCCTACGTAACTTAAGAGCGAAGATCCGAGGTGCATAGTTCGATGCTCCCTATCAAAAATGGTTAGTGTTTGTCGGGAAACTGAGAAACTGACCGGTCTGTGATGATGCCATGATGTTCATTGGCAAGAGCTTTACGTTAATTACTCTAAATGGCATCAGGCGGGCCTCCCTTGTGTTGTTCTGTGAAGTAGCCACCAGCTACTAAAAGGAACCTCCGCCTCAATAAGTCCCCGGCTGATCATGGGGCAGTAATCCACTTAAACTTGTTTCAATCCAACCGCGTACTTCCAGCGGTGCCAACATGAGTGCTTATCATATGTCGGAAAAACTTGATTGTTGTAAAAGTAAAAACATGTTCTAATACCACAATGAATCAAATTCTGTATTTATGAGTAACACTTGTTCTAGTACCACACTGAATTAAATGATATATTTATAAGTAACACTTGTTCAGGTTCCTAGAATGAAGCCCGACAAACTTTGCGAAAAGAAGTGACTTTCCTTGACCCTTATTCAAGGTCACAGAGTTCAAATTATTTTAAAATGTTAATACATTTTCTTCTGACTAACTAAAAGGGACAGAAGGATAGTGTTTGGCTAATAGGTTTGTTAGATAACATCCGACAAAGTTTGTGGAAGAAAATAACCTTGACTTTTATTTAAGGTCATAGTTGTGTAATTTGTTAAAACCTTAAAGCAACATCTTCTGCCTAATCAAACTGCACAAAAGCATTATATTTGGTTAATAGGTATCTGCGATGAACCCGACAAAATTTGAAAAAAAAACATATTCAAGGTCAAAGGGTCAAATTTGTCAAAACTTGCAATAGACATTATGGTAAACCAGAAGCCCGACAAATTTCGAGAAAGGAAGAAATGACATTTACCTATAAACCAGGTAATAACTGTGACACTGTTTAGAGATGAGTATCAGAAGGTCTTTGTCGTGGGAAATGGTTAAAAATGATTGGATGTGCTCACTTTGAAAACCAATGTTGTAAGTGTTAATGTATTTGTGTTAAACACTGATTCTATTTTTGACAAACATAGAATACCATGTGAGCGACATTGGAGGAGAGGGGGAGTGTGTATTGAAAGTCATGAAATATATATATATGATTTATCCGATTATCCGATACTACAGTTTTTAAGAACTGTCTTCATCAGAGTTTATAATGAATCTATATATCCCCTTAAATTAGATTACACACACCGATACATGTGTGGCAAACATGATTTTTTTTACAAACACCATTAACAAGATATCCTTTTAACTAATAAGCCTTCAGATAAACGTCATTGCGGTTTAGATTTCATGACTGATGTTGCTCAAAATTTTGAACTTTTGGAAGGCATACATACCGTTGGAGACACTTTCTTCATCAACAGGTTCTTCTTAGACTCGTGTGTAATGGAGTCCTCTGACATGGACCTTGGACGCTGCTTTGAAAGACTCTGATAATAATTTGGAATCACATTTGCCTCCCCAACAACAGTCACAATGCCTTCGACTTCAAAGAATTGTTTCATCCATTCTTGAAAATATCGAGGATATCATCCATCACCACTTGCATGTTCCTATGCGAATGTGGTATTGCAGATCAAATCAATGACATCAATGATAATTCAGTAATAATATTTGTTATGCAAAAAATACATGTTATTTGCTGCTGTAAATAGGCTGAACTGTTCTATATAATGCATTACCTATTTATGATTACAAGCAATGTTTTGTATTTGTCAGGAGTTCAATATCACACCATCCATTTCCTGGTGTCTTGTGCTGTTTACTGATAGAAAACTACTATTAAAAATAATGATGACGTTTTTATCAAAATTGACTTAACCCTATCTAAGAAAGTAAAATACTGAACAAAATCACACATTTTAAACAGTGCACACATTTCTATTTTTAAACGATAATTTCATAACATGAGAAAGTAGGATGAACAAAAGAAGTAGTAAAATGTATCATTTTGTTTACGCATTCCTTTGAAGAAAAATCAGCCACATAAGATATACATAAAATAACTTCGTCTCAATGTTTTAAAGGGGGCATTTATCAACTTTTAATCATCAATCTTGGGGAAGAAGATCAGTTGTAAAAAATCCTTATATGTTTTTTCTTTTAGATGTCAAAACCAATTATTGAATATGTCACCAAATAACCAGACTAAAGAGAAATCATGAAAAGAAACATGTATTTATATGTCTACATAAGCAGTATAACACTAAAAACTGATATACAACATAAATGACTTGGTTTCACCGGATATTCTGATTCAATAAGTTGATATGCAAACAGCTGTGGCTACTATATTTTTTCTCATTTAATGTGATAGGTGAGTCGCAAAATGACATGATTGTCACTGGCCAATCTTCAACTTTCGTCATACCTTGATAATTTGTCACATTGATATGAAACGCATGTTTAAAGCTTGTTCTCGGTGTTTTAGACACGATTTCTAATCATTTTCTGAATTAAGATCAAGGTTACTTTAAAAAAAGTATTTCTGTCTGCTACCCCTTTTACTTATAACATAGGCATAATTTTGACATATTTTATTCCAAACTAGTTTACTTACTGGTACGTTAGGTATAGTAATGTTTTGGCATGTCTTTCAACTAAGGTAGTAGCGAACATTGAAAATGTTCATCTCTTTTTATGATTTTAGGGAGTATAGAAGATAATACATTTTTCTGAATCCTTTGGATCAAGTTAAAGAAAAAGTGTTTCCGTCTTCTTAACTCTATTTATGTATTAGGTAACTTATGTAGAATCACATCAGCTCACAAATAATTCATTCAAAACTTGTCCATGTAGGTATAGTATATTCATGTTCAAGTACAACAAATGACTTTTCATGAAAAAAATCAAGAAGAAAGATACCATGTGTTCCGGAAGAGTAAGTGTTTTCTGCTTCATGGCCGACACCGGCAATGTCATCCCATGTAGGAAATATTACATTCTCACATGAGAACGAAGTACTAATATACAACAAGGGAACCAACATACAAAAAACTAACCAGCCTCAAACACGTCAAGCGTCATATCGCACAAAGATATAGAATATTTCTCAATACGATATTTCTCTCACTGGGCAGCCATCTACTATCTTGATATTTCCCTAAGGATTCACAGGGATAGTAAAGATATTTCTTAAAATTCTCTCGCTGTTTGTACATATTTTATATACAATTTGTTGATCCTTTTCTAAATTTTTAAATCAAAACTGATGAAAAATTATCCCTGTCTGCTACACTTTTTCAAGAATTATGTAAAATATACCAAATCAATTTGCATTGATGAAAAAATTATCCCTGTCTGGTACGCTTTTTTGCAAGAATTATGGCAATTATGCTAAATCAATTCACAAGTCGGGCATACATGTTATTCAAAACTGGTTTATCGTTAGGATAATAGCAACCATTTAAACCACTTTGAAAATTCAGGCCAAATCAGCAATAGTTGACGATGTTATCGCACTAAAAAGTAATAAGAAAATAATGTGTCGTTCTACGGAGCCCGTTAACTGACATGCTCCATGTTTATTTTATTTCGTTTTTTCGAAATATTAATTCGTTTATTAGAAATATTATTTCGTTTTTTCGAAATAATAATTCGTTTAAACGAAATATTATTTCGTTTTTTCGAAATATTAATTCGCTTTTTCGAAATATTAATTCGTTTTTTCGAAATAATAATTCGTTTTTTCGAAATAATAATTCGTTTTTTCGAAATAATAATTCGTTTAAACGAAATATTATTTCGAAAAAACGAATTATTATTTCGAAAAAACGAAATAAAGTAAGTATGGAGCATGTCAGTTAACGGGCTCCGCATCGTTCCATACGTATTTGAACAAATGTTTTCATAATAAGATATTAACCGAAGAATCCCTCCGTGGGTCATCCTGCAACAGGTTATTTTGAAATCTTGGAGGCACCTGGGAAAAATCAAAGGATTCAATAAACTTCACATTTTATTTTGTTCTATAGTACCTGAGGATTTTAGAAGAACGTCCAATATAAGTGTACCTTCGGAAGATCTATCTGACTCTTTTATTTTGTTTGTTTGTTCAGACTGATATGAATATCGTTTTCATTGCTGCCTATAGTTGTTTGGTGGAGGATGTCTGGCTGGAGGGATCTACATCCTGATGGACAAGAGTGAGATCCTGGTACTGACCAGGAGTGCCACCAGTTCCCTCAATGTTGATGACGTCGTGACACCATCACTGATAGAAACGGCCGCTTATGTCTTCATAGGGCTGGGTGGCTTCGTCTTTATAACGTCGTTGATGGGCTTCTGTGGAGCATGCTGCGAGAACAACAAGTGTCTGATAATAGTAGGTATCAATCTGTACCTCGTACGGGCATTATATCGACATCCTAGGTCCTAAAGGGAGTCGAACAATTTAGGGAAATAGTAAGACACTACATGTTTATAAAATGTTGATATTGTCAAGCTTAAAATATCAAAATATTCGAGTTGTGTTCCATTTTGAAAAATCAGAAAAGCAAAGTGATGACGTCGAAAGATCTATAAATATCACATATGAACGTTGTGTGATAAGTAAACTCTGAAAACGCCGTTTGATATATTTCTTTAATTTAATTACCAATAATAAAATAATTAGACTATCTTAATTTGATTAAATCCTTGATCCAAATGCACTCTATGTGTCAGAATACAAAATTCAATTCGCCAAATACTAAAACCTATTTTGTTTTTTGCAGTATATTGTTATTGTAGGTACCATTCTGTTAGCACAAGGTACAGCGGTGGTTCTGTCAGTTATCTACAAGGACCAGGTAGGTATCTTCATGTACCAGTTAGGGACCAACAGGGCTTCATGTACCATTTTGAGGCAAACGTGTGGTTTTATGTACCTGTCAGAGGTTAATCGGTTTTTAAAGAAAATTATAAACAAGCCTTCACGAACCTATTATGCGTAAGGTAAGGTTCTTTGAACACCAGGTGAAAATATATGTCTTTGAATAAAGTCTTCATTTTTAAAACAGTTCGACTTAAACTGGTAAATTCAAAGAAAAACAAACCGGCAGTCAACAGCCATTTCTAGTCAACAATTGACGCGTTCACTAAAGAGTTTTACTCTCTCCTGTAACATAACCCCACAGGTAGGAGGTAGGAACTGTGCCTGCTGTCTCCATTAGACAACAGGTGACTACATATGTAGTGTGGTCTTTGTGAACAACCATTTTCTCTAATGTCTACCTTGACACTTGAGATCATGTTTTGCCTTTAGTTAAGCTTTCGCCCATGTGAAGGCGGCTGTGGATTTATTCTTCGAGACATACCCACAATCTATACAAATGGTATTACTCATTCTTACTTAAGGCACAGCGTCGTGGTAGTGTAACGACTGGTTTGCCCATATTGTGTCTATTGTCAGTATACTTCAGTGTGGTAAAACTATAAAATCTACATCAGTTCCGTAAGTTTGATACTTACTTATATCGTAGCCTTTCACACATAACACCTTCAAGTGCGCCTGCAGACACTAAGAGACGTTCGTATATAAAACAAACTATTTCTCCAGAAGGCGTTTAAAGTTGTCAAACTATTCTGTAGGTATACGTTCTGGAGATTAATATTACGAAGACAATGGTTCTACCTAATGACCAATAGTGTAATTACTATAATGTATATCTACAGATAACCGCGTATTCTGGTCGATCGTCACTTAATCTGCCAACCTGGTAACAAGCAGAAATAAAAATATTCCTCTCGACAGACTCGACTAAGAACTGAGACTTCAAATTAACGTTCTATTCGAGAGGCTGCAGTTTCCGGTGCAGTTAATCGGCAAGGAAAAATCGAGAAACGAGACGTTCTAGAACTTCCGTGTCTTCAAATTACACCATTTAATTTTATTTTCTGTCGTTGATTTTTATCAAAATGGCTATATTTAAGTTCGTACTTTCGGTGAATCCAAAGACATAACATGAAAATTACCTTGACATCCAAAATGAAAGTATTGTGATCAATAATGATGTTAAACAGGGATGAGAAATGAACTTACCTTTTGGTATTGGGAGAGTCATTAAGACCTCGGATGAACAACAAAATGATCGAGGCTAAAAACAATACCGACATATGTACAGAAATTCAAACTCCAAATCAATGAAAAGATTGTAAAATAATAATAAGAAAAACAAATAAACAAACAAACAAAATTTACTTCAAGACTCTTGAAAAACTTTACGGGACCAGGTGTTCCTGAGTCGTAAGTGTTTTCTGCGTCATCGACGACACTCACTTTGTAAATCTTAGTGATTCCATGTAAGTAATGTCTCGTTCACAGATGAGAATTTGAAATAAATCCTCGAATTGGACCACTTGGTCCTACTTCCCATGAAATAAATCGTAAGGTTCTTAAAGACGTACTATCACTGGAAATAACAGAGTATGCTCTGGTGACCGTTCATCATAATCAGTGAGTAGATTCTTGGACTATCATTTCAAGTTTATCTCAACAAAAATACATATATACATGTACTTAAACTTGTATCCATCCTCAATACTCCAGAAGTTACGCTCACTATTGCTCTTTGCACACCTGGAACATATCATTGCAAAACTGAAGAGCACAAGTGGATTAATTTGATTGGTCTAGAGCGGGATTCAGAAGAAAAAATCTGGCCAATCACAGACTGATAAGCTACTTAGAAGATTACAAAGTAGCGACACCCAACTTGAAAGCAAATACAATATTCCAGTTTGTGACATTCGAGGTTTGATGCACACCAACGGAGCAAACTAGTCTTCCCGTCTTGTCCACAAGGTGTCGCACACAGAACCACCCGGGGCTGTAGGGTGTGGTAGTAAGCGTAACGAGTATCGAGGATGACATTTCTTCAAATGTTGTTGTGAAGGCAATCGAAGCGATCAGTCCAATTATTCAGATTACCAGTCATGCTTATTTTAATGTTAGACATCAGTTTCTTGATAAGAACGCTTTATTTGTAGTTTGAGACGTATGCCCGTGATAACCTTAAGGCGTTACAACAGACCCGCTACAAAGGTCCATACGATACGTCCGATATTGTCAGTCTCGCCTTTGACATCGCCCATATCTATGTAAGTATTTAACAGTATCCTAGATTGTTTCCCATGTATATGATTTCTTCGTCGTTTAGTGAATGGATTCAGAAATGTATTTTGAAAGACATTAACTACCGTAACAGGATTTGGAAACACGTAATGAAATTTTGACTTTTTGTGTGTAATGGCTTAAAAACGTAAAAAAAAAATATATATCAAATGCTCATGATCAACTTTCTGTTAAACACGAAGTAATATATTTGCAGTGAAGGCTAGTTTCCTTTCATAATCCTTCCACGTGTCCACGAACCAATCAAAATGATATGTCGTCATATTAGCCACTTATGTCTATAATGTCTCGGCAGTGAATCTGAATAGAAAATATAGTAGATTTATAAAAAAACCACATTGCTTCTCGTCTCAATATCATATATGTGTTGTAGTTTCAATGCTGCGGCGTTGACAATGGGACGGAATACGCCTCCATTTCAAACTGGAACACGACTTACGCTTACGACGCAGGTGGCGGAAGTTACGTGGTGGGCGTGGCCACAATACCTGCAACTTGCTGCGAGTTCTCTAACATGGCTCTCTTCCCAAGTGATATTACAGGATTCCTCAACTCTATGACCAATAACACGTGTCCCATTACACAATCGAGTTCATATTCGTCAAAGGTAAAGATTTGAGTTTTTCATCCAAATTAGTGTACTGCCAATATTTTGAACGAAATGAAAATGTTACATTGTTAGTTCAGTTCCATTGTTGGTTCATGTTTGAATATTCACATTAAGGCTACTACAGGAGACTGCACCTGAGTTTGTTTATGACATTCCATGTCGCTGACAAGCTAATAAAAATGCACATCTTTATTCTCTCTCCCTTATTCTTCTCGTAGGAGTGAGCAAAGGGACCAGTGTTTAAATGGGACTGACGTATAGACATGCTCTAGCTTTTGTAAATATGTTGTGATGAAATGACTTATTGCACACTTAGAAGTATGCAAGTTTTCCCGCCCACCTTAATTCAATTGAAATATTCAGTAAGCGGTAGTTTGATTAATTATTGCAAACGTTTACCAGAATATGACTCCTTATGGGATGCTTGATTGACTATTACAAACGTTTACCAGAATATGACTCCTTATGGGATGCTTGATTGACTATTACAAACGTTTCCCAGAACATGACTCCTTATGGGATGTTTGATTGACTATTACAAACGTTTCCCAGAACATGACTCCTTATGGGATGCTTGATTGACTATCACAAACGTTTCCCAGAACATGACTCCTTATGGGATGTTTGATTGACTATTACAAACGTTAACCAGAACATGACTCCTTATGGAATGCTGTCAAGGTGACGGAGCGTTTAAGAATGAGATAAAGTGATTCAGATTGTTCCGACGAACAAAACTACATCTAACGACTCTTTTACAATATTACAACAAATAGGGGGTTAAATTTCAATAGAGGTTTTAGATGGAGGAAGTGCACGGCTATTGTGAACTCTTTCAAAATCTTGACTGAAAACATGCGTCATTATCATGTTGTTAAGGAGTCCCATGCACTATGTTTTCTTTACTTCGTTACCGGTATTAGTATTACGTTACGAAGTGCTTTCTGTATTTCAGGGTTGTTATGAGGCTATCAAGGACCGTTTTAGCCAGTACTTCAATATTGTCATAGGTGTAGGTGCCGGAATCGCGGGGATGGAGGTAGGTTCAATTCCTCAGAAATCAAAAAATATCGTATATAATTCTGTAGTTCTCAATTTCTGTTCAGTTGTTGAAGGATTAAATCGATTATACTCACATTTTGTAACTCTCTATGGAAAAAACAAGCAAGATAAGACCAGCATCGGAAGAAAAATCATTTATCTGTTTGTAATAAAAGTAGTGACACGAAACCATCAAACAGATGTGTTTATATTTATCGATGTAATTTCAAAGAATAAGATAATTCGTTTGTCACGATAACAGGGGAAATTCAATGTTAAGAATACTAGTATAGTCTGGGGATTATTGAACATCATTAAAGAAAAGCTTCGTCATGCTGAGAAAAACAGAGCTGACAAGATGGCGAGACAGAAACATTACTGATGTAATCTACCGAACATATGATACAGCATTAAAGCGCCGAGGAGTTCCGCGGGGGATACTATCACTATGTAACGATTTTAACTTAACTAGTTCCATAGCATGTCAAACAAAAGCAAAAAGACGGTCAGACCGACATTATATAAATGTATAAGAACTTTCTAACACGTTGTTGGGGAGTATATATGTAGATATGATAACAGCAATGTTTTAAGAGAGTGTAACAATGACGCGTATATGGTTACAGATAATGCAAGTACGTGCACTTTGGTAGAAAGTAAGGAGCAAACGTTTCCATTGATTTGGAATGTTGTAAAGTATACTTTTGAATTCAGTGGACAGCTTTCAATAAAAAACCCTTTGTTTCAAGGCTTGTACAAAACAACATGTAGAAGTGTACTAGACGTCCAAATAGCCGGAGAATAAAAAGAGAATAAAAATATAAAAAAGTAAATATTGCTGGATTAAAATAGATCAGATCCATGGATCATTATCTCTAAGATTTACATCTGAAACAAATGAATTATTAACTTACCAGTAAGTTTACAGAAAGTGATATATAAGATTTAATAGAAACAAACGAGTTATATAGTAAACTCCACGGGATGTTAACGAAACGCCCGGCAACCAAGAACTTCATTTTGAAAATATCCCATGAACAGTGTACTGAAAGGAATGGTTTATTTACACAACATATAAAAGGCCCATAAAGACAAAACTATTAGGGAGTCTTATCTCTTCTCAAGTATAGAACTGATTTAGAACACATGAGACAGTTATTGGGGAGTTTTAATATCGTACAATAACTTCAAGATGTATGACAGTTAAGAATTCAATATCGGGATATTTAAAATAAATCTTTAATTGGAATGTTTTGAAATGGGTGTTTGCTATGATAAATTACATGTATATTTATAACCTTCCAGGGAATATACCAGCGTGTTAGTTCTAATATATTGTAAACAAAACTGTATTAAGTAATGTCAAATATTTTTATACTCTCTAGATGCGTTCTAGAATGTTTTTGTCTGGGTAAACAGAACCAGAAAAATGGAGCGAGAACTGTTGAAATTGATTAAAATAATCTTGTGCACATTGACACAAACATATTCCGGCTTGTGAAGATGTGTTATGATTAATCTGACTTGATTCAAAATTAGATAAATTTAAATAAGAATTGATAAAAAGGTTAAAAAAAAAAGAAAAGAAGAAAATTATAGAACCCTAAAAAGAAAAGCAGGACACAGTAAAACAGCACACATCCTTATTAAGTTGGCTGGAGTAAAGACAAAAATATACATCGTTTTCACAAGCTGCGCAGAATGTTAACTTGTCTCGCTGATTGTGTGTATTGTTCTGTGCGGAATAATAAAACGACGATATGATTCTTATCCTTCAAATACAAATCTTTATGTTTACTATTGTATTATTGTTTGGTATAAAATCAAAAATAATATCACGTGTTTTATTTTATTTTTTAGCTTTTGGGTGTCATTGCCGCGTGCTGCTTGATAAAGAAGGAAAAGGACGAGAAAGACCAGAATGATGAAAAGGACGATTAAGATTCCATGTATCATCCATGTTTGGATGAGGGACGGGGTCCACGTCGCTGGTTGGGGTTAATCATTATGTAATGGTTCACAGTGGCGATCGGAAAGGGGAGAGACAGGCGCTGGCGTCTGTCTATTGTATAATGAGGGGATTAAGTCCTTCATTTTGATCATGATTTTCAAAGTGATAGTTTTGATGTTCTGTAAAGATTTAATTGTTAAATAATTAAATGCAATCTGATATTCCTTCTGGAAAATTAAGATATGAGGATGAAATAACTGAGTATAGCCATGTCATTTTGTTGGACCAGCTAAGAGTTTGTCTTCATCGTTAAAAATAAAAACAGATAGAAGAAGACAAATGTTTAAACTCTATCTCAGACAAATGTATTTTTCTTTCTTTTCGTTTTCTTTTTGCCTTTTTTTCAATTTGCCTATAATTGACCTAGAACATTTTGTTAAAAGTTAAATAACCAGAACAGAAATTCCGGTTGATTTGAGTTATATCCTCCAACGAGTTCCTCAACAACAACAAGTACTACTACTTACTATCACCACCATCACCACTACTACTACCTACTTCTACAACTACTACCACTTCAACCACTTCTTCATACAAACAACAACCTGTGTACGGATCCCTCCCATTGTTCTCTTATAACTTTGCTGTGGGAGCAGACAAGGTACATAAGCATGAAAGTACAGTATACGGAATTACAGCCTCCACGCAATTAAGACCGACTTCAGTCCCCATAAAGCCTCATATATCTTTGTTTGGTATTACACCACCTCACAATTAAGACCGACCTCAGTCTCCACAAAGCCTCATATATCTTTGTTTGGTATTACACCACCTCACAATTAAGACCGACCTCAGTCCTCGTAAAGCCTCATATGTCTATGTTTGGTATTACACCACCTCACAATTAAGACCGACCTCAGTCACCGTAAAGCCTCATATGCCTATGTTTGGTATTACACCACCTCACAATCAAGAACGACCTCAGTCCCCGTGAAGCCTCATATGTCTTTGTTTGGTATTACACCACCTCACAATCAAGAACGACCTCAGTCCCCGTAAAGCCTCATATGCCTATGTTTGGTATTACACCACCTCACAATCAAGAACGACCTCAGTCCCCGTGAAGCCTCATATGTCTTTGTTTGGTATTACACCACCTCACAATCAAGAACGACCTCAGTCCCCGTAAAGCCTCGTATATCTTTGTTTGGTATTACACCACCTCACAATTAAGACCGACCTCAGTCACCGTAAAGCCTCATATGTCTTTGTTTGGTATTACACCACCTCACAATTAAGACCGACCTCAGTCCCCGTAAAGCCTCATATGTCTTTGTTTGGTATTACACCACCTCACAATTAAGACCGACCTCAGTCCCCGTAAAGCCTCATATATCTTTGTTTGGTATTACACCACCTCACAATTAAGACCGACCTCAGTCCTCGTAAAGCCTCATATGTCTGTGTTTGGTATTACACCACCTCACAATCAAGAACGACCTCAGTCCCCGTAAAGCCTCGTATATCTTTGTTTGGTATTACACCACCTCACAATTAAGACCGACCTCAGTCCCCGTAAAGCCTCATATGCCTATGTTTTGTATTACACCACCTCACGATTAAGAACGACTTTCACTTTCTATAATGCTTATATGTCTTTGTTTTCTATTAGACCACATAAACCTCGATATGTCTTTGTTTTGTATTAGGACACCTCACAATTAAAATCGGTTTCTTTCAGTACCCGTGAAGCCTCGGTATGGCGTTGTTGATGTATTTATCGCTATGACGACTACATTGCTATCAAGACACTTCGCAGTTAAGACCTGTTTTTAAAAGTTCTTAAGATCAGTTTTGAATTCAATTTCACTTTACTAACAAAACCACCGACCTGTTCCTGGTGTCTTTTCCACGGTGTACCTCTGTCAGGTATTGGATTAGTAAGGTACATTAAGGTGCCAAACCAGCGAAGTCTCTGGCCAAACTGACTACTTGGATGTAATTATTACTTAGTACTCTATATCTAATGTTGTGATACCTACATAATAGTTTAATGACTGGGGAAAAAGGGACAAAAATGGCCGTAAGGGTACGATGTTGGCTTCGTCATACTCGCTGAGGTTATACGTCCCTGATTGTACATATTGTCGACAATAGAACACTTAAAGCTGAAACGGATTATATTTTAATATATTTTCCTTGAACTAGAAAGAAAGTCACACGGACACTAATTCATTTTAATGTCAGTTTTAGAGAGAAAATCTCACAAAATTAATTTGTAAAGAAGGTATTTTCTTTTTCGTTTTTATTCCGCGACGTAAAACGTCAAGTGCAATGGTACCGATATCAATATTATTGAAGGAGTTGTTTCCCTTGCAACAGCAGACCGAAACTTTTCCCGCCAACATACGATGGTGTGCTGTAGTATTAGGCTACAATACAATAATCTCCGGCAGCTTCAACGATTGACCAGTATGGTAGGGTTTACCTGTGTTCCGAATGTAATGCGGTCAGACTTAATGGTCAATTTGTTTATCGATAAGTTGATTGTTGCACTATTTATTGAGCAATGAAATACAACAAGTGGACATTTAAACAGGAAGTAAGAAGGGCCATTCGGAGGTAGATAGGACGGGGTTCGCTCAAGCTTGCAAGTTAATGGCTGTCGATTTATAGTGTAGTATGGTGCGCATACCTCGACAGCTTCATCTGAAATTAGAAAAAAATACTGCATGTCACCAAAAACATTTAAGGTAAGGTAAGGCACGATTAAAATTAAAAACCCAGAAAATATTGAATTTTTCTTTTTTTTTAATTTCTGAACAGCAAAAACCGTGTTCAGCATTTTGACTCATTGCCTCACAAACAATCATCTACTATATGGTTTTGTGTGTACACATTGTGCTTACCGGGTCTAATACAGTTCCTGATACAATCTGTCACTTCTGATTTAATTTTGCCTTTTGTACAACATTGCCTAAGTGACCAGACTCTCTGTTAAGATCTCGGATTGAAATTCTGTTTCAATATTATTTAATCTCAAGACATTAAAACTTTACTCTGATTTTATCTTTTTTATCACAGTTGTCAGTGTCTGATTTTTCATGCCATACTGTTAACAGATAACAGCAGTGTAGTTCTTTGTCATTGTCCAAATCGATGATCAATTTTCATATCAGGAAACAATAAAATCAAGATTTTACAACTTCCATTCTTCTGGCTTGTTTTCATGGTGATCAGGGTTAAATATTGTTTTGCATATTGAATTGCTTATATCTTTGGCACAGGTTTATAAATGTGTGTTGATTCTCTAGAAGTCAAACTCTCTGACCCTCCCGGTATAGGAGGGAGATTTCAGAGTCCCAATCCACTGTGTTCTGGCATAACAAATAATTTCCATGTAATCTACTAGAAAGAGGACTTTATAACATCATGTAATTATTAGGTACTAGTTTGTTGCAAGGTGGCCTAAATTTATGGTTTTCTCAATTTTAATGACTATTCCAGACATCTCTCCATCAAATCTCTGATGTAGTAAACTCTGACTACAACAATCTCCTGCAGGAAAATTCCCCAATATTGGCAAGTATATATCCAAAACCATCTGCTTAAGAAAACTTTCATGAATGTGGTCAAGTTTCTGATCAAACCTTGAGAATAAATGACCAATGGGAGAATCGGAGAATCATCTCTAGTTTTTCAAGAGACCTTGTCAGCCTAATTATAACTATCAAATGAATAGTTTTGATTGAATATACTTGACGTTTCAAAGAAATTTGTTGTAAGGTGAACAAATGTTGCTGATAAATGTTAACAATTAGCAGAATCTATATTTGGATTACTGTGTAGCTTGGACATTTCAGTATTTTATGAAATTCTTGTGTTCTGTATGAGCCCAGACAGGATATAACAGGATTCCTAATACAGCATAGGAACCTATTACAGCTTATCTTGTATACTACACAGTTATCTTTCTATTTTGCGTTGTACAGTGTATACGCTTATTTTACATTCTATAAATATAAGATTTCTAAGGATACAATTCTTCTCCTGTTGTTATGCTGGCTTTGTACCCTATACGTCCAATCTCTTTAGATTACAGTACATGTTGATCTTTACATGGGGTTATGTAAATAGCAAACAGGAAGAACCATATATAGGTTTTGGTTTGAAGCATCAAAATGAAATTGGTGGGCTGAGATATTTCATTTGTGCATGTAAGTTTTTTTATAGGGAAAACATTTCCTCATATGGAATCTCTGTCTGGGCAAAGAAAAACTAATTACTCTTCTTAATAAGTGTTATAAGGCATGTGATCAGTTCACATGTGACCTTGAGACAAACCACTAAGTCTTTTTCATGCAGTACATTTTTCACGTCAAAGTATCCAGGAACCTTCATGAAAAACCAAAGTGAAAAATTGGAAGGTTTTCATGTAAAGTTGAAAAGTCAATAAGTTTAAAAGAAATTTTCAGTACTGTATAAGAAGTATTTTTTGATGGGTTCAATTCTTGGAGTTTTTGGTTTGCAAAAAGGGTGTATTTTTTTCATGCACAAGTAAGTGATGAAATGGACTGTATTTTTCTAAACTAGTTTTATTTTTATGATATCCATTTTTTCTTAGGTCAACTGACCAGAAGGGTCAGGATGACTTGAAGCCATCATATGTCATCTGTCGTCATGCACTGTGGGCTCTTCACTGTCTGTCCTCCGATGTGTGTAAACTTTCTATTCAAATAGCTTCTTCTCAATAAACAAACGATCTTCAAATTACTTCTTCTCAACAAACAAAAGATACATGGCTCTGATTTTTGGCCTGTAGCATGCTGGAAGGAAGGGCTGCTAAGTTTGTTAAAATGAATGACCTTGATTTACTTTCAAGGTCACAGGTGTCATAGGTGTTGAGATTTGCAAAAAACTGCTTCTCAATAACAAAAGGCCCTTGGTGCGGATATTAATTTGACCTGCAGCTTGCTTTGCTGAAGGGCTTTTAAGTTACCTTGAACCACTTTCATGGTCACAGAGGTCAAATGTGTAAAAACCTTCAAATGACTTCTTCTCAATAAGCAGAAGGATATGAAAGTTGCTGATATTGGACCTGCAGCATGTTTGTGCAAATAAATGACCTTGACTGACTTTCAGAGTCACAGGGTTCTAACATATTCTAACACTTCTTCTTAATTATCAAAAGTTAAAAAATATTGATATTGGTGCTGTAACATAATTGGATGAAGGGCTATAAAATTTATTCAAATGATTGACCTTGACCCACTTTCAAAATCACTAGGGTCAGACATGTTCAGAACTGAATTTTCATCAAGCAATAGAACCTTGATAATGTTATTTGTGTATTAACATGCTTGAGGAATAAGATTTCAAGTTTACAGATAATGACTTTATAAACCGACAAACTAATCTGTGTAAGCTGTCGAACAGGTAAGCAACTTGGTCCTCTTCTTATTGATTCTATTCCATCCTTGAAAATAATGAAAAATCAAAATATAGAACCCCTGGAAGATATCAAACTATACAATGAATCACATTTTACTATATAATGAATGACACTAGGAACGGATCATGTATAAGTCTGCCGGATTCATTTCTGACTGCAATTTTGAGGAGATATCTGTGTTTTTTTTCAAACCAGAATCATGAAATATCGAGGCTTATTTCAGTGGTCTTACACTATTAGCAAAATGATCAAATTATTTTCTGGTTTCCATGAATTATATTTAAAGGACTAATGGATATGATGGAAACATGATTAAAAAAATGGCTGCAGGTGTCATTACAATTAACCCAGTTGAACTTTCTTTTAGCGGAAGGTTATTCCAATTTGCTGAAATGGCATGTATCTCGGTTTTACCATTTTTGGTTCAAGAGAACTGTGCAGTGTTGATGCTCGGTCCAACCAATCAATTGGCTATTGGTCAGAAATTATATATTGTTGATGAAAATCTTCTTGTTATCACGGAATTAGCTCTCATTTAATAAAGGACTGTATTGTGTTGGACTCTGTTTGTCAGGCCAGTTGATTGATCCCATTAACTAAACCCAGCTAGCAAATATATTCACTTATCACAAAGTCCCTTATTGAATAGAGCATTCATTATCACTTTCTCCCGAAGATGCATACAATGCTGATGAGGAAAAATACCTGTGGATGACTGGGGTTCAAAAGGTTTATTAGATGAAATACGTAGAATGATAAGATGTATGGTTATGAAATAAGGACTTGAAGCTTGCTCATTTGATGTGATATCAAAATAAATCTTCCCTTATGTAAGATGTTTGGTATCATGCATCACATAACACAAAGATCTCTAGTATCATGTGACACATCACATAAAGATCTCTAGTAGCATGTGTCGCATCACACAAAGATCTCTAGTATCATGTGTCACATCACATAGATCTCTTGCATCATGTGTCACATCACACAAAGATCTCCAGTATCATGTGTCGCATCACACAAAGATAACTAGTATCATGTGTCACATCACATAGTCTTGCATCACACACACAATAATCTATGTGTCACATCATGTGTCACACAAAGATCTCATCACATATCACACAAAGATCTCTAGTATCATGTGTCGCATCACACAAAGATCTCTAGTATTGTGTCGCATCACACAAAGATCTCTAGTAAGATCTCTAGTATCATGTGTCGCATCACACAAAGATAACTAGTATCATGTGTCGCATCACACAAAGATAACTAGTATCATGTGTCGCATCACACAAAGATAACTAGTATTATGTGTCATATCACACTAAGATCTCTAGTATCATGTGTCGCATCACACAAAGATCTCTAGTATCATGTGTCGCATCACACAAAGATCTCTAGTATCATGTTTCATATCACACTAAGATCTCTAGTATCATGTGTCGCATCACACAAAGATAACTAGTATTATGTGTCATATCACACAAAGATCTCTAGTATCATGTGTCGCATCACACAAAGATCTCTAGTATCATGTGTCATATCACACAAAGATAACTAGTATCATGTGTCACATCACACAAAGATAACTAGTATCATGTGTCACATCACACAAAGATCTCTAGTATTGTGTCATATCACACAAAGATAACTAGTATCATGTGTCGCATCACACAAAGATAACTAGTATCATGTGTCGCATCACACAAAAATCTCTAGTATTATGTGTCATATTACACAAAGATAACTAGTATCACGTGTCACATCACACAAAGATCTCTAGTATTGTGTCATATCACACAAAGATAACTAGTATCATGTGTCGCATCACACAAAAATCTCTAGTATCATGTGACACATCACACAAAGATATAGTATCATGTGTCACATCACACAAAGATCTCTAGTATCATGTGACACATCACACAAAGATAATCTGTGTCTCATCACACAAAGATATCATGTGTCATATCACACAAAGATCTCTAGTATCATGTGTCACATCACATAGATCTCTTGCATCATGTGTCACATCACACAAAGATCTCCAGTATCATGTGTCACATCACACAAAAATCTCTAGTATTATGTGTCATATCACACAAAGATCTCTAGTATTGTGTCATATCACACAAAGATCTCTAGTATCATGTGTCGCATCACACAAAGATAACTAGTATCATGTGTCGCATCACACAAAGATCTCTAGTATCATGTGTCACATCACACAAAGATAACTAGTATCATGTGTCACATCACACAAAGATAACTAGTATCATGTGTCATATCACACAAAGATAACTAGTATCATGTGTCACATCACACAAAGATAACTAGTATCATGTGTCATATCACACAAAGATAACTAGTAGCATGTGTCACATCACACTAAGATAACTAGTATCATGTGTCGCATCACACAAAGATAACTAGTATCATGTGTCACATCACACAAAGATAACTAGTATCATGTGTCACATCACACAAAGATAACTAGTATCATGTGTCATATCACACAAAGATAACTAGTATCATGTGTCACATCACACAAAGATAACTATTATCATGTGTCGCATCACACAAAGATCTCTAGTATCATGTGTCGCATCACACAAAGATAACTAGTATCATGTGTCGCATCACACAAAGATAACTAGTATCATGTGTCACATCACACAAAGATAACTAGTATCATGTGTCGCATCACATTAAGATCTCTAGTATTATGTGTCACATCACATTAAGATCTCTAGTATCATGTGTCACATCACACAAAGATATAGTATCATGTGTCACATCACACAAAGATCTCTAGTATCATGTGTCATATCACACAAAGATCTCTAGTATCATGTGTCACATCACACAAAGATAACTAGTATCATGTGTCATATCACACAAAGATAACTAGTATCATGTGTCACATCACACAAAGATAACTAGTATCATGTGTCACATCACATTAAGATCTCTAGTATCATGTGTCATATCACACAAAGATCTCTAGTATCATGTGTCACATCACACAAAGATAACTAGTATCATGTGTCATATCACACAAAGATCTCTAGTAGCATGTGACACATCACACAAAGATAACTAGTATCATGTGTCACATCACACAAAGATAACTAGTATCATGTGTCACATCACACAAAGATAACTAGTATCATGTGTCACATCACACAAAGATAACTATTATCATGTGTCACATCACACAAAGATAACTAGTATCATGTGTCACATCACACAAAGATAACTATTATCATGTGTCACATCACACAAAGATAACTAGTATCATGTGTCACATCACACAAAGATAACTAGTATCATGTGTCATATCACACAAAGATAACTAGTATCATGTGTCACATCACACAAAGATAACTATTATCATGTGTCGCATCACACAAAGATCTCTAGTATCATGTGTCGCATCACACAAAGATCTCTAGTATTAAGTGACTAGTTGGAGCTTCAGTAACAAACACAATGGAGGACTGAACACCTCTGTTTCAATACATTGTAAACCAAATGTCAAAATAAACTTATCTCAATGAACAATTCTTGTACAGTTTAGAAATCTTTATCAATTAAACTTACAAATCTCTGCTAACAGGGAATATGATGATTTTGTCCTAACATTTCTTCTTAAATGTGAAATCATAATGAAAACAAAAAAATTATATATATTATTCAAGAATATTGACTTTTGAGAAAGCAAACAATTTATTTATATTTCACTTTTGATAGAAATAAAGGCAGAATTTTTCCACAGTTACAATTATAAGCTTCAAAGAAGGTGTGTCTATAAGCTATATGTTGTGGCTACATAGCATCACAATGGTGGTGACAACAGACAAACAGACATTGATTGATCTGGACAGAGTTTTCCTATCCTAATTCCGTTTTATTGTAGTTTGAAATTACCGAGCGGACCTAGATAAAAAGTATGTAATGAATGAAAAATTGATTTCCTACTTCTGATACGGAAATTATTATAATCGTTAATGTTTCGTAGGAATTAAGAGTCAATAAATACGTGTGTTTCCTTGGTGATCCCAGGCTTTCACCCCTAATTTATCATAATGGAATCCCAATTTGTTTGATTTGGATTAGTTTATTTTTTGGTGTGAGGTTTTACAACAATGGTCCACTTGCAATTCCACATTTCTGTTTTAATAAAATAGAAATTTGTGTGAAAAGATTTCCGAATTTACATGGAGAATAAATTATCAGAAAGAGTAGAAATTTCAGAACTAACGTAAATTGATTAAAGAATCAATTGAGCTGCGTCCAGTGTGTGATGAAGTGTGAAGCTAACTGACTGTTAGGTCATTAGAGAATCAGTTTACCCGTAGTATATTGAATAAATCTCATTTAAATGCTTTAATCAGTCGCAGCTAATATCTACAATGAATGATCAGTAATCTGTGTCACAGATTTTCCGTGATTTTCCTTCAGGCATTTACAATCATTTTTATTATTGTGCATACAGCCATAAATAGCAGTAGTCGAAGCACACACAGTTTGAAATATTGTTAACATGAAGTGTACAAGGATTAACACAAACAAAGATTTACAGGCTTATGTCATATTCAATAGGCATTACATGTAGTCACAAATGCCCTTACAAAAGTCACACCTGAAGGTTTACCAATATTCACACCAGAGGGTTTACATGTAGTCACAGTGAATTACAGGTAATCACATGTAGGGACTTAAAGGTAGATATCACTATGAGAATTACAGGTAATCACATGTAGGGACTTATAGGTAGACATCACTGTGAGATTTACAGGTAGTCGCAGTGAATTACAGGTAATCACATGTAGGGACTTATAGGTAGACATCACTGTGAGATTTACAGGTAGTAGCAGTGAATTACAGGTAATCACATGTAGGGACTTACAGGTAGACATCACTGTGAGATTTACAGGTAGTCACAGTGAATTACAGGTAATCACATGTAGGGACTTAAAGGTAGACATCACTGTGAGATTTACAGGTAGTCACAGTGAATTACAGGTAATCACATGTAGGGACTTATAGGTAGACATCACTATGAGATTTACAGGTAGTCACACATTGAGAATGACAGGTGGTTACAAATAGCAGTTTTGAGTAGTCACACAGTGATTAACAAGTAGTCACGCATGGCAATTTTCATGTAAGTCCTACATGGAGACAGACAGGCTAGGCCCATATGGCAATTTATAGATTGTCACCCATGGCAATTTACCTTAGATTCACCTGAAGATGATTTACAGGTTGTCACACAAAGTAACTTATAGGTAGACTCACATTGAGATTTACAGGTAGTCTCACATGGCAATTTACAGGTAGTCACATATGGTGATTTACAGGTATTTACACACAGAGTTTAACAAGTAGTAATAAACATTTAGATTGACAGGCGGTAACAAATAGAAATTTTGAGTCGCCCAGTGATTTAACAAGTATTCACGCATCCCAATTTACAGGTATTCACACATGGAAATTTACAGGTATTCACACATGGAAATTTACAGGTATTCACACATGGAAATTTAAGGTATTCACACATGGAAATTTAAGGTATTCACACATGGAAATTTAAGGTATTCACACATGGTATTCACACATGGAAATTTACAGGTATTCACACATGGAAATTTAAGGTATTCACACATGGTATTCACACATGGAAATTTACAGGTATTCACACATGGAAAATTACAGGTATTCACACATGTAAATTTAAGGTATTCACACATGGAAATTTACAGGTATTCACACATGGAAATTTACAGGTATTCACACATGGAAATTTAAGGTATTCACACATGGAAATTTACAGGTATTCACACATGGAAATTTACAGGTATTCACACATGGAAATTTACAGGTATTCACACATGGAAATTTACAGGTATTCACACATGGAAATTTAAGGTATTCACACATGGAAATTTACAGGTATTCACACATGGAAATTTACAGGTATTCACACATGGAAATTTAAGGTATTCACACATGGAAATTTAAGGTATTCACACATGGAAATTTACAGGTATTCACACATGGAAATTTAAGGTATTCACACATGGAAATTTAAGGTGTTCACACATGGAAATTTAAGGTATTCACACATGGAAATTTACAGGTATTCACACATGGAAATTTAAGGTATTCACACATGGAAATTTACAGGTATTCACACATGGAAATTTACAGGTATTCACACATGGAAATTTAAGGTATTCACACATGGAAATTTAAGGTATTCACACATGGAAATTTAAGGTATTCACACATGGTATTCACACATGGAAATTTACAGGTATTCACACATGGAAATTTAAGGTATTCACACATGGTATTCACACATGGAAATTTACAGGTATTCACACATGGAAATTTACAGGTATTCACACATGGAAATTTAAGGTATTCACACATGGAAATTTACAGGTATTCACACATGGAAATTTACAGGTATTCACACATGGAAATTTAAGGTATTCACACATGGAAATTTAAGGTATTCACACATGGAAATTTACAGGTATTCACACATGGAAATTTAAGGTATTCACACATGGAAATTTAAGGTGTTCACACATGGAAATTTAAGGTATTCACACATGGAAATTTACAGGTATTCACACATGGAAATTTAAGGTATTCACACATGGAAATTTACAGGTATTCACACATGGAAATTTACAGGTATTCACACATGGAAATTTAAGGTATTCACACATGGAAATTTAAGGTATTCACACATGGTATTCACACATGGAAATTTACAGGTATTCACACATGGAAATTTAAGGTATTCACACATGGTATTCACACATGGAAATTTACAGGTATTCACACATGGAAAATTACAGGTATTCACACATGTAAATTTAAGGTATTCACACATGGAAATTTACAGGTATTCACACATGGAAATTTACAGGTATTCACACATGGAAATTTAAGGTATTCACACATGGAAATTTACAGGTATTCACACATGGAAATTTACAGGTATTCACACATGGAAATTTACAGGTATTCACACATGGAAATTTACAGGTATTCACACATGGAAATTTAAGGTATTCACACATGGAAATTTACAGGTATTCACACATGGAAATTTACAGGTATTCACACATGGAAATTTAAGGTATTCACACATGGAAATTTAAGGTATTCACACATGGAAATTTACAGGTATTCACACATGGAAATTTAAGGTATTCACACATGGAAATTTAAGGTGTTCACACATGGAAATTTAAGGTATTCACACATGGAAATTTACAGGTATTCACACATGGAAATTTAAGGTATTCACACATGGAAATTTACAGGTATTCACACATGGAAATTTACAGGTATTCACACATGAAAATTTAAATTCAGTTACACATGAAGTTTAACTGGTAAGTCACACTTGCAGATTAACAGGTAGTAAAACTTTAGTACCTTGTAGGCACATTTAGACCCAAATATTAAGAGACATAGACAAATAAATTGTCTTTTATTAAAACTACATTAAAGCCTTGAATTTTCAGTCTTGCACATAAATTTAGGGGAAAACTGTTGTCACAATTAGAATACAATATGTTGCTATATATTGTTAATAAGGTATGTCTATCAGGTTTTTTTGTGTTTTTGTATTTGAACTTTATATTCTGTTAAGGATATGTCTGTGATGTCGTTTCAAAAATCTTGTCAGCCTGGAATCTGTTTTTTTTTTGAGCCAACATTAGGAATGGAATATCTCAATGGACTGAAAGTATATGACTTAATTCTCAGTTTCCACAACCTGTTTCCTTGTTTGCTCAGATTATGACTTTTTTAGCCAATATTAGGAATGGAAAAGGTCAATTTACTGAGGAAAAATTATATGACTTAAAGTTTTGTTAATACAATAATATACTACTGTATTAGAGAATTTGTGAGAACTGAAAGGTGACTGACTCCATCAAAGGACATCGTATACAGGGAAGTGTTAATATGAAACAGGTGTTAAGAACTGAAAATTAATCGGCTTGTGGAAGGTTTTGTCCTGTAGTTGAGACCTTGGGGGTACACCAACCCAATTACTTAATTGTGCTTTGTGTAACCATCACCTCAGGTGGATAGTGAAACATTGATGGTTCCGTCCATGTTGACGTCACAGTTGTTACAGATGATAAACAGGACTTTATCAATTTTTGCCATGGGCATTTGTGGGATTTGGTTGTTAGTTCACACAGTGTTGAAGATATAGGGAGAATTGTATATACATTATAGGTGTATTGGGTGATATATTTCATTATAATCTGTAATTTGTATCAAACACCTGTGCCAGTCCGATTTGTCACACATTGTACATTTTCTGACATTTTATACAATCTCCTATGGAGTGTATTGGATGAAAAATCTTTTTATCTGATATCACTGAACGTAAGTATGTTTTACTGATAGTACCCTGACTTGACAAAAAGAGAGATGTGTATATATATAGCTGTTTTTGTTAACAGTCCCTGAATGTTCAATTTTGAGTTTGGTACATTTTCTATAAAATGATGTGAATTTCAGTAGATAATTGAAGATCAATACTTGTACTATTTGGACATATCTTTTGTATATAAATATTGTTTTGCATATTAAAACATAACAACCTATACTGCCATTTGACTTTAACATTGAATACTGAGTTACATGTTTCTAGATCAGGTAACACCCTCTAATTCATACTGAAGAGAAATAATACTATTAAACATATATTGCTAACTCAGATAGTTTCTTCAGGTTTGGTTTTCGTTGGTTTTCTAAATATTACTTTTTTGTGGAATTTTGAATTCATAGATAAATAAAGATCAATCAGTCTGCATATACAAATTTTAAAAGTTCATGGACGTATGAATTCATTAAGCAAGAGAGCCTCCAAACAAACAAAAACAAAATCCACTTGAAAATTAATGAAGTCACATTATAGAATAGTTAAGTATGAATGTGTTAATTACATCACGTAAAATTTCACAAATGTTAACGTTTCAGAGGAATTGTTATCATGTGTACTGTATTTATCCTGGCTTAGTAGGAAGGTGGGCTTATTTCAGGATAATATTCTGTTTGTTTTCATTTTTCCTGAATCTTTAAAATTTGTTGGTGATGGTCTGATCAAATAAATACAGTAGTTTACATTCGCTCATTTAAATTCTCAGACTAAAAAACAAACAAAAAATAGAAAATAGACAGCTGACAGATTGTCGTCTTAGTTTGTGACAAATCTTAGTGCAATTTATTAAAAATTTATTAAAAAGTTTCTGTCAGGATTCCACTTGATTTAAAATGTTGAATCCTTAATCTGATTAATAAACACAAAATAAAATGTGAGTAGTATTACAGCACAATATTGAAACTCTTCTTCATTAGAGGTAAAATAATAAAGTGTGAAGAGTCATACACTTGTTAGACATTAGTCTGATGCTGAAACCATCAAGCTAAAGGGAAGCTGTGTTTAGCCGAGTGGTATATTGCGGCTGTTATTTATTGCGGCTGTTATTTACCAACTTTACATACTCCACCTCCAGGAAAGAACTTGTCCTCACGTTTTTCAGGGGTTACACTGATGTTGTCTGTGGGAAAGTATTATCTAAGTATTATTTCTGAGTCCCTATGGGGTGACAATGTAACAGAGATCATTATTTACTTCATTGCGTCTACTAGGATTTGAATTCAGGACCTCTGGCGTACTAGTCTGATGCTCAACCAATTGATCTAAAGAGAAGTTCTCTCTAGCCAAGCAGTAAATTGTGGCTATTTACTAACGTTACATATCTTAAAATAAAAAGGTTTTCCTTCTAAAGGAATGTAAAGTTTTGCATTATTTACTTAAATATCCAGTTGAGCAATACAAGCCCTCGGGGCCTTTTGTTTATTTTGTGATTACAAGGGTTAATTAAAATAGTAATTTTCTGGATTTCCCTTGACAATTACATATTATCTTAGAAGATTTATAGAATAAGTACTTCAAGCTAATCCAAATCAAACACTAAGAAAACAGGTAGGTGTATATATAAAGAAACTTCATTCCTTGCTCCACTGGGCCATGTTCTAGACCAGCTATGTTATATTAATCCCCATGTCACAATAACTTTGTTATAGAATATAAATACTAATAGGTGTTTTTGTAATGTTTGTTAGATATAGAGATATACTATCTAAAACCTTTAAAAGGTTTTGATATGAAATTTAAATGTAATATTAAAAAAACATGAACCTGCTCATGTTTTTCATTAGATATAAAACTGAAATGATATATGTATTAAATTTAGTGATAATGTATGTCTACGTTATAAAGAAAGCTTAGGTACCTTCACATTGTACAGAAAGCTTAACGGATTGACTTTTGATTTTCAGAATACGTCCACTGTCAACATCAGGGAAAGACAAGTTTTGGTAGAAATAGTGACCATACATCAGGTTAGTTTTAAACACAGATCAATGATTTATAATGTTAAGTCTATCCTGTAATAAGTTTAGAGCACCAACCTTCAAGTTCTGACTCGAGGACTAGGGATGGGCTTATTACAGGGCAGGAAAGTGGTATTACAAGTATTTTTGTTTTACTTATCCGTGAGAGATATGAGGTAGAATATGACATGGCTTGGGCTTATTGCCAGACAATTATATTGTATTACATATATTGTAGTTCTACTTTACCAAAATAGGTATGAGGTCTTAACATTACATGGCATAGGCTCATAACAGGACAGAGAACAATGTTATAGATTTTGTAATTCTACTTTACAGTGATATCAAGTCTAACATTAGATAGCATGGGCTTATTTCAGCATAATCAAATGGTGTTACATTTATCATAATTCTACATCACAGTGTTGGATATGAAATCTAATATTAGACAGCATGAGCATATTTTAGGACAATCTACTCTTGTGAAGTAATGAAAAAGAGTAAGACTTGTAAAGTATCCGGGCTTAATCATAGTACAGAAGTTTAAATCAGGATGATGTTCATGTTTGTTGTCTCTCGCCATCATGTATCAGTCAGTCTGTCCTTCCTGAGAAATAAACAGTGAATAGCAAAGTTTATGTTGTCATTCTGTCACTGCAGAGGAATTCCTTTAGCATTCTCACCTTTCTGATTTCATGAAATTTGGAAATTTCATGGAGAAATATTCTAGTTCCTTGTCTGATATGAAGCTGGCCATGTTTGATGCTCGTTAGTTTGTCTGTTGGTTCCATATCAATATATTTATTCTCATTTGAACACATGACATGAGGTACTTACTTGGATGTACCCAGGCTTACATGCCAGGTGTTGTTGATGAAGCAGAAGAGGCTGATTTTCCTGCAACACCTGGGTTTTAATCTCCCTGTACACAGGAGTCTTAGTGTAAATCTTTTGTTAATTTTTTGTCCTGGTGTTATCAAATTTGAGTTTGGATTATCATTGTGTTCGTGTGTGATGTTTTCTCGTCTTTTATGAAAATGGTATCAAAAATTCGATTTTTTGCAAGTCTGTTTAAACTTTGATTATCTAGGTTGTAGAGGTACACTTTCTGGTGCTGTTATGATCACTCATCTGATATCCTAAGAAATTTAGAGTAGTTCTTTTTATCATCCAAGCTCATAGCTTTTCTGGTCCATTATTTGTGAGATTATGTCAACCTTGTTTTAAAACACTACCAATTCTCTAAACAAATCCTGATTATATCGTTCTGGAATATATTTCACTGAAGGACATTTTGTATGCTTGTATGTACAGAGGCTCTTGCACCAAAATACCATCATGTTTCAACCTGAATTTTGCATTATGCATTAAACTGATCACACATTTAACTCCTTTAAACAGTTTTCCTGTTTAGAAGTTTTACAAAGGTTTTTTTTTTATGTCTTCAGAAAAATGGTGTGGAACCCATAGAAGTTGTAAAATTAAAAGATAAGAACTGTTTAAAAGAGCTGTTTATAATAACCAAGGAAGATGTAAAATTGATAACTGTATGAATTCATAAATTTAATGTTTACGTACAATACAAAGCCTTTATTCTCACAAACCTAGACTGTCTCAACTTCCCAAGGGAATTCCAACCTTAAAATGCAAACTTGCACCCAATATACTTAGTAGATAGTGTTCATATGTGTATGTTACATGCTATGAGTAAGAATTGAAACATAAGCCTTCACACATTTGTAAGTTAACTAGTCTGTGGCACTGAAAAATGGATAAAAATACCTGGTAATAAAGGCAAGTTTAGGAGTTGGGTAGATTGTTAGTTTCATGCAAACCTCATTTCCATGAACCTGCATCTCTCGTAGAGTATCTGTGAATCTTTAAAAATACTTTTGCTGTAGGAATGATTGGATTTGTCCAAATTTGGTCTGAAGCATCCTTGAGTGAGGCATACTCAACTTTGTGTAGACAGTGATCTGCTCCCTGTGTTCAGACGATTGAGGCCCAATAGAGGAAAAAGAGGAATTGCTTTGATATTCTTCTTCAATGACAAGGTTTTGTATAAATTTGGTCTGAAGCATCCTTGGGTGAAGTTTAATTAGGTTTTTAAAAAGGACAGGTCTGATTCCCTTTGGGGGGCAGAGGGACAGTTCCTGATAGGGGAAGTAAAGGAATCACTCAAAAATCCTAAATTTTCTCTTGTGATGAAGGATGATGGAGCCCATTTGTGAGTTTTATAGAATATTTTTTTAAATTCCTTCTCCATCTTCAGGAATGACAGAATTTTGTTCAAACATCCTCTCCTCTGATTCTGATTAAGAGAACTAGATTTTGAATAAATGGTAGGTATCTACCACACAAGAGCCGAGGGGTGTTGCCCAATAGGGAATGCTATCTTGAAATCCATTGTGTTCTGTTTGCAATGTAAGTATTTTGACAAAATTTGGTTGAAAACATCCTTGGAGCTCATTTTCTGTACATGAAGTGTATGTAAATGGGCAGGGACAACATAAGAAACAGAAGTAAGGATTTAAGATTTTCTTTTTTTTCTTTTTGGATGGCGATATCTTTTATTAAGATTTAGACTGAAGCTTTGGCATTCCTCATCTTTTGGGGAAAATGTAACAGTATAGTGTGATTAAAATTGTTTTGAATTGAAAGCAAAATTTCCAAATGAGTGACACAGGACCTATTGGACTCTTCTTTTCCTAAAAGCAATCTTCAGCATTTCTACTTTACAAACCCTTAGGGATAATTCTATAAATTTGGAGGCAAGACCTTAAGTGGATATTGACTAGCTTTTTTTGCTGGAAAGTGTAAATATTAAAAGGTGTATACTGTTGATGGTGTGTCAATCAGATAAGAGAAAGTTGTTTTAACATACAAAATTACCAGTTATGGCGAATAGAGAAGGTACTTAAGGAAGCTGGTCATGTAAAGCCTGAATGAATTCAGCAACTCTATATAGTTTTGTTTATATTCAATATACTTTGAAATCATCAATTTTTGTAGTGGTTTTATTTTTGTTGATTTCATGGCACTCTTTTTTTTAAGCTTAATTAACAAATTAATTAATTGTTTAAATTAAATATCTATTGTTTATGAATTTTGCAAATCAAGTTTCAATGAAACTGTATTTTGTTGAAAAACTATGAAATTAGAGTCCCACAGGAATTTATTATATTACAGTCTACTGTAAACCTAATAACTCAGTTTAAGAATGAAACACATAATTTTAGTGAAAACAATACTTTGATTTATTTTTTTAAAAAATCTCCAGTTTGGGACAAATATTTATTCACTGGAGATTGTCAGATTCATTGAAATGAAGTGATGGATCTAGTCAAACTTAAGACTAGAGTTATGTTTCAATCTTGATTTCGAAACTACGTTTCCTATTTCAAAGAAACATTTTCACAGCCATAAAATTTAGCAGATTGAATGCATGCATTCTCCTGCGAACACCAGGAAAGTAAATAATTGTTAAAAAACATTTGTAGGCCCAATGACACAGAAAAATCTGAGGAAAATTCCCAGTGCCAATTTTTACAACTTTGTAGCATCTCAGAACTTTGCCGTAGATGTAATTACGGTTGATTCAATTTTGTAGTGTTCAGATGGTCAGCAATGTAACTTAAATGCATCCAACTGCATGTGCCCGAGGGCAGCCATTAAGGTGATTAATCACGGTACATTTAAAGCACAGCTACAGGTCAGGTGATTGACCACTAAAATCGACTGGAACTCTACGCTTGCTCTTCAGCTTGCTCAGAATTCAATAAACGTGTACATCCTAATAGAATAAGTACATTTGTGTAGAGAAAATTAAATAACTTCCCAAAGACAGTTTGTTTTATATTTTGTTTAACCATTTTTCTTATTTATTTGTTCTATCTTGAACATCAATCCTCACAACAGCTAGGATCAATTAAAAAAAATGTCAGGTTGTACGGGCGAAGATTTGCTGTGTGATCGTTGATGAAATGATTACTGTGTATACCATACATACAAGTTTTCACGCAATAACTGAAAATCAGTTTATTTTAAAATTCACTTTCTACTTGTAATGATATCCAGAACTAATATTAAGTTATACATAGATGTGATATGTTGATGGATCAAATTTATTCCTGAAATTATAACATTTATGATGTAAAAATAAATGAATGTTGTGTTTTCCTGTCATTGATCACAATTAGAATGTGTGATGATGTTACATTTCAGACCGAATAAAGTAAAGCATGGAAATATTTCTGCCAATAACTGCTGTATGATGTGAGTGACGGAAGGTCAGCTGTGGTAGGAAAAATATTGTTTTGATGCTGCCTACCATAGGGAGACATAGTAAGCATCAATACCCTGTTCTTCATGTCCCCAATTGTCTGAAGCACAATGTCCCGCCAGTTGCTGTGACCAGTATTATTGTCTGTGATACAGAATGGTCATAGCATCCACTGCAGTTTCAATGTTCACTATTATTGTCTATAGTACAGAACTGTCACAGCCTCAGCTACAGTCACAATGTTCACTATTATTGTCTATAGTACAGAACTGTCACAGCCTCAGCTACAGTCGCAATGTTCACTATCATTGTCTATAGTACAGAACTGTCACAGCCTCAGCTACAGTCACAATGTTCACTATTATTGTCTATAGTACAGAACTGTCACAGCCTCAGCTACAGTCGCAATGTTCACTATCATTGTCTATAGTACAGAACTGTCACAGCCTCAGCTACAGTCACAATGTTCACTATTATTGTCTATAGTACAGAACTGTCACAGCCTCAGCTACAGTCACAATGTTCACTATCATTGTCTATAGTACAGAACTGTCACAGCCTCAGCTAGAGTCGCAATGTTCACTATCATTGTCTATAGTACAGAACTGTCACAGCCTCAGCTACAGTCGCAATGTTCACTATTATTGTCTATAGTACAGAACTGTCACAGCCTCAGCTACAGTCACAATGTTCACTATTATTGTCTATAGTACAGAACTGTCACAGCCTCAGCTACAGTCGCAATGTTCACTATTATTGTCTATAGTACAGAACTGTCACAGCCTCAGCTACAGTCGCAATGTTCACTATCATTGTCTATAGTACAGAACTGTCACAGCCTCAGCTACAGTCGCAATGTTCACTATCATTGTCTATAGTACAGAACTGTCACAGCCTCAGCTACAGTCGCAATGTTCACTATCATTGTCTATAGTACAGAACTGTCACAGCCTCAGCTACAGTCGCAATGTTCACTATCATTGTCTATAGTACAGAACTGTCACAGCCTCAGCTACAGTCGCAATGTTCACTATTATTGTCTATAGTACAGAACTGTCACAGCCTCAGCTACAGTCGCAATGTTCACTATCATTGTCTATAGTACAGAACTGTCACAGCCTCAGCTACAGTCACAATGTTCACTATCATTGTCTATAGTACAGAACTGTCACAGCCTCAGCTACAGTCACAATGTTCACTATTATTGTCTATAGTACAGAACTGTCACAGCCTCAGCTACAGTCACAATGTTCACTATTATTGTCTATAGTACAGAACTGTCACAGCCTCAGCTACAGTCGCAATGTTCACTATTATTGTCTATAGTACAGAACTGTCACAGCCTCAGCTACAGTCGCAATGTTCACTATCATTGTCTATAGAACAGAACTGTCACAGCCTCAGCTACAGTCACAATGTTCACTATTATTGTCTATAGTACAGAACTGTCACAGCCTCAGCTACAGTCACAATGTTCACTATTATTGTCTATAGTACAGAACTGTCACAGCCTCAGCTACAGTCACAATGTTCACTATTATTGTCTATAGTACAGAACTGTCACAGCCTCAGCTACAGTCACAATGTTCACTATTATTGTCTATAGTACAGAACTGTCACAGCCTCAGCTACAGTCGCAATGTTCACTATTATTGTCTATAGTACAGAACTGTCACAGCCTCAGCTACAGTTGTAATGTTCACTATTATTGTCTATAGTACAGAACTGTCACAGCATCTGCTACAGTCGCAGTGTGTCCACTGTAGTCATTGGTACACAATGGTGATAATGTCCAGTACTGTCCACTACAGTCAGTGTCGACAATAGTCTTTGATACAGAGATAGCTCATTTTGAATTGTTTTATAATTTATGTTTTGCTTTAGTTTACATCACAGTAGCTATAGCCAAAAGGGATGATAATAAGCTTTCAAAATAAATGTTTATGACCATTTGAATCTATATTAGTGCATGTTAATGACCAGAACTGTAATCAGTTGTCTGTAAACAATTTAAATCAGAGAAATTTTTCCCTTGTTAATTCGAAATAATTCACTTTTGTCAATAGGTAGGAAAGATGAGTATTGTTCTCAATATATTCCCCTTGTAACTATTAGTATTTGATGTCTGCCTATCGCTTGTAGTTTTAAAGTATCATTCCTTTTGATTTGTAAGTGTAAAATGATGTTTGCTTTTATCTGCATAGGTTTAAACGATGTCCCTTTCACATTTATCTAGGTATATGTGATGGAGAGTCTCCAGCTTGGCTGCCCTATAGGTAGATGAGATAGCAGCTACTCCACCAATACACTGGGAGAGCAGTGAGGCTGGGCTTGATGCAGAGATCAGTGTGAGGAGGGCTGACAGGGAGATTGTCGCAGGGACTGTACAGTGTTGTGACAGGCACTGATGATAGTAGGGACATCAATTACAGGCCAACGATATCATTACAGCACAGTCATCAAGGTACATGTATATAGGTGTACTGCACAGGAACCACACCACAGGTGTGGCACGTCACACTTCCAATGTCATCAGCCAACTTTCACAACTAGCCTCATTATACAGTGTGTTGGTGTGGAGCATTGTAAACAAAGTTTATGATTTTGTGCTCAGTGTTGTATCACAAAGATGTTGTAGCTTACTACAGGAAATAGGATCATACTAAATGCCATGATTTATTGTTCAAGCTGGCAAGAATTCAAAATTCTAATTATATTTCATTGCATAGTTATGTAATAAGGAAAAAGAGGTTTTTGGCATTTAATTAGTTTTTGGACAACTTATCATATTTATAAAGGACTTAGAGAATCTGAAGAGAATTCCAATATTGCATGTGTTAATTTAGTAGTCCAAGTATGAAATATTGGAATATTGAATTGTGGGGATGATGATATGACTTTGACTGTGACTTTGTGAGGTTTTCTATGGATGAGATGCTGACACACTATGGGGTCAAGCCCCAGTTCACCTGTTAGAGACGTCACGGAGAAATTTTGGGTGCCACCGGCGGTGATTGAGAGGAAGCGGGCTCAGAGCTTGGTGCCTGCCCTCTCTCACCATGACAGTGATGACGGTAAGTTTGCTTTTAACATTTTATTCCTATCAAAAGGATTTCATTTTTTTTTGGCAATTGAGGTAATCATCTAGTACTGCTACCATTAATGTTGTACTATGTCCTCTATCATACTAATACTGTGCTACATGGTGATCTCTACTGTACATAGTGTCCTCTACTATACATGGTGACCTCTACTGTACATAATGTCCTCTACTATACATGGTGACCTCTACTGTACATAGTGTCCTCTACTATACATGGCAACCTCTACTGTACATAGTGTCCTCTACCATACATGGTGACCTCTACTGTACATAGTGTCCTCTACCATACATGGTGATCTCTACTGTACATAGTGTCCTCTACCATACATGGTGACCTCTACTGTACGTAGTGTCCTCTACCATACATGGTGACCTCTACTGTACGTAGTGTCCTCTACCATACATGGTGACCTCTACTGTACATAGTGTCCTCTACCATACATGGTGACCTCTACTGTACATAGTGTCCTCTACTATACATGGTGACCTCTACTGTACATAGTGTCCTCTACTATACATGGTGACCTCTACTGCACATAGTGTCCTCTACCATACATGGTGGCCTCTACTGTACATAGTGTCCTCTAATATACATTGTGTCCTCTACTGTCATAGAGTCCTCTACCATACATGGTGACCTCTAATCCATATGGCGTCCTCTACTATACAAGGTGACTTCTACTGTACATAGAGTTCTCTACTATACATGGTGCCCTCTACTGTACATAGTGTCCTCTACTATACATGGCAACCTCTACTGTACATAGTGTCCTCTATTATACATGGTGACCTCTACTGTACATAGTGTCCTCTACCATACATGGCAACCTCTACTGTACATAGTGTCCTCTACTATACATGGTGACCTCTAATGTACATAGTGTCCTCTACTATACATGGTGACCTCTACTGTACATAGTGTCCTCTACTATACATGGCAACCTCTACTGTACATAGTGTCCTCTACCATACATGGTGACCTCTAATCCATATGGCATCCTCTACTATACAAGGTGACTTCTGCTGTACATAGTGTCCTCTACTATACATGGTGATCTCTACTGTACATAGTGTCCTCTACTATACATGGTGACCTCTACTGTACATAGTGTCCTCTACTATACATGGCAACCTCTACTGTACATGGTGACCTCTACTATACATGGTGACCTCTACTGTACATAGTGTCCTCTACTATACATGGTGATCTCTACTGTACATAGTGTCCTCTACCATACATGGTGACCTCTACTGTACGTAGTGTCCTCTACCATACATGGTGACCTCTACTGTACGTAGTGTCCTCTACCATACATGGTGACCTCTACTGTACATAGTGTCCTCTACCATACATGGTGACCTCTACTGTACATAGTGTCCTCTACTATACATGGTGACCTCTACTGTACATAGTGTCCTCTACTATACATGGTGACCTCTACTGCACATAGTGTCCTCTACCATACATGGTGGCCTCTACTGTACATAGTGTCCTCTAATATACATTGTGTCCTCTACTGTCATAGAGTCCTCTACCATACATGGTGACCTCTAATCCATATGGCGTCCTCTACTATACAAGGTGACTTCTACTGTACATAGAGTTCTCTACTATACATGGTGCCCTCTACTGTACATAGTGTCCTCTACTATACATGGCAACCTCTACTGTACATAGTGTCCTCTACTATACATGGTGACCTCTACTGTACATAGTGTCCTCTACTATACATGGCAACCTCTACTGTACATAGTGTCCTCTACTATACATGGTGACCTCTACTGTACATAGTGTCCTCTACTATACATGGCAACCTCTACTGTACATAGTGTCCTCTACCATACATGGTGACCTCTAATCCATATGGCATCCTCTACTATACAAGGTGACTTCTACTGTACATAGTGTCCTCTACTATACATGGTGATCTCTACTGTACATAGTGTCCTCTACTATACATGGTGACCTCTACTGTACATAGTGTCCTCTACTATACATGGCAACCTCTACTGTACATGGTGACCTCTACTATACATGGTGACCTCTACTGTACATAGTGTCCTCTACTATACATGGTGACCTCTACTGTACATAGTGTCCTCTACTATACATGGTGACCTCTACTGTACATAGTGTCCTCTACCATACAAATATTGTCCTCTACTATACATATAGTGTCTTCTATCATATATATATCTATATAGTCCTCTGCTTACATAGAGTGCCCCTTACAATACATACACATCCTCTCTCATATATAGTGTCGTCTACTGTACATAGTGTCAGCTACCATATATAGTGTCTATCTATCACAGCATCATGTCTATGAGAAGTGACATTGAAACAGCATACTATGTCCAAGAAGTATTGTGTTCATTCTGTACATCCTTAAATTTGTAATAAGAATATTATACAAATATATTGACATGTTTTATCAAGATATTAATATTAAAAGCTATGGGGTTAGGGGAGGGGGCATTCTTACTTGAATAGGTGTCTGTGTGTTGGTGAAAATTTATTCAATCATTTCATATTGTTTTTTATTCAGTTATTCATCTTCATGATTTAATTGGAAATGACATCCCTTGTATGTTGTTAGCTCACCTGGTCTGATGGACTGCGGTAAGCTTATGTCATGGTGCAGCATTCACTCGTTGTCAACTTTCTTTAAAGGATTCCTTCTCAAGAACATTTTAAAATAGGATCATAGAATCTTTGGCAGAAGGTAGTGCAGACTTGATAGACTAGTGGGGGATGTGCTGAAAAGGAAAAATAAAGATATTTCTTTAATAATCTTCTCATAAGGCATAAGTGGGATAACTTAGATATTGAGTAAATTGTAAGATGTCCTCAGGATGTAGTTATCGAATTGGCGAAAGCGAGTGATAATGGGTTCAGGTGGTTCGGCTTTGATATTTTATGCAATGATGTATGAAAGATGTATATATTAGATTAATGATAGAGTAAAACAGTCAATATTCCTCACCTTATAATCATATACCTACTGGCTGTTCCCACAAAAATAAATGTACCAAAAATTTGAGATGATAGATAAAAACAGGCAAAATGCTGGTTGTTCCTAGAGGCTTGGCCATGTCACTAATCATACAAAAGTGAATTCATGTTGGAATAAGGACAAGAAACATCTGCAAATGAAATATATAGGACATTTTTATTACAGATCTTACTTAAGGTTCTAAAATGGGAATAAAACACTATAAAACCAGTTTATTTTTTCCACACACAAATTTGCTATTTGGTATCAAAGTACAAAATTTCTTATTTTAGTCTTGTCAGATGTTTTTGCCGTTGAAGAGGTGGATCTAAGTTTATGTATTGTAACTCTTTCTTCATTAAAATTCGCCACTTCAATATAGTGAAAACCAGACACTAGCAAACAAATCTCTAATAAAGTTAGAGTGATCTTTTCAAGGGAAATAACTCTTATAAAATTCACTGGTTAAATACGCAATGTAAATAAGCTCATTGTATCTTTAATGGATATCAGATGAGTTTTAATCATCCATAAAGTGTCTAAGTGACTTTATGTGTGATGTATCAAATTCTATTTTTTTGGTTGTAGCTGGTTATGTATGCATTAACATGTCCTAAGAAGCTAGAAGCCACAATTAATACATGTACCTGGAATACGATCACTCAACTTAAACTGAATCTAGACATTATATGTGTACGCCCGACTCTTTGAAAGAAAGGCAATGATTGGCTGTTTATTTATTGGAGTATGTAGCTGCAGCTGTAAAACAAACACTTTTCTCACTTAATCATTCACTGCTGTTCGACAACCTTAATTTGTTTATCTCTCCTATTTAGTTCCATCTGTGTGACTGTCTGGAGCTTCCTTATCTAAGTAAGCTCTGAAAATTTCTACCTAAGATTACTTCCCATATCACTGACATGTGCCATTAAATAATTGCAACCAGGCAAATGTGATTTTCAATATTGATGTGAAGGGTCTCAATGGAGTGAATAAGTCAATTATTAGTAAAATGTAAAACAGTTGCATTCAGAGCTCTCTTGATCAAAATTCAGGAGAGCTTACATCTTGCTGTGTCATTTAATGTCCATTTCCATGCAGTGGATGACATTTAAGACCTCCTGTACTGGGTAAGGCATGGTCCATACGTGGTTTTTACCGAAATTAACACATGTAACACATTCAAGATAGCCACTTTGGCAGCCATTTTGTAAATTGTCTTATCACTTCTCCTCCTGAAAAGAAAGCTTATTGAAGACAGGAATTCCACTTATGAGCTATGTATGGTCCACAAACAGGTAATCTATTTAAAGTGGATGCCATTTTGAAGCTAAAGTTATTGTTTCGAAAGTCATATAAACATAGAACCCACTTTTGAGTTTGGATAAAGATTCTGTTTCTGTGTTGATAATTTCTTGCCGTTTTTATCTTTTTAATGAATGGTTGTGTTTTGCCACCTTAATCTCTACATTGGCTTGTATAATGGTTTATATTATCACTTTTTTCCCAATTTTCTATTTTGTTTATGCTAAGTATTGAAGAGAAAATAATGTAATTATAATAAAGATAGCAGAGATAATAATGAACTAGTTGATGTATGGCTATAACAGGTAACATCAATGGCCGTTGCTGAATCTCTGTGATATCAATAATCGGCGTTATTTTATGGCAAGACCACAATTTATTGTCACATCTGTTCTGATTAGGTGTTTCATTCTCGTCAGAAATGATTAGTACTATTATTGTATTATGGTCTTTCCCAGAGGGCATTGGTCTCCTATAGTATTGTCTTCGTACTACACTGTATACAGAGACTGATCATCCGAAATAACACCACAGGAGAAATATGCTAGTGGGAAGGAGAGATAAGGGCTTTGATACATCGCAGGTTATTAAAACTTATAAAAAGATACAACATCTGTTGATATTATTGCTATTTCATGGGGGAGGGCTAAGGGGATTGACATCATGAGTGTTGTATTTATGAGAAGCTCTGGACCAATTTGGTTCATATTTACCTCATAGTATCATAACATAAAGTTTTTACAAAGTTGTATTCAGATGGTCATTAGTCACGATTGAAGGGTCAAAGGTCAGATTTCATATCCTCTGAAATCTGTATACTTTTATCCATGGAAGTGGAGATGTCTATATCTTATAGATGTTCTCTAATTGTTGGTGTTGAATGTCCCCAATGTTGGTATGGTCGTGGGTTCTCTCCCCTGACTAAGACAAAGTCTATGAAATTGTTATTGAGTGCTCTCTACTTCATGTTTAGCTGAAATCAGCTGTAAGAACTAGCTAACCAATTGCCTGATGACCAGATTGGGTGTCATATACAACCATGTCCAGGTTTTGACATTTCAGTGTGATGGCACGATAAAAACCTCTGTGGCCTATCATCAAACATGTCACCAGAGTACTGACGTACGTCGACGAGATGATACCCAGACACGAAAAGAGTCACAGAGACGGAAAACCTGTAACCAACCAATTAACTAACCCTATCCCTATCATCCAGGGGACACCATTTTCATATGACTTTATTTTGCGAGCGAAGCTTTAGAACTCTTTATCAATCCAACCAATAAAAAATTGTATATATATATCTAAATAACTGTATGTGAAGTACAACTTAATATTTCACTCCAATCAATAAATCAGTCTTTCAAAGTTTCTTTCTACTGTAATGGAAACTGGAGATTAGAAACTGAGGATAGGTGTACTATTTGAAATCAAAAGCATGATATGAAATCCAGTATTAATTTAGGTAAAAATGATTTAGAAAGTGTTGTGTCTGACAGTTTTTTTTTCAAATGGAGATGCAATTTCTATTAATGGTGCTGTGGGAAATTTATGAAACCATATTTAATATTCTTACGGAAGAGTACTCATAATGATGCTAGATGCTGAGTGATTTGAATATCAGCTGGACTGTCGTAATACTCAGGTTAGATGGATGGCTGTGACCGTTCACAATCACAACACTTCCTTTGTTTTATCAGAGATGTGACGGCAATATTTGACAGATGGGGTATTTATCGCCAGCTATAAAAGGCACTATGGTCCATCGGCACTTTATCACAGTAAACATTTTGTAGTGATTTAAAATGCAATTTTTGTGTTGCCTTGCTTGTATTAAATGCTAATTTCAAAATGCTGTGTAACTTGAAAATGAAAGTATTTAAAGCAAATGATGAGTGCATGATATTACTTTTCCTTCTTGACTTTGAAGGTATGTTTGCTGAAGTTAAAACAGCTAGCCCATAATATCAGAGCCCCGCCTGGGGAATCCTGATGGGGGCAGTTTGAGACTGCCACGGTTGTCAGATTAGGATGAATGTAATTTGCTCTGTATAAAGCCCAGACACTGTTGAATTTGTCTCCTGATTTGTGATTTAACTGTAACTGAATTATAACTAATGTATTTCAAATTTGATGGAGACTGGTGTGTAGCGTACAGGCAGAGGAGGTGATGTAGAACTTGATGGAATTACTAATGGTCATCATAAGGAGTTGTACTACGGTAATCAGAAAGCTAACGTTATATGAGTAAAGTTTGTTGTATTGAGACTGAAATTGGTTGAGGTATTTTTTAGATCTCCTGAGACTAAATCTCATGGTAACCCATTATGATCACCTTTCTCTGGTGTCGCACATCCATAAAAAATTAATCATTTTTGACTTCTGATGAAATACCCCTCAACTAATTTCAGTGAAATTATGCAGAAGTCTTTCCATGACTAAGATGAACCAAACAAGTGAATTATACAGTCCCCACCCCACAGGGGCTTGAGGGGCATGGCCAAAGGTTCAAATTGACTCAAAATTTTAAAAAACTTCTTCTCAAAACCCAGATATGGTAGAATAAAATACTCTTCATGGATGGAAGCATATTAAGATATTTTGCTTAAAGTGTGAATTTCATGGCCCCAAGGTTTTGCATTTTCCCGTGGGGAGGGTGTAAAGTTTACTATAGTTTATATAGGAAAAATGGATTTTCATTTCAGTAATAATTACCATCACTTTAGTATGCATATCTTCCACTAATTCCCGTGTCATTTGTCTGGCAACAGACAACTCCACAGTTGTCGCTTACCTGGAGAAGCAGGGGGGCACCAGGTCTCATGTTCTGTGTGCCCTAGCTATCTAGGTTCTTCTGCTTTGTCAGGAGATGGACTTGACCAATCAGGTCAAGAATCTTTTGGGCTGCCTGATTATCCTGGCTGACACTCTTTCCAGGCATCATCAGCCAGGTGTTCGGAGCGGTTAGTCAGACTTGGGACAGAATTTACATAGATATGTTTGCCACAGCTCCCAATACTCAGTTACCAACCTATGTCTTTCTGGTTCCCGATCTACAGGCTTGGCAAGTAGATGCTCCCTATCTGGATTGGAACAGGTTGAACATGATGCATTCCCCCATTCAGTGAGTGGGCAAGGTGCTTCAGAAGTTTCGTGACCATTCTTGTTCTCATCTTCTGATTGCTCCCCTTTGACTGAAGCAGCCTCGGTTCCCAGAGTTACGGTCTCTGCTGATGACCAACCCTTGTGGTTGCCACTCAGTTGAAACCTCCTTCTGCAGCCTTGGTCCAATGTGATGCACTCTCGGCCTCAGATCCTCCACCTTCATGCGTGGAGGCTATCACAGGAGGCCTTGCTCAGGCAGGCTTTTCTGAGGACGTGTCAGAGTGCATCGCGAGATCAATAAGGTCTTCCTCTTCTACCATCTACCAATCCAGATGGAGAATATTCTGTGATTGGTGTGTTGAGGAGATTGAACCACTTAAGGCTGCTGTTCTAGTGATTGCAAATTTCCTTTTTGTCATTATTTAGAGATTGAAATCTTGCCCCTGGAACTACAGCCAGCTTTGGCTTGGCCAGACCTAGAGTTAGACAGTTAGCCCCATAATGTAAGTCATTAGTATGCATTGCATCCCCTGTTGTCTGTCCACGGGCGGTTTTTTGGCTGTGCATTGCCCCATGATCTCAGAAGTAGGGTTACAGTTGGATGGTCTGATGTTCAGCTTGGCTTAAAGTATTACCAACTGATACATATTCTATATATTGTATATAAAACCTACCTGTGACAGGCATTTTGGGGAAGTTACACTGTATTTGACCTGTAGCATGTTGGGATGAAGGGCTACAAATTTTGTTCAAATGAATCCCTTTGGCCCATTTTCTAAAAGGTGTAGAATTTGTTGAGTTCTTCTAACAACATCTTGTCAATAACCAAAGCCCCTAGGTTTTGAGCCTCAAGCATTCTGGTATGAAGAACTTTCAGCTTTATTCAAATGCATGACCTAGACCAATTTTTAAGGTCACAATGATCAAACAGGATAAAACAAGATTGAGTGACTAAATGATGAAGTCACTATATATCACAAAGGTCAAGGTCAAAGTTTTTTTTTTATGATCATTTAAGGAATGATTTATTTTGTTTGTTTTTCATTACTAAGTGGAGTATATTGGAACATTCTGTTAGCAATATCTATGCTTATATACAAAAGGACGTCAGGAAAGAGGTCACGGACAAATATTCTCCTGTTTTGTTTGAAATAAGCAAAGTCATGTTATTAACTGATATCTTTGAAAAGACAACCAAACCAGCAAAGTTCCAGGCATCTAGACTGAATATGCCTGGGAATATCCTTTAAAGTAAAAGTGTATATATATGTACCATAGTTTCCCGATTATAAGCTACACCTTTTTTCCTCAGGAGTTGAGCTTGCGGCTTATGTACCTGTGCGACTTATGTGTGGTAGTTGAAAATTTATGACATCACAGATTTCAGGCAGACATATTGAGTTTAATGACTTAAACAGATTGACATACAATTTGCATTGTGACTATTAAACATTAAAGAAAACGTTAACAGTTAAATTGTAAAGAAAACTGTACACAAAGACAAAGAAAATTATACTATGTTGGTGTAAACTTGTGAAATAGTCTACTTTTAAGTGCTAGTTGATTTCAGGCAAGTAATACAAAGCTTCAGCTCGCCATATGTTTGATTGTCTCTGGTTTTATATCACCTGCTATTGGCAGAGCTTTAAATCTCCTGATGGTCATGATTTTCATCTGTCTAAACCGTCTTTCTTTGATGCATAAAATGCAAAATCAATGTAGAATTTCTCCTTAGGATTAGGCTCACTTGTATATTTATTGCTTAAAATGTCCAGTAATTCCTTTTTCTTTCTATTAATGTCATACTTGTGAGTAACTTGAAGTATAACTTATATACATTGAAAATTTGTTTTGAAATTGCTGGAGTCGAAATTCTATTAAAGTCAAAAGTCCCAATTTTTTCGCTTCTATACCTTTGTAATTTCAGTTCTGAAGACTTAAATTTCATTGAGTATAAATTTTGTTGGTGTCAAATTGATTTTTTTAAGTCCCTTCAATTGTAAAGCAAAGGAAAAGTCATTCACTGTCCCGAAATTAATTTTTGTCAAAACAGCAGCACGTCTTTTCTGAAGAAATCTGTCAATACGTACACAGAGAAGAATGTCACCTCAGCGTAACTCATGCCTATCATGGCATATCATTTCATTGTACACAAAACACTTGGTCTCTGGTGATTAATTAGTGTCACCATCCTGTATGTCAAACACAAGCACGTTTATACAAGACATGAAAACAGACAGCTTGTTTGTGTGCTTCTTTAATAACAATAAAAACGGTCTAACCCAAGTTTTTTGACGAAATTTGATTACCACAATTCTTGTTTAAACCCATGTTTTTGCTTACTTACTCAAGGCCTGTGCTCAGGTACTTTGCTAGATTTAATGCTTGGACAATGAAGTGCTGAAAGTATTCTTCAGTGATGGAGTCTATGTCTGTGCATGACCTGTTTAGTCCAGTGCTTGTATGATGTTTTCTACAATGTTTTGTGACCAAGAAAAAACTTCCTAAAAACTAACAGGATTTTATCTTAAACAATGAAAATTTCCAAGAATCCTCATTAAGCCAACATCAATCTGTGTTAGCTACAAAATCTGCCATGACAGTAATAAGCAGATGTTGGCAAGGTGGGAAGTTCAACAATTCTCACTTAAACTCTGTGCTTTATCAAGTACAAATATTGACTTCCTTTAATTCAAATGATAGCCAGTGACAACTTGAAAACATTTGTGTTATATATTTATCTTCCCACGTGCTAACATTCCATGTTTGTTTACTCTCACTGATTTTTCCGTTGAATTTAAGAATAGAAATAACAGGTAGGATGCCTCTTTATAATAGTGTTTGCATTCATGACCTGATAATTTCTTTGAAGTGTTTTGTGTCTGTTGGTCAGGATGTTTTGTTCGCTTTCAAATCACTTTTGAAATGTAAAAAAAAAAAAAGAAAATTTTGATTCCTTTTCTAATTTGTTAATGAAAGATAATGATTTCCATTCTTAAAAAATCTAGATATTGACTTCTTATTCAAAGCGCTAGATAATGATCTGAATTCCTCCCGAATAGGAAACGATCAGATATGGACTCAGTATCAAAAAGAATTTTTTTAACTGAAAAAAATGTCAGGCAATATGTTACATAACAGTGCTTTTAAGTAATTGATTTTAAATGTGTTTCCAATTCATAGACAAACAAACTAGTATCTTGTAGATTTTTATTTAATGGAAATGTTAGCCATTAGTTTTCTCCTGGACAATGTTGGCAAATTAAATATTATACGGCTCTGTCCAAGACAACGTCAATAAGTTAAGTATACCATGGTTTCTGTCCAGGACAATGTCGGCAAATTAAATATTATACGGTTCTGTCCAGGACAATGTCAATAAGTTAAGTATCCCATGGTTTCTGTCGAGGACAATGTCGGCAAATTAAATATTATACGGTTCTGTCCAGGACAACGTCAATAAGTTAAATATTATACGGTTCTGTCCAAGACAATGTCAATAAGTTAAGTATCCAATGGTTTCTGTCCAGGACAATGTCGGCAAATTAAATATTATACGGTTCTGTCCAGGACAACGTCAATAAGTTAAGTATACCATGGTTTCTGTCCAGGACAATTTCAATAAGTTAAGTATCCCATGGTTTCTGTCCAGGACAGTGTCAATGAGAGAAGTATCACACGGTTTCTGCCCAGAACAATGTTAATAAGTTAAGTATCCCACGGTTTCTGTCCAGAACAATGTCAATAAGTTATGTATCCCACGGTTTCTGTCTAGGACAATGTCAATAAGTTAAGTATCACACAGTTTCTGCCAAGGACAATGTCAATAAGTTAAGTATACCATGGTTTCTGTCCAGGACAATGTCAATAAGTTAAGTATCCCACGGTTTCTGCCAAGGACAATGTCAATAAGTTAAGTATCCCACGGTTTCTGCCCAGGACAATTTCAATAAGTTAAGTATCCCATGGTTTCTGTCCAGGACAATGTCAATGAGAGAAGTATCACACGGTTTCTGCCCAGGACAATGTCAATAAGTTAAGTATACCATGGTTTCTGTCCAGGACAATTTCAATAAGTTAAGTATCCCATGGTTTCTGTCCAGGACAATGTCAATGAGAGAAGTATCCCACGGTTTCTGCCAAGGACAATGTCAATAAGTTAAGTATACCATGGTTTCTGTCCAGGACAATTTCAATAAGTTAAGTATCCCATGGTTTCTGTCCAGGACAATGTCAATGAGAGAAGTATCCCACGGTTTCTGCCAAGGACAATGTCAATAAGTTAAGTATCCCATGGTTTCTGTCCAGGACAATGTCAATAAGTTAAGTATCCCACGGTTTCTGTCCAGGACAATTTCAATTAGTTAAGTATCCCATGGTTTCTGTCCAGGACATTGTCCATAAGTTAAGTATCCAATGGTTTCTGTTCAGGACATTGTCCATAAGTTAAGTATCCCACGGTTTCTGTCCAAGACAATGTCAATAAGTTTAGGTTCTGTCCAGGACAATGTTAATAAGTTAAGTATCCCACGGTTTCTGTCCAAGACAATGTCAATAAGTTAAGTATCCCATGGTTTCTGTCCAGGACAATGTCAATAAGTTAAGTATCCCATGGTTTCTGTCCAGGACAATTTCAATAAGTTAAGTATCCCATGGTTTCTGTCCAGGACATTGTCCATAAGTTAAGTATCCAATGGTTTCTGTCCAGGACATTGTCCATAAGTTAAGTATCCCAAGGTTTCTGTCCGTGACAATGTCAATAAGTTTAGGTTCTGTCCAGGACAATGTCAATAAGTTAAGTATCCCACGGTTTCTGTCCAGGACAATGTCAATAAGTTAAGTATCCCACGGTTTCTGTCCAGGACAATGTCAATAAGTTAAGTATCCCACGGTTTCTATCCAGGACAATGTCAATAAGTTAAGTATCCCACTGTTTCTGTCCAGGACAATGTCAATAAGTTAAGTATCCCACGGTTTCTGTCCAGGACAATGTCAATAAGTTAAGTATCCCACTGTTTCTGTCCAGGACAATGTCAATAAGTTAAGTATCCCACGGTTTCTATCCAGGACAATGTCAATAAGTTAAGTATACCACGGTTTCTATCCAGGACAATGTCAATAAGTTAAGTATCCCACTGTTTCTGTCCAGGACAATGTCAATAAGTTAAGTATCCCACGGTTTCTGTCCAGGACAATGTCAATAAGTTAAGTATCCCACGGTTTCTGTCCAGGACAATGTCAATAAGTTAAGTATCCCACGGTTTCTGTCCAGGACAATGTCAATAAGTTAAGTATCCCACGGTTTCTATCCAGGACAATGTCAATAAGTTAAGTATCCCACGGTTTCTATCCAGGACAATGTCAATAAGTTAAGTATCCCACGGTTTCTATCCAGGACAATGTCAATAAGTTAAGTATCCCACGGTTTCTATCCAGGACAATGTCAATAAGTTAAGTATCCCACGGTTTCTATCCAGGACAATGTCAATAAGTTAAGTATACCACGGTTTCTATCCAGGACAATGTCAATAAGTTAAGTATCCCACGGTTTCTGTCCAGGACAATGTCAATAAGTTAAGTATCCCACTGTTTCTGTCCAGGACAATGTCAATAAGTTAAGTATCCCACGGTTTCTATCCAGGACAATGTCAATAAGTTAAGTATACCACGGTTTCTATCCAGGACAATGTCAGTGAGAAAGTTTCCCAAGGTTTCTGTCCAGGGCAATGTCAGTGAGCTAAGTATTCTACAGTTTTGTCTAGGACAATGTCAGTGAGTTAAGCATCCCCCACTTTTGTACAGGATAATGTCGTTGGGTGAAGTGTCCCGCAGTCTTGTCTAGGACATTGTTTGTTTTCAATGTCCTGTGTTAATTATCCCACAGTATTCTTCAGGGCAATGTCAATGAGTTAAGTAGACAGTTCTTCAAAGGGCAGAGTAAAATGTATTCATATCGTTGAAACAAAGTGTTGTCTCTCATCTCTTACAGTCACAAAATTTGAGCCCCACAATAATATATTATCTTACACTATTTACATTTATGTTGAGAATAAAATTTGAATAAAGATTTTACTATAATTAGTCCTTCTGATAGAGATCCACGTCTGTCATGACACAACACAGGTTACATTAGAGAGGGCGTGAAGACGTTGCATCAGTGGAAAGCAATCTGTATCGATTGACAATATCCCATCGTCCAGGAGATAGGGAATACCCAATACTCTTTTTAACTCTAATCTTCAATACTTTTAACATGTTTATTCTCTAAAACTGTAAACTACATTACAATTTAGCTTTACCATAAATCCTTTTAAGCTATTTTAAGGACTTCTAATGCTAATTGAAGTAATGTGTTTCCTAAACGAAAAGGAATTAATTTACATTCCTTAACTACTATCAGTGGTGTAAAGGCTTGTTAGGTCACCTGAGACAAAGTCTCATTGTGACCTACTGTGATCACCTTCATCCGGGGTGGTGTGTGGTGCATCCATAAACAGTTTATCATTTTCAACTTCTTCTCAGAAACTCCTGAACTGATTTCAACAAAATTATGCAGAAACCTTTCAATACCTTACATGAAACAAGAAAGTGAATGATATGGCCCCCATCCTTTGGTGCCTGATGGGCGGGGCAAAAATAGGTAAAATTGAATTAAATTTAAAAAATCTTCTTCTCAACACCCAGGAATGGCCGAATCAAATAAACTTCTAGGAGGGAAACGTCTTAAGGTGCTTTATTTACCAAATAATGGCTCTCACATTTCTTCCTGGCGATAAGGTTAACTTTACAATAATAATTATAGAAAAATTGCATTTTTGATTGCAACATTACATTGTTTATTTCCCACTGGAAATACCTTTGTAAGGTTTATTATTAAAGGATGACAGTTTTGATGGTATGTATGTATTGACACTGGCTTATTATCATAAATGTCACAATTTCTTGAGACTTGAAAGCTACTTTCCCTTTAACTTTTATATTCAATATTGCTTATCTCAGGTAAATGTCAAGACTGCTAGGCCTCATGTATTCATAAGCACTTAATTGATGTGTTAATATTTTGCTAGAAGAAAACAGCTTTTATCTCCTGAAATTCTTTAATAATTTTTTAGGTGAAAGTCAAAAGATTAAGCCATGCATAAATGCGTTTTTTAGGCATTTGAATCGATAAGAAACTCTTTAAAACACATTTCATATACATACTCCAGAATCATTCATTTTTTGTGGGGGATTTATTTTTTTGTGTCTTTATCTTTAAATTCCATGAACTTCTTAAATTAGTGTTAGTTGATATATTGAACTACATTTCTTTTATATCCTCCATGAATCAAGTGACCATGAAAAAATCATTTTTTGGGGAAAAAAAGAAAAAAAATCATAAAAATGGAACACCACACAAATTGATAATTTTACAGGATATCAAGGTTTCCATTTGGCTACAGTTATTATCTATTCATTTGGAAGTAGACAAAATGATATGTTCAACTAAAGGTAAGGTACAGTTATTATCACTATCTTTTCCTTACTATGATTGAAACAAAATTCAAGTAAAACTTCAAAGCTCAACATCAGTATTTAACACAGTAACTACAAAGGCCAGATTACCTAGAAAAGGTCAAGGTCAGCATTTTACATAGCACTAGAGGTCAAGATAAGGTTTTGCGTGACGGTAACAAGAGCTCACAGAGGTCAATGTCAATAACTGATTGTAAGTAAAAAACTTATAGATCTAGTGGTCAAAATCAGCATTTGCCTGATGTTTACCACTGAGATTACAGAGGTCTAAGGTCAGTATATGTCTGATGGTAACTACAGAGATTATGAAGGTCAAAGTTTTAATGGCTGATGGTTGGTAAAGAAATTTGGTCTAAAGCTTTCTTGGGAAACCAAGTTTGTATAAATGTTGGTTCTTTGCCCCCAGGGGAAAGAGGGATTGGGCCCAAAATGGGAAATTTGGGAAGTTCTTTAAAATCCTACTCCTCTATCAGGAATGGATTATGCCCAAATTTGTTCTGGAGCATATTTTGGTGAACGGAAATCAATCTTTTATAGGTGTTTGGTCTCTGCCTCCTGAGGCGAGAGGGTTGGTGTCCAATAGCGGAAAGAGAATAAGTTCTTTAAAATCCTACTCCTCCTGTAGGAATGAACGGATATTCCCAGATTTGGTCTGAAGCAATTTTGGTTGAGGGGAATCCATTATGTATAAATGTTAGGTTTCAGCCACCTGGGATAGCAGGGCTGAGGTCTGAGAGGGGAAATGGAGTGAATTCTTTAAAATCCTACTCCAGTAGATATGATTGAATATTGCCCAGAAAAGCCTACTCCTGTTGATATGATTGAATATTGCCCTGATTTGGCCTGAAGCATTCTTGGGTAAAGGGGAATCAATTTTGTATGAAAGGTAGTTCTAGGTAACCTGTGGCGGTAGGAGCGGGGCTCAATAGGGAAAATCAAGCAAATTCTTTTACATTCTACTCCTTCTGTAGGAGTATGAAAATTAGGTATGAGGCATTCAAAATTAGGTATGAGGCATTCTTTGGATTAGGGAAATCAACTCCTTGGGAGGAAGAGATGGGTCTAAAACCGAAAATGGACCAAAGTCTTCAATTTTTGCACAAATTTGGTCTGAAACATTTTTGGGTTGGGGTGATTCAGTGTTGTATAAACAATCAGTCTTTGCCCTTGTAGGAGGGAGGGACACACCCAAAAAGAAAAGCAGGGCAAATTGTTTAAAATTCTACTCCTCCTTGAAGAATGATGGGATTTTGCCCAAATTTGGTCTGAAGTATTCTGGGGTGAAGGGGTATCAGTTCTGCATAAATGTAAGTTCTTCAAAATCTTTCTTCCATACAAGGATATCATGCAAATTTGGTATGAAGCAATTTTTTATGAATAGTGAAATTGTCTTCAGTTTAACCACTAGACCAGGACCCAAGAGGGAAATTTTTTCAGAAAGTTTTTGTCATATTTGAAATTCTTTGTTTAATGGCAAATGACATAATAGCTGAATTAGCCAGATAAGTGATGCAGGTCCCTTGAGCCTGTTGTCTGATGGTAATTACAAAGGAAAAGACAAGCATTTACCATTGTAATTAAGAAGATAACAAAGGTCAAGGTCAGCATTTGTCAATTCAAAAACAGCTTGGTTGGCCAGGTCAACATTATCATAACTACTGCCATGGTCAAGGTCAGTGTTTCATTAAAAATATAGATATTAGGTTGTCATGTTAAGTAGGAATGGATTTTTACCATCAAGTATGGTTTGAATTTCAATGCTTGCTCTTTTGGAAATCATGCCAGTTTTGGATATATTCTGCTACCATCTGCAAAAACCAATTATGCAATCTATGTTTGATTAATCAATGCAACGTCGGCATAAATCTTGATTTGATATGGCTAAAATAGATATATACATATATATACAGAGAGAAAGAGATAAACTATTCTGTGATTGCTTTTCCTTGGAGCAATACAGTATCAATATATTGATAAAGTCAGTGTGAGGAGCACCTTACCTGCTGAGTAATGTTAGATTCTGTGGTGTGACCAATACCTATTGCTTGTCGTGATGTTCAACCAGAAGAAATAATGTTGATGATATCTGGCTGGAAAGATAACCAGGCACAATATTTGAATCTTCATCCTCTGATTTTGGCTTACTGTTCCAATAACCAGCCACAGTGGAATAGTTAGGTCATTTGATCTGAAGGAGAATTAGTGGTGTTATATTCTGAAGGACTGCATTTTATAATGTTGTAATGTTGATCTGAAACACCTGACTGCTACAGGGCAGTTATGTTTTGTGAAAATGCTGTCGTTGTGACCACTATAAATTCACCGGTGCATTTTTGCAGTCGATATATTATGCATCATATAAAATGATCCATCATTTTCAATCTGTTTCAAATCATTTTCAATTTTGGCTTTTTAACAAAATCAATGCAGTTGAATATTGAAAATCTTAAAGTGTACCATTTTTTCCCCTGAAAACTTGAAGCTAGAAAACTGTTGTAAATGTATTTGAAATCTGTTCTGATATTTTGGTAAATAAATGACATGAAAATTGCAAGAAATACTCATGATTTATTTGACCATATACAAATAAACCAACAAGTCTATTATCAATATAGTGATGAAAGGAGTACATGACAGTTGTAACCTTATTAATATGGTGATGATTTAGGTACATGACAGTTGTAACCTTATCAATATAGTGATGAAAGAGATACATGACAGTTGTAACCTTATCAATATAGTGATGATTTAACCATATCAATATAGTACATGACAGTTGTAACCATATCAATATAGTGATGATTTTATCAATATAGTGATGAAAGGTACATGACAGTTGTAACCTTATCAATATAGTGATGATTTAGGTACATGACAGTTGTAACCTTATCAATATAGTGATGATTTAGGTACATGACAGTTGTAACCTTATCAATATAGTGATGAAAGGTGTACATGACAGTTGTAACCTTATCAATATAGTGATGAAAGAGGTACATGACAGTTGTAACCTTATCAATATAGTGATGAAAGAGATGATGAACCTTATCAATATAGTGATGACATGACAGTTGTAACCTTATCAATATAGTGATGAAAGAGGTACATGACAGTTGTAACCTTATCAATATAGTGATGAAAGAAGTACATGACAGTTGTAACCTTATCAATATAGTGATGAAAGGAGTACATGACAGTTGTAACCTTATCAATATAGTGATGAAAGAAGTACATGACAGTTGTAACCTTATCAATATAGTGATGAAAGGAGTACATGACAGTTGTAACCTTATCAATATAGTGATGAAAGGAGTACATGACAGTTGTAACCTTATCAATATAGTGATGAAAGAAGTACATGACAGTTGTAACCATATCAATATAGTGATGAAAGAAGTACATGACAGTTGTAACCATATCAATATAGTGATGAAAGAGATACATGACAGTTGTAACCTTATCAATATAGTGATGAAAGGAGTACATGACAGTTGTAACCTTATCAATATAGTGATGAAAGGAGTACATGACAGTTGTAACCTTATCAATATAGTGATGAAAGAAGTACATGACAGTTGTAACCATATCAATATAGTGATGAAAGAAGTACATGACAGTTGTAACCATATCAATATAGTGATGAAAGAGATACATGACAGTTGTAACCTTATCAATATAGTGATGAAAGAGATACATGACAGTTGTAACCTTATCAATATAGTGATGAAAGAGATACATGACAGTTGTAACCTTATCAATATAGTGATGAAAGAAGTACATGACAGTTGTAACCTTATCAATATAGTGATGAAAGAAGTACATGACAGTTGTAACCTTATCAATATAGTGATGAAAGAGATACATGACAGTTGTAACCTTATCAATATAGTGATGAAAGAAGTACATGACAGTTGTAACCATATCAATATAGTGATGAAAAAGATACATGACAGTTGTAACCATATCAATATAAGAAGTACATTACAGCTGTAACCACACCTTATCAATATAGTGATGAAAGAAGTACATGACAGTTGTAACCTTATCAATATAGTGATGAAAGGAGTACATGACAGTTGTAACCTTATCAATATAGTGATGAAAGGAGTACATGACAGTTGTAACCTTATCAATATAGTGATGAAAGAGGTACATGACAGTTGTAACCTTATCAATATAGTGATGAAAGAGATACATGACAGTTGTAACCTTATCAATATAGTGATGAAAGAAGTACATGACAGTTGTAACCTTATCAATATAGTGATGAAAGAAGTACATGACAGTTGTAACCTTATCAATATAGTGATGAAAGAGATACATGACAGTTGTAACCACATCTTGTCAATATAATAAGGTCATGATGACATAGCCATTGTGCTTCATTTGATGTCATCTGCCATGCATCGCATGCTAAAAACTTCTTCTCAAATTTCACCAATGGAATTTAGCTCAAACTGCAAAAATGATGCGAGATGGTTCTGATCAAGTGTTGTTATTTTCTGTGTATATCTGAAATCCAAGACGGTTGCCATGACTGCAATCTAGGGAAACATATTTTAAACTTCCTTTTTCCAGTTCCACTGGTGTCATTGAGCTAAAAATTGGTGAGATTGTTTAGGAAAAAAAGCCAACAAACCTTGATAAAACTTGGTCACAGCAGCTAGGGAGGCCATTTTGTAACATGATTGTGCAATCATGGTTCCCTTGTGCAACACCTATTTCAAACTTCTCATATTTTCCATTTGGATTGAGCTCTAACTTTACCATAAAAAATAGGTAATTGGTGCAGAGGTCTACAATACATTCAATACAAAAAAATATTGTACATTCACTCTACTTACAATTTATCTGAAACTTCAGTTAGATAGATTGGATTGCTTTGGGTAGAGGTCATGACCCCTATTCACCTTGGAGATTATATTAATCAAGCCTCAGTTTTTTTTGTTTTTGTTTATAAAGCATGCCTTTGTAATGAACATGAAACTGTGATATTTCTTAGTCGGTTCATTCTATAATTGGGGCTCTACATGGTTGATGTTGGTGCCCAATAATAATCAGGTTATCTGTCTGTCTATTCATCTGTCTTTCTTGCTTTTGGCATAATACTTTTCTATTGGACCAATTGCATTCAAACTTTACTCAATGAGTAGGAGTGATTTTGGAGTCCTGAGATCAAAAGTTGTTATAAATAGAAAACTGGGTCCAATGATTATTATCAGATTTTTGTTGTTGTTTCCTCACAGAAAGGTCAAGGTCACCATTACTATAAATGGAAATGGGAATATACAACTCAAAAATATATTGTATCTAGATGTTAGTGGTATATATTTACTTGAAACATAACCTGAGATATTTGCAGACTAGAGGTCAAGGTCACCAGGTCAAAGGTCAAGGTCAAATCATGAACATTTTAGTGGTAAATACTTTGCAATGACATTATGATTAAAAAAATGACTACAGTCTAAAGAGAATTTGATAGACTAAAGGTGAAGGCTACAAGTTAGCAATTCAATGTCAAATTTGGAACTTTTTACTGGGAAATATTCTTTAATGAAATTTGGAGTAAAATTGACTAAAATCAAATGTGAAGTCAGTTTATTTGGAGGTATTTTGTTTTAACTTTAATTGACTTGAGCCAACTGTTTAAGGTCAATTGGTTCAACGTCAAGGTCACATTTATTGACATTATCAACCAGAATGATCAAACAAGTACACATATGATAAATTGATTAAATGAAGAGTCAACATGCAATAGGAAGATATAAGATATGATAAATATTGAAAAGCAGAGTCAATCTCATCACACAACACACAATTGCTGTTAAATTTGCACAGTTTTAATGCTAGCAGACATATATCTAAGCTGTCATGATCTATGAACTATATAAATGTGACCTTGACTTTGAACCCATTGACCGGTGCATATTGGCAGTAATACTTTATCAGTGTTACCTTTAAAGTTAGGCTCAGGTTTAGAGTGGAACAAACTGAACAGCTCTTTCTGACATGTCATTATTCTAGTTGATTTTTTATTGAATACAATTTGAATATTTCTAGATCAGTTTCCATAAAAAACTATAATTATAACTATTTTAGGTCAATTGTTGTTTGATATTTTTGTCCTTTTATGTCAACACAAAGATAGCAGAGAAATGTTATTCTGATGTACATTTTATGTTATTAAGGGTTTCTTTATTTGTTATTTTTCTTTCATGTTAAACAAGTATGTCCCTATCACTGTGTATATATTCTTTGATAACAGCAGTTATTGTATTCCATTTATAGATCTGGTCCTTTGTGATATTTTTTTGTTGTCTGGTATTAAGACACAATCTATTTATCCAATCTCTCCTATAATATATGTAATAAATTGTGAAAAAGCCAAGGTCTCAGGTTGTATACAGTAGTTTTCACAGAACAAAGCTCCTCCCCAGTCTCCGAACTGATCACAAGGACTTGATGAGTCAATACTATGACGACAGTATACTGATGGATTGATGTCCTTTGTTACTGTGAAATTCTAATGGTAGATTAAAATGAGAAAAAGCATTGGTGAGGCCAGATTTACTCTCTATATATGATGTCCACACTGTAATGGTCATTAATACATGGCGCTGTTAGATTGAAACAGTTGTCAAGGTAATTTGCACCCACTGTCAAGGTCGTTGAACAGCTGGTTGTATCTGTTGATATCTGTGTCAATATCCACGCTGTGTTATTTACATGTAATCAATTTCTTATTATGAAATAGTCACATCTTTATTGACAGATGTCGGTGTACATACTTAAGTCAGTAATAATGTCAGTGTGAAATGTATTCTGTTAATTTTTATTCCAAACACTATTCCCAAAAATACTTTTTATAGCCATCTTTGCAAATCATGGTGTTAGGTGCTTATTATCAACAGAAAATCTGATATATTGAAAACCCATTATAATCATGCAATAAAAAGGTTTTATGAGATAATTAATGAAGGTATATTAATTACACGGATACATTCCAGTGGTTTCGTGTGTGGTACGGTTTCAGTCAGGGAATATCACTTTGATATTATTTGTACATAATACAAGGTTTCTGAAAGTGTTATTAGATCTCAAAGATCATACTAGGGATTACATCAATTCATTTCGACCTTGAATAAGCATGATGTTGACAGGGCTACTGCGTGTATAATATCAGTAATAGCCTGCTGTCAACTGGGGTCTGGTTTGGTTGAAATGACAGATGTTTAAAGTGTCTGTACTAATCTGTTTGTGTCTTCATCCTGTCATATTAAGTAGTTTTAGTAGATACTGACGGAGAAGCATCCATGGTGATTTTGACAGACACAGACAATAATGTCCTTCCACCCACACTGAATATCCAGTTACTCTAAATAGACCCAAATAAGGTATAACTACAACTCTAGTCATGTCAATGGCCAGAAAGCAGATTTAAACCATAATTTATCATGATTCATTTTAAGAGATGGCGTGATTGAGGTGTGTCTAAAGTTTCAGCCATATATGGCAAATGTTGATGATTTTAACTTTCGTGTGTGGGATTTTTACAATGTTAGTGTAAAACTTGAAAGTTTTGAGTCATCACTACTAGCACTAGATTAAGAATCTAGTTTCTTGGCTTTCCACTTGGCATGAGGTAATTAAATTGACAAAAAGAACATTTGTGTTTAGTTTGCAATAAGGTAACACAAAATAGAGAGGTGGGCTTATCACAGGACATACAATATATGTTGGTATTTTCCTGGTAAAATTGCAATAGATGTTTGCTGGAATTTTAGAATTACTCCAAATTAAATATCATTTTCAATATTAATGTTTTCCTTTTTTAACTGTTATTTCATGATTTAAGCAAAAGTCATGTGTTAAGCAAAGATTTCTTAATGGAGCATGAGAATGGTTTCATGAATCCAGGCCCAACTATACCAGAAAAGTAAGAATGGTCAGCTTCATTGAGGATTCCTGCCAAATCCAAACTGAGTTGATGTCTAGGTTGAATTTGCTGGGAAAAAATTAGGGTTTTATGCATAAAATATGGTTATTTATATTGCATGTCGAAGCATTAAGCAGATTGTGTAGGATTCTGCTTCCTGAGTGATTAGTAAACTAATCTTCTTAACACTTAGAAGTTGTTATCTAGGATAACCTGTGTTAATTACTGTTCCTTGTTTAGACAATTATCACTTGAAATATGTTTCTTTAAAAGAAGAAAACTTCCAGCACAGAAAACAGACTCTTAAAAATAATCTACTTTTTTCATCAGAAAAATGGAGCATTTGTCTTTTCGGTTTAAGTTTGTGTTGAGTGCCAAGTTTTTCGTAACATTATTGCCTAGAGGAAAAACAACAGTCGCCATTTAGTGTAAAAAAGCAAAGCATGGCAAATGCCTGCGAATACTTCGTTATTATTAGGAGTAATTTAGATGAATGTTTGAGCAGAGATTTGCTAATGTCCCTGTGTATTGATTAGTACATAACAAGTACAGTGGTAGATACACAGATAATAGGAGGTTGAGAAATTGGAGGAAATTGTTCTTTTAGAAAAAATGGTTCCCAATAAATCTTTGCGTTACTTATAGAATTTTTTATTAGTATATGTATAAGCTGAAGAAATAGTGAAAGGCTGTGCTTGTGTTTGCGAGAGTTCTCTCTGACTAAACGTCTTCCTGTTAAGAGTGTTTCCATAGTAGAGAGATTATTACTACAATTATTTCTTTTTGAATAAAACAGGACATTTGATTTCAAACAGTAAAATGATCTTGTGGTTGAGTTTGCAGGGTCAAGGAAGCTTTCTTCAGACATAAATATAAATTCCCATTGCTGGGATTTTGAGGGTTAAGAGCAGTTGTCTTGTAATGAAAACAGACGTTCATGTCATTAGGGTTTGAGGGTCAAGGACATTGCCTTCCAATATATACATACATTTTCAAGGTTGAAATTGCAGATTCAAGGGTGTTTGTCATCTATTCCAACAGTTAAGGTTGGAGGGCCAAGGACATTTGATTTTCATCAGAAACAAAGTGCTGTGGTTAGGATTGCTGTTTTTAGGTCACAGCCAATTAATAATAATTGGGATAGAATTCATGTGGTTGAGGTCAGAATTGTGAGGACATTTGTCTTCATACAGACTTTAAAATTCCTTTGATTTGGCTTGGACGATCAAAGACATTTGCCATTTAATAGAAATGCAATAAAACTGTGGGCGGTTGATGGAGGAATTATGGGTATTCTAGGGCACATTGTTTTCATAGTTTTGAGGTAAAAGTTCCTTTGACAGATATTTTAGGACAAGAATGTTCCAACATGGAACACACTTGATACTTTGTCTGAATTAGAATTAGAAGACGTTATAACTGTAAATGGTTCATTAGATTAGATGATCAAGTAACAGTGACAATTTCTCTCTTCAGAAGGGCTTCATTCACAACCAAACTAAAGGGTGTCTTTTACCTGCAAGACATTAGACAGATTTGAAGATGAAAATCTTCAAATGATGATAAATATAGTTTCCTTAACTGGATATAAGGACCAAGAACAAGAGTCTTTCAAGTTAAGATGTTTGGTTTTTTCCAATATACAGGGAAAAGAACTTTTAATACAAAGTATGAATTAGATGTGGTGATTGGGTGGTTCATTGGTAACGCACTCACCTTTCACCTTGTCGTCTGGGGTTCGACTCCTGGAACGGACGTGAAAAGGTAAGGGTCATCTGCCCGACCATGTGGGTTTTCCACGGGTACTCTGGTTTCCTCCCACAATAAGACCCCTCTCGTGCATACATCAGGGCCAGCAAGAGTGATTAGTATAAGTTGAAATAACTTGTTTTGCAATTGTATAATAAATAAAGTTTATAATTATGAATTAGATAGAGTAGTTCAAAATAATGAATTACATGGCATCATATAGCTGTTTGTTCTTTTAATACTTGTAGGTGATGCTAAAGGGCCTAAGTTCTTTTCAGGTCATATTTCAGACACTTATTGGGAAGAAAATAGCAAAATTTGATTAATATTTGGAACTGAAAAATTGAGAAGTGAGTTGAATTAGATATTGTCAAGGAATGTTATCTTATATTTTGTACATGCATCAAAAGTGTATGGAGCAAGTTTGGTGGCACCCATTGAGCATCACTGACAATGCTCACAAGGACCAAATAATTCCAAGTGCAAATTACAAAAAAAAATATAATTTAAAATTACGACTAGATATCTCTTCACATTTATGAATGTAAATTTTTACACACAATAAAGATAATGGCAAGGCTTTGTATTCTTGGTTACAAGCCATATTGCCATTTGCAATGTCATTGGGTTTGATTGACTATGCAGTGTAAGTGAAAACAGATAATAATGAAAAGGTTCAAGCAGTAACTAAAAAATGGGCATATTTGACTGGAATCTTCAGCCTTCTGAAATCCACAAAATTTGTTAAATTTGTTTTTTAGAAAGTTAACCTGAAGAGAAAATAAAAAGGCATACTCAGATATAGTGCATACTGAAATTATATAAAGTAGTTTCCAATAACATAACGCTGTCAGTAAAATCATTGTACCAATTAGCAGGATAGAAGACAGAATATGAAGACAAAAGACAACTTGATGTCATTATTCGTAAACCATGTAGTCAATACAAAATTGCTGGAGAATTTCTATTGCTGACAAAACCTAAGGGGACTTGTCAGTTCCCATAAAGGTTGTTAGCAGCAAAGAGGCCAGGCGAGGCGGGCTGTTTGGAGACATAGTCGTCATGCATGCCACATCCTTAGTTGGTGTGAAGGGGGTTGAGCAAATTTTGATTAGTCTTTAATTCTGTCTAGACACAACATATCATATCATTTTCTAAACAATCCTGTCATGTTGTGGCTAATTTGGTCGATATTACATTTACTTACAACACTCATCACCTGGGAAGTAAAAACTTCAACACAATCCTGTCGTCCACTGTACGTACATCATCTGCTTTACTAGCAGAACATGCCGGCAGCCTGGGAAATGGTGCTGATGGATTTTTCATAGATAATATTGTAGTCTGTAATCCAGTACGGATATCCAACCTTAGGAAGGCACTGACATGCTGTCTGTCATCATCAAACATTTTATTTCCACTCAGTGAAGTGATACTATCTTTAAAACAACCAGAGACATATATTCATGTCATGGGCTTGTTACTTCAGTAAGAGTACAAATCTACCTTAGTCACTAGAGATACCAATCTCAACTGATAGAATTGAGTCTGGTTTCACCAACAAGGAATTATACCTCATTAAACACCCTGTAAGACAAGGTGAGATTATGCAATGACCAGTTTTCCTAAAAAATCTGTGAACCATATTTTTTCAATATTTGCCAGATTTGAAACTAACCAAATCATTGACATTTTAATTTTGGTGTTTTCAACTGCTTCTAAAGATGGTAGTCCAGTCCTATGGCATATTCGATGATTCTAGATTAAGCATTGTATAAACTGCATTGCTCATGAAACATGGATCACAGGGACTTGATACAAATTCCAAACCATATATATATTATTATAATGACAAGTGATATAGCTCCTGAGCAGGGAAGACTGAACATAGTGTTAAGGATTGTGTTATTTTAACTTTTTATGGTCTGTAGATCATAATTACACATCCATTACCTTTAAGGAAAGTGTTTTATCTTTCCAGTGAGTGTTTGATTGATGACATTGGTCCAGTATTTATAACCTGACAAATTTAGAAATATATTCAGGAATGGCGAGGAAGACATTTCCCTGGCAGGATGAAATATGCTCTTGTCACTTATGGGTACTTCAGTAACTCTGCCAACTCTGCACAGGGGTGGTATACAGTAGCCTTGACCATATCCGCACAGAATGTCCTGTGTTATGTCTTTTACATTGTAGCCCCTGCTCCGAAACATAGTTCAGGAATATTTTATCTTTTATCTGAAGAACAAATAAATCAGATAAATATCCAATTTCTATAAAATCTATTTCTTTTATTATGATTTAATGATTGAGTGAAGTTGTCGCCCACCCCCCTGAAAAATGCAAATTAACGATGTAAATAATTAAAGGAAATGAAACAAATTCATTCAAAGTATTAGATTTTATCTGATTGTGACCTGAGACTTTAGAGTGTGAATTCATGCGATGTCCCAGTGGTTCGTATCAGGTGTTAAAATTGCTAAATTGTCATGCTGTTTCAGAATCAACCAGTCCTCCAATTATTGATAACATTTTCCAAATTTATCAAGCCTGTAGGCCAGTTAACAGAAATTTTTACCAAATCCAACTTGTGGTTGTGAAATCTCATATCTTAATAAAACTCAAAACAGGGAAGATTGTTAAGGCCCCTCCTTATTGCATGGCAAAATATTTCATAATTTTGGCAATTGTTACATGTCCTTTGTGCCTGTTGTCTTGAAGACAGCTTACAGGAATATCAAGGTTTTAGCAGTACTCCTATGAACAAACTTTTATTGCCAGCAATGGATCTATATAATCTTATTTGAGCAGCATGGCAGCAAAAATATTCGCCAACATTTGATGTATTGGATAAATCTGTTTGCGCTGTGGTATAAACGATCATCATAAACCAGTCTCTTTCTCTAGTAGTTATAATTTTAAACAGAGGAAAAGTCTTGTGAAAATTCATCGTAAAAAAATATAAAAATGATGGAGACAATTGAAAGTTTACATTCTTCATAGCATCTTGATCCAAATTAGGATAGACTGGAAAGGATACAAACCATGAGGATTGTGTTATTACCAAGCATGTTTTTGCATTAACTGGTTTGGTACAGCTTTTGCTTATGTTCTATGAAGTCTGTAAAAGCTTTGATACCATCCCTTTTATAATGGATAGTCTCCCTTGAGAGAGCTCTAATGTGTTTCTTTCCCTGTTGGACTGATGTCTGGCTAGCGTAACCCAACCCCATGCTATCATCCTACACTATCCTTCATGCAAAATACAAGGCACATGGGAAACAGTATTAGTTTCAGGTCAGATTTTGAGGTAGGAAAATAGTCCCTGTCTCAGGTCAGACAATGTGGTCGGAAAACAGCCCCTGTCTCAGGTCAGACAGTGAGGTCGGAAAACAGCCCCTGTCTCAAGTCAGATTTTGAGGTCGGGAAATAGTACCTGTCTCAGGTCAGACAGTGTTGTCAGGAAACAGCCCCTGTCTCAGGTCAGACAGTGCTTCCAAGAAACAGTACCTGTCTCAGGACAGACAGTGCTACCAAGAAACAGCCCCTGTCTCAGGTCAGACAGTGTTTTCAAGAAACAGCCCCTGTTTCAGGTCAGACAGTGTTTCCAAAAAACAGTCCAAGTCTCGTATCAGACAGTGCTTCCAAGAAACAGTCCCAGTCTCAGGTCAGACAGTGAGGTCGGGAAACAGTCCCTGTCTCAGGTCAGACAATGTTTCCTAGAAACAGTCCCAGTCTCAGGTCAGACAGTGAGGTCAGAAAACAGTCCCTGTCGCAAGTCAAATAGTGAGGTCAGAAAACAGTCCATGTCTCAGGTCAGACATGATGTAATTGTACAGTGTAAAATTTTGAAAACAAATTATACCTTGATGTTTTAGTGAACAAAATTCTAATCAGAATGACTTTGTTGACAGAGAACAGGTGATCTTACAATACTCCAAATGATATCACATATATGTTACGTTTTTCAAAAGTTTCGTTTACATTTGCATGATATGAATTTACTTATTATGACCTTTTTACGTCATCTGACCCGAAGGATCAAGATGACCCATTGCTGTCATCCGTTATCGTCTGCCGTGTGTAATCTTTGACTTTAAGATACTACTCCTTCCTCCATGTCTTCATAGATTTCAACCAAATTTAGTGTGATGCATCATTGGGTAAGGACAAGCATTTCATATATTCAGAAAGTTGATTTGACCCTTAGGGATCTGGGGGAACACTCCTCCTTCTTCATGGATGGATGAAATTCAACCAGGATTGGTATGATTTATCAGTGTTGGCAATCATTGCTTAAATTCACAATTTTGATTTCACCCAAATAGGCTAAGGAGTATAAGGCTGTAAAGTAGAGAGTAAGCTGAAATTGGCTTTAGATGTTAATCTTCTTTCATGCCCGGATGGATTTGAAGGAAATTTGGTTTGATGCATCATGGAGTCAGGTCAATCATTTCTTTAATTCCCAAATTTGATGACACCTCCAGGGACAGGGTCATGGCCCCTGAAAGGGCAACTTCAGCTAACATTACACTAACACTACTTCACAACTTGCCTTAAAGAATGCAGACTGAATAATCTTGAATTTCCCTAAGGAAACACATTCCACTCTTGAAATAAAAAAGACGATTTGACCTTTATGGACAGGTCTTAACTTAAACAACAAGTTGCTTTCAAATGATATATTCCTCAATGCTCAAATGAATTTCAATTTGCTTGAAACATGTCAAGGGAAAGGTAATGATTTCTTAGAGCACGGTTTGATGGCTGTTAAGGTCAATGGCCCTATTGTCATATCACAGGGACTTGTTCTTCTGACATTGTGTGATAATAATTAATGCAATAGGGACTAAATGGGAAATAAATATGTCTTTTGAATTTTTTAATTCTCCAGAAATGTCTCCAGTTTTCCAAAACCAGATGTGACAGAAATATCTGTGACGGTTGATACATGAGTACACCTCCTTTAATCAATATACATGCTCTGTATAAGGAAAGTCTGGATATCACTAAATATAGAGAAGCTCATAACAATTTTCTGATCAAATGAAACAAATTATTCTTGGCATATGAAGATAGAATACTGCAACAATACCCAGTACATCTGCTGTATGACATAAAATGTCAAACATGGTATTACTGGAATGAAGTGGGTGGGCATATATCTGCCATAAATAATTATGTCCCAGGAGAAAGCATCCACTACAGTCAAGTAATTAAGTCAGTATAGAGTTTATACAAAAATACAAAGAATGATTAACTCAGCAAATTACAGGATACACAGAGTGTAAGTGAAAGGGTTTGACATCAATTTCCTTGTCCAACCATTGATACCGATGTGTTGTAGGCACTACATATGTCATCATTATCATGTTAAACTCCTCTTACAAAATGGTAATTATGAATTTGAGATTTGCTGTGATACAGTATCAAAATGTGTCAATGTGTACATTCTCATACAAACTTTTGATTATTGCTTCTCTCAAAATCTGAATGATGGCAGTTTTACTATGTTTGTCTTGTGTCCCATTCCAACAGACTTGGTTCAGACATTTACCCCATAACAAAGTTCTACACCTAAAGAAATTTTGGTGGTGGTCTGTCAAGATTAAAGGGTCAGAGGTTTCAAATTCATAAACAACCATACTAAATTAAGGGTCATCTGACATTGATAAAGGGTCAAAGGTTACAAATTCATCAAACAATGATACTGAATTAAGGGTCATCTGACATTGATAAAGGGTCAAAGGTTGCAAATTCATCAAACAATGATACTAAATTAAGGGTCATCTGTCATTGTTAAAGGGTCAAAGGTCACAAATTCATCAAACGATGATACTAAGTTAATGATCATCTGTCATGGTTAAAGGGTCAAAGGTCACAAATTCATAAACAATGATACTAAATGAAGGGTCATCTGTGATGGTTAAAGGGTCAAAGATTACAAAATTCATCAAACAGTAATACTAAGTTAATGGTCATCTGTCATGGTTAAACGATCAAAGGTCATAAAGTCATCAAATAATGTTACTAAATGAATGCTTAGCAGTGTAAACGGCATCCATGTCTTACAGATATATTCTCATTTGTATAATCATTGGCTATTGGTTTCTTGTCTTTGTAAACGTATTGTAAGTGTCCTGACCCTGTTGTTCAAAGGCTGGTTAGAGATAAACAATAGTTCGTGAAAATTTTCAAATATGAATAAAAGAAATAGGAAACATTCTTATCATTTCTGTAATTTTGAGAAAAGGCAGAATGAAATACTTTGAGTTATAAATTTACCTTCATTTAGTACTGATTAAATCTAAGGAACATATGAGCAGGCGGGGCCTTGTGTTTTTCTATTTGTGTGCAGATATAAACTAGGCATGCCTGTACTTTTCTTGTAAGTAAGCTTATAGATGGTGTACATGAATTGATTGGCCATGCATGGTCCTGCTTAGGCTTGAGTTTCCTGCCAAAAGCTAATTAAAGGTATCGAGGATAATTACCTACATCACAAAATACATTTAGATCATTTGTAAGTGATCGGTAGACTTGATAGTGTTGAAATGTCAGCAGCAGGCCATCACATACATTCTCGTTCAATTTAACTGATGTTCTGGAAACCCTGTAATCTGATTTTTTCAAAGGGCGTGATCGATGGAGCGGAACTATTTGTTGAATTCATGAAAACCATTAATTAATCCCATCGAGAAATAGTTAGAAAGATCTGTCTTTGCCAGGCAATAAGGATTGGTTGACCCAAAGGTGACCTTGAGATATCTCTGTTGATGACAGATCAGTCTTGTAAAATAAAGAAACCTGGTCTTTAGGCTTCCAAGTTGCATGTTCTGTTGAACAGGACACATTGTAAAAGAAGAGCCAGATGGAAGCAACATCAATCTTACACTTCATGGAGAACTCCCATCTGAAGATTGATGTGTATATCAGCTTGCATAATCACTTCTTTAGCTTGTCTGCCTTCTATTTTCTCGGACAGTTGGACAAAACTCAGCGTATAACATTATTTAAAGACCTTTGTGTAATTCAAAATACAATTTGGAATATGCATAAAAAGTTGTCTAAAATGAAATTCCCGAAAGGAGTTTAAAATGATGTGTTATTAGGTCATCTGACTGAAGGGTCAGGATGACCTATAAATGATGTGTTATTAGGTCATCTGACTGAAGAGTCAGGATGACCTATAGCCATCATGTTTCGTTGTCTGCCAAGCACCGTCCGCCATGTGTAAAAGGTCCATGGTACTGATATTGGGTCTTTAGCATGCAGGGGTGAAGGGCTACACAGTTTGTATATATGAATGACCTTGATCCACCTTACATGGGTAAAATGTTTTGAAAACTTAAGCAACTTCTTCTCAATAACCTAAATGTCAAGGGTTTTGATATTGGGCAAGTAGCATGCTTTTTCAACAAGCAATATGTCTGGAGTGATGGCGTTTTTAGTAGTGGATGTATAAAGAATATGTTTTCAAGTTTGCAAAAATTGTCTTTATGCGCCGACCAATGTCTTCTATGTAAGCTATAGTGTAGTTGAGCAATTTATTTTAGACCTAATTGGCCTCTTTCATATACAGGTTTTTATAGTCGGATGACCCTTAAGTCCATACCTAGTGGTAAGCCCAATTAGTAACTGTTTAGAACAATTACAGCATTAAACAAACATTACTGTCTGAGAGTCAAGTCACCCCTAGAAGTTGGAATCACATTGTTCCTGAATGATTTTGGTAAATCATTCTTTACAGCTGACACTGGCATCAATACCTGCATGATTAAGAATCCACACAAGCACAATAAAAAATTCAGTCCACACTTCTTTAGTCTACCATCACCTGTTCATATTGCCATATGTCTATGATCCATTATCATTCTGTTTTGCTATCACTATTTCTTGATAAGTATTGGATAGATCTTTTTTAAATTTCATATGTAGTTTCTCTTGGTCCCTAGTTGTGCCGATTTGATATTGGGGCAGATCAGAACAACAGAATGACTGACATATGGCCATCGTTCATTTTGACTATGAAAGTTTGTTATCATTATTTCTTGGGAACTACTTTCTTCTCATAAGCCAGGGCACCAACAAATTACCTCTGACGAAAAGGTGGTTTTATTACAAGAAAATAAATTAACATTTACTGGTAAAAAGTTTCTTATTTAACAACCTATTGGGGCCCCATCACATGCTGTCCAGAGCAATATTGGAGTCAAGTGTCTTGCCTGAGGACACAGCCTCTACAGCAAAGGATTGCTCATTTCTCAGTTACCTAGGAGACACAAACATTCAGGTAATGACTGTTCAACAAAACACACAATTTTCATCTGGGATGGCCAAGTCCAATGTGTTATACCAACTGAGCTATTGTGGCTCAGTGACATTAAAACATTATTAGGGCCCCAAATCAAGATGTGGGTGCCCTATAGGAATGAGTTTTTCCATCTGTCTGTTTGTCTGTCAGTCTGTTCGTTTTTCGTTTTCTGAACTGTACCTCGAATTCTGTTGGGCAAATGATACTCATACATTATGCCAAGCCTATTTTAAGGAAGTGGTTGCTAAAAGTATGTTGCTTTTATCTCTCAAGGTTAAAGGTCAAAGTCACTGTTGTTGCCATAAATAGAAAATCAGTTTCAATGTGAAACTAGAGTTTATTTTGGCCAACCTTACCCGAACTTTATACAGTTTTTAATTACTGAAAGTGTTTGCTTAGGATTGCTTTACAGTTTTGAGGTCAAAGGTCAAGATCACTGTTAGTATAGATAGAAAAATCAGTTTTCCTGCGATGTTTTGGCCAATCAAACTCAAACCTCATACAATGATTCCTTTCAAAAATGACTTGCTTTGGGTTTAAGCTCAATCTCAAAATTTAAGCTCAATCTCAAAATCAGGCCCAGAAGTCAAATGTTGAGGTTGTTGTTGCCATAACAGAAAATTCAGTATGTGGAACAATTCCAGTTTGCTATAGCCAATCTAACTCAAACTTGATGCAATGCTTCTTAACCAGAAGATAGATTGCCATTCAGATCAAAAGGTCAAAGGTCACTGTAACTATCAGTTTCTGTGTGATAACTTGAGTTTGCTTTGCCCGATCTAAATCAAACTTCATACAATGCTTCCATACCAAAAGTGCTTGCTTGGAATATTGTTTTTTATTTCCCAAGTTCTAAGGTCAAGGCCACTGTTATTGTAAAGTAAAAAATCAGATTGTTGAATGGATGTGTTAGTATGTTTTTTGCGCATAACAGTCTTTCTTGACTTCTGTGGCAGAATGTACCAATGGTCTTGCCAGTAATCTGTTGGTCTGGTGTGTGTGTGTAAGGGTGGGTTTGTGGATGAAGGGGAGAGGGATTCCAACCATACAGTGGGGCCTTGCTGACCTGTCAGTGGTCTAGTTTCTGTAGTTTAAATACAGGCATAGTATGTGACCAGCTGATGTGTGATGATGTTATGTTGGTAATAGAGGCAAAAGCTTCTTCAAATTTACATGCTTAAGGATGTAAAGTATTGTCAAATATCATGTCTTGTAAAAACTGTCTTCAGACAATGTACAATTATCTTCAAATTTAATAGTAAAAGCATTTGATAAATCATCTGTCTTTGATAAAAAGAAAACTTTGTTATCATTTATTTGAATATATTTATTTTATAAATAAATATGTCAACAATATGAAATGACCTTGTGAGATAGAGTGAAGGACATAACCTATCAAAATCTGCTGTTAGGAACCTCTCAATAAACCAAAGGTCTAGAAATTTAGATAGAGGATCTCAAAAATTTCTATTGACTTTCAACTTATCTATTCAAAGTCACTGGAGTGAATTTAGTTTAAAGCTGGAAACATCTTCTTCTAAAGAAGTATAAAGGCCTATGTCCATTGACCTGTAGATGTCTTAATGGATGGAGACCTTTCAAAGTTGTTCATACAAATTAGGCTGACACTTTATCATAGCATATCAGGGTAATTTTTACAAACAAACAGTATTGTCTACAAAATGTTCATAAAATTTACAGCACTGTTATGAAATGTAGCCTTGTATATCATTTCCTACGACAGTATACTGTTAACAGTCATCTGTAAGCTGGCCATGACAAAATGTCTATTTGAGCCTAGTAGGCTTATTCTCCTGAAGTATCTGAATGATTTTGATAAGGTTTGTTTATTAATAGAAAGTATAAGCCTCTAAGAAACAGGTAGATATAGGATATATCATCTTCAAAAGGACTGCTCCTTAGACTTGGGGGTTCAAAGGTCAAAAATCAATTTTACTATAATCTATAGATTTTTGTCAGAATATGACCTTGTTGTGATGGGGTGTAATTTTCTTTGTCTAGCAGACATGCTATTCTTTTCAAAAATATTTGGAGTAAGGAGATATTAAAAATGTTGTAGAGTAACTCTCTGTGGGTTTCAAACTGGGCATTTCAACTGTTTTCTTATTAAAAGTAATTATTTCTGAAGAATGTTATTGTTTTCAGGCATCTGTGACAAGACAATATTGTGTGTACTTTCAACATAAAAAATGGAATGAATGATTATATATTTAAAGATACAAGCACTGTATAAAATAAATCTTCATCACTACATGTGTATATTCAAATTAAAGAAGAAAAATAATGATTTGGATTATGTGGTTGTGTGCCAATATATAGATATCTGTATGGAGATCTACACAGCACTCATAGCTGTTTGAGGAAATCTTAGAAATAAATGAATATAATGTGCTGAAAATGGAATGCTGTTACATTACCGCAGGGATGTTTTGTTGAATGCAACCTGCAAATTTGCTCGGCAGCATCAGCTGGATGTATTGTGCCTTGTTCTTTGTGACTGTCTCACTACTCAGAAAACCTAACGGTCATGTTTTCTCTCCACGCTGTTGTATGTGTTTTCCGACCATGCATTTCAGACTGACACTGCAGGTGTTTCATTTTACATTCATAATTTCAAAGCTTTTATAAGAAAATTAATCAATTGAGTTACTTAACATAACATACAGATGTAAGTTTCAAAGCTATTTCCTGTGCACCCAGTGATTGAATATTATAAGGTAAAATAGCAATTTGGGCCAGAGTTAAAGGGTCAAAGGTTAATATACAAGATCTATCCAGCTATACATATTAAGAAAATCAGCTATTTTGTCTAATTCAAGTTAATCCCTAAACTGTGAGCTTAAATTTTAATTCACTAGGTTCATGACTAAATGGTTCTCCTAATGTTATATAGGTTAAAAGTTGATCTGTATAACTATGATTTAAGTTGTACTCCTAATGTTATATAGGTTGAAAGTTGATTTGTATAACTATGATTTAAGTTGTACTCCTAATGTTATATAGGTTAAAAGTTGATCTGTATAACTATGATTTAAGTTGTACTCCTAATGTTATATCCTAATGTTATATAGGTTAAAAGTTGATTTGTATAACTATGATTTAAGTTGTACTCCTAATGTTATATAGGTTAAAAGTTGATTTGTATAACTATGATTTAAGTTGTACTCCTAATGTTATATAGGTTAAAAGTTGATTTGTATAACTATGATTTAAGTTGTACTCCTAATGTTATATAGGTTAAAAGTTGATTTGTATAACTATGATTTAAGTTGTACTCCTAATGTTATATAGGTTAAAAGTTGATTTGTATAACTATGATTTAAGTTGTACTAATAATGTTATATAGGTTAAAAGTTGATTTGTATAACTATGATTTAAGTTGTACTCCTAATGTTATATAGGTTAAAAGTTGATTTGTATTATAACTATGATTTAAGTTGTATGATTTATATAGGTTAAAAGTTGATATAACTATGATTTAAGTTGTACCTAATGTTATATAGTTGTTAAAAGTTGATTTATATAGTTATATTTGTATAACTATAACTATGATTTAAGTTGTACTCCTAATGTTATATAGGTTAAAAGTTGATTTGTATAACTATGATTTAAGTTGTACTCCTAATGTTATATAGGTTAGGTTAAAAGTTGATTTGTATAACTATAACTATGATTTAAGTTGTACTCCTAATGTTATATAGGTTAAAAGTTGATTTGTATAACTATGATTTAAGTTTAAGTTGTACTCCTAATGTTATATAGGTTAAAAGTTGATTTGTATAACTATGATTTAAGTTGTACTCCTAATGTTATATAGGTTAAAAGTTGATTTGTATAACTATAACTATGATTTAAGTTGTACTCCTAATGTTATATAGGTTAAAAGTTGATTTGTATACTATGATTTAAGTTGTACTCCTAATGTTATATAGGTTAAAAGTTGATTTGTATAACTATGATTTAAGTTGTACTCCTAATGTTATATAGGTTAAAAGTTGATTTGTATAACTATGATTTAAGTTGTACTCCTAATGTTATATAGGTTAAAAGTTGATTTGTATAACTATAATTTAAGTTGTACTCCTAATGTTATATAGGTTAAAAGTTGATTTGTATAACTATAACTATGATTTAAGTTGTACTCCTAATGTTATATAGGTTAAAAGTTGATTTGTATAACTATAACTATGATTTAAGTTGTACTCCTAATGTTATATAGGTTAAAAGTTGATTTGTATAACTATGATTTAAGTTGTACTCCTAATGTTATATAGGTTAAAAGTTGATTTGTATAACTATAACTAATGATTTAAGTTGTACTCCTAATGTTATATAGGTTAAAAGTTGATTTGTATAACTATAACTATGATTTAAGTTGTACTCCTAATGTTATAGGTTATTTGTATAGGATTTAAAAGTTATATAGGTTAAAAGTTGATTTGTATAACTATATTTAAGTTGTACTCCTAATGTTATATAGGTTAAAAGTTGATTTGTATAACTATGATTTAAGTTGTTATGTTATATAGGTTAAAAGTTGATTTGTATAACTATGATTTAAGTTGTACTCCTAATGTTATATAGGTTGAAAGTTGATTTGTATAACTATAACTATGATTTAAGTTGTACTCCTAATGTTTTATAGGTTGAAAGTTGATTTGTATAACTATAACTATGATTTAAGTTGTGCTCCTAATGTTATATAGGTTAAAAGTTGATTTGTATAACTATAACTATGATTTAAGTTGTACTCCTAATGTTATATAGGTTAAAAGTTGATTTGTATAACTATGATTTAAGTTGTACTCCTAATGTTATATAGGTTAAAAGTTGATTTGTATAACTATGATTTAAGTTGTACTCCTAATGTTATATAGGTTAAAAGTTGATTTGTATAACTATAACTATGATTTAAGTTGTACTCCTAATGTTACATAGGTTAAAAGTTGATTTGTATAACTATGATTTAAGTTGTACTCCTAATGTTATATAGGTTAAAAGTTGATTTGTATAACTATGATTTAAGTTGTACTCCTAATGTTATATATTAAAAGTTGATTTGTATAACTATGTTATATAGGTTAAAAGTTGATTTGTATAACTATGATTTAAGTTGTAAATGTTATATAGGTTAAAAGTTGATTTGTATAACTATGATTTAAGTTGTACTCCTAATGTTATATAGGTTAAAAGTTGATTTGTATAACTATGATTTAAGTTGTACTCCTAATGTTATATATGTTAAAAGTTGATTTGTATAACTATGATTTAAGTTGTACTCCTAATGTTATATAGGTTAAAAGTTGATTTGTATAACTATAACTATGATTTAAGTTGTACTCCTAATGTTATTATTATATTTGTATAACTATGATTTAAGTTAAATATAGTTAAAAGTTGATTTGTATAACTATAACTATGATTTAAGTTGTACTCCTAATGTTACATAGGTTAAAAGTTGATTTGTATAACTATGATTTAAGTTGTACTCCTAATGTTATATAGGTTAAAAGTTGATTTGTATAACTATAACTATGATTTAAGTTGTACTCCTAATGTCACATAGGTTGAAGATTGATTTGTATAACTATTACTATGATTTAAGTTGTACTCCTAATGTTATATAGGTATAACTATAACTATGAAAATGTTATATTTGTATAACTATTACTATGAGCTACATTCTGATTGTTTCACCTTACGATTTTTAAGTCAGCAACAATGTTCTTGAAACATTAGTTTACTACATTTTCTGGTTTCCGAATTTCATTATTAGCCCACCATCATCAGATTGTGGACTATGTAAATCTCCCTGTGACAGTGGTATTTTGTCTCTCCGTCCGTCTGTCATCTGTCCATAAAAAGGTTTTTGCTAATTCTATTTCTTGAAAAGTTCTTGATAGATCTTTCTCAATGTTATATGTTGGTTCCCTTAGGCCCATAGTTGTGCCCATTTGGTTTTATGACTGATCAGAAAAACAAAACGGCCAACAGGAGGCCATCTTGGATTTCAACGATGAAAGTGTGCTATTTCTTGAAAAGTGCTGGATGGATCTCGCTCAAATTTCATATGTAGGGTCCTCATATGTCCCTAGTTGTGCCAGTTTGATTTTGGGACTGATCAGAAAAACAAAATGGTTGAGTGGTGACCATCTTCGATTTGGCAGTTAAAGTTAATTATTGCTATTTCTGCAAAAGGATGTTCATATTGATTAGTAAAAACTAAAAAAAAAAGAGAGAAAGGAAGGGAAAAGATCTAACTTTCAAATGAAAAATAAAGATCAAACAATGGTAGGTCTCTCTTAGATCACTTGTTTTGGTAGAAGAAGATTTTGCATATTCATCAATGATTTTTTTTACTAATAATGGTAGAAACAAAGGGGAAGAAACATGACATGAGGAGCCTTGATCCATAAGAGATAACATTGTGGTCCTCCCAATATATAATTATTTTGATCATCATACAAATTTTAAAAGATTGTAGATAAATTGTCAAATAAAAAAAGGGGAGGAAAAGTCTGTTTAAAATATCTATATGAACAGTCAAAAAGTAGAATGACAAAGTGAAATGTAGAATATACATCTTATCAACCCTGACAAAAAAAGATTTGAATGATGGCAGACAAGTACAATGCCTGTGGGATCATATCCAGACAAAGGGTCACTGGGAATGGCAACATTGATTTTTTTAATTCTGTCAATGATGCTGATTGATAGGAAGACTGCAGTAACGTGTTGGTTCTTTAATACAAACCTGACATTTTATTTCAAAGCGGTTTAAGGACATGACATTTACAAAAAAATACAAGTTCTGATGGATAGAGATTTACTCGATTATTTTGCATGAACGTAATAGAGTTTATAGATTGATGAAATATATCGAGATTTCCTGTTGTTTTTGATATACAAACCAAGACAAGTTCGCTTCTTGAACAGATAAAAGACATCAGAAAGCAGAGATAAATTTAGGAATGGTAAATCTAGAGCGTTACCCTTTTTAATGTGAATATTTTTTTATCATCTGATGGAAATTTATTGGATTTTTTGGTGTAGAAGTGTTAATTCTACGAATCCAGCACCAAATGAATATGAATTAGCATTGTCCTTTTGCATGTTATCAAAACTGTTATCATTTTTGATTTAAGCAGATTTTGCGTGTAGAAGAACAATTTACTAGATGGGAAAGATGAAATGAATAAAATAAAAGATAGAAAATGTACAGTCTAAACTCCATGTAATATGGTTTTCTGATTATTTTTTGCTTTGTTGCCTTCAATTTCAAATTAAATCATTAAAATTTTCCTTCACTAATACAATTTGCTGCAAAATTTATTGAGCAACTTTATGATATTGATCTACGTTGGAAATCACAATGTCAGAATTTGTGGAGAGTCTGAACAGCATTTGTTTCAAACAGGCCTATGAAAAAACAGGGATGTACAGGTCCTGAGTATCTAAAATTTTCTATGAATACAAACATTTAACTAAAAAATTTAAAACTAAAAATTTTATTGATTTGTTTTGTTATTTTTTGGCCTCCCAGTGGTAATATTGTTTGTCTATATAAGTATGGAGTTTTGTAACATTGTTTCCTGATTTCTGTCTGCTTGTAACATGAAGGAAGTAGAAATAGTTTTCAGATATTTCTTTGTATATTCAGGGCTAGTGTCTTTCCACTTTTGACTCTTTATTTAGCTGAGAGTATGTATGAAAAAATTTCAATTGCTCCGAACTGTAATCAATTTTGATCTAGGAAAAGAAAAAAGTGTTAATTAGTAGTCAGACTCTTTTGACAGTCAGTATGGTGTGAATGTTAGATGTCAGATATATATATATATAGACAGAATTCTGACCTATCCTTCTGAGATCATCTTGCAGAGGTCATGATTATTCTCCTTAATACAGCAGTTTCATATGTCATTGCATGATAGATTTGAGTTTTTGAGCATTTGAGCATTTCATAGACATTCTTCATGATCTTCAGTGATGTGATAGCAGCTACACCTATTGACCATTGAAACACGATCCCCTGTCACGAGACAACCCTGCACCTTTAGTGTTGATTTGGGACAATCATAGCTATTGATCTTGTGTATATCCGATTGACAACCAGGTTGATAGCAAGCAATAAATGAGACTGCAACAGATAGAAAGCTTGCCGCTGAGCTAACCATGGCCCTGCTGACCAGGTTTATTATCCGTCTGAAGTTTACATGGCTGGCTGACTCTGATAATATCACAATTTTTGGTCCTCATAGACTGGCCATTCTGATTGTCATCAAAAGAGCTGGATTAATGGAGCTGTAGATGTGATCCATCAGATTACGAAGGGAACGTGTCAAAGAACGGCTTCCTAAGTCATCTTGGGCATCACTTTTACCACACCGAGGCCTTTGCCTGAATGCATGCATGATTAAAACCTATCAACACTACTATATGGTCAGATATTTGGAAGAAACGGGTGCATCCTAAAGAACACATGATGGATGTTTTTTGGACTAATCAAGAAAGGGTTGTCAATAATTTCTTCTTTTTTTAGACTTTCCATGCTTTGGTTGATGAAATGATTTTTCATCTGATGCATTAGAATTAGCTTGTTCAATATCTGGTTTTCCAAGTTCATTTTATATGACTTATGGAAGAAACTCTTTAATATGTCATCTGCAAAATACCATCTATCATCATAAAGGCAGCCAAATTGGTACTGCAATCTGATGACATTGAACTCAGGGAGATATCCTGTAGGGAATAAATCCAACAAGTTTTGAAATTGTTTCTCACCAACAAGTGATGTGAAATGGTCATAACTTTGATGACAAAAAATTCAACAATTTTAGCAATGTGTTAAAGAAATGGCTTTTCCTGAGTTCAATCCTCATTAAATTTTCTGGGGGTTCTAATTCTGTTTCCACCAAGATTCCAATAACTGATCATATTAAGTGGTCCACATTGCAAATATTTGGATTTTATCTGGATTTATCTTCAATCATCTCATTCCGGAAGCTGTCCTTCATTCACAAAACACTGGCATTGACCATATTTGGTAATGCACACAATTTCAACTTTAAGATATTAATAGTTAGAAAAAGATGTAGAATATGACTTGTTTAAAATGTATGACATTCTTAACCTGAATTTATTATATTTTCTGTTGTATAACACAGATTTATTCCCTTAAGGGTGAATATTGAAGGGAAAAATTAATAAATCATCATTTTGAAAGACCTTCTTTGTTGTTTCAAAATCACATCTGTCATTTCCACGGAATATCATCTATCAAATATTTGGAAGTAAGTGAACAATCAGAAAAAAGTTCATCATACGTGCTCACAGATATGTTTTGATAGCATATGATATGGCTCATGTGACACTCAGTATGAAGCCGACTGTTTCCTAAATCAAACAGTTTGGACTTCCTGAGCTATCTTATAAAGAGATCTGTATTAGAAGCAAATAGTGTTTATCTTTTCTCCAGATGCTGGTCAGATGTAAATAGTTGTGACATTGTTTACATAATGCTTTTCAGTATGACAACCCAAGGTCACTGCGATGCAGTTTTAGGATGATTATAAAACTTTCTTTTTTCCAAACAAACTCAAATTTCATGCAATGTAAAGTGCTGCCATTATACTACCAGTACCTGATTGGGATTGTATTTCAGGTCTGATAGTCAAATGTCAAAGTTGCTGTTGTTACAATTGGAGAATTAAGTTTTGTCCTGTAACTGGATGCTGCACTATAAAGTCCATTCAGATTCTGTTCCATACTGACAGTATTTCTTTGGCAGTGTAGAACAAAGGTCAAGGTCTCAGTGTTACTATTGTAAGAATATATGTTTCATGTTATAATTATGTTCCTTTCAGTCCATCAACCTCAAACTCTGTATAAAAGCTCCTTACTGGAAGTTCTTACTTAATTGGGATTGCTTTTCACATATGAAGGTTGAAAAATTGTCTTTTGGTGGAATATCTTGAGCTTTTTCATCCTCAAAAGCTTTCATTTCTATATAAGTTATAATGGGAGGCTTTGATTCTAATGCTAATGATTCTCAAAATGGTCTTGTATCTACTTATTAACTCAAGGTTGATTTTAAACCAGATCTAAAATTCATTATATGTTGCCTGTAGTAAATAGTACTGCCATTTTCAATTCATATTTGTCTCTTTATAATTCTTACGACACCATAATCAAATGATGGGCTATTCAAATCACTCTAAGTCTATCATCTGTTGTCTGTCCATCCATACACAATTATCGTTATTGTTGAAGGGTCAGGATGACCTATAGCGAATGTTTTTTGTCCATCGCCATGCAACACCCATCGTCCGTTGTGTGTAAACTTTCCATTCAAATGACTTCTTTTCAATAACCAAAAAGCCCAGAGTGCTAATACTGGGCCTGTTAGGATGTTAGGATAAAGGGCTGCCAATTTGTCACAGTGAATGACCTTGACCCACTCTCAAGGTCACAGGGGTCAAATGTGTTTGAACATCTTAATCTTTACACAACTTCTCAATAACCAAAAGATCAGTGGTGCAGATAATTTGCCTTTGTGATGCTGGAATGGAGGGCTACCAAGTTTGTTTATATGAATGACCTTGACCCACTCAGGGTCATGGGTCAAAACTTCTTCTCAATAATGAAAAACTCCAGGCTGTTGATATTGGTTCGTCTAATATAAGTGGTTGAAGGGCTACGGATTTGTTCAAATAATTGACCTTGACCTATATTCAAAACCTCAATGATTAAGTTATTTGAGATCTGAAAATTGCTTTTTCTACAAGCAGTAGGTTCGGAGTAAGGGCAGTTGTGTTGTAGCAGGTATAAAGAATATGATTTCAAGTTTGCAGAAAATGTTTTAATGAACCAACAATGTCTTCTTTGTAAGCTGTAGGGTAGTTGAGCAATTCATTTTAGGCCTCTTTTGCCTCTCGTTTCTTGGGAAGTACCATACGTGTCTTTCTCAAATTTCATGTGTAGGTTCTTCTTGGTCACTGTATGTGCCCTTTTGATTTTGGGACTTAAAGAAACTATAATAAAGATCAAACATTTGCGGGCACCAAGATCCCTTTGGGATTTGTTGTTTGTGTCTGCTATTAGCCATACACACAAAGTCACACAAGCACACATCAAGATATGTAAATTCTTGTGAGAGGATAAGCTGTGAATACTTGAAAGATTCCTTAAGGTAGTCATCTGATGTTTTATATCTCATAAAATAGCCTTTGTCTTTAGACCATCTCAATGACTAACAGTCTAGCCATCTCACCTCCTCAGTTCCATTGTACTGTCCATCCTCCTTGTGTAAATCCATTAAGTACTGACAAAATCCTGGTCTTCTTTTGGTTCACTTGACTCTGACAGCTCTTCAGTATGTCCCTATGCTAAATTCTTTAAAAGAACTTCAGAACTGTACCAGAAAGTCAGGCATCCTCATCCCAGTTCTGTTCCACTTTAATATTTAAAAGAACAGAATAATCCAAACATCCCAGTGACAGTAAACATTTTGATGGGTGACAGTAAGTATTTTGATGGGTGACAGTAGACATTTTGATGGGTGACAGTAGACATTTTGATGGATGACAGTAGGCATTTTGATGGATGACAGTAGGCATTTTGATGGATGACAGTAAACATTTTGATGGGTGACAGTAAGTATTTTGATGGGTGACAGTAGACATTTTGATGGATGACAGTAGGCATTTGATGGGTGACAGTAGACATTTTGATGGGTGACAGTAGACATTTTGATGGGTGACAGTAGGCATTTTGATGGGTGACAGTAGGCATTTTGATGGGTGACAGTAGGCATTTTGATGGATGACAGTAGGCATTTTGATGGATGACAGTAGGCATTTTGATGGATGACAGTAGACATTTTGATGGATGACAGTAGACATTTTGATGGGTGACAGTAGACATTTTGATGGATGACAGTAAACATTTTGATGGGTGACAGTAGGCATTTTGATGGATGACAGTAGACATTTTGATGGGTGACAGTAAGTATTTTGATGGGTGACAGTAGACATTTTGATGGATGACAGTAGGCATTTGATGGGTGACAGTAGACATTTTGATGGGTGACAGTAGACATTTTGATGGGTGACAGTAGGCATTTTGATGGGTGACAGTAGGCATTTTGATGGGTGACAGTAGGCATTTTGATGGGTGACAGTAGGCATTTTGATGGGTGACAGTAGGCATTTTGATGGATGACAGTAGGCATTTTGATGGATGACAGTAGACATTTTGATGGATGACAGTAGGCATTTTGATGGATGACAGAAGACATTTTGATGGGTGAAAGTAGGCATTTTTTATGGGTGACAGTAGGCATTTTGATGGGTTACAATAGGCATTTGATAGATGACAGTAAACATTTTGATGGATGACGGCATTTTGATGGATGACAGTAGGCATTTTGATGGATGACAGTAAACATTTTGATGGGTGACAGTAGGCATTTTGATGGGTGACAGTAGGCATTTTGATGGGTGACAGTAGACATTTTGATGGGTGAAAGTAGGCATTTTTTTATGGGTGACAGTAGACATTTTGATGGATGACAGTAGACATTTTGATGGATGACAGTAGGCATTTTGATGGATGACAGTAGACATTTTGATGGATGACAGTAGGCATTTTGATGGATGACAGTAGACATTTTGATGGATGACAGTAGGCATTTTGATGGATGACAGTAGACATTTTGATGGATGACAGTAGACATTTTGATGGGTGAAAGTAGGCATTTTTTTATGGGTGACAGTAGACATTTTGATGGATGACAGTAGACATTTTGATGGATGACAGTAGGCATTTTGATGGATGACAGTAGACATTTTGATGGGTGACAGTAGGCATTTTGATGGATGACAGTAGGCATTTTGATGGGTGACAGTAAACATTTTGATGGGTGACAGTAGGCATTTTGATGGATGACAGTAGACATTTTGATGGATGACAGTAGACATTTTGATGGATGACAGTAGGCATTTTGATGGATGACAGTAGACATTTTGATGGATGACAGTAGGCATTTTGATGGATGACAGTAGACATTTTGATGGATGACAGTAAACATTTTGATGGATGACAGTAGACATTTTGATGGATGACAGTAGGCATTTTGATGGATGACAGTAGACATTTTGATGGGTGACAGTAGGCATTTTGATGGATGACAGTAGACATTTTGATGGATGACAGTAGACATTTTGATGGATGACAGTAGGCATTTTGATGGATGACAGTAGACATTTTGATGGATGACAGTAGACATTTTGATGGGTGACAGTAGACATTTTGATGGATGACAGTAAACATTTTGATGGATGACAGTAGGCATTTTGATGGATGACAGTGACATTTTGATGGGTGACATTTTTGATGGATGACAGTAGACATTTTGATGGATGACAGTAGACATTTTGATGGATGACAGTAGGCATTTTGATGGATGACAGTAAACATTTTGATGGATGACAGTAGACATTTTGATGGATGACAGTAGGCATTTTGATGGATGACAGTTGGTATTTTGATGGATGACAGTAGACATTTTGATGGATGACAGTAGACATTTTGATGGGTGACAGTAGACATTTTGATGGATGACAGTAAACATTTTGATGGGTGACAGTAGACATTTTGATGGATGACAGTAGACATTTTGATGGATGACAGTAGGCATTTTGATGGATGACAGTAGACATTTTGATGGATGACAGTAGGCATTTTGATGGATGACAGTAGACATTTTGATGGATGACAGTAGACATTTTGATGGGTGACAGTAGGCATTTTGATGGATGACAGTAGACATTTTGATGGATGACAGTAGGCATTTTGATGGATGACAGTAGACATTTTGATGGATGACAGTAGACATTTTGATGGATGACAGTAGGCATTTTGATGGATGACAGTAGGCATTTTGATGGGTGACAATAAACATTTTGATGGATGACAGCAGGCATTTTGATGGATGACAGTAGGCATTTTGATGGATGACAGTAGGCATTTTGATGGATGACAGTAGGCATTTTGATGGATGACAGTAGACATTTTGATGGATGACAGTAGGCATTTTGATGGATGACAGTAGGCATTTTGATGGATGACAGTAGACATTTTGATGGATGACAGTAGACATTTTGATGGATGACAGTAGGCATTTTGATGGATGACAGTAGGCATTTTGATGGATGACAGTAGACATTTTGATGGATGACAGTAGGCATTTTGATGGATGACAGTAGACATTTTGATGGATGACAGTAGACATTTTGATGGATGACAGTAGGCATTTTGATGGATGACAGTAGGCATTTTGATGGATGACAGTAGGCATTTTGATGGATGACAGTAAACATTTTGATGGATGACAGTAGACATTTTGATGGATGACAGTAGGCATTTTGATGGATGACAGTAGGCATTTTGATGGATGACAGTAGACATTTTGATGGATGACAGTAGGCATTTTGATGGATGACAGTAGGCATTTTGATGGGTGACAGTAAACATTTTGATGGATGACAGTAGGCATTTTGATGGATGACAGTAGGCATTTTGATGGATGACAGTAGGCATTTTGATGGGTGACAGTAAACATTTTGATGGATGAGAGTAGGCATTTTGATGGGTGACAGTAAACATTTTGATGGATGAGAGTAGGCATTTTGATTAATGACAGTAGGCATTTTGATGGATGACAGTAGGCATTTTGATGGGTGACAGTAAACATTTTGATGGATGAGAGTAGGTATTTTGATGGATGACAGTAGGCATTTTGATGGGTGACAGTAAACATTTTGATGGATGAGAGTAGGCATTTTGATGGATGACAGTAAACATTTTGATGGATGACAGTAGGCATTTTGATGGGTGACAGTAGACATTTTGATGGGTGACAGTAGGCATTTTGATGGATGACAGTAGGCATTTTGATGGATGACAGTAAACATTTTGATGGATGACAGTAGACATTTTAATAGGAAACAGTTTTAAGTGAAGTAAACTTTTAAACCCTTTTTCTTTGACATCTTTTTGATTACTGCAATTGACTTGCATGCTTTTTTGTGAACATCTTTTCTACTAGAACTACATCTAAGTAGACATTCTATAAATAAATAATATCGTTTGTGCCTTGGAATTGGAGGACCTGCCATTTCATAGTTCTTTGCTCTTGTAATCAGTTTTTACGTGTAAAAAAATCTACCAAATGATACTTATTGAATTAGAAGTATGTGATTTGTAGGAAATATTTGATTAATTTTTTTTTTGCTGCTGAGTCAAAAAACATCAGCATTATTGTACTATAATGAATTAAAGCAATGCAGAGCACTGATTGCAACCTTCAACCCCAGTTTGGGTTTCAATTTGCAAACCTGATTTTCCTAACTCTGATGACTATTATTACTATGTAATTGCATCAAATTCATCAGCTACAGTCGTTGCAATGATAATCTCTTCTTGCTTCGAACTCTTTTAATTAGATAATATTGGGTTTCAATAAGATTTTAATCCATGAATTTAACAGTTGATTTGTCGTCTCCATGGCTTTTGAAAATCAATCAGGTCTTCCGGCCTTTTCAGTTCTCTTGACAAGTAATTTAGTAACATGTCACATCATCCTTGATGATAGCAAGGTGAAGGTGAAATGGTTTCTGTCAACAAAGACACATGCATGGCGCAATTACAATAGAAAAAGAACTTAAGTATAAAGAGATTTCAGTTTTTAGACCTGATCTGAAAGTCAGGCATCGTGCAGTGTAGAGCTTGAGTGCTTTGGGCAGATTGGTTAGTCTGTAAACGATCAAAGACAAAGTCAGGGACTGGCCAGACGAAAGTGTAGTAGATAAAGTCCAGCATTGGAGATAAAATGGCTGAGGGAAAACCAGTCTCGGGTAAGACCATTAAACCTTGAAAATATGACCTTGGACAGACCATTTGTTTGAAGACTACAAATTTGGAAAAGAATATAGAAATTAAGCATGGAGATGTTGGCAAAGTTTGGGGCTGACCAGTTTGAGGCAAGGTCTGAAATAAACCTTTGTCTCACTGTAACGCTTATAGAAGGGAAACTTATAGCTAAAAAAAGGTAAAAATGTCTATGACAGACACTCTGACAAGTCCTGAAGCTGAAAAAATGGAAATATACCTAGAAAGGCACTGTGACAAAGCCAAGGGGAGACACTGTGGCAATGTCTAAAACAGACACTCTGACAAAGCCTGAGGCAGAAAAAATGGAAACATACCTAGAAAGGCACTGTGACAAAGCCAAGGGGAGGCACTTTGGCAATATCTAAAACAGAAAATCTGACAAGGCATTCAGTAGAAGTATTGGAAACTATCTCAGGAGAAGCATAGTGACAAGATCTGAAGAGTCATCACTGTGACATGACTTGCAGTACAAATGATAGAAACATTCCAGCAAAAAGTATGCTGCCAGGCCAGTAGCAGAAATGACAGAAACATACCCAGGAGGAGCACTGTGACAAAACCTGTTGCAAAATGATGGAAACAGGCATAGGAGAGGCACTGTAGCAAAGGCTATGATAGGCACCTTTGCAAGGTCTGAAACAGAAATGACAGAAACATACCCAGTAGAGACTTTTTGACAAGACCTGTGACATAAATGATGGAAACAGACCTATGAGAGGCACTGTGGTGAGGTCTAGGATAGGCACTTCGACAATTCCTAGGAAATTCATTGTGGCAATATCTACGATAGGCAATGTGGCAAGGCCTTCAGCATAAATGATGGAAACATGCCTAGGAGATTCTCTGTGACAAGATCTATGATAGGCAATGTGGCAAGGCCTTCAGCATAAATGATGGAAACATGCCTAGGAGATTCTCTGTGACAAGATCTATGATAGGCAATGTGGCAAGGCCTTCAGCATAAATGATGGAAACATGCCTATGAGATTCTCTGTGACAAGATCTATGATAAGCAATGTGGCAAGGCCTTCAGCATAAATGATGGAAACTAGCCTATGAGATTCTCTGTGACAAGATCTACGATAGGCAATGTGGCAAGGCCTTCAACATAAATGTTGGAAACATACCTAGGAGATTCTCTGTGACAAGATCTGTGATAGGCAATGTGGCAAGGCCTTCAGCATAAATGATGGAAACTAGCCTATGAGATTCTCTGTGACAAGATCTATGATAGGCAATGTGGCAAGGCCTTCAGCATAATGATGGAAACTAGCCTAGGAGATTCACTGTGACAAGATCTATGATAGGCAATGTGGCAAGGCCTTCAGCATAAATGATGGAAACATGCCTAGGAGATTCACTGTGACAAGATCTATGATAGGCAATGTGGCAAGGCCTTCAGCATAAATGATGGAAACATGCCTAGGAGATTCTCTGTGACAAGATCTATGATAGGCAATGTGGCAAGGCCTTCAGCATAAATGATGGAAACATGCCTATGAGATTCTCTGTGACAAGATCTATGATAGGCAATGTGGCAAGGCCTTCAGCATAAATGATGGAAACATGCCTATGAGATTCTCTGTGACAAGATCTATGATAAGCAATGTGGCAAGGCCTTCAGCATAAATGATGGAAACTAGCCTAGGAGATTCTCTGTGACAAGAACTATGATAGGCAATGTGGCAAGGCCTTCAGCATAAATGATGGAAACTAGCCTAGGAGATTCTCTGTGACAAGATCTATGATAGGCAATGTGGCAAGGCCTTCAGCATAAATGATGGAAACTAGCCTATGAGATTCTCTGTGACAAGGTCTATGATAGGCAATGTGGCAAGGCCTTCAGCATAATGATGGAAACTAGCCTAGGAGATTCACTGTGACAAGATCTATGATAGGCTATGTGGCAAGGTCTTCAGCATAAATGATGGAAACATGCCTAGGAGATTCACTGTGACAAGATCTATGATAGGCAATGTGGCAAGGCCTTCAGCATAAATGATGGAAACTTGCCTAGGAGATTCTCTGTGACAAGATTTATGATAGGCAATGTGGCAAGGCCTTCAGCATAAATGATGGAAACTTGCCTAGGAGAGGCACTTTGACAAACCTATAGCATAAGTGATAAAAGCATTCCTAAGAGTGGCACTAATATTAAGGCCAGCAGCAAAAATGAGCGAAACAAAACTTGGAGGATAGGACCCCATCATGCTGTCTGTCTTTTCAATGATGCAGCTGTTTGATGATTTTCAGTACTTCAGAATATCTATATTTGATCCTAAGCTTAAGTTTGCTGAAATTATTTCCAACAAAATTACTGTTATTTCAGATTCTGATGTCCCGACTTGGAGATTGTTAAGTCAGACCAATAACTAATTAATTGTAAAGTTAATCATGGGAAATATCTGAGGTACAAGAGATGTAAGTAGAGAAAGTATGATATTCTGTCAGTAAGTAGAAAACACATTGTAGGCTTATGTCGTAGTTATTGACCTGTCATATCAGGTAAGTTGGAATCCTGTCATAAAGGATGGAGAAAAAGGAGTAATCTTTATTTATAATGATTTAGCAGAAAGCTAGAAAGTACTTGAACAGATATTTCTCAAGGTAGAAAGAAATGTGTTATTGTCTTTCTGGCAAAATTAAAAGCCCAAAATTTAAATGATGCAGACTTTCATCGTAAATGTGTACTATGCAATTCAAGCATTTTTTCATTATGATAGTACATTGTCAAAAAAACATAAGTAACAGTAGTTTATTAGCAATAAGCCCATCTCTGGTTATAAACCCACACATATTGAGTTTAAATAGAAATGCATACAGAATCTGATTTTGTTTTTGATTGTCCTCTAATAAGCCCGGTCTTTGTTTGCTGGATTTATGGTCCTGTGAACAACCAGGGTCATTTTGAGGAATGTTCTCTTTCTACTATTTCTTGGCAACCTCACTGAAAAACATACAAGAGGCCCGACCTATACTGTCCAGAGCAATTAGGGTAAAGTGCCTGGTCTATGGACACAACCATATGAGCACAGTCAGGTGTGTTTCTAAGCGTCCTGTGAAACACAAATCACCATGAGTAGGGACATGGAACAAGGCACCTTTGATCTTCACCTGAGGTTACATATACAATGCTCTAACTAACTGACCTTTCACACCCAATGAAGCTCAGTCTTACTGGTTATGTGATTTGCTCCCTGTCTTATAGCAGGATAAATACGGTAATATAGAATAAACAAATACATCAGTTTAAACTTCTTAAAATACTTTCTTACATCATCAGCAAAGGACAATTGTATCTTTGTAGATAGTGGTCTTAATTGAGATGTGCTAGTAAAATTTTCAGTAATTTTAACTGAAATTTCAGTATGTGGTAACAGAATTTAGTATGAATTCTTGTATAGCTCCATACAATACAATTATTATCTTTAGGAAAAGGTTATCTTAACATACAGGTGGTCACTATGTCAGGTGTAAGTGTACTGCCAAGATGCTATAGGCATACAGAGAACCAATTCAATTCTGGCAATTTCATCAAACTCAGTGATCAATGATGGTAGTAGTGAAAAGCTGTTGGCACCATAAGTACATCCAAGTCAATTTTTACATGTATTTACCAACATCACATAAGCCTTTGTCTAGAAGATGTGACGTAAAAGTAAGACAAATTAATTTTTCTTTTCTAAAGCTTCTTGTGTGCGAATTCATTTTGAACTCCTGTGGAGAGAAGTTCAGTGAAGATGGATTTTGTATAGTCGACATTCATTATATGGGCTAATGGGAAGAGATGGATTTGAGGATAATTTACACCCAGTCTTCCTCAAGAACACCTACCAACCCCCTTGGGAGTCCACTCTTGTGCGGTTTTCCCATATACAAAGTGATATGGGATGATGAAGTGCTGTGTAACATTAATATTTAATATTCACTGAAATCCTTAAGTTTGTTTTTGAGATATCTGTAAACCTTGTTTATACTCCAAGTTACAAAATGATTCCATTTCAACAGTATTGATGAGACTTGGGTTTGAATTTGAGACAGCTTTGTAAACTGGTATAGATTTTCATTATACACAATGCATAATAGTTAAATGTAATAGTAAGTGGGGAGATTATTAGTGTGAGAATATCACAGTGAAAGTGATATAAATGGTGCTGTGTAGGAATGACACTGTATGGTAATGGTGCAATAAGGTGCTGTGTAGGAATGGTGCAGTGTAGGAATGGTGCTGTGTAGGAATGGTGCAGTGTAGGAATGGTGCTGTGTAGGAATGGTACAATGAAGGAGTGGTGCAGTGTAGGAATGGTGCAGTGTAGGAATGGTGCTGTGTAGGAATGGTACAATGAAGGAGTGGTGCAGTGTAGGAATGGTGCAGTGTAGGAATGGTACAATGAAGGAGTGGTGCAGTGTTGGAATGGTACAATGAAGGAGTGGTGCAGTGTAGGAATGGTGCAGTGTAGGAATGGTGCAGTGTAGGAATGGTACAATGAAGGAGTGGTGCAGTGTAGGAATGGTGCAGTGTAGGAATGGTACAATGAAGGAGTGGTGCAGTGTAGGAATGGTGCAGTGAAACAATGGTGCAGTGTAGGAGTGGTGCAGTGTAGGAATGGTGCAGTATAAGAAAGGTGGAATGAAGGATTGGTGCAGTTTGGGAATGGTGCAGTAAAGCAATGGTGCAATAAAGGAATGGTGCAATGAAGAAATGGTGCAGGTGTATGAATGGTAAAATGTGGGATGTTGAATCAGAGGTGCAATGTAGCAATGGTGCAGTGAATGATGCAATGAAGCAATTATATATTAAAATTGTTGAGTGAATGATGCAATATGGTAATGCATCCTAGGAATTGTGCTATACATGTACTTATATTGCAATGTGGAAATGGTGCAATGAAGGAGTGGTGCAATGAAGGAACAATGCAGTGTGGGAATGTAAAATGTGGGATGTTGTATTGTCAAAATGGTGCTGTACATGTTCAAAAGGCTCATTGTCTGAATGATGTAGTGTGGAAATAGTGTAGTGTGGGAATGATGCAACATAGAAATTGTGCAATGAAGGAATTGTGCATGATGAAAATGGTGCAGTGTTTGAATGGTACAATGAAGGACTTTTGCAGTGGTGGAAAGGTGTATTGCAGAATGGCATGGTGTGGGAATGGTACAGTGTACGAATGGTGCAAGGCAGAAAATTTTGCATCGTGGGAATGGTGCATTGTACGAATGTTGCAAGGCAGAAATTTGTGCAGTGTACAAATGGTGCAAGGCAGAAATTTGTGCAGTGTGGGAAAGGACATAACAAAGTGACATTGCATCCAAGTAATGGTGCTATACATGTGCTAATGATGCAGAGTGGGAAAGGTGCAATTAAGGAATGGTGAAATGAAGGAATTTAGCAATGAAGGAATGTGGCAATGAAGGAATGGTGCAATGATGGAATGGTTCAATGAAGGCATGGTGCAATATTGTAATGTGGCAATGAAGGCATGGCGCAATGAAGGAATGTGGCAATGAAGGCATGTCGCAATGAAGGAATGTGGCAATGAAGGCATGGTGCAATGAAGGAATGTGGCAATGAAGGCATATGGCAATGAAGGTATGGTGCAATGAAGGCATATGGCAATAAAAGAATGGTGCAATGAAGGTATGATGCAATGAAGGAATGTGGCAATGAAGGCATGGCGCAATGAAGGAATGAGGCAATGAAGGAATGTGGCAATGAAGGCATGGCGCAATGAAGGAATGTGGCAATGAAGGCATGGTGCAATGAAGGAATGAGGCAATGAAGGAATGTGGCAATAAAGGAATGAGGCAATGAAGGCATGGTGCAATGTGGTAATGTGGCAATGAATGCATGGCGCAATGAAGGAATGTGGCAATGAAGTAATGGTGTTGAATAAGAATGTTGAAGGATGGAAATGATGTAAAGTGGGATTGATTGAATGTGGAAGTTAAGAATAGAAATAGTGCTAAATGAGGTGATGGAGAAGGGTGCAAGAGATTGACAGTATTTATTTTACCATATGGGAAGGTATGAAGGTATGGGATGAAGTGCTACAATAATTTATTGTAAGCTAAAGAATTGTGCAGGGTAGAATGCATCAACTTGTGTTAGAACATTAAAAAAGACAAATTTCAATAGAACTGTGTGTAGAAATGAAGGGAGAAATTTTGTGAGGTTGATGAAGAAAGAAAATAAGAAACCAAGAATGGTATTTTTTGTAATGGTTTCCTGATGTTATGCCTTTACTAAATCTTTATGGTGGAAAAAAAATATCATACCATATCATTGGTGTCGGAAGGTATTGCAGGTTTATATCTTACAACAAGGTTTATGCTCTTAATAAACTGTAGAACAGGTCTATAGAGTATCATGTTGTAAGGGGAAGGACTGCTAGGGTTGTTGATGTAGGGTAAAGAAGGGATCAAGGTCAAGGGTAAATTGGCTGGTGGCTGGGTAAGAGGGGACAAGACATATTGCTTAATATTGATGAAACGTTTGATGACAAGAGCAATCAAAATGAAATCAAGTTGCAGTTAAGTGAAAATGTCTGTCGTTTATCAATCAGGTCACTAAGACAACGGGCTCCTTATCTAAGTGATATCTCTAACAAGCTCACCGATTTTACACATTTAATTATACTGCTTCACTCCATCTCACATCTCCCTGCCATTATAGATTTTTTTTTTACAGAACTGTAGATTTCAGATCCTTCATTCTGTAAAAATCTGATTTAAGCCCTGAATACTCACCACTTGTGCTAATTGTGCAGTGAAAATTACAGACTGGGTAAAATGTGGAGTATGGTTGTGCTGTAATGCTTAAACCCTGATTATTGAATCTAATCACTAGTGTTTAGGCCCCAAGTATGGGAAGAAAATGTTTAGGTAAAGTAAACTATTTTATTTTACCCAAAAGCAATGAAATCTTCAAAACAAAATAAAATATTGACTTTTCCTTACGGGCATAAGAATTTTTTTGGGGAAGAATTTGATTGTTTGTTAAACCATTCAAAAATTAGGATTAAAGAATATAAAAAGAATATGAATGTACTGATATGATACATGCCATATATCTCAGGATTGGTCTTTCATTTACCTTGTTAAACTACATACTTCCTGATACTGCCTTAAGGGAGGAGCTAATTAATGACTGCTGAAAGAGAGAGCCCAAATTGGCGGTTAGGGCAAAGAGCTTTTAGATATAGTATAAGGTTGTCAAGGTTCTTTGGGTGTGAACACAACATACAGCCAGGTCAGCTGGATTAATTGTCTAGAGAGCGGGAGAATCCTGGAGGAATCGGAGTACAGAGTATGGTATTGGTCATACAAAACAAGCCCCCATCACCTAGCTAATCATCGGATCCCAGAGTTGACATTTAAATCTGTTTACTATAATAGTATGGTTGACCTTCACCTTTACAAATGGAGTGCAATTAGGTCACAAATCATTATATTCAATAAATGATACAGAAATAAAGTGTTTTAAGAGACAAGTAGATATGGTTGATGTGGGTGGGGTGTTCTTTGTCGGTCTAATGGCCTCAGGTTAACAAGAATCATCCCTAAATCTCTAGGCTGCCCTTCCTGAATGTCTGGTATAGCCATTATTTGGGGGCAGAGTGGCAGACTTTCATTGTCTATAATAACAAGCTATCAGATAGATTTTGATTCCATTATTTTAAAGGAATCTGACCATAATTATTCTGAAAGGAGCCACGGTGTGTGGCATACCGATTTTGATGTGTTATGGGTAGGCTTATTAAAGGAACATAAAATAGTGATTTTTTTTCTTAATCTAATAAAATAGAGGGAAGGGATTATCACCAGATTATCACCAGACCATGGAACATAGTAATACTATCACAGATTATCTTGATCTTTACTCTTAGGCACAGCTTGACTTATGTATACAGACTACTTTAAACTTCTGCTTTAAAATGATATATTTTTCATAGAACTCATGAAATGGACTATGAATTTCAGTATCTATCCTTTCTTTGAAAGTATCTTTTTTCTTTATCATCAAAAATAATGAAAAAGGGAACCATATGGAAATTACAGCCCATAGAGTTATTGGGAGAACATTTATCATTGAGTGCCAACTGTGTAATTGTTTAGTGTGTGACAAACACAACTTTGAGTGATGGTTGATGCAAGCGATAATATTTAGTCTGTCGAACATAACACTGAGTGCAATGTCTTTAAGTATGAGGAACTCAATTAGAAGCTGATTGGTGACATTTCTCGTCCTGTTGGATTAACTACACGTCGTTCACGGTAGCATAATGACACTCGCCGACTCAAGTTTTACCACCATTCCTCGTCACATTTCAAAGAAACAGGCATCGTTATCGTCTGGTATTAAATCCGGAAATGACTTGACGTGGTTGTGACCTTCACCTGTTAATGACCCAATCTCTGTTCCATGTCCCAACTTGTTGTATTTGTCCCTCAATAAGTCCATGCCTGGTAATAAGCTCATAGTGATATAAGTATAATTACAAACAAACGCTTTTTTGTATTTTGCTTTTTGGAATAGCTTTTGTCAATATCTTATTTACAAATGGCAGTAGGCAACAGATATAACCCATGTATACAGACACATAAATTAGATAGTCATTGAATTATAGAATGATATTAACATTAAAACTGAAACATTAGAATCAAGATAATAAGATAAATAGAGAAAAAGAAAAAGTTGACATCATTTTATCATTAATAAGTGAAAATTTTAAGTTGATTAAGTCCAATTGTCCCTCTAAATGGAATCAGGCCCTGACTTGAACTAAAAGGGGGTTTTTTTTGTCCATGTATTAGAATTTGTATATTGCTCCCTGGGCTTATTGTAGGATTAATTTGATATTACTGATATACTGATAATCCATATTAACCAGAGCTATTTAGAAATAGAAATACACATCTTGTTAACAACATTATAAGTTATCACAAGAAATCAAACTGGTTGTATGGATGAAAAAATAATTCAGATTAAAAACATTTCAAGCTGATCGGTTTGTGATATATGGTATAAAAGAGATTACTTATTACATATTTATTCCATGGTAAAAGGGTAGTGAGGACTATAAAAAGCATGAAATATGATTGTAACATACATGCAACAGCTGCCTATTTAAATCTGACACTTTGACAGACCAATCTGTCACTTTGTTGTCACGGACTCCACTTACCTAGGAAAGAAACAGTTCTTTCACGTAGGAGAGTTAGTTTATTTGTGTTGGCAAAGTTAGAGACAATACCTGATAAAATTAATATGCATTAAACCTAATGAAAATTACTAATATTAGAATATGGATTAAACTGTTACTAATAATAAAATCTAATGCTATAAGGGGAGATAATTCATGCAAGATGACACTGATGTAAATGAGTTGACCACAGCTGGTGCTGTAATCCAGCCAATATGGCCCTGTTGTCTGTGACTGATCCCCATATTAATGTGTTGTTTGATGTACATCAAAGCTACAAGATCACTATTGTCACTAGGTGGCACCAGCAGTGTTTGGCTTTGTGACGAGGCGTGGCAGAATGGGTCTGGTGGAGGGACACTCGGTTCACACCCAGTGTGAAACTATTCATGGTTAGATGATCTCAAACATTATATGCTATTGTATTAGTTGTGGACCTCTGAGACTTTAGACATCAAGCCAGTGACAAACATCAGTATTGGTCCTGTTCGACAGCTGCTGAAGCTGACTGATTCACGGTTACTTTGTATATATTATTTGTTGTCATTATTTTACAGAATACTCATTGTAAATAATTTCCTCCCTGAGGTGATTTAGTGGTATTATATAAGCATGGTCTGTGGTAATTCCTTCCACACCATTATCTTTTTCTCTTCGAGCTTTGTTTCTATTCACTTTTATAGTAAATCAACCAGATTTCAATGAACTGAGTTTTATAAAAGTGAGGAAATTCTATTGTATGTTGATAAGTGATATAAACCAGTCTATTGTATCTTAAGAGTGATGTAACATCAAAAGTTGTTAGGTGTGTGTTAAATAAACTGGCCAACTGGACCTGATATGAGATAATATATATTTTAAACCATCCCAACAGAACCTTTGTGAGATATTTATATCATAAATAGGACATATGGACCTTTTGTATACTATAAAGCTCAGTATGAGGCATGTATCAAGTGGATGTTAAAATTTTTCTTGTAGGACAGTAGGCAAGGAACAGGTGTTGATTGGACTTAATATCGGGGGTTGATGGTGATGAATGTAAAAAGTGTGAGGTTTGTTTACATGTTTGTCTGCTGGGTTTATTAATCTATGATAGGGTAATTTTTTGGGAGGGATGAAGATCTCCTTATACTAGCTGGTGGATACTTAGCTGAACATTATGCAGGAGGCCCAATATTTGCTCTTCAGACCGTGAGAGCACACTAGATAATCTATAATCTCAGTTTTCTTAGAAAAAATGGACCACCAGAGAGGAACCACACCACACACCTTGGATATTTATCAGAAGTTGCCAAATTTGGTGCTGTACCATCTGAACAATTGTAGTCCCTAGGGGACAGGATTATGAATGGGCCCATATTGGATTTGGTGTATTCCATTTTGTGATGATCAGGGCCATTGGATCTTTTGTATCGTGGATGTGTGATGATTGACCCCAGAGGAATGTTTGTATCCATGATGTGTCATCATCAGCCCCAATGGACCTCAGTGGTGATGAGATTTGTGAGTACTGTATTATACCCAGATTCACTGTCCAGTTACGGTGGACAGGGACACCATTGAATGGCTTTAGTTGACCAACATTCTCAATGAAAGCCAGAAATAGATATTTGTGCTGCTCATGACATCCTGGAAAGGACCGACTGGATTGGTGCGGTAATTACGCCGTGTTGACGGTCGCGTCTAAAGGTGTGTCTTGGCTTCCATTGATTTTCTCCCCATGTTGTACTTGTCTGAGGATGCTTGTGAATTCTTTGTACAGCTTCACAAAGGAACCCCAAGTATGATAGCTCACTTCCCCATGTCGTCATTTCAAAGGTCTATTTTTTTTCCTTATTTGTGACTTCCACTTCATTTTACTCTTATATTGACGAGAACTTGCAAATTAATTGCTGTCAATAGACAGGTTTACTTGTTACAATGTGTGACACGCAAACATTCTCTGTCTGGATCCAGAGAAAATTGACGCTATATAATTTTCACATGTCTTCTAAGTTTGTTTACAAATCAAGTATGTTGCTTCATTTTTATCTGTCACCCACTGTACATACAGAGCTTGTCTTTATTTAAGTGTTAAAAGGCTTCCTCACGTCAGTGCTGCGGAGGAAGCCGTACAATCAACACACATAGCTCTGACAGTTTCAATGAATGTAGAACTACAACATTTGTAATTAGTGGTAACTAGCTGTAAGAGATCTGAGTCATCTTAAATATTCCCGCCAGAAGACCATTAACCTTTCAGTAGTTTAACGAAAGCTTTGAATTAGAGGCACTCTGAATATTTAGTAAAGGGGGAACATTTTCGACAAGTTTTGTTTTTCTTAATTTGACTGCAGGATTTCCAGTGCTTTGAATCAAAAGAAAAGACAATGAATTGTCTTTGTTTGCCTGATGTTTCATATCATGAAATAATAACTGGATGTCATATCGGTTTAGGAGAAGCTAGCAAAGAGTGAACAATTCTAGAATGCTGGGAGAATGTTATTGATTTTTTTAATGTTGACAAATGGCAAGATAATTATGAAGTACATCAGTTCTCTACTTGAAAACAAATGGATTCCAGAATTAATAACTGATGTCTTAGGAGGTCAGGAGATATGTCTGATGTGATCGGGCTGAAGTCATGATCAGCATTGCTGATATCAGCTCATTAGCCATATCTGCTGCAGTTACAGAAACACAGATGTCTTCACACTCCACTGGTGGTTTCTGTGATACAGGTATTTAACAGGTGTCTAATTGTACATGACAAACACATACAGATAGATTTCGTCTCTCCATCTCTTAATCATCTATTTGTACATTTATGTATCTCTTTTTGTCGCTGATTAAAAGTCTTTCCTATCATGAAGGATTTCATGTTCTAATTCCATAAGCTATTACACCTGTTAAATCTGGACACCAATGATACCTGTCTTATCTGGACACCAATGATACCTGTCTTATCTGAACACCAATGTTACCTGTCTAATCTGGACACCAATGATACCTGTCTGATCTGGACACCAATGATACCTGTCTGATCTGGACACCAATGAAGCCTGTGTGATCTGAACACCAATGATACCTCTCTGATCTGGACACCAATGATACCTGTCTGATCTGGACACCAATGATACCTGTCTGATCTGGACACCAATGATACCTGTCTGATCTGTACACCAATGATACCTGTCTGATCTGGACACCAATGATACCTGTCTGATCTGGACACCAATGATACCTGTCTGATCTGGACACCAATGATACCTGTCTTATCTGAACACCAATGATACCTGTCTGATCTGGACACCAATGATACCTGTCTGATCTGAACACCAATGATACCTGTCTGATCTGAACACCAATGATACCTGTTAAATCTGAACACCAATGATACCTGTCTGATCTGGACACCAATGATACCTGTCTGATCTGGACACCAATGATACCTGTCTGATCTGGACACCAATGATACCTGTCTGATCTGGACACCAATGATACCTGTCTGATCTGGACACCAATGATACCTGTTAAATCTGAACACCAATGATACCTGTCTTATCTGAACACCAATGATACCTGTCTGATCTGGACACCAATGATACCTGTCTTATCTGAACACCAATGATACCTGTCTGATCTGAACACCAATGATACCTGTGTGATCTGAACACCAATGATACCTGATCTGAATGATACTGTTAAATCTGAACACCAATGATACCTGTCTGATCTGGACACCAATGATACCTGTCTGATCTGGACACCAATGATACCTGTCTGATCTGACACTGTCTGATACCTGTCTATCTGAACACCAATGATACCTGTCTGATCTGAACACCAATGATACACCAATGATACCTGATACCTGTTAATCTGATCTGTCTGATCTGACACCAATGATACCTGTCTGATCTGGACACCAATGATATCTGTCTGATCTGAACACCAATGATACCTGTCTGATCTGAACACCAATGATACCTGTCTGATCTGGACACCAATGATATCTGTCTGATCTGAACACCAATGATACCTGTCTGATCTGAACACCAATGATACCTGTCTGATCTGGACACCAATGATACCTGTCTGATCTGAACACCAATGATACCTGTCTTATCTGAACACCAATGATACCTGTGTGATCTGAACACCAATGATACCTGTGTGATCTGAACACCAATGATACCTGTCTTATCTGAACACCAATGATACCTGTCTTATCTGGACACCAATGATACCTGTCTGATCTGAACACCAATGATACCTGTCTTATCTGAACACCAATGATATCTGTCTGATCTGGACACCAATGATACCTGTCTGATCTGGACACCAATGATATCTGTCTGATCTGGACACCAATGATACCTGTCTTATCTGAACACCAATGATACCTGTCTGATCTGAACACCAATGATATCTGTCTGATCTGAACACCAATGAAACCTGTCTGATCTGGACACCAATGATACCTGTCTGATCTGGACACCAATGATACCTGTCTTATCTGAACACCAATGATATCTGTCTGATCACCAATGATACCTGTCTGATCTGACACCAATGATACCTGTCTGATCTGAACACCAATGATATCTGTCTGATCTGAACACCAATGAAACCTGTCTTATCTGAACACCAATGATACCTGTCTGATCTGAACACCAATGATACCTGTCTGATCTGAACACCAATGATACCTGTCTGATCTGAACACCAATGATACCTGTCTGATCTGGACACCAATGATACCTGTCTGATCTGGACACCAATGATACCTGTCTGATCTGAACACCAATGATACCTGTCTGATCTGGACACCAATGATACCTGTCTGATCTGAACACCAATGATACCTGTCTTATCTGAACACCAATGATACCTGTCTGATCTGGACACCAATGATACCTGTCTGATCTGGACACCAATGATACCTGTCTGATCTGAACACCAATGATACCTGTCTGATCTGGACACCAATGATACCTGTCTTATCTGGACACCAATGATACCTGTCTGATCTGGACACCAATGATACCTGTCTGATCTGGACACCAATGATACCTGTCTGATCTGGACACCAATGATACCTGTCTGATCTGGACACCAATGATACCTGTCTGATCTGAACACCAATGATACCTGTCTTATCTGAACACCAATGATACCTGTTAAATCTGAACACCAATGATACCTGTCTGATCTGAACACCAATGATACCTGTCTGATCTGGACACCAATGATACCTGTCTGATCTGAACACCAATGATACCTGTCTGATCTGAACACCAATGATACCCAATGTCTGATCTGACACCAATGATACCTGTCTGAATGTCCTGTCTGATCTGAACACCAATGATACCTGTCTGATCTGGACACCAATGATACCTGTCTGATCTGGACACCAATGATACCTGTCTGATCTGAACACCAATGATACCTGTCTGATCTGGACACCAATGATACCTGTCTTATCTGAACACCAATGATACCTGTCTGATCTGAACACCAATGATACCTGTCTTATCTGAACACCAATGATACCTGTCTTATCTGAACACCAATGATACCTGTCTTATCTGAACACCTGTCTTATCTGAACACCAATGATACCTGTCTGATCTGGACACCAATGATACCTGTCTGATCTGGACACCAATGATACCTGTCTGATCTGGACACCAATGATACCTGTCTTATCTGAACACCAATGAAACCTGTCTTATCTGAACACCAATGATACCTGTCTTATCTGAACACCAATGAAACCTGTCTTATCTGAACACCAATGAAACCTGTCTTATCTGAACACCAATGATACCTGTCTGATCTGGACACCAATGATACCTGTCTGATCTGAACACCAATGATACCTGTCTGATCTGAACACCAATGATACCCAATGATACCTGTCTGATCTGAACACCAATGATACCTGTCTGATCTGGACACCAATGATATCTGTCTGATCTGAACACCAATGATACCTGTCTGATCTGAACACCAATGATACCTGTCTGATCTGAACACCAATGATACCTGTCTGATCTGGACACCAATGATACCTGTCTGATCTGGACACCAATGATACCTGTCTTATCTGAACACCAATGATACCTGTGTGATCTGAACACCAATGATACCTCTATGATCTGAACACCAATGTTACCTGTCTGATCTGAACACCAATGATATCTGTCTGATCTGAACACCAATGATACCTGTGTGATCTGAACACCAATGATACCTGTGTGATCTGAACACCAATGATACCTGTGTGATCTGAACACCAATGATACCTGTCTAATATGAACACCAATGATACCTGTCTAATCTGAACTCCTATATGATTCCTGTCTAATGTGAACACCAATGGTACCGGTCTATTCTGGACTGAAGTGACACCTGTCTTACTTAAACACCACTGACACATGTCTGATTCCTCATATTGCTATGATCATTGTCTAGAATGTTTCCTAGTTATTAACATTTCTGATTATACAAATTATTTATAGAGGGTAGGCTTTATCACTGTAGGAATGTATCAAATAAGGTGGATAGTACTTAAAGTACATTTTGTACATAAAGCTGCCAGCATTTCTGACAAATTAAAGAAATTGAAATTAAAAAATTTCATCAAGTCAATGATGTTATAGTTTAATATTGAATTCAATTGGAGAATCAATGATGTACTTTAGGAATCCAACAATATTTGTGTTTGTAATTATAGTAATTTCTGTTCCGGCCCACATAAACCATGCGATAGATAAAAATTCTAACAGTACACACAAGTTCTACTGGGAATCAATTAGTGGCAAAGTTTAAAAATAACACAACAGAAGTTAAATGTTTTCCAAAATAAACCCTCATAGCACTTAACACCATAAAAAATGGATTTAGGAAAGATTTTCTAAGCACACCCGTATTTTATGAGTATAGTATTGAATTTTACACCGGTTTCCTAATATATCATTTTAAGATGAAGTTCAGTATGATACTTATTTTTACACTAAAGCTTCTAATAACCTTCTCTCTGATGGTTAAGTAGAATTTATGTTATTTGTAAACATCCAGTCAGATAGCTTGGATTCTATCTAATCATGAAATCACGTCATGTTAATGAGACACAAATTCATGATTCTGTCTCATTATTCTACATAAAGATTAACGATGCAGATGAGAATACCACTGATGTTAATGATATTAGTAAGATTTAAGGACATACTTTTAATTTTCTGGTGAGTTTTAGTTCCGCCTTGCATGTCTGAATGTTCTTAATGTCTGGTAGACAATATGTTGGAATACAATTATGGATTTTTTTCATATTAAAATAAAAACAACTTTCCTACATCTCGCATAAAAAAATAAGATAGACTAATTAAAGCCGTTCAACCTCTTTTTACATTTAATTCAATCATTGGAATCTTTTGACTCATAAAATTAGAGATGATTTTGCAAAACTACAAAAAAAAACATGGTGACCTTGTGTTATCACCTTCATCCAGTGTATTGCATCCGTAAACAATTTAACATTTTCAACTTCTGCTCAAAAACTCTTGATCCGATTTCTATGAAATTTTGTGGAAACCTTCCCTGGCCTAAGATGATTCAAAATTATGAATTATACAGTCCCCACCCTACATAGGCCTTAGGGATGGGGCCAAAAGGGGTCATATGCCTTGGATTTCAAAAATCATTTTCTCAACACCTAGATATGGTAGAATCAAATAATCTTTGTGAATGGAAGCATCTTAAGGTGCTTTACCAAAATTGTGAATTTCATGGCCCCGGGGTCTCACATTTACCAGTGGAGAAGGGGTAAAGTGTACAATAGTTTATATAGGAAAAATGGATTTTTGAGAATAATTTGTTTTATTACCAATGGAAATATTTCAAATCTGGTTAGAATTAAGAGTGTAGGATGACGGCTTGATGGTATGTCCATATTGATACTGGCCGACCTCCAGGGGCTGATGGATGGGACCGAAAGGGTTAAACTAACTTAAATTTCAAAATCTTCTTCTCAGCACCCAGGTATGGTAGAACTAAATACTCTGTATGAATGGAAGCATCTTAAGGTGCTTAATTACCAAAATGAATTTCACATTTCTTCCTGGAGAAAACTTTACACTTTATGGTAATTTTCGTAGAAAATATTGCATTTATTAGCACTGGAAAAAACTTTACAATAATTATTAGTATAGGATGACAGTTTTGATGGTATGCATGTATTGACACTGGCTTACTATCATCAGTGTCACAATTTCTTTTTTCATGACACTTGATGACTACCCTTCAACCTTTATATTCAATATTGCTGATCTCAGGTGACCGTAAAGACCGCTAGGCTTCTTGTTGGCCTGCCTAAACGGCAAGTATGAAAATGGAGCATAGTGTATCATATATACCTAACATATCCATACATCCCTGATTGAACAGGTTGTGATGGCCATGTGGTCTGATCATCTATAGCCCTCTATCTCTAAGACATAGGTTCGAGGCCTTCTTGGAGCAGTTGGCAGGTACTGGTCATGGATCACTTTTTTCTGCGAGAATTCCAGCTTTCCTTCATGACCAAAATCTTCAATGATACTGAGTTGACTGTTAATATGATTTAAAGCAACAATAGAGTAAAGTAAACCTGTTTGTAGGGCCTCAACTTTTTAGTTTATCTTACCAGTAGGGTCAGGATGATCTATTTCTACACGGCTTTGTCTCTAACTCCTCCATTGTTTTTTTTTCCTGTAAAAAGCTTTCCCTCCTGGACGCCTGAGCAGATTTCAACTAAGTTTAGTCCAAATCATCAATTAATAAGTGAAGTTGATTTGAAACCTCAGGACAGGGTGATGAGGTCACAAATAGGTAGTTAGCTAAAAATTTACTTTAAAACACTACCACTAATGAATGCAGTTTTTTTTAAAGAAATTATCAGATTAAAAGTGTACATTGTGTATGTGTGTTGGAGGGAAGACACCAAAATAGCCATCACAGAAGATTTTTTTGAAGTTTTTGTTTTTCATGGAAAAAATTCTGTGAGGTTGCCATCATTGATTTTCATGTTATTTGGTACACGTATCTAATACAAGAATAGGATTCAACAATGGTTTATGTATGAACAACGATAAGTAAATTTGATTATTGCATATTAGTAGAAGCTATGATAATAAACATTGCTGAAAATCAGGACAAAATGATTAATAACGAGTGTTAATCACTTACAATACAGAGTTTGCGCCTTGGTTTGTGTCAGCTGGTGTGTACACTCTGTGACAGCAAAACATGAAAGAAAATTCTATTCACAGAGATCATAATTACCTGGCTGGGTGATTTATATTAGATAATTACTTGCACCTGTGATCACAACACAGAACACTGTTGATTAGTGTGAAGACAAGTGTTTGTATTGGAAAGGTAAATAAATCTAGGTTAATTGGATCAGTGAGTGTTTCGTGCACAGTGTAACATGTCTGATGCGAATGAAAACAAACAAAAATGCACAATTAGGCAGGTTTTTATTTTCTTAAATTGTATTAAACCTGTAATTATTGAGAACAAGGTTGTGAAGTCAATGAGTTGTGAATGAAACTTATTTAGAATAATTTTGATATGTCATTTCATTGCCCTACATACCTTTTGGTATCCACACCCAACGCTTTGCCCCTCATTGATCAACCAACTCACTCCAAACTGACATTGGTCCTTTCTAGTTAAGTCAGTTATTAAGATGAAAACAAATTTTGAAGAGGTTTCTTTAAAGTTTTTGGCTGTTTGTATCATAGGTCTTGTGTATTAGCGGAATATTCTGATTTTTTTACTTCATTTTTAGATGCTCAAAGTATGCAAGTAGATGCATATCTTACCATTTTCAACCCAAAAATGTACCTGTGCAAATTACATAGGTGTGAAAGTTAAAGTTTTACTAGGAATCATGATAACTGGTCACTAGCCTCCTTGTATGAGGTTTTTCAATAAAGAATTCACCTTTATAGATCTATTCAGGTTCACAGGAGTTTTAATTATTAGAAAATATGAATTTATTTCGTTACATGGAAAGCCTTATATATAGAGGCGTTATATTTTGAGAGTTGCTAGTTGACAATAGCTCCATCAAGTTTGATGGTAAGATCTTCCAATAAGCAATTGGCATACCTTTGGGAACTAACTGTTGTAGCCCCTCTGATGGCTAACTTGCTTTTGTTTTCATATCAGGCTGAATTTATCAAAACAGATCACATATACATTGATACATTGCAAAGTCCTTCTTTATTACTTTCAGACATATTAAAGATGTCTTGTCTTTATATAGCAAAAGATCTATTAACCATGTTCATTGTGTATACCCACAAGAATTGGAATTCATGGACACAACAGGTTCTTCTTGCTCTTTTCCATTTCTTGATAGCAACATTCCCCCATCCAAAACCTATGGTGATTACATGTTGCAGTTGATTTGATGTTCAAGGGCCTGTCCCAGATATCATGATTTTTGCTCAAATATAGTCAAATGACAGGGTTTCAAAAGATGCAAATTGATGAAAATTATAGGGAAGAATTTAAAGTCATCATAGTCATTTCATTGAAATAAAAGAAGACATTTACTCCTCCAGAACACATGGTCTTATTCTACTTGAACTTTTTCGGGGTCGTAGATATTTCTTTTGTTTATATTTTGCTCTTGTTAAATTTTGGTTTATGATTATATTCACATGTTGGTATTTTCTTGTTGTCATCAAAATGAAGAAATGACCTTGACCAATATATGGCAAGGTCACAGAAAATAAGTAAATTAAATATCAAAACCAAGTAGTCTGACTAGTTTTCAATTTTAAAATATGAATATTTGATGGTTACTGATATGAAAGGCTTCACTTGTATTGCATTCATCACAGAAAAAGGAATTAGTTTATTTGGTAGGTTAAAAGGGAATAATTAACACAAGGTTGAGCTCTTCATCATTTATTTAAGTTGACTTACAACCCATATGTATAAAGAAGTATTACAAATAGAGAGTTTAAAATGCCATAAAATCATGTTTTTTCCTTAGGTCATGATGTCTTGATTACCAAGAATTTGTTTATTTTGCAATTACATTCCCCAAATAGTGTTTGTGAAAATGTCAAGATAAAATTGGATTGTAAATGCATGTAACAAGTCATTGACAAGGTAAAGTACTCCCAGTACAACCCAAGGGATCATACCTTTATGTAGGAATTCCAGACATTGCTCCACAATGTCAAAAGACAGGTCACGCAATATAAGCTTTAGATAGATATTGACTGAATCCCACAGCTGTCCAATGAAAATCTAACCACTCTCTATAGATAACACTTCCAAACAGCATGTTGTTTAATGCCTCCAGTTTCGTAGATATTTTAGATTTACTTGACTTGTTAGGTAATGTTTTCAGTCTGTTATTCAGTTAAGTCATTTCCAATGCTAGACTACGCAGTGCTGCAGTTACACGTTGTGTGTATGGTTGGAGTTGTGGATCAAAGCTGAAATATAATTTTACTTCTGAAAAACAATTTATCATAAAAATTCTTTGGAATCTGAAATTCATAACATTGGTGGTTTTTTTGACACCCTGGTACGTAGCTGGACTGGAGTGATTGTCAGACTTTTGAAAATTAAAACAAGGATTGACATCTATTTAGAAAACAGATGTCACTTTTAGGTCACCTGAGACCAAGTCTGTTGTGATCGCCTTTTTTCTGGCATATTGCATCTGTAAACTTTTCACATTTTCACCCCCAAATTCTCAAAAATCCCTAAACCGATATGAAATTTTCAGAAAACTTCCCTTGCTATAACTAAAGCAAAATAGAGAATTATATGGACCACACTCATAAGGACCTGAGGGGCAAGGTCAAAAAGGGTCAAATTGACTTAGATTTCAAAAATCTTCTCAACACCCTGATATGGTAGAATCAAATGCTGAGCTTCATGGATGGAGGGGTCTTCAGATGCTTTACAGTTTCTTGATCCCAAGGTCTCAGATACCCCCCTGGGGAGAAGATAAAGTTTGCTATAGTTTATTAATTAGATTTTATAGCATAATTTGTTTAATTTCCATTGGAAATATTTCAGACATTGTTAGAATTATTTGCAAAGGATGACGGCTTAATGGTATGCACATGTTGATCCTGGCTGACCCCCAGGAGCTGATAGGCAGGACCAAAAGGGGACAACTTGACTCGCATTTCAAACATATCTTTTCAATATTCAGACATGATAGAATCAAAAGTTTTTGATGGACAACTGTCTGCAGGGTCTTCAAGTGCTTTACCAATATTGCAAATTTCATGACCCGAGGGTCTGCCTTTTCCCCCTTAGTTAGGGAGTGAATTTTACCATAGTTTTTACAGAAAAATTGTTGTTTTGAGACTAAAGTTGTTGATGGTGTGCATAAATTGACACTTGCTGATCCGAAATCGCTTAAATCATATCATTTCAGTCTTTGTATCATCAATGTCTTAATTTCTTTTCATGACACTTGAAAGTTACTTACCCTATATATAACCTTTATATAGAATATTGTTTACCTCAGGTGACCATCAATGCCACTGGTCCTCTTGTTTAGTTTCTACCAGGAATTGAACCTTGAACATCTGGTTTACTAGATTATATATCAGACACAGAATTCAATTATTCTTGTTTTTTAAAGTCAAATTTTTCCATATTTACTGATTTTGCAATTTTGTAGATTTATCAAGTTTGATCATCAAATAGATCGTTTTTGTTTGTTGTAATATATCTGTTTTTAAGGTATTTATTTTTGCGTAATTTTATTCCAACCATAAATAGAAGCATAAAGTTATTAGAACTGCTTGATGTAAAAATAATAGTTATTTATAAGCTCAAGAGAAACTCTTGCTTTAGCCAGCCAGTTGAGCATGTCTAGAATGTAGCCAAATTTTATCAAAGTACCAAGGTCCACCTTCTGAATTAAAGAATTGGTGCAAAGGTTTTTAAGAAGAAGACTTGATAGCGTTTTTATTACTTCACAGATCCATACAAATGTTCAGGTCTATTTTGAGACCCAAAGGACCAAAATGATGACATGTCTTTTTCTGGTCTCAACCTTCCATTGTTTGTCAAATTGATGCCTCAAACAACTTACTTTCAAGAACCAGATATGTAGAAGCATAATATCTTAAGCCAGAAGCTTCCCAGAGTGAAACCAGACAAAGTTTGGAAAAAGTTCATAGTCAAAATTCATGATGTTCTAGATCAAATGTAAAAAACTTTCAAATAGATTCTTGATCAATATATCTACTAATCAAAAAACTACATTCAACTTATGTTGTCACTAAATGCGGCAAATTTTAATGAAATGGAATATGAGCCTTTAATTCTATCATATTTAGCTTGTTTTTATCTAAATTTATAACTTCAAAGGGAAATTGCTTATATCTTATTGTATGGTGAAAGACCTGTAGCTAAATTTCAGAGTAAAAGTGATTTATGAATGTTTGTTCCAGGCTTTTTATTTTCATAACCAGCTGAGTAGAGCATTTATTGAAATTAACTATGTTGGCTGCCTGTTTGGTTGTTTCAGATATTTGTTTGAAATGCCAGACAGTAGGCTAACTGGATACAAAGGTCTGACAGGAGCAGTCTTTTTACAAAATATTGAATCATTTGTCTGGCATCATAAAATCTATCAATATAGAATTTTCATGATAAGATTTTGGGACTTGGTTGCTTGCAAGGAAATTTAGATGAGGTGGGCCATGGTAACAGGATTGGGGAAGATGGGAGGGGGGTCTTATTGGAGATACTCTGGAATTACAGTGTGTCTATATATCTGTGGCAGTTTGTTTACTTATATAGTGTTTATAATCATGTAACTGTCCATTTTATATACAAGATATCTTAAACTTTTAAAGAATTTAGGTAGCCTCTAGCTGGTATGCTTTTTTAACTTTATTGGTTTGCAGTATTACATCTTAATATGAAGTTACCATTCAGCTGAAAACATGGCAATCATTCAGTGAAAGTCCATCTTTTTTGCTAAACTGATCTGCTCCTGCTTAACGCCTGGTCAGATTGCAACCAAAGATGGTCTGAAACATCATTTTTAGAATTAAGAAAGTTGATTTGAACCTGACATACCTGTAGACAGGGACTAAAAGGGGAAGTTTGAAAATATTTTGCTTTGAAATTCCACTCTTCCTTTATGCTTGGATAGACTTAATTCAGATTTTGTCTAAAACATCATTTGGGATGCAGGCAATTAATTTAGAGAATTTATTTGACCTCAGGGGACTTAGAGGCCCCAAAAGGGAAATTAGGCAATATTTTTATAGTTTTTAGGAATGTTCAAAACTTGAATTCATCAGATTTGTAAGAACATCATCAGTAAGTGGTAATAAGCTACCTATTCAAATCACCTTTTTTCTATTGTCTGTCTGTCCCTCCGACAATTGTCCGATGTCTGTTATAGACCATGGCCCTCTTGTTTATGTATAAACTGTTGTTTCGATTATAATAGCGCTGTTGGATACTTTCTAAAAAAAATATGAAAGTGCACAATTCTATTTACCAGAAACTGCTATGTATGTCATGAATTAAGGGTAGAGAGTCGACATCTGATTTCCTAAGGAGAAATAAGAAGAGGGCAGTTTGAATTATTAGGTAATTTGAATCAGATTAAATAGGTCTGAGATTCAATTTGTACCAGAAGATTACCATGTCGTGTATCAACACTGAACTTAGTGTATTGGGTATAGGTGTATTTCGAGTTGATGATGCTGCTGCTGTGTACAACATATATATTGATACTGAGTGGGCTTTGTCATGAAGCCGGAGTATAAATCAATTCAAGTTTGAAACTAAAACTTTGGCTTTCACTGTTCAATATACACAAAAAGATAGAACTTGCAGTTCTCAGGATTTCTTATTTTCCAGGGCATTAAATAAGATGGAATTTTTCAACAGTGTCGATGCAGTGTTTACATCCAGAATATCTTCTAATCAATGACATCAGGAAGGTTAAATTCTTTCTTCATGTTGTCTTGACACATGTCATAAGCACAGTGCTAGTAAAATATTGTTCACTGGTTAATGCAACTCAGTGGTTAATAATATTTCGACCATTTTCAATTTTCACCTGCACAGTACAAAATTATTATAATTTTTTAGCTCTTTTCTGTGCTTGTCATGAGAAGTTTTCAATGAAATTTCTCCAGAATTTGTAATATAAAATTTATTTTTATTCTGAATTCAAGTGAACATATATATACCCAATAAATGAAAGTACCAAAATAATAGGATCCAGACACAAGTAAAGGATAGCTTGAAATGATTTGTCTCAAGACTCGGTTCCCAGAATTTTGTATTTGAGAAAAGCTCTTGTCTTGTCAGATGTATCCTTTGATCTTGCCTGGTCACCATATTTCTTAAATCCTAGACTGAAGTCAAGACAAGTTGAAGAATTAAACAAAGAATTGATTGTCTGTTTGTAACCTGTGATCTTACATTATTCCAATAATGACTGCGCCACCTAATTGTTACAGAAAACCAATGCACATGAAGATCAAATGTGCTAATAAGCTTGATCCTCACACCCAGTTCAGCTTTATATATGGCCTGCCAGTCAAGCATACATGTGAAGCAAACATAACATTCTATTTCAATTCACATAAAAAACAGTGTTATATGTCGTCTGTATGTAGCATGTTTATAATAATGGACCTAGACAATGATATTTGACATTTTTGTAAAGGTTGTGGCTTTCGTAATATTTATTAAGTATTCGTTTTTGGATAAGGTGATGTTGTAATGAATAACTAAAGCTTAGATATTGAAATATTTGAACCAATTGAAACGACTCGCCAGACGAGGCCCCCCTGCAGGCTTGTGATCAAAGCGTGTTGTAGACTAATGCAGAGTGTGTTAGTTTTCCTTCTGAATGCATTGAGCGTCTAAAACGAGACTTGTCTTCATGTGACAGCTCTAATATTGAGGTTATTTTTCCCTTTGGGAAATGTTAAAATAAGAGGACACAGGTTGGAAGTGGCATGTTGAGAATAATAGCAGGACAAGGACGACGTACAGTCAGAAATCCTCGGGGTCTTGAGCCTTTACACCGAAATGTTTGGCTATCGCGAGGGCCAGTGTACTACAGTTACATGTGGAGATGATACCGTTTCATTATCTTTATCTGTCTTCGACTTCAGAATTCATACTAACTTCAAAACTCATTTGTCCTTTTATCTAAGTTAGACATCGAGTTTGATCTTTCCAAGGAAATCCTTTGTTCACATCGCAGGAATTCACGCTGACAACAAAAAATCATTTGTCCTTTTGCTTTAAGATAAATGTGAGTTTGGTCTTTCCGAGGAAAACCTTCGTTCCTGCTACTGGAATTCACACAGACAATTAAATCACTTGTCCTTTAAATCTGTTGGTAGATAAAGAAGGATTCAACTCTCATTTCTCTGTGTTACTGGTTGACAGTTGTGTTCGTTCACTGGCATCTGTTTTGCACAACCTCTGGAAAAGGGGAGAGATACAAAATATATGTACTAGAATTAGTTGTTGTTTTAGTTAGTGTGTTATAAGATTAATGAATGTTACTTCATTTAATTACATATTTCTTTGTAATGATCCAAATACCGAAGCTGCTGGGTTAGATTTGTTTCCAGGATTTATTCCAGGATCTAGATTATTGTAGTGAGGTGTTATAATTAGATTGATTAAACAATTGTTCATTATCAAAAATTTTACTTTGTTTCTTTTCCTCATGTTTCACATTAAGCCACATCTTCATGTTTAACATCAATACATGTCCTAATGTTTTATATTGAGACACATACTAACTTTTACATACAGACACATCTTCATGCTGCACATTAAGACATATCCTCATGATTCACATTAAGTTAAATCCTGATGGTTTTTTCCATACAGACACATACTCATTTTTCACATCAAGACACATCCTTATGTTTCACTTAAAGACACATCTTCATGTTTCACATTAAGGCACATCCTAAAATTTTACATTAAGACACTTCCACATGTTAAACATTAAGATACTTCCACATGTTTCACATTAAGACACATCCACATGTTATACATTAAGACACTTTCACATGTTTCACATTAAGACACTTCCACATGTTTCACATTAAGACACTTCCACATGTTTCACATTAAGACACCAATTTTTTGCACTAACATCCACCACATATTTTAACCTCTCAGTTCCTTGTTGTGTTTGATTCAGTTTAGTAAAATTGGTGATCAGCATTGCCTGTCTGCTATCTTGGATTGTAATTCAGTATGGATCTTTCATGTAAAGTTTGTTTTTTGCTGGGTTTTTTTTAGAAATAATATTAAAAGAATCATGATATGACTTGGCATGCATGTATATAGCTCTCACTGTCCCTACATCTTTATGTCTAAAAACTGAAATGAATTGAAATATTAAGAATGGCTGGAACAAAGTCTTGGTTCAAAAAACAAATTGACCTTTTAATTTTGAGAAGAGATGGAATATCCTGTTCGGAAGGTGACTATGAAAGTCTGGAGTCGAAATAAGTGTTACATACACCTTATCAACCATCAAATCTGAAGATCAATCTCCATCCACAGTTTGAAAGTATTAAAAAATTGGAAGTGGTTGGTCATGTTACTTTAATTCAGTGTTGTCTTTACTTTACAGCCTTTTTACAATCTATGTACTTTAATCAGCTCTGTTTAAGAATAAAACACTTAAGGTGAAAAAGAATGTTTCATCCTTTTCTATAAGTGTTGTCCAAACCATTCAAAATTAATTGTTTGATACCTTCATTAGTATATTTAACATATGATAGGACATGTGTGGCTAACGCCTACATATTGTACACATTACTGATAGATATAGCATTACTTAGCTTGAGTATCGCACCTCTTTGTCTACAATGTAGTCTGAGCCAAACAGTCTGACAGTAACTCCCTATCCAAACCAAAATCCATAATTCTGTTCAGTAACAGTTTTAAATTCTGATAACATTTCATGATAAACTATTACTTTCTGCGACAGAAGATTGATGATGCGGACTGCGGCAGTTAATTATTGATCAAACATAACATCCCCATTAACGTCGCAAAGCTGACCTACAAAAACTTAAATCACAATAAAACTTTCAAATTGATTTTAATCTCATAGCTTTTATAATGTCTCTTTGTTTGTTCTTGTTTTCAAAGGAATGTCTTTCAAAAAACCAAATCTTTATCTTTAAACAAAGATAACATTTTACAATACTTTCAAAAATTGTAATTTGTAAAAATAATTAGGAATATAATTTCCTGCATAAGGAAAACCTTAGTTATCCTGCTGTAAGCCCAAGGCCCGGCATATCAACTCTGATGCAAGGTATGGTTATTGGCTCATTACGGGGTTGGTAGCTTGTGTGGGTCTTTCTACTGAAACTCGTGATACATGTGGTTGGTCAGACATATCACGAGACAGGTCAAGGCTCATTGCTAGACACGTTAATGGTAAAATTCATTTAATGTCCGCTAATTTGTTTGTGATGTTAAGTAAACCAGATATAATGTAAGATTAGAGTAATATCAACAATCCAACGGACAAGGTGAAATATCAGCAATATGTATTTGGTGTGAAGTTTGTTTTTCCACATGGGAAAGTGTTCCTCCTAGTATAGATAAGATTATTGCTTATAGAACAGTTAAATACTGAAGTTGATTTGACAAAGCTGAGAAGTACCATATACAAACATGTCTTAACCATTAGTGATCTCTAAAAATTATGGAACATAAATCTATCACTTTATGCATTGCTAAATTTATTCGAATTTAGAGCCAAAAGTAAACTATAACAGACCAGTGACCTGTGTTATAGCTTCAAAACTGACCAGTGACTTGACTTCCACTTGACAGTACTGACTGGTGACCTGATTTAGGGAAGCACAGTACTGACCAATGACTCAAATTAAAGCTACAGTTACTGACCTTGATCAACGTGAGTTAAAGTAACATTTTTGACTAGTAACTTGAATTAGAGCCACAGTGCTGACCAGTGACCCAGCAGTTGGAGCTACAGCACTGACCAGTGACCCAGCAGTTGGAGCTACAGCACTGACCAGTGACCCAGCAGTTGGAGCTACAGTACTGACCAGTGACCCAGCAGTTGGAGCTACAGTACTGACCAGTGACCAAGCAGTTTGAGCTACAGTACTGACCAGTGACCAAGCAGTTTGAGCTACAGTACTGACCAGTGACCTGAGTTATAGCAACAGTGCTGATTCAAGTGATCACATCAAGTTTGAGCTACATTTTCGACCTGTGGCATGTAGCCTGATATGTGTCCACATTTAATGTCCAAATCATCGGACATTTTAGAAATGTATTATTAATGGAATTTAGGTGATTTGATAAAACACTGAGATCTTCCCTGATGGCTTGATGCACGATCAGCCATCATTCAAGCAGACGTTGATCAAATCTGACTGATTATAGAGACAAGAATGAGCCTGACCTGACGTGGCGTCTGTACAACCTGATTGCCACCGAGGGAGAATCTCATCGTGAGGTTGGAGGGTATGACCCACCGATTATCATAACATACAGTAGTCCCCTTGTGTATATAATAGGTGCTTCATGGACAGAATACATAAAATCTACCTACTAACAGGCTGTCAGTCAGATTAACAAGAAAACTGACCACAGTCCATGTAATACTGGTAAAGGAATTTTGACAAGACAAAGTAAACTCTTTATTATCAGAGTTAGAGACATTATGAGCCTGATACGTGTACAGAATAGATATTATAAGTATACATTCAGTAATGTTTAGGAGACTACGAAACCACAGGCATATTAATTTACTTGATCGTTATTAGTTTGGTGACCTTGACCTCAATAGTGCCTGACCAGAATCAGCAATGCGTGATTATAGTAATACTCTAAATTAAGTTTATCTCTTCAGAGAAAGCTGTCTTCTCTATTTCATTACTGATCACTCTTTCTATTTCCTGTATTTTGTTGTTTTGGTTTTAGACTGTTTCAGTTCTTGTGTGGAAAATTTCCTCTACATTATATATATTGCTTTATTTCATTGATTGATCATTATAAATCTATTTGTCTGTTAGCCACACAAGTCCAGAAATAATTACTGAGAACTTTATCTAATAACATACTCATCAAAGAATAAGGACCATGATCACAGCCTGTTCCTTTTTCTGTCAATCATTTAAGTGTACTGAATCCTTTGGAGATAAATATGATGAAAACATTTATAAGAGTTGCTTTTATTTGATAATGAAGGCTTTTCAGATTCTTTCTATTCATCAAGATTATTCTACATGTACTTATAAATGGCTAGGAATTGTGGAGAATTTAAGAAAGAATGAGTTCACTTAAGCTATGGCACAATATCTGCGTTAGATATAGGTACTTTATTGTATATGTGTTGTAGACGTGGTTTTCACCAGATATTCAGAAGCATTTCACAAGCCACTGTTGTTACTATGTTATTTCAGGAAAAAAAAGACCTATAAAGGAATCAGTCAAGCGATAAATAAGTAAAACCACCATTTTTATGCATGGTCTGTTATACATGTAGTAATATGCATATAGTCATTTACTGTGAAGTTGTTTCGTTCTTGTAGTTTAATAAGATTGATATACGAAAGACTGATCAGGAAAATTATATTAGATTTTCATTGAAGTGTCTGAAAAAGGAGTCCATCATTGCTCAAGTAGTAAATACTTTCAAAGGTATTCTTTATTTCCTCAGTGAAAATTGTGTTTCAGCTAGACCGTCGTGCATATGAATGAGAGATTTGGTGGCATAATATTGATTATAGAAATATATTTTAATGATAATTCAAGCTTACCAATAATTGTACATCCTTGTTCCTTTACAGATCCTAGTTCTGGTCCTGTCACTCCTGGATCACTGTCTGGCCTTCGTGAGATGACCTTTACTTTCTCTAATGAGCGGGTTGGCATAGTAACAGGATCAGATGGGTTGCCTCCCTTGCCTTCACAGCGCCCTAGGAGGGCCTCCATGCAGGATGCTATTGACCTGCGCAAAATTGACACCAAGCTTTATGACAGAAAGGTTTGTACTTTAGATGACACGTGTTATTTTCTGTTGTTGTTACATGTACAGGTGTTGTATCTGTTATTGTGACAGTTGTCAATACTGTCAAAACTTGTTACCTTAAAATTTAGGTGGAAAATATTTTTATTTTCTCCCTCTGTTGTGTAGTCATCCAAATAACAAAACATGTAATAACACCAATGAACTACATTTGTACTCACTTCATTCTGTGTATAGTCCCCTTACTGACAAAGCACATATAGACCATATATTTTTTATGGAATTACAATAAAATGAAATAAGAATTTGCTTTGGCTACCCTACAAGAAACAGTGTATGAAGCTGCAGAACATATGACTTAGCTATGAATGAGTAAACGTATGAAAAAGGCAGTACTGGGAAGTTTTTATCTGCTATAGAAAACATTGTACAAGCACTAAACTTAACAAATCACACACAGATATAGACTCTATCAATGAAACATATTTTATGCACTGCATTAAATCTAGCAAAGTACCCGGTCACAGTCATTCAGTAAACAAGTTACTGTCAGAATTGTAGGGATCAGATTTCGTCCAAAAGTTTGTACTTGTTTGATGGTCTCGTTTGTATCGTTTGTATCGTTTATAAAGATGTATGCAACCAGGCTAACTATATTTATGTCTTGTGTAAGCGGGCTGCTTATAAAACATACAGTTAAGTCACTCCTACAGAATGGTGACACTAATTAAGAAGCCAACTTTTAATTGGATAATTAAACTGGTAATTAATTATCAACGGCCAAGTGTTGTGTATATGATGGAATGTAATGCCGTAACTAGCCATGTGTTATGCACAGGTGACTTTCTATTCTGTGTATATATTGACAAATTTCTTCAAAAGAAGTGCCAATGTTTTGGCAAAAATTATTTTCGAGACAATGAATGACTTTTCCCTTGCTTTATGATTGAAGGAACTGGAAAATAATTTTGACTCAAACAGAAACTTAAGTGACTTCAAGAGAATGAGTTTCAGCTGTACTTGTTGTCATGATGGGCAGGTGTTATACGATATCTTTATACAGGGCAAACTGTCACCACAATAGAACTTTCATTAGTTTTGCTTTTTAAACCATAAAGTGAATATAACAGGTGGCCTAGTAAAATATTTACAGGTACGAAACTGATAAACAAGCTTGTTATTTGTTATTATAAGGCTAATTTAATATTGTTATGCAAGAGTGAAAACATGTCCTGTGTAAATGTTTCCTTCTATACCATATCAGGAACTGTCTAAAAATTGGTTTTAGTATACATGATGAGATTCGAGATGGCTCATGTACCCAATCTGAACTGAAATACATGTCTTTAACTAATGGTGCTTTGTTACATTATGTTTGGCTTGTTGGCTATTGCCATCATGCATTGTCCATCATCATGTACCGTTTGCTGAGCATAAACTTATTGAAAATGGATGGGGATGTTATGTAAGGGAAGACAACAAAGTGTTGTTGTTTTTCAGCCTTGCAAAAAATGCAATTTTAGCAGCCATGGTGGCCATTTTGTAGCTTGTTTACTCTATCATGGTTTCCCTAAAGAACACCTGTTTTAATCTTCTGATGACATTTAAACAGAGAGATTGGACTAAATCTTGCTTGAAATTATTTGGAAATACTTCTGACCAAGGGTTAATGTTATTAATCCAATAATTAATCCAGGATGGCTGTCATGCACGTCATCTAGAAAAACACATGTTTAAATTTCTTCTCATTGGCGCCATTCAGCTGAAAATTGGTGTTGTTAAGGGAGAGAAGCCATCAAAGTGCTGTTATTTTTTGGCCTTGTTGAATGTTCATTATGGCTGATACACTTCTTCCGAAGTTCCAACAGACAGACTGAGCTGAAACTTGCCTGAAATGGACCTGAGATTATCCTGACCAAGTGTTGTTATTTCAGAATGATTCAAAATGCAGTATGGCTGCTATCTTGAAAAACACATTTTAAATATCTTAAGTTCATCTCATGCCATTGACCTGAAAGTTTGTGGGAATGTTAAGAAACTGAAAGTCTGGATTTTGTTTTTACTTTATTGTTAAATATTGTGAATCTGAACTGTTTAATTGTTTAATTACTTATCTTAATTACCACTGCTGTGATATCATATATAAGTCTTTATAAAAGTCAGAAAACCATTAAGGCACATACATGGGCTTCTTGTTTGAATTTTGTACTTCGTCATAAACATCTTTTGACTACTTCAACGTTTTGTGTTAAGATGGCTTTATCTGTGCCAAACAATTCTGCCTGTATAGTATTAAGTGAATGCTGGAATGCAGAAGGTTTAGGTAAGTTGACATTGTTGCGTGCAGTAGAAAAACCTGGACAATCAAAGTTTTTTTTTTGATGAGAGAAGTGGTCGCATGTGTGTACATTGCTTCTTGAAAGAAGACGGAAGTTCTTTAGCTCATATTTAGACGTCAAGAAAAGTTAGTGTTGGCTTTGTCGACCTGTCTGCACAGCAGTAATCTAATTTATTTGTATGTGGTGGGTTGGCGACACGATGGAAGCCACTCCAGTATCAACACCACATCATTAGACTCCCAATGTCGTTCCACTTCTGAGTGATTTTAAGGTAATAAAATCTATTCTTAACGCTGAAAATCAAGTTACATGTTGCCTGTGTTGGGAAGAAGGCCTTGTCACCCATCATTTAGTGTCTATATATGGGAGAGATATTATTTTTCACCATTAGCTTTCTGTTTTAGTGATGAACAGGTCTTTTTGACGCTAACAACTGAGCTTATATACACTGAGCTGAGGATATAATGCCAACAATCAAAAATAATTTGATATCTTTGTCACATTTCAACTTCGGTTCCAGTTAATTAAATAATATATTTCACAAAGATAGTTCAATTAAAATTTAACAAATTGCATGTGGTTTTAGAGAAACAGGAGTGATATGATACTACAGCTTGTCAATGTTTCATTTAGCCACTGTAGCTACAGAAATTTTACATATACAATCAATAATTTGTGAAAGAATACTTCAGATACACCACTGAAGCACATCTTCAGTGTTATCAATTACATTTCTCCTGCTCAATGAGAATTCCTTGTCTTATTCTTGGGTTGAAACATGTTGGTTTCTCTTGCAGGGGTAATCCAGGATTATGCCAAGGGACCCTACCAACCTCTGATTTTTTTTTATTTTAATTTTACGTATGAACTTGTAATGACCTACCTTATTTTGACATTGACTTAAAATGACTGGAAAAGGATTACTGTCAGCACCTTGCATAATGTCGCTATACATTTAAAACATATATGTCAGAACATCAATTCAATAACATCACATGAGAAATTGAATTAGGTATGTCACGTCAACAATACAAATCATTATTAGAAAATGATAACAATATACTTACAAAAAGAAGCATAACAATGAAAGAAATTATCATTCAGTCCTATCTCAACCCATAGGGAAAGATTAATAAGTTGCTAAACACTCAAAATCTCACGTTTCTCACTTTCGAAATCCTGTAATGCTGAGATTTCCTTCCTCACCCCAGGGGATGAACAATTCTATTAATAAGCAGCAGGCAGTGGTGTCTGATAATTCACAGGGTAGAGGGGTTTTCCATTTCACTCCATTTGTAGAACAGCATGCCTGTTCACCAAAATTGATGTAGTGAAGTCTACACCCGATCAAAATTTCTGTAGAGAGTGTTTCTTGGATGACGTATTGTATAGAATTTTGAATAAAAAAAAAAGTGCTATATAATTTAAAGTCAATTAAAAAAGTTAGAACCATAAGTCTTCATGTTTGCCTTGTCACTGTTTTAAGTTGGTATCTAAACTACATAAAGAACATCCTCAGGTTCAAGAGACTTGCTGACATGATCTGTACTCTGGACTACAAGGCTTATCAAACAAAAGTTATCCATGGTTCTGAAATAAGCCACTCCCAGACTTGAATCAGGCAATTGTGCTGACACTCTCTGCCTTTTGTGCATCTAGCAGGATAAATATGGTGCTTGGCCATCAGGATGACAGATCTAGATGTCAGATATGTTGAAATTTCCCAGAAATATTTTATCAGTCAAGTAATCTTTTATAAATGTAATCTGCTTTTGATGCTATGATGTTTGATAATAATGATACCAAATAGAACCTTGACCAACATTCCAAGTTACTTTCTTGTGTGAATACTATATTTATTTGGATGAACGTCATACATCCACTTTCAAAAATCGTTAAACGTAAATAGGAATATTCTTGTGAAATCTCTGTTGTTATATAACTTTGCAACAAGGATATAATTAATTTGTCTACATAAATCCTCAGGGCTGTTCCAGACTGCCTCATAGCTGTTATGAATAATAATATCATAGCAGAGCTTTCATAGACGTTCAAAGCTCCCTGTGTCACAAGATAATAATGGAACATGAGATGTAATTTCCTGAGGTACATAATATCCATGCTTTTAATGAATATTGTGATGGTTATACTCAATTGAATTAAGCTTCTCAGAACAACATCTGATTTTCAGTTCAGTATAGCTTGTGATAAAGCTATTGAAAAAAGTTATCAAAACAGAGGGGGAAAAATATCACTTGTAAATCAAAAAGATTGGAGAGATGAACCAGTTTAGATGGCCATAAAAGTAACGCCAGGCCAAATGGTGCAGAGAAGTGTTAAGTGTATTCCAGGGTTATTTTAAAAGTGAGGGGATGACTTTGTGACAATCTTATGAATGTCATGAAAATTTAATTTCATTTTCATTTCAATGTACATCTTCAAAGCTGAAAATCAGAGAATTTGCCATTCTGTGTATTATCAGGTAGAGGCCATTTATTGGGAATATGTATTGCATCAATTTGTGTGGTCATCCAGCTGTCCTGAAGAGTCCGAGGACCATAGAGCTAATGGTCAGTATCATATGATCACAAGAGCATAATTGGTATGACAGGGAGCAAAATTAATGGACAAAGGTTAGAGTTGTATCCATAAGGAATTTCAGTGAGTTTGGTAAGTGGACAACGGTCAGTATTGTATTAGTATGGTTACTGAGGAATATCATAGAGACCAGTGAGTGGACACTGGAGAGTCTGATGACTGGACTCTGCTGAAGTATTATGTAAACAATAAGTGTTCATTCAGGTATAATAGAAAATGATTAAGTGACCAAACATTGGTCAGTATCGAAACATTAGTATGTGGTGAGGCGGTATAATAGAGAGCCAGACACTTCTGACAGAACATCAGGCAGAATGTTAGTGATAGGTGAATGGTCACTCACCAAAGATTACTGACTGATCAGGATCGTATCTACCAAAGTATCCTAGAATGACTCGGAAATGCCTGGTCTGATAAACAGGCCATTTTGTCTGGTAATACTAATCCTTTCCCCCGATATTGATTAATGCCTTTAAAAAACATCCACAGTGATGTGTTGATCAGGTGAAGATGGGTTAGGCAGGATCAGCTGCCGACCTATATATAGTACCAATCATCTATATAACAAGAGACATTCTCCTTTTCCTGAGCTCTTTTGTTAAATTGCCTTTTTTATCAAAAGATTCTCTGTGGAATCATAGTTCTGGCACGTTCCCCTGATAAATTGGTAACCATGTTTGTTCCTATATTGGGTAATCAAACATGATTATACTCACAGAGATGACACCCATTATCACTAACAGTAACAAGCACAGTTATACAGATGATGGTGTTCTTAAATCATAGTAAAAGATTTCACTGGTAATTTGGTGAAAGTATGATTCACTGGTCAGGGCTCTCACACCCCATTTTGGGACTGGGGCCCGCGCCCCTCAAAATTGGGGAAAAATAGCAGCGCTTTCCTTAGAATTGGGAGAACTTGGTGTCTAAATTGGGAAAAACGATACTGTTTTGCATTGGGATTCGGCCCGAAATCTGGCAGATCGAGAGCCCTGCTGGTAATTTGGTGAAAGTATGGTTCAGTGTTGGTGTGGTGAAAGTATGGTTCACTGGTGATTTGGTGAAAGTATGGTTCGGTGTTGATGTGGTGAAAGTATGATTCACTGGTGATTTGGTGAAAGTATGGTTCACTGGTGATTTGGTGAAAGTATGGTTCACTGGTGATTTGGTGAAAGTATGGTTCACTGGTGATTTGGTAAAAGTATGGTTCACTGGTGATTTGGTAAAAGTATGGTTCACTGGTGAAAGTATGGTTCACTGGTGATTTGGTGAAAGTATGATTCACTGGTGATTTAGTAAAAGTATGGTTCACTGGTGATTTGGTAAAAGTATGGTTCACTGGTGATTTGGTGAAAGTATGGTTCACTGGTGATTTAGTAAAAGTATGATTCACTGGTGATGTGGTGAAAGTATGGTTCACTGGTGATTTGGTGAAAGTATGATTCACTGGTGATTTAGTAAAAGTATGGTTCACTGGTGATTTGGTAAAAGTATGGTTCACTGGTGATTTGGTGAAAGTATGATTCACTGGTGATTTGGTAAAAGTATGATTCACTGGTGATTTAGTAAAAGTATGATTCACTGGGGATTTGGTGAAAGTATGATTTCAACGGGATTATGGAGATATTTTACTGGATATTTGTGACTCCACATGGGATGTGGTGATGGGTGATTCCACTTTGTATGTAAGCATGATTCCATTGTATCCCAAAGTGCCTCTAGTGAGATATCTCTATATCTCAGCTATATACAACTATGTGACAACAGGATTAGTAAGGACATGCCCAGTTAGTAGTATAGTATACTCAAAATAACAATTGTTTTGTAAAACACTCCAGAAGAAAAAAACTTTTGGAAAAGAGCTTTTGTCTAGGCATCCCATCAGCTGGTAAAGTATACACATTAAAGAATATACATTATAGCATTATAAAGAGAAAAATCAAACCTCTTATTAAAATCGTGATTCATGAAAAAAATGGTAGCAACTATGTTAGGTATGATTCGATATAACTACCATGTTGCAGTAGTTTGGGATAGCAATATATAAGAATCAAAACCTAGAATCTATAGGAAAGAGCTACTGAGCCTGTGTAGGTTTATAGCAAGTTAAATGATAGAACACGAGTGATGTGAACTTGCCCCTCTTTGACAAGATAAGTTCCTAACCCAATCAATGGCTGCCAGTATTAGGGCAGAGTTTTAAAATTTATTTCTGTGTACAGGCATATTTTCTAGCTTCCAAAAGGGGATCTGTAATCTTGCAAGATTTTGTATAAATGGTGACCTTTGTATAAAGATGCTGTTTTATATAAAGATTTATTAGAGCCGAATTGACCAAATTAGGTAGAAAATGTCACGGGTCCTGAGACATGATTTTGGTCGATATGGCTCCTGTGTGCTACACCTCTCTTGATTAGATCAGTGAGATGTACCGTAATCCTTCTATGGACTACTCAAGCATTACTTGTTCTCTTTCTACTGGGCGGTTTAATGAAACCAAAGTAGTTCTAAAAGTCTATGCATTTCTGAATTTACTAGGTAACCATACAGACAGAAAGATTCCATGTAACCATACAGATCTTCTAGGGAAAGTTTCCATATAACTATACAGACCTTCTAGGGAAAGATTCCATATGAACCATTCAGACCTTCTAGGGAAAGATCCCATGTAACCATACAGACCTCCTAGGGAAAGATCCCATGTAGCCATACAGACCTTCTAGGGAAAGATCCCATGTAACCATACAGACCTTCTAGGGAAAGATTCCATGTAACCATTCAGACCTTCTAGGGAAAGATCCCATGTAACCATACAGATCTTCTAGGGAAAGATCCCATGTAACCATACAGATCTTCTAGGGAAAGATTCCATATAACCATGCAGGTCTTTTAGGGAAAGATTCCATGTAACCATACAGATCTTCTAGGGAAAGATCCCATGTAACCATACAGACCTTCTAGGGAAAGATCCCATGTAACCATACAGACCTTCTAGGGAAAGATTCCATGTAACCATACAGACCTTCTAGGGAAAGATCCCATGTAACCATACAGATCTTCTAGGGAAAGATTCCATGTAACCATACAGATCGTCTAGGGAAAGATCCCATGTAACCATACAGACCTTCTAGGGAAAGATTCTATATAACCATGCAGGTCTTTTAGGGAAAGATTCCATGTAACCATACAGATCTTCTAGGGAAAGATCCCATGTAACCATACAGATCTTCTAGGGAAAGATTCCATGTAACCATACAGACCTTTTGAGGGAAAGATTCCATTTAATGACACAGACCTTCTCACCCTTTATTAGTAAAGGCCCTTTGTTTGATGTTGCTGTGTTTCAGTAAAGGCCCTTTGTTTGATGTTGCTGTGTTTCAGTATAGGCTTTCTGTAGGTTGTTTCTGTGTTTCAGTATAGGCTTTCTGTAGGTTGTTTCTGTGTTTCAGTATAGGCTTTCTGTAGATTGTTTGTGTGTTTCAGTATAGGCTTTCTGTAGGTTGTTTGTGTGTTTCATTATAGGCTTTCTGTAGGTTGTTTCTGTGTTTCAGTATAGGCTTTCTGTAGGTTGTTGCTGTGTTTCAGTATAGGCTTTCTGTAGGTTGTTGCTGTGTTTCAGTATAGGCTTTCTGTAGGTTGTTGCTGTGTTTCAGTATAGGTTTTCTGTAGGTTGTTTCTGTGTTTCAGTATAGGTTTTCTGTAGGTTGTTTCTGTGTTTCAGTATAGGCTTTCTGTAGGTTGTTTCTGTGTTTCAGTATAGGCTTTCTGTAGGTTGTTGCTGTGTTTCAGTATAGGCTTTCTGTAGGTTGTTTCTGTGTTTCAGTATAGGCTTTCTGTAGGTTGTTGCTGTGTTTCAGTATAGGCTTTCTGTAGGTTGTTGCTGTGTTTCAGTATAGGCTTTCTGTAGGTTGTTAGGGAGAAGTTGAAGTTTACTGTATTTTTTGTAGAAAAATGTTTCACTAGGCCTTCTGTTCTCTGTTTTAGTGTTTAATTAGGCCTTCTATGGCCTGTTTTAATATTTTATGAGCCTTTTGTTGACTAAGATTAAGTGTTCTGTGCACATTTTTACTATTAGAATCTTCTGTAGACAATTCAGTGTTGTAACTGACCAGCTGTTATGCATTTTATGCTACCTTAGGGTAACTATGATGACAAAAGCCTTTTGTTGTTTATAACAGTGTTATAAGCTTTCTAAAAACTGATGGTGTGGCTTCCCTTTGCTATAAACAGCTAATATATATCTATTGCTGTTCAGTCTTTCTTAATGCTGTTCCTTAATTTCACCTCGAAGAATGGTGTGTGTTCTACTACAGTTCATACTGAGGACATACATACCTGGTGTGTGTTATACTACAGTTCATACTGAGGACATACATACCTGGTGTGTGTTATACTACAGTTCATACTGAGGACATACATACCTGGTGTGTGTTATACTACAGTTCATACTGAGGACATACATACCTGGTGTGTGTTATACTACTGTTCATACTGAGGACATACTGAGGACATACATACCGGGTGTGTGTTATACTACAGTTCATACTGAGGACATACTGAGGACATACATACCGGGTGTGTGTTATACTACTGTTCATACTGAGGACATACTGAGGACATACATACCGGATGTGTGTTATACTACTGGTCATACTGAGGACATACTGAGGACATACATACCTGGTGTGTGTTATATTACAGTTCATACTGAGGACATACAGATGACATACATACCTAGTGTGTGTTATACTGCTGTTCATACTGAGGACATACTGAGGACTTACATACCTAGTGTGTGTTATACTACTGTTCATACTGAGAACATACTGAGGACATACATACTGGGTGTGTGTTATATTACAGTTCATACTGAGGACATACTGGGGACATACATACCTAGTGTGTGTTATACTACTGTTCATACTGAGGACATACATACCAGGTGTGTGTTATACTACTGTTCATACTGAGGACATACTGAGGACATATATCCCTGTTTGTATTATACTACAGTTCATACAGAGGACATACTGAGGACATACTGAGGACATATATCCCTGTTTGTATTATACTACAGTTCATACTGAGGACATACTGAGGACATACTGAGGACATATATCCCTGTTTGTATTATACTACAGTTCATACTGAGGACATACTGAGGACATATATCCCTGTTTGTATTATACAACAGTTCATTTAGCTAAACAGTTTGCAATTGGTTTTTATATTGAATTTGATCCGACACTTTGACACATCACATCTTACTTGCATTTCGTCTTGTTTTTACAACCTTTCATTCTCTATAAATAGATACAACATTAATTTCTTTGTGACATAGATGTGGAACAACAGATTACATGTGATTGACCTCCAACAACATTCACGTACATGAGATGTACATCTGAACCAAATGTCTCTCATTAATGGGATCACGCACCCAAACGTATTGAGTTGATACCTGACAGTTACATTTAACATAGAGAAACCATAGTTCAGACATGGTAATCAACAACCAGCATTATGAACATTACCTTTATTAGGAAGTAGATTTCGAATAAGTTGTCTCCGACTTAAAAACTCAAACATCATGTATTTTGTTCTTATTATAATTACTTTGTTATACATTGCTTACCAGGTCTGTGGTGAAAGGTCAAGGTCACCAATACCAGAAACAGAAAATATCAAGACGAAGGTCATCATGACCATAAACTCCATTTGACAAAAAAAAACCACATGAAATGTGTCTCTACATGAATTTTTTTTTCTGAAATGAACAGTTTGTTATTAGAAAAAATGTTCTTCACTTTTTCATTTCTGTAATGTTTGTCAGAATGCTGATTGCTGCCTGACTATTTCATTCTTTATCTTCTGAAGCTGATTGTGATTGTTTTAGAATCAGATGTGCATTGTGCATATTTTTCTTGATGGAGTTAGAGAACATTAAGGGGCATTAAGAGACATCATTAAGGGGCAATAAGAGACAACATTAAGGGGCAATAGGAGACAACATTAAGGGGCAATATCAAGAGGCAAAGGGAGACAACATTAAGGGGCAATAGAGAAAATATCAAGGGACAATATGAAGAGGCAAGGGGAGACAACGGTAAGGGGCAATCGGAGACAACGTTAATTGGCAATAATTTTCTTGATGGAGTTAGAGAACATTAAGGGGCAATAAGAGACAACATTAAGGGGCAATAAGAGACAAGATGAAAGGGCAATGGGAGACAATATCAAGGGACAATATTAAGAGGCAAGGGGAAACAACATTAAGGGGCAAAGGGAGACAACATTAAGGGACAATATTAAGGGGCAAAGGGAGACAACATTAAGGGACAATATTAAAGGGCAAAGGGAAACAACTTTAAAGGGTAATGGAAAACAACATTAAGGGACAATATTAAGGGGCAAAGGGAGACAACATTAAGGGACAATATTAAAGGCCAAAGGGAAACAACATTAAGGGGAAATGGAAAACAACATTAAGGGACAATGTTAAGGGGCCAACGGAGACAACATTAAGGGACAATATTAAAGGGCAAAGGGAAACAACATTAAGGGGTATAGGAAAACAACATTAAGGGACAATATTAAGGGGCAAAGGGAGACAAAATTAAGGGACAATATTAAGGGGCAAAGGGAGACAACATTAAGGGGTAATGGAAAACAACATTAAGGGACAATATTAAGGGGCAAACGGAGACAACATTAAGGGACAATATTAAAGGGCAAAGGGAAACAACATTAAGGGGCAAGGGGAGATAACATTAAGGGGCAATTGGAGACAACATTAAGGGGCAAGGGGAGACAACATTAAGGGTCAAAATTAAGGGGCAAAGGGAGACAACATTAAGGGGCAATTGGAGACAAAATTAAGGGGCAAGGGGAGGCAATCTACACACTTTCAAAAAGAGATAAATTAGATGTTGCGCCTTAAAATTGTTTTATTATTGTATGAAGTAAAAGATTACTTCTAGATTTCTTAGACTTTATTAGAGCTCTAGATATATAAATAAAGACCAAATTAGAATCCCTTAGGATTCATTACCATGATTAGAAATTTAGATTCTAGACATATCTTAGGCATCTTGTCTTAATAATTGATAATAATATTACAAGAAATTGTTCATATTAAAAAATAAAGAGCTAAAATAAAAAAATGTTGATATAAGAAAATTCAAAACATACAACAGTTGATACAGACATACATTTTCTGGAGGGATAAAGTCTGATATTGATGCACATTTCTAATTACAGCATCCTCTCAGACAGTATTATCAATGTACACGCTTAAAGGATGCAGACACCAGTGTGGGCCAATGGAGTCCAATAAAACTTTGGTGCTATAGTTGGAAAGCTCTGATTATTAGAAGCCCACATAAAGTTTAATACCAATCACAGCGGTTAGGTCCTTATTGGTGTGAGATGTATAGAGATTGCTGCAGGATTAGTGTGTATTAAGTCAGCTAGGTGTATATTTGGCTGTTAAAAGTTCTGTAGTCCTTATAAAGCCTGTTAACTTCCTGGACAGTTTTAAACCTAAAGAGAGTTGGATGGAGTTGATAAACAGAATAATTTGAACCTGGGAAGGAGGAGAGGGGAGTGAGGGTTCTCCCTGTATCCTCAGATGAATCTGATCACAGGTGACAGAATTAAGTTTTATTTTAATGTTCTGATCACATATTCAGAATCATGATATAGACAAGTACATTGAGCAGTTGTCAGCCAAAGTGTGCAAAAAGAAATGACCTTGACCTTTATTTGATATTGAAAAAAAAATCCATAATGAATTCACTGCTAATATGTCTTTTTGCTACTAGCTTGATGTGATTGTAAAATGTCTGTTCCAAATCTTGTAGATCCTTATAAATTTAAGAAATTGTTGTCTTTCAGAACAGGATGTTTCTGTTGGTAACTTTACCTATGTTTAGTCTGGAGAGTGTTAAGTGTTTGAAATAAGTTTTACAAAGTTTGGTTTAGACCTACTATAAAGGACAATAAACAGGTGATTGATTCAAGCCCATTATGACTTTAGATATAAAGATTCTCATGATATAACTGTTAAAATAATATCATTTGTGATTCTTCAGTTATGTAAAGTATACAGGCTGTAATAGTGAGAACCCAGCCTGAATCAAAGTAACTTTTACTTTATATACTTCTGTCCATGTTGCAGGGAAACCATTCTATACATAGATTTAAGCTTCCTTTTAGGGAATTGATGTTGCAACACTTTTGGTCTTCCCATCAGGAAAGTTAGCATCAACACAGAGCCCCATTCTCACAGGAAAGTGATCTGAGCCCCTGAGAGTTAATTTGAAGGGTAAACCTTAAAAACACATGGAGTTGTCTGGTTGCGGTTTGAGACCATTGCATGCCTGCCTGGGTGTTTGTCAGGCCAAACAGAGAAATGAATGATCCTTATTCACCAATTAATAAAACCATGTTTGATCCCCAATTAGTTCAGAAATGTGAGATGAGCTATTGTTCTTCAGCATGGAAAACGGTATTGGTTTCGTGTGACGGAAAGCTATATGTTTCATGTGACAGAGGGCATTTGAGACTTGTCGCTATCAGTGACTGATTGTAGTTGCTGGCGAGGAAGCTGAACACTGAAGGATCCATCCAGACAAACTGCTGTCAGCTTTATATAATGCTTTCACAAGTTACTGTGAATTACCTTCTCAAATTTTGTCTCGTCCTTAGTCTTTTCCTGATTTCTCTTCGCCATTGACTCAGTAGTCTTCTCAGTGACAGGCTCTATTGGAATATTGATATGGCAGCTTATGGGCTGAATGGTAGAATATGTTTATAAGCTGTATGTGCTGTCAAAACTGTGCTTCCCATCAGTTACTGGTAGATGAAGTCAGTGAAGTTGACTCTGAGACCAGAGATTTCTGTCATTTTAATTAGGTTGTTTCAAACATGCCTCACTTTATATTGTTGTTTTGGGGTTTTGGTTGTTTTTTTTTATCGACATCTCTGATATCTAATTCCAGGTAACGCTATAATTTCTGTGCTGTAGGTAGAAAACTAATCTGGTACACTGTATATACCGTATCATTTAAGGGTATATGTATTACCAGACTGACTTACATAACTACTTTTTTTAAAGAATTCCATATATAAAGATAACACAAAAAATAGTTGCATTATCTGGCTGTAACAGTTTGGTAATATCATGATGATAATTATTGGAAGTAAGAATAACATTTTTGCTGACGCTTCATTGATTTAGGAAATTCAGGACCATCATGTAAATAAAAGGTCTGATTAGTACAGGTACAATGATATGATCTGATATACATCTCACAATCTCAATTCAGCAACATTTACAGAGATGACACAGATTTGAAACTAGATATCTAATGACATTAAATGTTTAGTAAAGTGAAACAGAGCTGAACCTAGAGACCTCACGACCTGTAATGTCTTGTAAGGTGACACAGATCTGAACCTAGAGACCTAACGACCTGTAATGTCTAGTAAGGTGACACAGATCTGAACCTAGAGACCTAACGACCTGTAATGTCTTGTAAGGTGACACAGATCTGAACCTAGAGACCTAACGACCTGTAATGTCTTGTAAGATGACACAGATCTGAACCTAGAGACATAACAACCTGTAATGACCAGTAGGGTGACACAGAGCTGAACCTAGAGACCTAATGACATGTAATGTTTAGTAAGGTGAAACAGAGCTGAATCTAGAGACCTCACGACCTGTAATGTCTTGTAAGGTGACACAGATCTGAACCTAGAGACATAACGACCTGTAATGACCAGTAGGGTGACACAGATCTGAACCTAGAGACCTAACGACCTGTAATGTCTTGTAAGGTGACACAGATCTGAACCTAGAGACCTAACGACCTGTAATGTCTTGTAAGGTGACACAGATCTGAACCTAGAGACATAACGACCTGTAATGACCAGTAGGGTGACACAGATCTGAACCTAGAGACCTAACGACCTGTAATGACCAGTAGGGTGACACAGATCTGAACCTAGAGACCTAATGACATGCAATGTCTTGTAAGGTGACACAGATCTGAACCTAGAGACCTAACGACCTGTAATGTCTTGTAAGGTGACACAGATCTGAACCTAGAGACCTAATGACATGCAATGTCTTGTAAGGTGACACAGATCTGAACCTAGAGACCTAACGACCTGTAATGTTTAGTAAGGTGAAACAGAGCTGAATCTAGAGACCTCACGACCTGTAATGTCTAGTAAGGTGACACAGATCTGAACCTAGAGACCTAACGACCTGTAATGTCTTGTAAGGTGACACAGATCTGAACCTAGAGACCTAACGACCTGTAATGTGTAGTAAGGTGACACAGATCTGAACCTAGAGACCTAACGACCTGTAATGTCTAGTAAGGTGACACAGATCTGAACCTAGAGACCTAACGACCTGTAATGTCTTAGTAAGGTGACACAGATCTGAACCTAGAGAACGACCTGTAATGACCTGTAATGAGACCTAACGACCTGTAATGTCTAGTAAGGTGACACAGTAAGGTGACACAGATCTGAACCTAGAGACCTAACGACCTGTAATGTGTAGTAAGGTGACACAGATCTGAACCTAGAGACCTAACGACCTGTAATGTCTTGTAAGGTGACACAGATCTGAACCTAGAGACCTAACGACCTGTAATGTCTTGTAAGGTGACACAGATCTGAACCTAGAGACCTAACGACCTGTAATGTCTAGTAAGGTGACACAGATCTGAACCTAGAGACCTAACGACCTGTAATGTCTTGTAAGGTGACACAGATCTGAACCTAGAGACCTAACGACCTGTAATGTTTAGTAAAGTGAAACAGAGCTGAACCTAGAGACCTCACGACCTGTAATGTCTTGTAAGGTGACACAGATCTGAACCTAGAGACCTAACGACCTGTAATTTGTAGTAAGGTGACACAGATCTGAACCTAGAGACCTAACGACCTGTAATGTGTAGTAAGGTGACACAGATCTGAACCTAGAGACCTAACGACCTGTAATGTCTAGTAAGGTGACACAGATCTGAACCTAGATGACACAGATCTGAACCTAGAGACCTAACGACCTGTAATGTGTAGTAAGGTGACACAGATCTGAACCTAGAGACCTAACAACCTGTAATGTGTAGTAAGGTGACACAGATCTGAACCTAGAGACCTAACGACCTGTAATGTTTAGTAAGGTGACACAGATCTGAACCTAGAGACCTAACGACCTGTAATGTCTAGTAAGGTGACACAGATCTGAACCTAGAGACCTAACGACCTGTAATGTGTAGTAAGGTGACACAGATCTGAACCTAGAGACCTAACGACCTGTAATGTCTTGTAAGGTGACACAGATCTGAACCTAGAGACCTAACGACCTGTAATGAAGGTGACACAGATCTAGACCTAACGACCTGTAATGTTTAGTAAGGTGACACAGATCTGAACCTAGAGACCTAACGACCTTTAATGTGTAGTAAGGTGACACAGATCTGAACCTAGAGACCTAACAACCTGTAATGTGTAGTAAGGTGACACAAATCTGAACCTAGAGACCTAACGACCTGTAATGTTGTAGGTGAACAGATCTGAACCTGAGACCTAACAGACCTGAACCTAGAGACCTAACCTAACGACCTGTAATGTGTAGTAAGGTGACACAGATCTGAACCTAGAGACCTAACGACCTGTAATTTGTAGTAAGGTGACACAGATCTGAACCTAGAGACCTAACGACCTGTAATGTCTAAGGTGACACAGATAAGAGACACAGATCTGAACCTAGAGACCTAACGACCTGTAATGACACAGATCTGAACCTAGAGACCTAACGACCTGTAATGTCTAGTAAGGTGACACAGATCTGAACCTAGAGACCTAACGACCTGTAATGTCTAGTAAGGTGACACAGATCTGAACCTAGAGACCTAACGACCTGTAATGTGTAGTAAGGTGACACAGATCTGAACCTAGAGACCTAACGACCTGTAATGTGTAGTAAGGTGACACAGATCTGAACCTAGTAAGGTGACACAGATAACCTAGAGACCTAACGACCTGAATGTCACACAGATCTGAACCTAGAGACCTAACGACCTGTAATGTCTAGTAAGGTGACACAGATCTGAACCTAGAGACACAGATCTGAACCTAGAGACCTAACGACCTGTAATGTCACAGATTGTAGAGGACGTGACACAGATCTGAACCTAGAGACCTAACGACCTGTAATGTCTAGTAAGATGACACAGATCTGAACCTAGAGACCTAACGACCTGTAATGTCTAGTAAGGTGACACAGATCTGAACCTAGAGACCTAACGACCTGTAATGTCTAGTAAGGTGACACAGATCTGAACCTAGAGACCTAACGACCTGCAATGTCTAGTAAGGTGACACAGATCTGAACCTAGAGACATAACGACCTGTAATGACCAGTAGGGTGACACAGATCTGAACCTAGAGACATAACGACCTGTAATGACCCGTAGGGTGACACAGATCTGAACCTAGAGACCTAACGACCTGTAATGTCTTGTAAGGTGACACAGATCTGAACCTAGAGACCTAACGACCTGTAATGTGTAGTAAGGTGACACAGATCTGAACCTAGAGACCTAACGACCTGTAATGTCTAGTAAGGTGACACAGATCTGAACCTAGAGACCTAACCCTGTAATGTGTAGTAAGAAGGTGTAATGAGTACAGATCTGAACCTAGAGACCTAACGACCTGTAATGTCTAGTACACAGATCTGTAATGTCTTGTAAGGTGACACAGATCTGAACCTAGAGACCTAACGACCTGTAATTTGTAGTAAGGTGACACAGATCTGAACCTAGAGACCTAACGACCTGTAATGACCAGTAGAGTGACACAGATCTGAACCTAGAGACCTAACGACCTGTAATGTCTTGTAAGGTGACACAGATCTGAACCTAGAGACCTAACCTGTAATGTCTAGTAAGGTGACACAGATCTGAACCTAGAGACCTAACGACCTGTAATTTGTAGACCTAACAGATCTGACCTGTAATGTTTAGTAAGGTGACACAGATCTGAACCTAGAGACCACAGATCTGAACCTAGACCTGTAATGTCTTGTAAGGTGACACAGATCTGAACCTAGAGACCTAACGACCTGTAATGTGTAGTAAGGTGACACAGATCTGAACCTAGAGACCTAACGACCTGTAATGTGTAGTAAGGTGACACAGATCTGAACCTAGAGACCTAACGACCTGTAATGTGTAGTAAGGTGACACAGATCTGAACCTAGAGACCTAACGACCTGTAATGTCTAGTAAGGTGACACAGATCTGAACCTAGAGACCTAACGACCTGTAATGTGTAGTAAGGTGACACAGATCTGAACCTAGAGACCTAACGACCTGTAATGTGTAGTAAGGTGACACAGATCTGAACCTAGAGACCTAACGACCTGTAATGTGTAGTAAGGTGACACAGATCTGAACCTAGAGACCTAACGACCTGTAATGTGTAGTAAGGTGACACAGATCTGAACCTAGAGACCTAACGACCTGTAATGTGTAGTAAGGTGACACAGATCTGAACCTAGAGACCTAACGACCTGTAATGTCCAGTAAGGAGAGATCATATTCTAGAGACCTATAAGTATAGTCTGTATCAAAAATATATATTATATTATAATTCTAGATCTTGTTATACACATTGATATTTAAATATTAAGGAGATTTTCCAGGAGAGAAAGCATGGAGGATTAAATTTGTGGGGAATTCTTGGTTTATTTTTAAGGCTTCTAGAAAACTCTCATCAGTATTCGCAGCCTCGCAACATAACTTTTACGACAGCGTTAAGAGCTATTACCTGTAGCCTATACAGCATCTTTACACATGATCTGTCTGAACCTTTCAAGTGTAATCCTTGCCTTGATCTGTGTATTTTTTTTTATTAATTCTTCACAGATTTTTTACAGGGAATAACCAATACTAAAAGGATGCTATATGTCAAATGTAAAGGTTAGAGTATAAGACAGAGAATAGAATTGTAAATTGTGTTGCTCATATCACCTTATTTATCCAGAAATAGGTCTACTGTCATGTAATGCTTAGTACTGGAGTACTGAAGCTGTGATGTTCATGTTTATAATCCCTGTGTTACTTTACATCACAACTATATCAGACAAGATAGTTTATATAATTAAAGAAAAGTTTTATTATGTAATTATTGACTTTCTGTATATTGATATGAGGATTTGTCTACCAGAAAAAGGTGATATTTCTCTCATTCACAGGACGAGGATGATATCACATTAACAAGTCCTCATATTAACCTGAAATCGCCAATAACTGATTTTGATATATGTCACAGCATTAAAATGTCAGTTGAAAATAAAAGCCTAAAAATTGTTCAACATCCAAGGCAAATCAGCTCTGACGGTGTGCAAGTCAAGCTCTGGTCATTTACCATGTTTGTAAACAGATACTGCTGCTCTGTCATTGGTTGAAAGTACATCACATTATGGAAATTCCCTAATACTGTTTGAGAATAGGTTATCACTTTGCAATGTTATCCTCTCATGCAAGAATTTGCCAAATTCAGGATAACATAGCATTTTATGGAAACCTGTGGGAGACTTGAGAGGCAGTCCAAGGAGAGGGATTTTCTTTGTAATATAGCAGACAAAAGTGTCTCATAGGGCCAATCTACACCATAGCATGAAGAGTCGGATAACTAATTAACACAAAACACAGAGGTCTGATGTAACAGGTCTACATCACACCTAGGGGTCTAATGTCACTAATTTACAAGTCTACACCATACACAGGGGTCTGATGTCACTAGTCTACACCATACACAGGGGTCTGATGTCACTAGCCTACACCATACACAGGGGTCTGATGTCACTAGCCTACACCATACACAGTGGTCTGATGTCACTAGCCTACACCATACACAGGGGTCTGATGTCACAAGCCTACACCATACACAGGGGTCTGATGTCAATAGTCTACACCATACACAGGGGTCTAATGTCACTAGCCTACACCATACACAGGGGTCTGATGTCACTGGTTTGCAATACACACAGGGATACAATGTCACTAGTCTTCACCATACACAGAGATCTGATGCCACTGGTGTACCACATACAGAAGGGCTGATGACACTGGTCTACACCATACACAGAGGTCTGATGTCACTAGCATACACCATATACAGCGGTCTGATGTCACTAGCCTACACCATACACAGGGGTCTGATGTCGCTAGTCTACACCATACACAGGGGTCTGATGTCGCTAGTCTACACCATACACAGGGGTCTGATGTCACTAGCCTACACCATACACAGGGGTCTGATGTCGCTAGTCTACACCATACACAGGGGTCTGATGTCGCTAGTCTACACCATACACAGGGGTCTGATGTCACTAGCCTACACCATACACAGGGGTCTGATGTCAATAGTCTACACCATACACAGGGGTATGATGTCGCTAGTCTACACCATACACAGGGGTCAGATGTAGCTAGTCTACACCATACACAGGGGTCTGATGTCACTAGCCTACACCATACACAGGGGCCTGATGTCACTGGTTTGCAATACACACAGGGATACAATGTCACTAGTCTACACCATACACAGAGATCTGATGCCACTGGTGTACCACATACAGAAGGGCTGATGTCACTGGTCTACACCATACACAGAGATCTGATGCCACTGGTGTATCACATACAGAAGGGTTGATGTCACTGGTCTACACCATACACAGAGGTCTGATGTCACTAGCCTACACCATACACAGGGGTCTGATGTCACTAGCATATGCCATAGACAGGGGTCTGATGTCACTAGCCTACACCATACACAGGGGTCTGATGTCACTAGCCTACACCATACACAGGGGTCTGATGTCACTAGCCTACACCATACACAGGGGTCTAATGTCACTAGCCTACACCATACACAGGGGTCTGATGTCACTAGTCTACACCAAACTCAGGGGTCTGATGTCACTAGCCTTCACCATATACAGGGGTCTGATGTCACTGGTTTGCAATACACACAGGGATACAATGTCACTAGTCTTCACCATACACAGAGATCTGATGCCACTGGTGTACCACATACAGAAGGGTTGATGTCACTGGTCTACACCATACACAGGGGTCTGATATCACTGGTCTACACCATACACATGGGTCTGATTTCATCAGTCTACATCAAACACATGAGGTCTAATGTCACCAATATACACCACACACATGGTTTTGATGTCACTTATTGCCAAATATATAGATTTTTCAAGTAAGAGAAATGAAATTCCTTTCGAAGGACACCATATATAATTCTGAATCAAGGCCAACCATTAGTTGCAGCAAAGCCTTCATCAATTTTATGTAATCACTCATTCTTTCACAGGAAATAACACTGGTAGGAAAAGGCAATTGTCCTTGATAGTTGACCTTTGTGTAGTTATGCATATTGTATTAGTGCCACAGACTGATTCCAGATAACCTAACAAGTAAATAGCCCAATCATTGTTGTAACTTGGATATCGCCAAGATTTGGTTAATAAAGCACTTCTACGGTACCACGACATGGATATATATGGGACTCATTGATAATTCAAGAACGTTGGAATAAATTGGACGAATATTATGTGAACGTATAATCATATCGTCTAGGAAAGCAACAGATGTGAGGTATACATAGCCTTCAAATAACTTGTAAATTGATAAAATGATTTGTTCAGGAAAAATTTTATATAAGCATTTCTTCTAAAAAAATTTAAGAACCTGTAAAATAAATTAATTTTTCAGTTTTGATTTGATTCTTTTTGAAATTTATACTGCAACACATTCTGTTGACTCATTGTAAGGGATTGGACTGGTAATTCTTTGAAATAGCAAGATATTTATGGGTTTAAATAGCAAGATATTTATGGGTGGGCTTATTACCAGGCATGTGGTTATGAGAGAAAACTGTCAAGTATAATTTTAGTACAACTTAGATTTAGAAAGTGACACACCATATGTGTATGATGATTGTAAAACTGAATTAAATTCATTTACCTTAAAAGTATGAAAAGACAGCTATCTCTCAGAATAAAAAATGATAAAGAAATGCAAAATACAAAAATACAACTGGTGTCAGGCAACAGCAGCTCTGCCTCAATAATGGTAGGTATCAGTTACATTACTGGTGACCATTAACACACAGACAAAAACTCAGGTGTAATTATGTTTCACACCATAATGAGAAACAATGGCCATTACGATCATTCTGTGCGATGTAAGTGACTAATCTGAATGTCTTATGTTCAGATATATTGGAAAGATGGCATCTCACCTACTTATGTAGGTCATACTTGCCTTATCTTGTTACACATGCTAGACCTAACCTGAATTGGTGTGCACATTTAGCTCTCTTTATTTCCTATTAGTAGTTCTCAGTTAGCCCATGCAGGGAAATTGAATAAAGAATTGGATTCCTTTGTTCAGAGTGTGTATGGTTCAAACTAAAATTTGCAGCCATGCATTCAAACATTCATATCTGATGATCATCTTGAATGTTGCAATGGTGCAAATTTCAGAACAAAATTAAGATTGCCATCTTGAAAAATGTGTTATTTCCACTCTCCAGAATGGAGAGTGATATCCGTGGGAAAGACTTGGCTGATGATAATTTGGGTTTGGGTTTCAGATGGTGCTCCCTGAAATTTGAACACATTAACCACATTTGACATATAAATGTTGGAAACATCAGCACATGATAATGACAATTAGGATAAATTAGCAACAAATAATTAAATGTATTATACCATTCAATTGATTAGTATTTTATAAAGCTTCTAAATGGCAAAACCAAAATCAACAATAGTATCAGAGCACCTGTATTCTGTCTATGTTATCAGAGCACCTGTATTCTGTCTATGTTATCTGACACTAGTATGTTATCTGACACTAGTATCAGAGCACCTGTATTCTGTCTATGTTATCTGACACTAGTATCAGAGCACCTGTATTCTGTCTATGTTATCTGACACTAGTATCAGAGCACCTGTATTCTGTCTATGTTATCTGACACTAGTATCAGAGCACCTGTATTCTGTCTATGTTATCTGACAATAGTATCAGAGCACCTGTATTCTGTCTATATTATCAGAGCACCTGTATTCTGTCTATGTTATCTGACACTAGTATCAGAGCACCTGTATTCTGTCTATGTTATCTGACACTAGTATCAGAACACCTGTATTCTGTCTATGTTATCTGACAATATTATCAGAGCACCTGTATTCTGTCTATGTTATCTGAGCACCTGTATTCTGTCTAGTATCAGAGAGCACCTGTATTCTGTCTATGTTATCTGACAATAGTATCAGAGCACCTGTATTCTGTCTATGTTATCTGACAATAGTATCAGAGCACCTGTATTCTGTATTCTGTCTATGTTATCTGACAATAGTATCAGAGCACCTGTATTCTGTCTATGTTATCTGACAATAGTATCAGAGCACCTGTATTCTGTCTATATTATCAGAGCACCTGTATTCTGTCTATATTATCAGAGCACCTGTATTCTGTCTATGTTATCTGACACTAGTATCAGAGCACCTGTATTCTGTCTATGTTATCTGACACTAGTATCAGAGCACCTGTATTCTGTCTATGTTATCTGACACTAGTATCAGAGCACCTGTATTCTGTCTATGTTATCTGACACTAGTATCAGAGAACCTGTATTCTGTCTATGTTATCTGACACTAGTATCAGAGCACCTGTATTCTGTCTATGTTATCTGACACTAGTATCAGAGCACCTGTATTCTGTCTATGTTATCTGACACTAGTATCAGAGCACCTGTATTCTGTCTATGTTATCTGACACTAGTATCAGAGCACCTGTATTCTGTCTATGTTATCTGACACTAGTATCAGAGCACCTGTATTCTGTCTATGTTATCTGACACTAGTATCAGAGCACCTGTATTCTGTCTATGTTATCTGACAATAGTATCAGAGCACCTGTATTCTGTCTATGTTATCTGACAATAGTATCAGAGCACCTGTATTCTGTCTATGTTATCTGACACTAGTATCAGAGCACCTGTATTCTGTCTATGTTATCAGAGCACCTGTATTCTATCTATATTATCAGAGCACCTGTATTCTGTCTATGTTATCTGACACTAGTATCAGAGCACCTGTATTCTGTCTATGTTATCTGACACTAGTATCAGAGCACCTGTATTCTGTCTATGTTATCTGACAATAGTATCAGAGCACCTGTATTCTGTCTATGTTATCTGACAATAGTATCAGAGCACCTGTATTCTGTCTATGTTATCTGACAATAGTATCAGAGCACCTGTATTCTGTCTATGTTATCTGACAATAGTATCAGAGCACCTGTATTCTGTCTATGTTATCTGACAATAGTATCAGAGCACCTGTATTCTGTCTATGTTATCTGACACTAGTATCAGAGAACCTGTATCAGAGCACCTGTATTCTGTCTATGTTATCTGACATGTTATACAATAGTATCAGAGCACCTGTATTCTGTCTATGTTATCTGACAATAGTATCAGAACACCTGTATTCTGTATTCTGTCTATGTTATCTGACACTAGTATCAGAGCACCTGTATTCTGTCTATGTTATCTGACACTAGTATCAGAGAACCTGTATTCTGTCTATGTTATCTGACACTAGTATCAGAGCACCTGTATTCTGTCTATGTTATCTGACAATATTATCAGAGCACCTGTATTCTGTCTATGTTATCTGACACTAGTATCAGAGCACCTGTATTCTGTCTATGTTATCTGACAATAGTATCAGAGCACCTGTATTCTGTCTATGTTATCTGACAATATTATCAGAGCACCTGTATTCTGTCTATGTTATCTGACACTAGTATCAGAGCACCTGTATTCTGTCTATGTTATCTGACAATATTATCAGAGCACCTGTATTCTGTCTATGTTATCTGACAATAGTATCAGAGCACCTGTATTCTGTCTATATTATCAGAGCACCTGTATTCTGTCTATATTATCAGAGCACCTGTATTCTGTCTATGTTATCTGACAATATTATCAGAGCACCTGTATTCTGTCTATGTTATCTGACACTAGTATCAGAGCACCTGTATTCTGTCTATGTTATCTGACACTAGTATCAGAACACCTGTATTCTGTCTATGTTATCAGAGCACCTGTATTCTGTCTATGTTATCTGACAATAGTATCAGAGCACCTGTATTCTGTCTATGTTATCTGACACTAGTATCAGAGCACCTGTATTCTGTCTATGTTATCTGACAATATTATCAGAGCACCTGTATTCTGTCTATATTATCAGAGCACCTGTATTCTGTCTATGTTATCTGACACTAGTATCAGAGCACCTGTATTCTGTCTATGTTATCTGACACTAGTATCAGAGCACCTGTATTCTGTCTATGTTATCTGACACTAGTATCAGAGCACCTGTATTCTGTCTATGTTATCTGACACTAGTATCAGAGCACCTGTATTCTGTCTATGTTATCTGACACTGGTATCAGAGCACCTGTATTCTGTCTATGTTATCTGACACTAGTATCAAAGCACCTGTATTCTGTCTATGTTATCTGACAATAGTATCAGAGCACCTGTATTCTGTCTATCTGACAATATTATCAGAGCACCTGTATTCTGTCTATGTTATCTGACAGATCAGAGCACCTGTATTCTGTCTATGTTATCTGACACTAGTATCAGAGCACCTGTATTCTGTCTATGTTATCTGACAATAGTATCAGAGCACCTGTATTCTGTCTATGTTATCTGACAATAGTATCAGAGCACCTGTATTCTATCTATATTATCAGAGCACCTGTATTCTGTCTATGTTATCTGACACTAGTATCAGAGCACCTGTATTCTGTCTATGTTATCTGACACTAGTATCAGAACACCCGTATTCTGTCTATATTATCAGAGCACCTGTATTCTGTCTATGTTATCTGACACTAGTATCAGAGCACCTGTATTCTGTCTATGTTATCTGACACTAGTATCAGAGCACCTGTATTCTGTCTATGTTATCTGACACTAGTATCAGAGCACCTGTATTCTGTCTATGTTATCTGACACTAGTATCAGAGCACCTGTATTCTGTCTATGTTATCTGACACTAGTATCAGAGCACCTGTATTCTGTCTATGTTATCTGACACTAGTATCAGAGCACTGTCTGTATTCACCTGTATTCTGTCTATGTTATCTGACACTAGTATCAGAGCACCTGTATTCTGTCTATGTTATCTGACACTAGTATCAGAGCACCTGTATTCTATCTATATTATCAGAGCACCTGTATTCTGTCTATGTTATCTGACACTAGTATCAGAGCACCTGTATTCTGTCTATGTTATCTGACACTAGTATCAGAGCAGAGCACCTGTATTCTGTCTATGTTATCTGACACTAGTATCAGAGCACCTGTATTCTGTCTATGTTATCTGACACTAGTATCAGAGCACCTGTATTCTGTCTATGTTATCTGACACTAGTATCAGAGCACCTGTATTCTGTCTATGTTATCTGACACTAGTATCAGAGCACCTGTATTCTGTCTATGTTATCTGACACTAGTATCAGAACACCTGTATGCTGTCTATGTATACTGTCTATGTTATCTGACACTAGTATCAGAGAACCTGTATTCTGTCTATGTTATCTGACACTAGTATCAGAGCACCTGTATTCTGTCTATGTTATCTGACACTAGTATCAGAGCACCTGTATTCTGTCTATGTTATCTGACACTAGTATCAGAGCACCTGTATTCTGTCTATGTTATCTGACACTAGTATCAGAACACCTGTATTCTGTCTATAGTATCAGAGAACCTGTATTCTGTCTATGTGATCTGACACTAGTATCAAAGCACCTGTATTCTGTCTATGTTATCTGACAATAGTATCAGAACACCTGTATTCTGTCTATATTATCAGAGCACCTGTATTCTGTCTATGTTATCTGACACTAGTATCAGAGCACCTGTATTCTGTCTATGTTATCTGACAATAGTATCAGAGCACCTGTATTCTGTCTATGTTATCTGACACTAGTATCAGAACATCTGTATTCTGTCTATAGTATCAGAACACCAGTATTCTGTCTATGTTATCAGAGAACCTGTATTCTGTCTATGTTATCTGACACTAGTATCAGAGCACCTGTATTCTGTCTATATTATCAGAGCACCTGTATTCTGTCTATGTTATCTGACACTAGTATCAGAACACCTGTATTCTGTCTATAGTATCAGAACACCTGTATTCTGTCTATGTTATCAGAGAACCTGTATTCTGTCTATGTGATCTGACACTAGTATCAAAGCACCTGTATTCTGTCTGTTATTCGACACTAGTTTCAGAGAACCTGTGTTCTGCCAATGTTATCTGACACTTGCATGAGAGTACCTGTTTTTTTTTTTTTCTCTACGAAATCTGACAAAAGTACTAGAGCACCTGTGTTCTGTCTACGAAATCTAACACTAGTGTTAGAATACCTGTTTTCATCAGCAACCCTCGTAATCTGTATGCATCTAATGATCATGTGTAGAAAAGCTAAATAAAAAGTAAAACAGAAAATTTTAAGAAGTATGTCGGGGAAAGAAAACAGAATGATTTACCAGATAACTGTATTTTCATACATTTAAAATTGCAAGCTATTCAGAATATATACTTATGTAGGTAGAAGATTACCATGCACAAAGTAGGTCTCAATGACCCAGTTATTTACCACACATTTTGCAATCCAAATGTGAAATAAATATGATTGGTTTCAACTTAGACTTAGCTCTCTCACTCTTGCATACAATCTTGGTGTATCAAACCAGAATGTAACTTTTTAGTACTGTTTTGTTCTAGTATTTGATGTGACCTATATATTTAGACAATAAACTATTCAAAGACTTCTCAAAGATCAGGGCTACTTATCCTGCCTTGGGCTGCTGTCAGTAGTCCTGTTGCTGTAATATCTGTTTATGAAGGACCTGCCAAGGAGAACATTCACCTAGTTATCTGTTTATGAGCATAGAGCCAGCTACTTTTATTGATGATGGTGGGCTATTCAAATCACCCTACATCCGTGCGTGGTCTGTCCGTAAACAATTTTTGTTATCACTTTTTCTTGTGAAGTACTTGATGCATCTTTCTCAAATTTCATATGTTAGTCCCCCTTGGCCCCTAGATTTTGGGTCTGATCTAAGAGAAAAAATGGCCGACAGATGGCCATTTTTTGGATTTTGCCTAAAGATTGTTATTGCTATTTCTTAAGAAGTACTCAATCGATCTCGATCTCTATCAAATTTTGTATATAGGTACCCCTTGGTTCAAAGTTGTGCCTGTTTATCTGTAGGTCCGATCAAAGGAACAAAATGGCCAACAGACAGCCATTTTGAATTTTGTCTAATAAATTTGTTATTTCTATTTATTGAGAAGCGTGTGATAGATCACTCTCAAATTTCCATTTATGGTTCCCAATTGTCCCTAGTTGTGCCTGTTTGATTTTGGGACTGTTCAGAAAACAAAATGGCTGACCAATGGCCATCTTGGGTTATTTCTCATTGCCATTTCTTGATAACTACTGCATAGATCTTTCTTATATTTCATGTGTAGACCACTCTTTGTCCCTGCTTGTGCCCATTTGGTTTTGGGACTGATCAGAAAAAGCAAAATGGTGACCCTCTTTGATTTGACAGTTAAAGATTATTATCGCTATTTCTGCAAAGGATTTAAGTTCAAATTTCTTATTACTAAGAGCAAAACAAGAAAAGAAAGGAAAAGATCCAACTTTTAAAGAACACATAAAGACCAAATACTGATGGCCACCAAGATCCTTCTGGGATCTCTTATTTTTAAAGTCACATGTACTATTTTGTGAACTTTTACCTAAATTACATTATCAGTTATCAATATATGACTATGAATTGCACTGTTACACTGAATGTCATTAAATATGAGTTCTGTATTTATAAATGTGAAATGTTTGGGACCAAATTATACCCCACACATAGATAATGGGGAATATGTAGATATCACTTTGTCTGTGAATGCGTACAAGCATATGTATGTGCATACACAAAATATATCCTCCTCGACCCGTTGACAGTCCAGTTCATATTCCTCCACAGAATCACTGAACTAGATCTACACCTGATTAGATATTGGTGGCCATTGGTCAAGGTTAAATGTCAAAAGTCACTTGACTACTTTTGAAATAAAAAGCTTTTGTACGAGATATTTCATGAACTCCTGTAGGAGTGAAGGGCCAAGTGAGCTTATGCTGTGGTGAAGTCTCTGTCTTCATCCGTTGTGCGTTGTTTGACGTCTGTCTGTCCAGCATCAAGTTTTCCATTTAAACGAATTCTCCTCAATAACCAGCCAACCAAATTAAAGCCTGACAAAGTTAGCAAACGAAATGACCTTCACCTTAATTCAAGGTCAAATGGATCAAATGTGTTCAAATGTTTAAACAACATCTTCTGATAAACCAAAAGGCACAGACTGATAAGTTCTTCAGATGTAGCCTGACTAAGTTTTTGATAAGAGATGAGAGTGTCTCAAGTCACATGGTTGAATTTGTCAAGACCTTTCAATGACTTCTTCTGACTGACCAGAAAGGTGCAGAAGCATCATTTGTTTTGGCTGATAGGTTCCTAGAATGAAGCCAGACAAAGTTTGCACTAAAAAAAAGACCATGAGCCATATTTAAGGTTACAGGGTAGAATTTGTAAAAACATTTAAATGGCTTCTTCTGACTAACCAAAAAGCCCAGAAGTATGGTATTTGGCTTATACAATTCTAGGATGAAGCAGTATGAGGTTTGCGAAAAGAAATGTTAAAGAATTTGTTAAAACCTTAAAAAAATTTCTTCTGACTCACCAAAAGGCACAGAAACATTTTTTTTGGCTGATAAGTCCCAAGGATGAAACCCAAGAAGGTTCATAAAAACAAATGACCTTGTCCCATATTGACCCATATTGAAGGTCATAGGTGCCATATTTGGTAAAACCTTAAAACAACTTCTTCTGACTAATCAAAAGGGTAATTGGTTAATAGGTTCCTAGTATGAAGCCCAACAAAGTTTGTAATGTTTGAATGGTTCATTATTTCTGAAAGTACAAACAGACATTTGTCATTGCCTATATCCAATCTTTCCGAGTCTGCCTTCTTAAATTTCTATTACATATACAACTAAGAGTGCAGGGATTTTTTTCTACTTATTTCTACTGCAACTGATTTAAATCTTGATGTTGCTCCAAAACTAAAGATGACTTTGGTTGACTGACAGCTAAAGTAATCAAATATATTCGTATATGTGTGCATTGCTGCAGATATGTAAGTTTTATTCACAGAGATTAGATACCGTCATTATTTTCTACTTTTCTCTCTGGTGCTTAAATGAAAGATCAAGTTGATCTTCAAAATCAATTACCAAGATGGTAAAGTGTTGATGTGTGATGGAGCCTCGTGTTCACAGTGTAGTACAGATCAACTAAGACTTAAGCTGGTCATGGCGAGCCAGGCTTCATTCTCTATTTACAGCTTAAATCCTTTTGGTTGTAACCGTCGATTAGCTGGCAAAAAACGATGTCAGTGACGGCGATGAATTATTTAACTGTAATCTGTGTGTAAATAGATATGCATGTGAGTGTCGTGCCAAATCCTGACAAATCTCCATTCCCATTCACATTGGCTTAATCCTATATTGACACTCTTAACACCACAACCCACAGACTCGTTTTTTTTCTTTTTCATCTTTATCAATCAATCACATTCATATATAGTTATGCAATTTAGACATTTCCGTGGAAACAATTCATTGTTGTCCTCTTTATGACTTTTCCTGGAATGACATTTTTATTTTGTACTTAAGCTAATCACAATTCCAGACCTGAGCCTTATCTGATGTAGTTGGATCAATTCTTTCAGTCGGACAGGATACTAAGCAACATTAAGGACAACACTGGGTTCATCTGAAAGGCTTCTTATATTTCTTATCTGTAGAAAAAAGTATTTGACCTCGACATGAAAGAAATTAGAATTTTTTCTACCTAACTATCTGTTACTCTATATGTTAATTAATGGAAAAAAAATACATAAATTGTTTGGATAAATAATGAATGTGATTTACATTAATCATTTATGCAGAATCATAAGTGTTCATTAGTTGTTCTAATATATTGCTATACAACAAATTGACTGAAAGACCAATTTTAAAGCATTTAATAGGAAAAAAGTCATTAAAACATTGACGTACAAAAAATGTCATTAAAACATTGACATAATTAATAAATATGGAAACAAATAATAGTCAGTCCCAAACTTATGAAATACATATTTATTGTTTCATGATAAAGTGGATATATACTTACAAAATACATATTTATTGTTTATTGATAAAGTGGATATATACTTACAAAATACATATGTATTGTTTAATGATAAAGTGGATATATACTTACAAAATACATATGTATTGTTTAATGATAAAGTGGATATATACTTACAAAATACATATTTATTGTTTCATGATAAAGTGGATATATACTTACAAAATACATATTTATTGTTTCATGATAAAGTGGATATATACTTACAAAATACATATATATTGTTTATTGATAATGTGGATATATACTTACAAAATACATATTTATTGTTTAATGATAAAGTGGATATATACTTACAAAATACATATTTATTGTTTCATGATGTGGATATATACTTACAAAATACATATTTATTGTTTCATGATGTGGATATATACTTACAAAATACATATTTATTGTTTCATGATAAAGTGGATATATACTTACAAAATACATATTTATTGTTTCATGATAAAGTGGATATATACTTACAAAATACATATTTATTGTTTCATGATAAAGTGGATATATACTTACAAAATACATATGTATTGTTTAATGATAAAGTGGATATATACTTACAAAATACATATGTATTGTTTAATGATAAAGTGGATATATACTTACAAAATACATATTTATTGTTTCATGATAAAGTGGGTATATACTTACAAAATACATATTTATTGTTTCATGATAAAGTGGATATATACTTACAAAATACATATATATTGTTTATTGATAATGTGGATATATACTTACAAAATACATATTTATTGTTTTATGATAAAGTGGATATATACTTACAAAATACATATTTATTGTTTCATGATGTGGATATATACTTACAAAATACATATTTATTGTTTCATGATGTGGATATATACTTACAAAATACATATTTATTGTTTCATGATGTGGATATATACTTACAAAATACATATTTATTGTTTCATGATAAAGTGGATATATACTTACAAAATACATATTTATTGTTTATTGATAAAGTGGATATATACTTACAAAATACATATTTATTGTTTATTGATAAAGTGGATATATACTTACAAAATACATATTTATTGTTTCATGATAAAGTGGATATATACTTACAAAATACATATTTATTGTTTCATGATAAAGTGGATATATACTTACAAAATACATATTTATTGTTTATTGATAATGTGGATATATACTTACAAAATACATATTTATTGTTTCATGATAAAGTGGATATATACTTACAAAATACATATTTATTGTTTCATGATAAAGTGGATATATACTTACAAAATACATATTTATTGTTTCATGATAAAGTGGATATATACTTACAAAATACATATTTATTGTTTCATGATAAAGTGGATATATACTTACAAAATACATATTTATTGTTTCATGATAAAGTGGATATATACTTACAAAATACATATTTATTGTTTCATGATAAAGTGGATATATACTTACAAAATACATATATATTGTTTATTGATAAAGTGGATATATACTTACAAAATACATATTTATTGTTTATTGATAAAGTGGATATATACTTACAAAATACATATTTATTGTTTATTGATAAAGTGGATATATACTTACAAAATACATATTTATTGTTTCATGATGTGGATATATACTTACAAAATACATATTTATTGTTTATTGATAAAGTGGATATTGTTTAATGATAATGTGGATATATACTTACAAAATACATATTTATTGTTTATTGATAAAGTGGATATATACTTACAAAATACATATTTATTGTTTATTGATAAAGTGGATATATACTTACAAAATACATATTTATTGTTTCATGATGTGGATATATACTTACAAAATACATATTTATTGTTTCATGATAAAGTGGATATATACTTACAAAATACATATTTATTGTTTATTGATAAAGTGGATATATACTTACAAAATGCATATCTATTGTTTATTGATAAAGTGGATATATACTTACAAAATACATATTTATTGTTTATTGATAAAGTGGATATTGTTTAATGATAATGTGGATATATACTTACAAAATACATATTTATTGTTTATTGATAAAGTGGATATTGTTTAATGATAAAGTGGATATATACTTACAAAATACATATTTATTGTTTATTGATAAAGTGGATATTGTTTAATGATAATGTGGATATATACTTACAAAATACATATTTATTGTTTATTGATAAAGTGGATATTGTTTAATGATAAAGTGGATATATACTTACAAAATACATATTTATTGTTTATTGATAAAGTGGATATATACTTACAAAATACATATTTATTGTTTCATGATGTGGATATATACTTACAAAATACATATTTATTGTTTATTGATAAAGTGGATATATACTTACAAAATACATATTTATTGTTTCATGATGTGGATATATACTTACAAAATACATATTTATTGTTTATTGATAAAGTGGATATTGTTTAATGATAATGTGGATATATACTTACAAAATACATATTTATTGTTTCATGATAAAGTGGATATATACTTACAAAATACATATTTATTGTTTCATGATAAAGTGGATATATACTTACAAAATACATATTTATTGTTTATTGATAATGTGGATATATACTTACAAAATACATATTTATTGTTTATTGATAATGTGGATATATACTTACAAAATACATATTTATTGTTTCATGATAAAGTGGATATATACTTACAAAATACATATTTATTGTTTCATGATAAAGTGGATATATACTTACAAAATACATATTTATTGTTTCATGATAAAGTGGATATATACTTACAAAATACATATTTATTGTTTCATGATAAAGTGGATATATACTTACAAAATACATATTTATTGTTTCATGATAAAGTGGATATATACTTACAAAATACATATATATTGTTTATTGATAATGTGGATGAATACTTTATTTATTGCACAATAAACCCTTTCCTTAAAGCTTATCTACATTTATAGCTCTCCAGCTTAGGTATATGTTACCCCACTCCCTAAGTAATCTGTAAAAATAATTAATATTGCACAATCACTTTATTATGTTATAGCATAATTACTTTTTAGCATATTAATGCAATGATAAAATTGTGTATTCACAATAATCACTATATCATCCCCATAAAAACTACAATAATATTTTAGCACAATTTTGTAAAGGAAAAAAACAATGTACGTTTACAATTATTGCTAGATAAATACCATACTGTACAGTACCACTTGATCTTGACTGCTATTATAGATAAATATACTGTACAGTACCACTTGATCTTGACTGCTATTATAGATAAATATACTGTATAGTATCACTTGATCTTGACTGCTATTATAGATAAATACCATACTGTACAGTACCACTTGATCTTGACTGCTATTATAGATAAATATACTGTATAGTACCACTTGATCTTGACTGCTATTATAGATAAATATACTGTATAGTACCACTTGATCTTGACTGCTATTATAGATAAATATACTGTACAGTACCACTTGATCTTGACTGCTATTATAGATAAATATACTGTACAGTACCACTTGATCTTGACTGCTATTATAGATAAATATGCTGTATAGTACCACTTGATCTTGACTGCTATTATAGATAAATAACTGTATACTGTACTGCTATTATAGTACCACTTGATCTTGACTGCTATTATAGATAAATATACTGTATAGTACCACTTGATCTTGACTGTTATTTGATGGTAGTTCAGCCAAACCACACACAATATCTAATATGCTACGAATGTTGTTATGTCATTTCAGCATACATTACAACGCCAGCACTCATTGCCCCTGAGTCGAGAAGAAGAAAACCTTGGATCAGTCAACTTCAGCCTTACGTATAATAAAGAGACACATCTCCTTACAGTCAACATTATCCAGGCTTCTGATCTGACCCCTCGTGACCTCTGTGGTAACCTTGACCCTTACTGTAAAGTGTCTCTCCTACCCTCTCATCGAAGCCAGCTCCAGACCAAGGTCCACAATAAGACTGTAAACCCTAAATTTGATGAGGAGTTTATCTTTGATGTTTCACCTCATAAGCTGCCTTTCTGCTCCCTTGAGATTCTGCTGCTGGACTATGATCAGTTTTCACGACACGAGAGTATCGGCCAGGTCAAACTTCTCCTCGACTGTGTTGATCTGCAGGAGCCAGCCTTCCTATGGAAAGGCATTTCGCCAGTAGAAAGGTCTAAAAGTAAAGACGTAAGTACACACAAATACAACATTATTGTCAATGTCCTAGACCTGTTTTCTCGATTTAGTCTGTAAGATTATGCTGTTTAATTTTATTTCTAGAGTTTTTTGTATTATTTGTTCTTTTTAAGGATTTTACCTCTAACAAATAAATCTTGTAATGTATGAAAATAAGATACATTTTGTGTACCTTTTCGGGATGGAAATCTGAATCAATCTTGTCAAAGTATGAACAGATATTGCTAATCTTAATATGTATGTGCGAAGATGCTATTAATCACAACATACTCACGTACTGATTAAGAGGGTGTTGACTTTATTGTCGACCAGTTTTGCCTCTGTCACAGAGGTCCAAGAAGCCTCTGCGACAGAAGCGAAACTAGTCAACAATAAAGTCAACACCCTCTTAATCGATAACGCATAAGTATGCTGTGATTAATAGCCTCTTCGTATATACTTCTTAGTCTTTGATTAAACGCCCAGCATACCTTTAGGGTATTCATACTCACAGCAATGTATCCACCTAACACCCTTTTACTTACTCCTGACGTTGGCTCCTTCTTTTTGAAATTATCTTAATATGCAAACAAAGAAACATGATAGGTTCTTTGTAGACCCAAATATAATGAAAGATATATTTACATGTTTCATCTCAAGGCCAACCATCATCAGAACAACAAAACATGATAACTTCAATGTACTACGAATCACTTACAGCTCAATTTCCTGAGCATAGTCAACTTTAAGCGTTATTGTCACACATAATTTTTAAAGATTTATGTATTTACTAATTATCGTAAACTTCACATTCGATAAAATGATAAGATTTATTTTCGGCCAACATTGCTGTATGACAGTCTTATAACTTCTTTGTCTGTAAACCAACAATTTTGTTTTCTTGGCTTAATCATTTTTCACAATAGAATAAATTTAGTGTGATTGATTTTGCTGGAGCATACAATAATCATTGTTTATCATCTCTGACTTAATTCTTCGTGATTTACCAATATTTGGTAATGCCTCAGTTGGGAAATTTGTGATATGTTTTCATACGATGGTTGATACAGTACACAGATGAAGGCATTTTTCAGACTCAGCAACCATTTATTGATCTGAAATGTTGCATCTGAAAAAATTTTACTTTAAAATCGGAAATAATTCAGCATTAATGGTATTTGTCACTAAATTTACCACAATTACATTAGCTGAAGATTATGTGTGAGCAAACATTAGGGTTTCAAACAACCAACAAGTGAAAAAGCTGCAACAACAACACCAGATATTCATGTCTTTCTAATACATATTACATGTACAGAAAAACAGATCAGTTTTTATTTCTGCATTCCTCAAAGAAAAGTTCAGTGTTCCATTAAGATCCATAACTCTCCTGATAACCACTTCTAAATGCTAACACTATTTTTGTATTCCAGCAGAAGGATTATGGTGATCTCATGTTCTCCATGACATTCTTGTCTAGTGCGGAGCGTCTGACAGTCGTGGTTACCAAGGCCAGGAACCTCCGCCATCTTGAGGAAGGGAAACTTTTGGGTGAGTGGGAGACAATGTTATATAAATATTTCACATTATAGGAGGTGAAAGGTATTTTGTTGAAAGTATTTTAAAAGTGAATATGTTGCTATTTCAAAAGCCATCAAAAGCTTAACTTCAACATTACAATTTAACAAAGTTAACAGAGACATGTTTACAAAAATCCTAATCTTAAAATTTCAGTTAATAATCAATTAAAAAATAATCAATTAAAAATTTAAAATATCAACAAATGAAAGGCTAGGATAATAAAATCTGGTGTTCAGGAAGGAAGCAATGAAAAGTGTGATTTTTTTGAGTTACAACATAAAAAGCAAAATAAAAAGTGACTATGTTAGGATGATAAAACATTAGTGCTAATTATATATAGCTATGAGGAACATTAGAGTATTGGACATGAAAAGATTGAGTTCAAATTACACAGACATGGTCACAGGTAGACAAGTGATTCTTTATTCCAGTAGGATTTGGATTCTGAATATTGTTGAACTGCAGTGATGAAAAATTCCTTGTCTTATATAAAGCTGTTATTTATAGGGGTCATATAGTGTAACCCATGTCTGTATGAACTGACTGTCCCCTCCTGTCCTTTCATGTCCCAAATCAATGTCTTATCTTGAAAACCTCTCATTAGGTATGGTTCACATTTAACCCATTATATCATATTAAGGTGGTCATGGGTCAAGGTTAAAGGTCGCATCTACAATGGACGAGAGTAAGGGCATCCATTTCTTAACGGGAAGAGCAGTTTTGTGTTGATGCTGACAATATATAACTGACACTTGTTCCTTTGCATACCTGTACATATATTTATTTACAATTGCTACAACACAACAAAATACACAATAACACTGGTAAAGATGGGCTGTGGTCCACACTTTCTATAAAACAGTCAAACAATGAACACTACTGTCTCAGATCACAATGCAAGTGGGCAGTAATCCACCATGTTGCACACTGACGGCCAAACGTCCTCACACTTACTAGTGGGCTGAGTTCCACTTTCGGTGTACTGAGTCCCTAGCTACCATAGCTACTCCAGGTACTCCACAACCTTAACCCTCCCAAGCCGAAGACGAATCCTACATCAACAGACTCAAGGGTTGGACAATCATCCCAAATAACCATCCCCAGTTGGAGGACTGTATGGACCTTGGTCTACCTCACCGGTCAATAGCATCGGCCACCGGTCCTTAACACTCTGGAAACGTCAATGTGAGACCCCACCAGCACCAACAATATCGGGTTAAACTACAATATAATTGACATCCACTAATCACAAACTTATTCCCTATTATTCTGAGTAAATTGCAGTAACCGTCTTTAAGGAACACTAGCAACGCTACAACGTAACCCGTTTTGCGTGTAATACCATAAGCCACAATAGATGTAACCACTCTACGAAACTTTTTATAATTATTCAAAATTATTCCAGCTTATAAACAGTAATTACTTAACTACAATTGGGTTTGTTATAATGTTACATATTATGCCGTATCACTCCTTGAACATACAGATGTAGAGTCACTTCCTTACTAGCTAACAATAACAAACGCGCACCTGCTAACACGTGTATACACCTGTACAGTACAGTTGCGACTCTATAAATAGAACAGGTAATGACACTGTTTACGGCTGTTTATCTCACAGCAAAATGGATAAAATAACTCATGAATTTAACAATACATATATAAACCTTTAACGGGTATGGCACTCACCGAAAGCTGCGGTTTCCGTTGGTGTTATTCCCGTATTTACGTTTATTAACCGGCCACTGTTACAATGCACCTGCTAGTGTCCCATATTCGAATGTCCTCCCCTCGTTTCCAAATAAATATCCGGTACACGACTTTCTACCGTGCTCGCATAATTCAAAGTTCTTATGCATGTGATATGTGACACAGATGTTTTGTAGTTTGTAGATGGTTCGCAAGTGTTGGAACATTTTCAGATACAATTTATTTTGACCATTCCAACATGGATTTAATAGACTTTAAAATCATTAAATATTCCTGAAATGTTTGTGTTATATTTTACAGATACTTATGTGAAGGTGTCCATACTCCACAAGGGTAAACGAGTGAAAAAAAAGAAGACATCTGTAGTCCACCAATCTCAGAACCCAACATGGAATGAAGCTCTGGTGTTTAGTGTGAGTCGCGAAACACTGCGCCATCTTTCCATGGAAATACTTGTGTGCCATGAAAACAAGCTCGGAAATGACAATCTTATCGGGCGTATTAAGATTGGAAATGATTCAGAGGGAGATGAGCGGGTCCACTGGAATGATTTGATATCATGTAAGAGCGCGACAGCTCGCTGGCACCCGTTAGCTCCACTCTGACGTAGGTGTAACTAGCAACCATTTAACACCTCATCCCACGAAACATACCAGTGACTTTAATACACCAATTTGTTCAGGATCCTGATGTTCGTCAAAAGTCAAGCACATGAACTGTTTACAATTATTTTCACAAGTTTGATAATGAAACAAAGTGATTTTTGCTTTTTAAGATCTCAACATTTTTTATATGCTAAATACTTTCTTGAGATATTATTAAAGCTTAAATTGCAGTATTTCTTGACTTACTTGGTAATTATACACATACAGACAAGGTTCAAATATGCAAAATTAAATTAAATAATTATTTTTTAAGTAAACGGTATTCAATTCCGAGAAACATTTTATGAAAATGAAGTTGAAATTGTCACTATCATAATAGGTAATGTCCTGTTGTATTTAAAGATGTGGGAAAATATATATATAATATTTTATTTCAATACTTTACAAGAAACTTTTAAAAGAAACATTAAAACTGACTTTTTAAAAATCATCTCAGTTTTCTTATTGCATACATAATCATAACTGTACGTGTAAGCATGGACTTAAGTTCATTAATGACCTGCAAGGTCATTTAAGTATGAGTAACGTTTTTTGTGTGTGTACTTTTTATGCTCAGTTTGTAAAGATTATTTGGTAAAGTTTGATCAAGGCTGGCATCTGATTTAGGAAACAAATGTTATCTGCTTGTGAATTCAAATCAGTTAACATTTCCAAAAAGACAAAACAATTGTTTTTGCCGTAAAGTTCTTTGTTTTATGTGTATGGTAGTAAAACCTGAGGTTGATGAAGTAGTTAAGAAAAGCTGTGTAACTGTGTTATAAGTGTTCATATTGCAATTAATATTTTTGACATAAATGATAAGCTCTATTCTTACTTGGGAGGTATATTTTTGACACATAAAAGTAAACTCATTTTATAGGTCAGAATTCAACCATACATTACTATGCTTTATAAATTTTATAATGTTTCTGTCAGGAAAAAAACATTCCTTGACAAATATCAAAGATAACAAGGTAAGTTATACAAGGCTCATGGGCCTCATGGTATTTCTGCCTAGTACCAATATCCATGACCAATTTTTAGTGTACCTGGTCGAAAGGAGTTTATGTTGTGGCCGTGGTCCCATCATCTGTCCTTCCATCCAGTTACGGTTTATCCACTGTCCCTATTAGCTACATGTAGTCCAGAGTAATGAATTTTGAACAGTCAGTTGTTCTGCTGTATTTTTGATGGATTAAGGGGTCACTGTTTTCAACAGTCATTTGTTTGAGCCACCATGAGGGCAGGGTTCTGATACGGGAAATAGATCTACAGCTTTAAAACCCTTGTCTTTACAGATAAATGGATTCTAACCAGATTGGATCTAGAGCATACTTTAGTGAAGAAGACTCATGTATATGAAAAATAATACTTCTCCTTCATTGTGTGAAGAGAGATTGTATAACACAATGTCTGAATTGACATTTGTCTACTAAAAGAATTCAGCATCATTTAAATGAGACATAAGGCACTTTTTGGGGTCATGGAGAAGGGGAATGAATTCACAGCATTCTTACTTTTGAGAATAATATTCCTTTTGATTTGTTATACACAGTATAACCATCCTTGGTATGTACAGTATTCCTTGATATGAGGAGCAAACATAATTATGTTATCAGACCACTGGTTCACCTTGTCTAACGTCTGGTTATCTAATTAATGGGTTATAAAAGATATCTAATTAATGGGTTACAAAAGTGGTAAAACTGAGATTACTTCCCTTAACCAAACTGCTTGGCACATAAGTAGGATTTCCTATGGCATTCAGTGATGACCCCATCTTTAAGACCAGTTGCTAGTCTTGAGGAGGAAACTGTAATTATGCTACAGGCTTGGTGGAGAGTCAGTGCCTGAAGCAACACCACTGTCAACAATTTAACATCTGATCAAAATTTGATGATCATATGTAAAATTATCCAGCCTACTCTGCCTGACAAAAACGAAATACATATCAAGTTATGTAATGCTTGCCTCTATGGCCTCTTTGTGGATACATATATGTGAACCTGTTATAGCGGTGTTATTTAAACCAGGAGCTTACCTGGCTGTGATTCCACCAATAACGATGTGTTATTTACAAGGTAAACTAACCACAACTAGTCCTTCAAAGTTCAAATAGTTTAGCAGTGTTTATAAAATAATGTTTTGTAGTGTTTGAAACACAAAGTGTTAGCACGTTATTTGTGAAACGTATGGAGAAATTGTACTCTTGGGCAGTATACATATCCTTTGACTGTTCCTGTTGACTCCAACCCCGACTTAATTACTGTTCCATAAGGTCTCTAGACACTTGAAGTAAAAACATTTAACCTGGTTTTTATGGTATTCATTTTCATGCTTTCCTCATTATTCTTGTGTGTGTTTAGCTTCATAGTGTGTTGAACAGATTGTTTGAAATATCTGATTGTTGTGACATAAACATGCAAAGATATGGACGGAGTACACAGGACTGTTTTGATATCTGATGGTGTAACATAAACATGCAAAGATATGGACGGAGTACACAGGACTGTGTTGATATCTGATGGTGTAACATAGACATGTGAAGATATGGACTGAGTACACAGGACTGTGTTGATATCTGATGGTGTAACATAGACATGTGAAGATATGGACTGAGTACACAGGACTGTGTTGATATCTGATGGTGTAACATAGACATGTGAAGATATGGACTGAGTACACAGGACTGTGTTGATATCTGATGGTGTAACATAGACATGTGAAAATATGGACAGAGTATTAAAACAGCACTCTGTCCAGAAATCCTGGTGTTGTAAATCCCATTAACAAGATGCTTTGTCAAAACTGAATGTGCTGTGATGCTGGTGTAGTATTGAGGTGCGTCCAACTGTCATATACAATGACCCTCATAGAATTTGTCTTTACCCCTAAAGTTTGGAAGGTCATATCATAAACTTTCTAAGGTGCTTTATATCCTGGCAGGATGTTCTGAAAAGTACATCTGTTTCACTTTCACAAATGTGAAGGTCACAGTTACCATTTATGGAAATTTGACAAACACAGATACTCATTTGTAGAGAAGTAAGGGTATTTTCATCTCTGAGATGTTTTGCTGAAGGAAAAAAAATCTTCTATGTCTATGCTTGGGCTCAAACATAAGTGACCTCTCACTCATTTCTAAACAGGTTCCATATCACGAGGTGAATTGGAATCTGCTTTTAATTTCCACCTATGAAAGCATGTAAAAGACCTCAGATGGAGAATTAATTCAAAATTTACATTTTCTTCACATTATTGTACATAGTTTTCAACTGTGTTAATACTGCAGCTTAAGCTGTTAGGAATCCTCTTTATCTTGTAAGACTTAACAAACAAAATCTACAGCAGTAAAGGAGGTGAAAAATGTCCCGCCTTATGCTGGGGCATTTGAATCCAACACCAACTCAGTTTTTACATGATAAAGCAAGATGAAGTAATTCTATTTTTGACAGAAAAAGTGTTTCACAGCATTCAGCTTTATCTTATTTGTGTATCTTGTTTATAATGGACTAGCAATTCTGCGTAGACAGAGGAAGGGAGACAACTCAATTAAGTGTGTTGCCTTTACCAGCCTTTACCTTTTGTTATCCTGTGACAACACATTAAGCCCAGAAATACTAGATATCATCCTGAAAGTACTAACATATAACATCTAGTAACATATTTTCTATCTGTTGTTGTAAATCCATAAATGTGTGTGAAAAGAGTGGAATAACTAATTGTTTCCCCCTGCTCATTTACATGCAATTCTTTTTAACCCGGTTGTGCTGAACATGCATTCCTCCAAAAGGTCAAATCCTTGTCTGACAAGTGATTATAATGTCATTATGTGTTAAAAACCCTTTAGTGTATTTTTAGTCATTAGACTTGTTTTATACCAACTTGAATGTTTTGACTTTGTATAATGTGTAGAATTGATATGAATTTGTACTGTGTGGTTCTTCAGTGTAGACTTTGTGTCATTCCTGGGACCAGATTTGAACATTTGTCAATAAAAGTTTCAACACTGATTTGCCAGCTACTTCATTTTATCTTTAAAACCTTGGACCAAAACCAGTTTTTACCATGTTTTCTTATTAGATGGTGGGCTATTAACGTCACTCTGCCACCACGGTCTGTCATCCGTTTGTATTTAAAAACATTTGTTATGGCTAATTCTTAAGAAGTACTGGATGGATCTTTCTCAAATTGCATATGTAGGTTCCCTTTAGTCCCTAGTTGTGCCCATTTGGTTTTGGGACTGACAAAAAAAAAATTGTGGACAGGCATCCATCTTGGATTTTCTCAGTGACGTTTGTAATTGCTATTTCTTGAATAGTAAAAGATGGATCTCTCTCAAATTTCACTAGTATGTTCCCCTTGGTCTCTAATGTTGTGCCTGTTTAATTTTAATACTGATCAGGGAAAAAAAATTGCCCACAAGCGGCCATCTTGGATTTTGACTTTGAAAGGTTGTTATTGCTATTTCTTGAGAACTACTCTATAGATCTTTTTCAAATTCCATGTATAGGATCCTTTAGGGCCCTTGTTGAGCCTGTTTGAGTTTGGGACTGACTAGAAAAACAAAATGACAAACAGACAGCCATCTTGGATTTTGCCAAGTAAAGATTGTTATTGCTATTTCTTAAGAAGCACTCAATAGATATCTTTCAAATTTCATATGTAGTCTTCCCTTTGGTCTCTCCTTTTGCTCGTTTGATTTTGGAACTGATCAGAAGAAACAAAATTGGCTTCCAGACGGCCATTTTGGATTTGGCAGATATCATTGCTATTTCTCAAAAGGAATGTTTAAATGTCTTATCATTAAGAGCAAAAACAGAGAAGAGGAAAGAAGGGAAAAGATCCAATTTTCAAAGAGCAAATAAAGATCAAACAATGGTGGTCACAAAGACCCCCTGGGATCTCTTGTTAGCAGTTTGCCCACAACTGTCTTGCCTAGCAAAAATTAAAAGGCAATTAATTCTTCTAATCATATTTTGGGGGAAAAGGAAAGTACTACTAACAGTAAGTTATACATTTACAGTCTTGCAAAAGATTTATACCAAAAAGGTCTCAATGTAGACTTTGGACAAATAATTGAGACGGCTGAACTCAACATCGTTTTATGTATTTGAAATAAAAGAATGAAAAACCAAGTCATTGTCATTAAAAATTAATTGAATTGTTTACTCTTTTGAAGTGAATAGGGCAAGGCGAATATTTCCTTTAAAGGTAGATAAATTATGGTATTCACCTCAAAAATGTAAATAATTGTATAATATTCAGCTATGGAAGTTAATGATGAAGATATCTGGCTCATGATATTAAGTGAAGAGGTAATAGATAATATATATATATATATATAGATAATTGTCCTTAAAAGATTGGAAAAGAGGAGACATGGATAACGTAGACAAGATTTCTAGGAAAAACAATTGAGATTTATAATAGGGAGACAAATACAGTTAGTATTGCTTGGTTAGCCTTAATGGGATGTAAACAAGATGTAACAGAATGGAGATTTATGTTCAAAGAATTAAGATTAAGATTAAGGAAGATGACAAATGCAACATGCACATGTACACAGGATTGTTAACAAGGTCTGCGAGGAGGATTTTTGTACACGGATTCATGAAACTGGAATAAAAATAGGCATAGAGAGGGAATATACGCTGAAACAAGGCACAAGACTGGTTAGAGACACATGAGGGTGATTTAGTTAGTAAAATTTCTTTTGGGTGGCATGAGAGATATAAAAGGATGCTACACATGATTTCATAAACAAGGTTATACAAACAACTTTGCAGTCCTAACTATTGAATCCTCAATCTAAGGATTTTAACGTAAAATACAACAGCAGCTATTCTGTAAGAAAATTTTCTGAAATAATATAAGTTTCTAGGTACACTTCACTATCTGCAGGCCTTTATACAAATAGACTCGTAGCCATCATAGAACCAACTTGTATTTCCTTGTGTCCAAAAACAAATATCAATCCAGTTTAACACAGCAATATGTTTATTCTTCATATAACAGTTCCATACACAAAAACAATTGTGCACAGCTAGATATAAGTACAATATACACATAAAATAGTGTATCATGTGAATTATAGAAAGAAAAAACAACAACAAAATTTCAATCACAGACATCTTAAAAATCATCAGAAGTAAATTTGACAAACAGTTATAGAAAAATATAGAATTTGATAAAAGTGATAGATAAAATAGAATTATAACATTAAATTAATCATGGAATGCATCAGACACAGGGTGATGTTGTAAAATCATTCATTTTTGTACGGGATTTTTCTTATTTTTTTTTGTGGGTACTCTTAATCAACAAATCCATTTGTCAATCAATATTCACAGAATAAATTCCAAATTGTATCAGTGAAAGTGTATTTGTTTTGAAAACCACAAAATTTAAGCCCAACAAAAAGGATAAGATTTTACAGTGCATGAATAAAAACATCATATTCAAATAACACAGGAAATTTAGTGTCCACATTGCAATCTACAAATTATCATCTCTTATTTCATTATTGATTTCAAAAAATCTTCTTGGTACATTAATCCATTAATACTATGTGTGAACGTACATTTTCACACTCAACAATACTGTTCATGAAACAGAGATCATCATTTATTTTAATACAGCTAGGAATTGTACCCAGGACCCTCTGTTTACAAGTCTTATATTCAACCAAGCAAGTTAAAGAGAAGTTCTAAACCAAGCAGTATATTATTGACCAAGAGTTGACAGAATGGACCAGTGCTACAGCTGAGCCAGTCTGACATTATGTAAGTTTGAGATATCTACATATCTTTTGTTATAGCTTTTACATGTAAGAAATGAAATATATCACTGGATTATTTAAGATGCCCTAATTAACTTTATCGCCAAGCTTGTCAAACACAAAATGAATCTACACATAAATTACTAGCTATTTGTTCACATGATGTACTCACAATCTAACAGCTCAAAGTATCTTATTTACACAGATACTTGTTTGCTGGGTTTTATATATATTGCCCTATCGACAGTCAGGGTCAATTTTAGACAGAGACACCTCATATAATAGCTGGTGGATACCTCACTGAACAAGTTAAAGGAGGTGCATGGTATGCCATCCAGAGCATTTGGGTAAAATTGTTATCCACGGTCACAACCCTGACAGCATATACATGTATCAGTCTGGCTTCCTGAGAAACAAACTGCCACAGGTTGGTGGAGCATTAAACCACAAACCACAGACCTTCACTTAATCATTATAAGGTAATGTAGTGCCTGCTTCCATATGGGGTACTTTCTGCCTACAACTAATATCATTATGACATCCTTAAATATTTAAAGGTCATACACACTTCATAACACTACATTCAAGTTCTATTTAATCCTTTAAGATATCTTTTATTAAGAACAAAGGAAGAATGATCATTAACACTAAGATATTGAAGGGTCGAAGAAATTTAAGTAACAATTAAGTCGTTAAAAAGGGGGAAAGAATTATTCATCTAATTATAACTTGCTGAAATAATGAAAATATGTATACTGTAGTTATCCAGTAAGAAACCCTGTAGTATTAACAGTTTACACTGTTTTACTGAAATGTAAGTGTAGTAAGTCCATCCCACAACCTTGCGTTGGCACGCAGGGTTTAGAGGTGGACAAATATGGTATAGAGTATTTCTACACAACGAATTAAGTGTTTAGGCATAGGATCTATTGAAACATCAATAATATATTTCAAGATTGTTCTAAATTTGAGTCTCACCAGTCACATGACTGTCCATGTTGCCCTGTATAATTACATTTTTTCTGATTTCATAGTTACTAAGGAGAAAATCTTTATTACTGAGGTAGAATTATGTAGCTATTTTAGATAATTAGAAGATGGAAAAGTATAAATGTCATATCTGTCAGATTCAAATTTCAAATAAACCGAAGCTTTATCAGTTAGGATAAGACATCTCTACAAATACACAGTAGTGGTGTGCCTTAAAAACTTTTATAGTTATGTACATTGGTATTTCGTATTAAATCATGGACGGAGAAATAATTTATGAATAAAATTTGTATTCAGAAAAAAATTAGATATGTAAAATTGATTTTCGTTTGTTGTAAAATAAGATATTTGTGAGAAAAAAAGGAAGTCTGAGAAATTGAGATTTTAGTTTATGTACAAATCTGCATTTACATTTCTTGGAAATCTCTCTAGGAAAACAGAACTTAATATCTCAACTTGTACAGCATAATCTATATACATATGCACTGATAGCATTTTTTTTTTTTAATCTTTTGATATATATATGAACACAACATGTAAGACTATTTACATATATGTAAATATGTAACAGATGTTACTTTAGATGTATTTTTTTTCAAGACCTCCACAAGGATTCGAACCCGAGACCTCAGGCCTTCTAGTCTTATTCTTAATCAAATCAGTTCTCTCTTGCTGTGTATTTCAGCAAGTAATTATGAGGGTTACACATATATATACAATTTTTAGTAATAGAATAACTTGTATGACTACTGGTGCATACAAAACATCTTATATTGCATACAGACCAAATAAAATACTGTACAACGAAAATATAGAATTTGTGGACTTTATAGGGCAAAATAAAAATTTTAAAAAAAAAAAAAAAAGTATACCAAAAAAACATATTGTACCTGCAGGGTATAAATTCTTCTTTTGAATTAATGCAATTTCACATTTGTTATTCATAGAGTAATTGTAAATAAAACTTATATTATTTAAAAAGTATACCGGGTAGTCAGAATGGTCACATTCAAGTAGTGTAACGAAATGCCCGATAAAGGACCAAGACAAGTTTATATAAAAGGCCAGAGCAGGTCTACATATGTTGTGGTTCACAGACAAAGGCCAAGACCAATCAAAATTCCTACACTAGACCATACCAGATCAAGAAATCTATTGTATGCAGACAGGACCTGGACAAGTCTAGTAGTATTTAACATTGGAACCAGAGACAAAAACAAGGTACCTGGTAATTTAAATTAAACATATAAATGAAAGGTTATAGGGCTGACTTAGGATAATGTTGGAAGATTATAGCAAAATAAAAAATGTAACAGCATTCTAGTTCATCAAAAACGTTCTGGGACTGGAAATGAAAATAAATTTGATAATCACACTAACATGAAAATAAACTTTAGAATTTTAACACTCTGTATATACATGTACACAAAGTTAATACTGACAACTTGATGATCTTCACTAGGATTTGAAAATGAAAGTTTTTGTCGAATGGATGTGAGGCATATGTGTATATGCGTACATATAGCTGTACACAAAGGAAGAAGTACAAAAGTACAAAAATTCATCAAGAAAAATAATAAATAGAAACGAGAGTTTTGTATTAGCCTATCTTAAAGTTGTGTATTAGTCTATCTATGTAAACACAATCAAATATCATTCACAATTTCTGGCAACATCTATAACTTCACTAAAAAATACCTGTCTTGACCACTCTTCACAACCTGTAAATACATATATAGTTTTTATCAATCTGAGTATGTCTCCTTTGTGATTGGATCAAGTGCTTCTGCATCACTTTAGAGATAATACAGTAAAATTATATATTTTAATCAACTGGTTTAGGCCTCCAGTTTACTAGCTGTAGTCCTTACAGTACCTAGGACAGGACTAAAGTGAAAATGAAGATTTTCCATTTATCCTATTTAAAACCCCATATAAATATTGAGAGGTGTTCTTTGCCAATAGCAGAGAAATTTGGCTAGCTACATCATAATCTGAATATGCATATTTTTGTGAGCAGTAATAGGGCTGATTGGACCGTGACATTATTGGTGCCTTCCTGTTTGCTTGTTACCATCATTACAGACAGACACACCAACAATCATCAAGACCAACTCTATTTATCAGTATACTATAAACAACAGTACATCAAAGGGACTTGATCTTGTTTCAGAATCTGGCATTACTACTACAACTGGCAAATTAAATAATATGTCATAAGCTTATGTCAGAATTATTGTACAAGATACATACAACACTACTGTGATATTATAAATAAATGAAACATACATTTAAAAAATTGTGTCAATAGTAAAACAAAGATCCATTGGAGTTTGTAAATCTGCATCACTTTAGACAGGGGTCTGTCATTAGCTACAATACTGATACCATCTCTACCCATCCTTTATATTATACCAGGCCCCACTTGTATAAAACATCTCAACTTGAGATTTCCTCAAGCCCAGATTTTCCTCAGCTAATATCTCCTTGAAAATATCTTGTATGAAAATTCCTCAAGGAATTTCAGGACATCCTAGCCGATGACTTCCTCCTGTTCCTTGAGAAAATTTTATACAAGCCGTTTTCGAGGAGATATCACCTGAGGAAAATCTCGACTTGAGGAAATCTCAAGTTGAATGTTTTATACAAGTGGGGCCAGGTTTATAAGCCAAAACAGTAACTTAAATGTTTCAACAGAAAGAATAAAAATTTCCTCAAATACATACCAACATAGAAAACACACCTCCAAAGAATTCACAGAGAATCCTATCTTTATGATATATAGCTTCAGAAACTTACTTACAGTTCAAATTGATTGGAAATCAATGAGATTAATTGTACCAAATACTGAACAAACAACTGAATGAACTTTTGTGATAATAAGATTGTATTTTTGATGGTACGTGTGAAGATGATGTGATAACACCATTGTCTATCTATCATCACTGATACCACTGTTACAGTGATAGAAAATTGTACATGTCAAGCCAGTTCAGTTAAAGATTACATTTACAAAAGACTGGGCTTTTTTAAACTTCAACAAGCATTTTTGGAAGATGTGTATCTAAAATTTTGGCAAACCCATTGTCGAGTACATTGGTCCAGTGTCAAATGCTACAGCATGTTGTACCTTCCATTCTACCATCACCTTTATGCTAACTCTTCTTCAGCTCAAACCGACATATGGGGCAGGAGGCATTCCGCTGCAGACAGATAAATATTTCAATGAATCTTACTTTGCAATGTAATATTCATATTGTTACACAACTTTGTGTATTCATTAGAAAAGCTTGTTTTTACCAAGAACATATTTCTTGTTCATGACAGTACTGGACACTGTATGTCAACTATCAAGAAAATAAAAGTCTCATATCCGATCATGTACCACAAAATCTTACACAGCAAATTATTAATAAAATGTAATCAGGACATGTCTGTGAGACAAGAATGTTCATGCTCCAATGCATACATAAGTCATCAACTGTAACTATTAACCTTTAACCATTGACCAACAACTACCTTTATATGATAAGGCAGAGTCTGATGTTGTATCATACGATGGGATAAAATACCAACTAAATTCTGTTGAGAGATTCTATAAATATGTATAGCATATATTTGAAATGGGATAGGGCATGACCTCCAGGAGAGATTCACATCAAAGAGACAAGGACCAAAACAAAAACAAAAAAATGCATCTTATAAAGTTTTAATAAATATTATCTCACCTTCAGCCATTCTTTGACACACTTTTCATGGAATTCATGTTTTCCCTTACAGGGCAGTGTACAGACACTATCCCCAGCACTAAAGCCATTGAGACAGACTCGACATTCTGCCTGATTTTCACCTTCTCCTGACACCTTTGTTCGTTTGTTGTACAGCTTACAGGGCAAGGATCCCAGCTCCCTGTCCCCAAGACCACGATTCTTCACCTCCCCAAGCTCTTCAGCCAGCTGCCAAAGGGACTAAAACCAAAATACTTAGGATAATGCATGTATTTTAATCCATTACAGATTCAGTTATAATCTATAAACCATGAATCCTGCTTTACATCACCATGTATATTAATCATGTGTCTTTGACAAAAAACAGAACAGCAGTAGTTACAAATATTATAATTGTAATGAATCAATTGCTACATAAAGATATACCTTTTTTTTTCATCTTAATTTTGATAGCACTTCTCCTGAAAATTTTACCTCGTAATCGTTGGCATCTACATCATCTGGCACCATCATGTGTGGGGCCCGCCCCATCAGAAATAGTAGTAGTAACATGGGGTCACGCTGTAATAAAAACACATCTTCTACTTTCTCAATGACTTAAGGAGATATCCTACCTCATGCATTATACCAATGATGTTTGCTATAGTCTGTTTCTTCATAAACTCTTTTGGAAATGAGATTCATATGGCACGAAGATAACATACATCCTTAAGTGATTTTATGTTTTACTTTGGATTGGTACCGCATTACTTGTAAAGGCCTAAATTTCATGAGCTTTCTTATCAATAATTAGTAATTAGTGTCATGCTAACAGACTTATTTAACCCATGTAAGTTTTTTTAAGATAAAATTACAAATGCATGTACTGACAACATGAAGCTAAACTAAGTTTACACATAAAACAAATTTTATCAAATAGTTTACCTATTGTTTTATATACATGTAAGTACCTAATGTATCCATACTTACCATGATGCGTACGTAGCTATTGTCTGGATCATCTGATTCACCCCTGTCTAATAAAATAATTTCTGGTTCCATCTCTCCATCTGGAAGCTCTGGTTGATTTATGGCAAGAGACAAAGGGGCAGCTAGACACAAAAACAAACCAAGGTACATCTTTTAGTATGTACAATATTTTCTTTAAACTGGATACTTATTAAAATTGTAAGATTCAGATATGCCAGAAGATAAATCATACATGAATTTGATGATGGTGTTATCTGTATGATATACATGTGTTAGTGAAGGTAAATTAAAGTATAGCACTTTTGTGCTGAAGAGGACCTAATGGAAGTGTATTCCCATGTAACCAATGGAAGTGTATACTAATTTACCTTTTCCAGTATACCACTGGACAAACATCTTGATTCTTGGTCTTCTGCTTATCATCAGAAATTATTTAAAAATTCAAAGATAATTGACACTTGTTACTTTTGGAAGTCAGTCTAGTTAATCCATTTGAGCAACCTATAAAGCTTTTCATATCTTAATACTACTGGTTGAATATTATGATTTTTGAATTTTTGGTTAAACAATGGGAAAAAGGTGCTTAAAGATAACAATTGTCCCATGATAGAAAGAAAAGAGATGCTGCATTCAGCATATGTTCATTGCCAGTCCGACAAATCAAAAGTTGAATAAGGCAATATACAAATCACAACTCACTGATCTACATGTTCCCAACTAACTGTCCTGTATGTTCCCACTCTCTGACCTATGTGCCCACTCACCTGTAGGTTCCATAGTCCTAGGTATAGACCTTCTGTTCCCAGTGATCCTCGTTTCACCTGATTCACTTTCTGCACTGGTCCCTTGGGGATTCCGACTGCCTCTAACAGATGCCATTGCTCCTCTACTTGTCCCTTGACCTCGCCGGCCCCTACTTGTCCCACGGGTTGTTCCCCTTGCCCTTGTTGATCCAGCCGCAGGCCTTGTACTCACTGCTGTCTCCATAGGACGCATTCCATGTAAACCTCTTGTGGATCTTGTAGTGCCACGACTCCTTCCCCTTGTGGTGGTTCCTGACCTTGGTGTGGTATCCCGTCGATCTGAACTGTCCGCCGCAGTTGTGGTGCTACTTGTGGTGGATGCTGTAGCACCTGAGACAGTGGAATCAGAATCGGTATTGTCATTCTCATCCGAATCGTTTTCATTGTCACTATCCTGGTAAACAACAAGAGATTAAACAGTCACATTTATGATATATTATGGTGATTATATTAAAACAGCTTCTTTTCCAGAATCAGATTTGATGCTACCTGAGATCAATGTATATATAACTTACTTTGGGTTTAAATAGTACTACTACCATGGTATACTTTCATCATCTTTTTAAACTTTTCTTGCCACAAATTTTGGTGACGTAAATATCAATGAAAAACCTATTTTCTAATTATCTTGGACATAAACTTTTGTGATAAGACCTGACAAACCACTAGTGAAACTCTAGCTTGAGTTCCATGAGATTTCCTTAAAGTTCAATCCTGACATTATATCAACACTTATCACTAAAGTAAACTATTGCACTTTTGTGACAACCCTCCCAAAATCATAAGAGACAAATAGCAGATATTTTTTTTATATAATGCCCATGATTAAGGTATGTTCACCTCATCCATGGAAGTATTGTTCCATCTAGAGCCAACTAGAGAGCTGAACAGTTGTGTTATTGGGGTCATAGCTCGCATGGCTGGACGATTAGATAATGATTCCCGAAATTTCCTTCGCTCTTCCATGTTCAGCTCATCCTGAAGTTGCCTTGCAAAGTCTTCATCTGATGTTGTCACTAATGACTCTTCTTCTCTTTGTAGCATACGTGCATACGCCTCATCCTTTGACACGCTGTAAGGTCGCTCACTTTGACCAGTCTTGGGGCGAACAATAGGGTCGTCATTATCCATTTTCTGAACTAGTCTGTTTTTTCATCTGTTTAACATGATGTGAGATCTAAATAAATAGATAAAAAAATCTCCAGCTTTGCCTTTTCTGATTCATTTGATTAAGTATGTGACATGTAACACAAATCTTAAGCTGACACAGGATGATACAAATTCCAAATCTTTTTCATAAAAAATGAGGTCTTTGATCTCAAGAAAACTGTTAGCTGCTGCCTCAAATCATGACATCATGTGTCTAGTTAAGTGGTTTGAATCAAGGATTTTAACTTTATTCTTTATGGATGCTATAATCAATGGGATTGTATCAATATATGGAGTCATTAGACAAGATGTACAAAATCATTATATTCTATGGATGACATCAATCAGAACTATAATCGTATAGGCCATTGAACAATTGTCAAGACAGTATACAAACGAAGAATGGTCTTTAAGTCATTTACTATTTGGTATGTATATGATGGATTTACCACAAAGTGTGCATAGATTTAAGATGTATAGTGTTATTGTGTAGATAAGAATGTATAAAGAAAGTCAACATGTTATATAAATGTATTGACAATATATTGTTACGATACGCGTCCATATGATTCAGGGATTCCAATGTGAATGTGTAAAGCTAACAATGTCCTCATGTCTCGTGAAAACATTTTGCAATGTCTGTTTGGAAAATAATGACTTGTTCTGCTGTTATTCTAACTAAACAATGCTAAAAATATTTACAGAAATTTCAGCTTTGACATTTGTCACTGTTTTGTAACGAAATGTCAAATCTGAATCAATGCCAGTGGCGTCATTAGAAACGAGAAATTGTCGAGTTGTTTGGTCTAATCATTAAAATTATCGCACGCTACGCATTTTCAAAACAATAGTACAACTGTTATCATAGCATAGAAACACTAACAGTCATATTTGCAACCATCACTAAACAAGAAAATCTCACCACTTTTTCCTGAAGGTTTTGGCACATTGACTTCCATGGGCAGCCATTTTGAATTGAAGGGAGATTACTCTAATTTCAGACAGGAAAAGGCCTATGAGACATGCACACATAATACTCTACATTATTTTCAAGAAAGAGAAACCAAATCACGAATAACTATGACTGTTAGAAATAAAAAAAATACACAAGTAAAAGTAGAGAGAGGTAAAATATAATCTGCCTGATTAACGTAAATTTAAAAAAAAAACGAGAATAAAAACAAATAAAATCATAAATTTGAAAAAAAAATGGTATTGCATTCACTAGATACGTTGATATTTGTAAGATGTTGATTATTGATTATCTTTCGGTTTATCCTTCACGTATACCATGACGTTGTGACTTAAGCTATGGTTTTCATAATTTTTTTAATGATTTCGAAATTTTAACATGTATTCAAGATCTTATTTCTCTTGACGTGTATCTATTTTGATTCCACTTTGCATTCAAGTCGTTATCAGTTTAAATAAAGTATCACCGGAACCTTGTTACAGTATTTCTGGTGTTGTGTTTCAGATTGCTGTGACATTTCATTCATTATGGCTATTTCTATATCGGACATTTATATCCTTCATTAAGATGTGATAAAAGTAATGAGATTTAACTTGTTTTTACATCTTATAAAGTAGGAGGGCGTTGCCTTTGGAGTAGTCCATTAATTTCTATCAAAGATATAAAATAGACGAGAGGTTAAGTTGTGCAATTGTGAATTTTTAACTGAAACATATCAGCAAAATTTAAAATGGTGAATATTCATTCTACAGTTAGCAAATAATGGATCATAAATGAGTTTTTATTTCAAATATGGTTTTATGAAACGAGTCTTATTTTTTGGGGGGTTTGTTTTTGTTTTTTGCTTTTTATCTTTTGTTTCATGTCTTATGGAAGGCAAAAGTGAACAAAGGCATGCGTCATTGCCCATATCGTGACATCACAATCGATTCCTGCTAGCGCAGTAAACATCAAGGGGTACGTGTATATTACCCTAATGATATTGTAGTCATGTATATACTAAAAGATTCGACGGTCGAATTCACTGGTTAACAGGCGGATTATGTGATAGAAGTAAATTGATATCAGCAAAATAATCTACTGATTTTTAATTATTTATTCATTTATGGTTTTTTTTTTTTTTTTTTTACTTTGTAAGAAGCAAACATAATTAAGACGAAGTAGATTATCAGTGCAGGAAACAGGACCCGACCCCACTACCACAATATCCCTTGCGTGACATACATCACGGTGATGTGACACATGCACCTCCTATCTTTGATATCTCTTTGGGTCGAGAATCGAGATATGGTATTGATTGTACTGTAAATTTGCAAGCGGAAATGTATCTTACAATCCATAGCTATCCTCACTCTGTCCTCGATACTCCATAGGTTACACTCACTATCGCTCTCTGCACCCCTGAAACATATCATACACGAGGGTCTAAAATTAAGCAAAGTGGAAACAATCTATAATAGCTGCGCGGAAATAACTAAATATTATAAACGTTTATTTGAGAAAAAGAGAAACATTTTCATAAAACTGAATCCATAGCATAGCTTAATTTACTAAGATTCAACATTAAGCTTCATTTCCGACATTTTTTTAAATTGATAAAGCTTTAATTTGGTAAACTGACCAACCGGGAACACTAGAAAATCTCATTTTAAACGTTTGCTGAGAGACGTAGGACGAACGTATTCGGTATTCCCATGTAACTGACCTCCCATTTATCGATTAGGCATTTACCAATTGCTTTTCAATTGAAGTTATTATCATAAATGTAATTGATATTTTTCATTTAAACAATAGCTTATAAGCACAAGAGTTATCAATGGTGATGATGTTTTAACAAAAAACAACTTGTTACTTGGAATTGAAATAAAGAACTAAATAGGAAACAGCTGGGAATTATAGGATTATATAACAGAAAGTAAGACATGAACCCCCACAATTTTATGAAGCAGAAAGCAAACATACAAGTTGTATACTCATGTCGCATTTTAGTCCTATCTCTGTAACGGGTAGCTGATAAGATCAGTTAGAAAATGCATGATGGTTAAAATAATACAGAAAATCTCAGCCATACGGCATTTGTATTTCTACTATCGTCTTTGTGTTGTTCCTGATTATACAAACTATAAAACACTCTTTTTATTCTGAATATAAAACACAACACCATCTTTATATTGTTGTCTATGTAAAACATTACACCATCTTTATATCGCTGTGTATATAAAACATAACACCATCTTTATATCGCAGTGTATATAAAACATTACACCATCTTTATATTGTTGTGTATATAAAACATAACACCATCTTTATATTGTTGTGTATATAAAACTTTATATTGTTGTGTATGTAAAACATAACACCATCTTTATATTGTTGTGTATATAAAACATAACACCATCTTTATATTGTTGTGTATATAAAACATAACACCATCTATATTGTTGTGTATGTAAAACATAACACCATCTTTATATCGCTGTATATAAAACATAACACCATCTTTATATTGTTGTGTATGTAAAACATAACACCATCTTTATATTGCAGTGTATATGAAACATAACACCATCTTTATATTGCAGTGTATATAAAACATAACACCATCTTTATATTGCAGTGTATATAAAACATAACACCATCTTCATGTTGCAGTGTATATAAAACATAACACCATCTTCATGTTGCAGTGTATATAAAACATAACACCATCTTTATATTGCAGTGTATATAAAACATAACACCATCTTTATATCTTGTAACATAACACCATCTTTATATCGCTGTGTATATAAAACATAACACCATCTTTATATCGCTGTGTATATGAAACATAACACCATCTTTATATCGCTGTGTATATAAAACATAACACCATCTTTATATTGCAGTGTATATAAAACATAACACCATCTTTATATCGCTGTGTATATAGAACATAACACCATCTTTATATTGTTGTGTATGTAAAACATAACACCATCTTTATATTGTTGTGTATGTAAAACATAACACCATCTTTATGTTATTGTGTATATAAAACATATCACCATCTTTATATTATTGTGTATATAAAACATAACAACGTCTTTATATTATTGTGTATATAAAACATAACAACGTCTTTATAGTATTGTGTATACAGAATGTAACACAATCTTTATATTATTCGAGTGAATATAAAACATAACACCATCTTTATATTATTGTGTATATAAAACATAACACCATCTTTATAGTATTGTGTATACAAAATGTAACACAATCTTTATATTGTTCAAGTTAATATAAGACATAACACCATTATATGATATCTGTATAAAAAAATCAACAGTAAATGACGATCTTTAGTGTCTAAAGGACCCATTGTATATAAACTGTTGATCAGCTATCGTGAGATATACGCTGTATGATACATTTAAATTTGTGTAATAATTTCTATACTGTGATAATCTGTTATGCCGATTACAATACAGGTATGTACATTGTACATGTTATCTGATATAGTTTTACGTCACTTAATATTCATGGTTAAAACAAACAGCCAAATACCGTACCTTATACTTACTTAGCGATACTTAGCGATAATTTCTGGTACAGGATTTTAAGTCCTCTACACCAGACTCCTTATTTGTTTGATCTGGCTGTGTTTCTCTCACACCACCTCCGATGTTTATATTGGCTCTATAGTTGTCATAAAGGAGTTCTTGGTCTTCCCAATACTTGTCCAGTCTGTTCTTGAATGCATTTATAGATGGTGCTGTCACAATATGTTCGGGTAGGCTATTCCATACTGGCGCACTTCTGAGAGTAAAGTAGTTCCTCCTCATTTCTGAATTGCTTTGCTGGGGGTATATTTTAAGTGAGTTCCCTCTTCTCCCTTGACGTAGTGTCTGATCTTTCCATAATTTCACACATTTTGTGGCTTTGGGGTCATAGTACTCATGTATGATCTTGTAAAGCTCTATCATATCTCCCCTTACTCTTCTGTAGGCCAGTGTTGGTAGTTTTAGGGTCTTTAAACGATCTGGGTAGGTCATTCCTTTTAGACCAGGTATCTGCTTGGTTGCTCTCCTCTGTACTCCCTCTATCTTATCTATATATTTCAGCTTGTATGGATACCATAAAAACCGTATAAAAACGAGATAAATTCACAAAATAGATTCAAATAGCGAAAATAGTGGTAAAAGGTTATATGTACCCATTAAACTCCAGAACATTCTCTTGTGTATATTTGGTACTGTACAGGTGTATGACAACACGGAGGTAGATCTTTAGATCGAACCATTTTCAATTTAGCCATGTTTCAATTTTGATATCATTGTTGTTTTGATTTATTCATGGACATGCTACACTATTTGCGACAGGCTGTGAATCTAGATAGATGCGTTAAAGCACAGTGAATACTGTAAAGTCCAAATTTTGGTATTAAATTCTACTTTCGTTTTCGATTTATTCCAGAGTGGCCTCCCCTGTTGTGACACGGATTGCAAACCGGAAGAAAATAATTTGTAATGTAAGTAGTTACGGCTTCTTGAAATTAGAATATGTTATGGGCATTCTCTGTCGTTTCTGCTCCACTTCAATGTAGACGTGGTTTTGAACATTACTACATAAACAAAAAAGAGGTTTGTATGGTTTTCAGGGTTGGTTAAACGTCACGGTCTGTGAATTGTCGAATGTTTACATTATGCAAAGGTCAGAATATTAGGCAAACATAAGCAAATCCAGATATAATTTTTGGAGGATTATTTGTTTGGAATTTCGGATATTGTATAGGGAATCGTTTTGTAGATATGATCGGATATCATCTGATCAAATGTTTTGATCTATCATCTATTTTCAATCGCTTAACCTGATAATTCCATTTTTATTGTCATATCAAAGGTTAAAATTTACAGAGACACCTTCAACTTTCTGTTTAACTTACCTGGTAACCAATTCAGAGTAAAGTTGTGTCATAACAATATCATATGCAAGAACTATATCACATGGATTTTAATTAGAAATATATCGAAAATAAAGTTATTCTGTTTCAAACAATGACTCAATTTTGAAATTTCTTGATTTATTACTTGAAATCGGTTTTGTAACATAAACCAAGCAGAATTATTGATTATAATTATATATATATCTGATCATTAAACCAACACTGATAAAGGGATTTTGAAACAAAGTACCAGTCGAAAAAGCTTGTCAGACATGTTCTGTAATTGTCAATTCCAGTGGGTATATTTGATGTATCTTTATATATGATCATATTACATATGTAATAGGACGAGTAGTGAAAATCACTCTGTATCTGCTGGGATTGAACCAGCAACCTTTTAGTCGTCAGCCAGACACCGTATACTGCTTGGTCAGAAGGAAATTTTAACCAGCCATGACTTTGAATGCTGATAGACCTGTACCTTTTACTACTTCCTCTTTCTTTGTCTCAGGAGATCAAATTCTTCAGTGACAAGGAACCATCTTAATTTCCTATAGCTTCTACTATTGGAATGATCAGTGACACAAAATCTGTAATAGGAAACTAGAAGAAGTAATAAAATTCACCCTCTTACTGCAGGAAAAGCAATATTGTGGTCTTCAGCTAGCAGCAGGACATTCCATTATTTGACAATAGCAAAATTTCCACAAGCCAACACAAGTAAGATGACCAGTGCTCTCAATATCTACACTACTAATAATAAATATTTAATGTTTCATTCAGGTAGTAACTAAAGTTCCCTACTGTACTTTTCTCTTTATATATACATATATACCCCAGGCTTAGATCTTAGTGTTGTGCTGATTGGTCACATTTCAAAAATTGATTGAAAAGGGGTGCATAGGGCGACAGTGAGTGTAATTCCTGGTGTATCAGGAATGAGGTGAATCTAACAGTTATGAGTTAATCAGTTAAATGAAAATTGTAATCAGAATGCTAACAGATAATAATTATGTAATCTAAACTGATTGCAATAAAACTTATCTATCCATTTCAGTGATATAACATACAACACAATTTGTTGTCAAATTGTATATATGCAGAATCAGAAATCTGAAATTTATGTATCTACTTTACATGTATGACCAATTCATTGTATACAGAGGTTGTCATCAACTATATTAAGTGATGTAAACATAATTAATTGAAAATATGTAACCTTGGTAAGGTACTAGCTATTATTGTCTACCAACTCCTCAAGGGAGAAATATTAGAGTAAGTCAGAGTTCTTGAGTTCAATCCAAACTTGAGCCATTGGAAAAATAATTGCCTCTGTTACCTAGTTGTCATTTATATGTGTGTCTGGCTTAGGAAATAGTGGCACATAGTGACAGCAGAATTCCTGCAGACTTAGTTTAAGAGAATTTCTCTTTTGATCACTGGGTAAAGTGTTTGGCTAGCAAATTGGAGGTTCTGAGTTTTATTCCATAACGAAGATCAGGAAAAATAGCTTCTTCTTTTTATTTATGGCATTAATGACAATTTATCACATGTTTCAATGGAATTGAGTCATGAAATAATGTTAATGAAAAAGAATTGTATGTATTGAAAGTTTACATGGCATGATTGTTATACAAGTTAATTTGAAGAAGTGTACAGCAATCTGAAAATATGACAAAATCTAATGGAAAATGGTTCTTTCTTGATAGAAGCAAAAAATTGAGATTTACAGACTTTGATATTGTAAAAGGAGAAGTATGCAAAATAGCATCTTTACAAACAGTTATTTTTATAATGTACTTTCTTTTGACAGTATCAAAGATTTTCCCAGCATATACATGTAGACCCCTACCATCTTGTCAATGTCGGAATCTTCAAAGGAAACATGAGATGTGTGTTTTGAGTTCCATCTTTGTGAAATATTCACATATGAGTGACAATGGCTACAGATGCAGAAATCGCCCGAAAACTCCAACTAGAAGAGTTCCAGCAAGGGGACAGTACTGATCCAGATGCACAGTTGGCATGGCAATTGCAACAAAGTGAAGTTTCTGAAGTGGATGAATTGGACTCTGGATCTCTACGCCTCGACCAGCTTTCACCAGAACCTGTGTCACAGTCTTCGGACACAATAGGCTATGATCACCCAGTATTAGATGTTTTGAGTCCCGATTGCGGACGAGTTGAGATTGAATTTGAGCAAGCTTCTGCTCAGAGTGTACCCCATGTGAATATGTATAGTGTACAGGATGATGAGAGATTTGCATTTCAACTGGATGAACAGCTAAAACTTTCTCAGGAACAGGAGGATGCCGTTTTGGCACAGAAACTTTTTGAAGAAGAGGAAAACCATCACTCACTGAGTAGGGTCACACGACCCCCTACATTACCCCGCAGGGAACCACCTCAGAGAAACCGACCCCCAAGACATTTCCTGTTAAATCCTGTACATGTAAGTTCAATATGTATATATCAGGTGATGTATGTTAAGTATTAATCATATTGATAAATCCCCTTCATTTTGTTTTTCAAGAAGACGATAAAGAGTATGATTTTGCAGGATGTTTGTAGGTATATCTGAACAAGTGTGCATTCATATTATGATATCTGTGATAAATGTCAATTGTTGACAGACAAATTAACATGGCAGAGTTTTAAGGGTTGTGGTGGATAAAGATGATAAGGATAGGAGATGCAGATTCCACTATCTATATTTCACTGGGAATGTTTTATTTCCTTGTGCAATATACAACTCCAGTCTTTCCTTTTAAATTGCTAGGTTTCATGACTTGCAGTTTTAAGTTACCATCCTATTCTCTTTTTTTTGTTCTTTTGTTTTTTTTATACATTTATGGGACTTCCTTTATACATTTCTTTACTTTTGGCTCCTAACATTACTTAAAAGATGACATAGTTGTGTATAATGCAATGATGTTCTGTATAATACCTGCACACATGACTTTTATACAAGCATTTGTTAGAAAGCCTACCAGGATTAACTTTAAAAAAGAAAAAACTTGTGTGAGTCAGTTATCCATGAGTAACAGTGAGTCAGTTATCCATGAGTAACAGTGAGTCAGTTATCCATGAGTAACAGTGAGTCAGTTATGCATGAGTAATAATGAGACAGTTATCCATGAGTAACAGTGAGTCAGCTATCCATGTGTAACAATGAGTCAATTATGCATGAGTAACAGTGAGTCAGTTATCCATGTGTAACAATGAGTCCGTTATCCATGAGTAACAGTGAGTCAGTTATCCATGAGTAATAGTGAGACAGTTATCCATGAGTATCAGTGAGTCAGTTATGCATGAAATGTTATGAAGCATGGAAATCCCTTAATCACTACTCTTTTTTTAACATGATAGTCAGAAATCCTAACTGACAATAATATGCAATATATTTCTTTTTTTTTTTTATGCTCCTCAAAAATGTTTGATGGGTGGGGGGAGGGAAGGGGGCATGCCTTGTCCGTCCATCTGTCTTTCCATGCATCCTTTCATGTCTGGAGCATAACATTGGCCACAGTTAAAGGGTGGTGCAGTGTACAAAATTTAGGGCCCTTGACCTCTCAGTTATAGTGGTACTGCCCTTTCTTAAATGTTCGTGTCCAGAGAATATCTTTGTTTGCATATACACTAGGATAACAATACTTGATATGCACATTGATCATGCTAAGACGATGTGCACTGTAGCAAAATCAAGACCCATGAACCCTGAATACAGAGTTATTGCCCTTTGTTCAAATTTTGTGCCATGAGCATGGCTTTGTGTTAAATCTAGTGTCATGAAACTTTATGCCCTTTTGGTAAAACTTTGTGTTCAATAAAATCACTTTTGGGGAGCATTTATCAGTTTCACCAATACTCTTGTTTATAATTTGTTTTCAGGGAAGACATCAGCTGTTTGACCCTACCTTCAGTCCATCTGAATCTGATATACCATTAAACATTCGTGGTAGGTATTAATTTAACATTCAGTATGCATGCTATCATCTCCATATCAATCTTGAATGAAGTTGTTATAAAAAATATATAAACTTAAAGTAAAATAATTTATTTTGTAAAATTTCAAAAACCGTGAAAATTTAAAAACATAATTTCACAGAAAGATGCAAAATCATCTTCAGAACACAAAGAAAAAGGTGGAAATTAGTTACAAGTTTCTCATTACAATCAAATTTGAAATTTGAAATCAGAAAACTCAGTTTTTTGCTCCCAGCAAAATTGTCTCTTGATCTTAGTAATAAAGACTTCAGAAACTCAAATTTGAAAAGCTTGAAAAGCTCTGATACAGTAAAAAATTAGTGCTGGAAATCAAAACCCTACTTAAAGCACCTCTTAACCTGAAGTTGTAAACATTTTAGACATAAATAACACATTGAACTTCTGACAAAGTGTTTTGACAGATCTCGTCTCAGTACTTTGTTATCATACACCATCCTATGCCCTGTTTATCAAAGACCACTCTATGCCCTGTTTATCATAAACCATCCTATGCCCTTTTTATCAAAGACCACTCTATGCCCTGTTTATCATAAACCATCCTATGCCCTTTTTATCAAAGACCACTCTATGCCTTGTTTATCATAAACCATCCTATGCCCTTTTTATCATAGACCTCTCTATGCCCTGTTACCACTTCAAAATGGCATTTTGAAAATAGCTGTTTTGTTCTCATAAAGCGTCAAATGCTATGAGCTTTATTTCCTGATAACAATATATGATATGGTTGTTATGGTAATAAATAAACCAAGTACAGCACAACTAGCTGTAATGTAAATGAATATTGAATATCAGTCAGTATGTCATATTTAACGCAACATTTTGTTAATGTTTCAACCTTTGTTTGAAGTCACATGCTGTAATTTTTCAGGCCATCATCACCATCATCTACCAAGACCTGATCTACAACGGTCAACAGTAAGTTTGTTTCAGTTACTCTTCACATGGCTTACTATCATATCGCGTCCTCATTCCTAATCAACGTCATATCTCAAGAAGCTCACAAAAGATTTGGTTTGTATTTACACTGCATTATCATAACATAACTTCTACACTTTATCATATTAACTTGGTCATCTGTCAAGGTTAAAGAGTCAAAGGTCACATATGATAACTTTTGCAAACTCATCAAACAATGAATGCATGCAGGGAGCAAGACATTTTCTAGTTTTTAACAATCGAATGGAAATTAAAGAAATCTTATTTTTTTTAAAAAATAAATGCACAAATTGATATTTTTTGTTCAGCAGCATGTATGCATGTAATGTGAAAGGCCAGTGGCATTGCACCACCCAACAACCTGTAGATTTAACTGTGACAGAACCCATATCTGTTCAAATTGATGCTTTTTTTTTTTTAATAAATTAAATGCTATTTTATATAAAGAATGTTTTTAATAAAAGTTATATTGAATGGTGGTCTGAAAATAGTCAATATTAAGTCTTATAGATGCTCTAAAACTATGATGGTTAAAGAAATTTTTTAACAGCACAAAAATGTGTTTTGGTGTTATGTTTTTTAAACCTATGGAAAGATTATTGAATTCTGATTTACTAAAGAGCAGACAACTCTCTATTTTGAAAACACCCTTATGGCATAACCGACATATCTGTTGGTGGAAACTCTGTTTTTGACAAACTGGTATGCTAAGAGTGTTAGTGTGAAAAATGATATGTCGGAAAATATTTTCTATTTTTACCTTGAATTTACACAGAAATAAAGTACATCTACAAATTTTCTTCATTTTCAAGGTGTGGTCAACTCAGTTCAATTATCTATTTATACACCAAAGATTCAGGATACACCTACTCCCCTCATTCCTTTAAGCATTGAACCTTTTTTCCAAAAAAAATTCAGGGAACAAAATATTTTCATAAAATCTTTCTTACGTTTTACTTTTTGTAAATCTGAGGCGGACACCATACCTCATATATTTTGGGAATGTCTAAAATTTCAAAATTTACTACAGAGCTTGGAAATCCTCTTAGAAGCACTTCTGATACCTTTCACTTCAAATAAAGAATCAGTAATTTTCAGTTTCTGATCAATTAGAAATGAGGTCAGTAAAATTGATAATGAAATTAACATCATTATTAAACACTACATTTACAAAACTAGATGTCTTTACACCACTTTCAACATAAGTGCTCCAATCAGTTTATTAAAAGTCCGCCGCAATGTCAAAATACATAGCAACAGCTAACGGTGATATATCTCTTGAAAGTTACAACAGAGAGAAGGGAAAATGGAAAAAACTGTTACTTATTTAGACTAAAATTGAATAGAGCTCTGTCATTTCTCTCTATACCCACTCATATCTGTTAATGGTCTTTTGAACTCTGTTAGCAGGTTTAGAGCAAATGATTTCAATAAAGCCATTTAATTTTATACTTTTTTATTGGAAGGCATGTCTGTCTCTTATCTGTCAACACTTGTCCCTGTGTCACTTTTTGTTTAGATGTCTCTGTGATGTCTGTCTGTATGTTTATCTAACATTACTTGCTTATGTGTTTGTGTCCACTACTTGTTTTTGTCTGTCTTTGTAATGACCTGTCTGTCTCTATTTCCTTTCTTTCAGAAAAAACACAACACTATTACAACTAGTTTTATTTCTGTGTTCTAAACTGACATCTTGGATCAATTGAAATATTATGCATTAATTAATAACTCTCATACTAAGGTATTTCTTTGTGTATAATAGATTAATTGATAGTGTGAGAGGTTTTTATATACATGTATAAACACTTCTTTACATGTTCATCATGTAAAGAGAGCAATATTTGTATATTTCATACACTCCCTCGTCTAGCTATTAGTGTCAACATATATATTCTAGCTGTAATCTTATTCCACTGTATTTCGTATTGAACTCATGCTAATTTCAGTTTCATTATTTTGTTTATTAATGTGGATGTGCTAAGAATCATTGCACCAATTTCCCAAAAATGGATAATGTACTGAAATTTGATTGCCGCAACTTAGATATATCAAGAATTGTCATATTTTGTTTATGAGTAAGTCTTGGGATAATGAAATGTTACATACACAGGTATCAAAATCAGGTCTAATGATGCAGTTGATAGAGAGCTTTTACGTTTTTTTCTATTTTTAGGATGAAATGGTTTTGTCTCATTTTACATATGTCTGTATTTTGCAGTTTGGTGTTATGATGAGAAACAATATATTTCCAAGGAATATGCTGCCGCCAGAAGACGTAGATTTAAATGACTATGAGGTAGACTGCTTTTTTTTTTATTGATGTTCTTTTTCAAAATTTGAATTTCAGTATCACACAAAGCTTTTTGATAACTGTAATAACATACATCAAGGAAAAGATGTTCAAAATGAAAAAAAAAACCTACAAGTACTGAATGTTTGAATTTTATTGTATTACATTGTATACTGAAGAAGTAATTTACAAACGATTTTTGTCCACTGATATTCATAAATAAATGTATCCACTATAATTTAACTAAAAAAAAATTGTCTGATTAGTTTATGATATTAACCCCTACCTGATCAGTTTATGATATAAACCCCTGTCTGATTAGTTTGTGATATAAACCTCGGCCTGATCAGTTTATGATATAAACCTCGGCCTGATTAGTTTATGATATAAACCCCTGTCTGATTAGTTTATGTATAAACCCCTGTCTGATCAGTTTATGATATAAACCCCTGTCTGATTAGTTTATGATATGAACCCCTGTCTGATTAGTTTATGATATAAACCTCGGCCTGATTAGTTTATGATATAAACCCCTGCCTGATCAGTTTATGATATAAACCTCGGCCTGATCAGTTTATGATATAAACCCCTGTCTGATTAGTTTGTGATATAAATCTCGGCCTGATTAGTTTATGATATAAACCCCTGCCTGATTAGTTTATGATATAAACCCCTGTCTGATTAGTTTGTGATATAAACCCCTGCCTGATTAGTTTATGATATAAACCCCTGCCTGATCAGTTTATGATATAAACCCCTGTCTGATTAGTTTGTGATATAAACCCCTGCCTGATTAGTTTATGATTTAAACCCCTGCCTGATCAGTTTATGATATAAACCCCTGCCTGATTAGTTTATGATTTAAACCCCTGCCTGATCAGTTTATGATATAAACCCCTGCCTGATTAGTTTATGATATAAACCCCTGCCTGATTAGTTTATGATATATATAAACCCCTGCCTGATTAGTTTATGATATAAACCCCTGCCTGATTAGTTTATGATATAAACCCCTGCCTGATTAGTTTATGATATAAACCCCTGCCTGATTAGTTTATGATATAAACCCCTGCCTGATTAGTTTATGATATAAACCCCTGCCTGATTAGTTTATGATATAAACCTCGGCCTGATTAGTTTATGATATAAACCCCTGCCTGATCAGTTTGTGATATAAACCCCTGCCTGATCAGTTTATGATTTAAACCCCTGCCTGATCAGTTTATGATATAAACCTCGGCCTGATCAGTTTATGATATAAACCCCTGCCTGATTAGTTTATGATATAAACCCCTGCCTGATCAGTTTATGATATAAACCCCTGCCTGATTAGTTTATGATATAAACCCCTGCCTGATTAGTTTATGATATAAACCCCTGCCTGATTAGTTTATGATATAAACCCCTGCCTGATTAGTTTATGATATAAACCTCGGCCTGATCAGTTTATGATATAAACCCCTGCCTGATCAGTTTATGATTTAAACCCCTGCCTGATCAGTTTATGATATAAACCCCTGCCTGATCAGTTTATGATTTAAACCCCTGCCTGATCAGTTTATGATATAAACCTCGGCCTGATCAGTTTATGATATAAACCTCGGCCTGATTAGTTTATGATATAAACCCCTGCCTGATCAGTTTATGATATAAACCTCGGCCTGATCAGTTTATGATATAAACCTCGGCCTGATTAGTTTATGATATAAACCCCTTCCTGATCAGTTTATGATATAAACCTCGGCCTGATCAGTTTATGATATAAACCTCGGCCTGATCAGTTTATGATATAAACCCCTGTCTGATCAGTTTATGATATAAACCCCTGTCTGATCAGTTTATGATATAAACCTCGGCCTGATCAGTTTATGATATAAACCTCGGCCTGATCAGTTTATGATATGAACCTCGGCCTGATCAGTTTATGATATAAACCTCGGCCTGATCAGTTTATGATATAAACCTCGGCCTGATCAGTTTATGATATAAACCCCTGTCTGATCAGTTTATGATATAAACCTCGGCCTGATTAGTTTATGATATAAACCCCTGCCTGATTAGTTTATGATATAAACCCCTGTCTGATTAGTTTATGATATAAACCCCTGCCTGATCAGTTTATGATATAAACCCCTGCCTGATCAGTTTATGATATAAACCCCTGTCTGATTAGTTTATGATATAAACCCCTGCCTGATCAGTTTATGATATAAACCTCGGCCTGATCAGTTTATGATATAAACCCCTGTCTGATTAGTTTATGATATAAACCCCTGTCTGATTAGTTTATGATATTAACCCCTGCCTGATCAGTTTATGATATAAACCCCTGCCTGATCAGTTTATGATATAAACCCCTGCCTGATTAGTTTATGATATAAACCCCTGCCTGATCAGTTTATGATATAAACCCCTGTCTGATTAGTTTATGATATAAACCTCGGCCTGATCAGTTTATGATATAAACCCCTGCCTGATCAGTTTATGATATAAACCCCTGCCTGATCAGTTGATGATATAAACCCCTGCCTGATCAGTTTATGATATAAACCCCTGTCTGATTAGTTTATGATATAAACCCCTGCCTGATCAGTTTATGATATAAACCCCTGCCTGATCAGTTTATGATATAAACCCCTGCCTGATCAGTTTATGATATAAACCCCTGCCTGATCAGTTTATGATATAAACCCCTGCCTGATTAGTTTATGATATAAACCCCTGTCTGATTAGTTTATGATATAAACCCCTGCCTGATCAGTTGATGATATAAACCCCTGCCTGATCAGTTTATGATATAAACCCCTGCCTGATCAGTTTATGATATAAACCTCCGCCTGATTAGTTTATGATATAAACCTCCGCCTGATTAGTTTATGATATTAACCCCTGCCTGATCAGTTTATGATATAAACCCCTGCCTGATCAGTTTATGATATGAACTCATGCCAAACTCTAATTGAATTGAACACAGCTAGACAGTTATAAAAATTGTATGTAAAATCATTTAGAAAATATTTTTATATGATGACATTTTTTTGTTGGGACAGAAAACATTCTGGTCACATTTTTTTTTATTTTAGATAGTTTTTTTTGTTTAAACTGTTATAGCACCAAGCAGATTACTCATTAAAATGTTAGCTCATATAATGGCATTCTGTATACCTAATTTGCTATAATTTGTCCCTATTAATGCAGGCACTCTGGGAGCTAGCAGAACAAATTGGTGATGTCAAAGGTAATGGAGTGACACAGGAAGTGATCGATGATCTCCCCTCTCATGCATTCAAGAAAGACATGCATGGAGCTACGTCTCAGAAAACTGATCATGAGTGTCGCATATGTCTGTCCACATTCAGTGAAGGAGAGGCTGTCAAAACTTTACCATGTCTGCACATGTATCACCAATCCTGTATAGATAACTGGTTAAAGGTCTGTATGTCAATATGTCTGCCTTGTAGTGATTTAGGGGAGAGTGTCAAAATTAAATAGATCTTGTATCAATACTAATTACTGCATACCTGAATATCAGTACATACATGTATACTGCATTTAGATATAAGAAGAGTATCATCAGAAAATAAACCTTTTCTCAATATGTACAACACATACAGTACTGGGTATTAGATGATGGTGCCATCATAACACAGCCTGACATCTTCTGATCATTGTGCTTTGTTACGTTTAAGCTGTATTTATATATGCCATCTGGTTTTGCCCCACGGTGGACTTTATTAGGGCAAATACAGTAATTAACAGAGTATGTCAGGTTATGTTGTAATTGTGCCTCCTTGTTCATATATCTAAGTCATATCACATGCAATCTACCTGCATACTTAAAGGTATTTACACCTTAACAACAAACCTGAAACTCTACCAAGAACAAGCAAGGAAGTGGCTTTTCTCTCTCATTTCTGAATTCTTGAAATTAAAAGAAATATAAATGAACACATCTGTGTCTTGGTGTATCAAAATCCATTTCAAAACATTCATATACTGACTAATGATTTAAACATGCATGTGTCCATTTGTATCAACATGTCTGTTGTGTAGACGTTAAACTTTTTGTATCCATCTAAACATAAAATCTTCATTCACATGCTATTTTAAGGAAGTCTTCATATAAATGAGCCCCAATCTATCTGTTACTGTTAGCAATATTTGTTTCATTTACTACTTACAGAGAAAAGGAGACTGTCCCATTTGCAGGGAACATGTGAAAAGAGAGTCCTGAATGTGATTTATTACATGTCTCAATTTCTTCTTCATCATCGTCAACCCAGTCATGGTACAGTGCAGCTCAAGATGTCATCTTCATGATCAGTTATATCATGGTGCGATATTACCACAGAAGTTCAAAACTTCATACTCTTCAGAGAATACAACCAGAGACGTGATTCACTAAGATTTCTGAGGACTTTGTTATAGATTATAAGCCTTTAGTATGATGTCCGCCCATCCTGATCTGTTATATTAATTGTATGAATTAACATTATCCATCATCAAATGGAATGTTAAGCATGAGCCAAGCAACTAAACTAAGCAAATGGTCTGTTTATATAGATAAGACCTGATTGCTGTTACTGATGATTAATAATTGTATACTGTGTTTATGGCATTGTCTTTTTTGTGGGTCTAATATGTCTTAGATGACACATGTTTTACCAAGAATCCAAAATATTCAAAGATACATTTTGTGTATGATTTTTGACTGATGTCATGTTGATTTGTAGAAAAATGTTTTATGATATATTCACCTGATGTCATATTTGAGTATGGAACATGGTTGACATGGTTTTATTGTTAGAATTGGTAAAGGGTCAGATAAACATAAAGTTATGTATAACAGCTTTAGGACAATCAATCAGAGTTCTACAAATGATTTTTAATCTGGTCACTTTCAAGAGATTTATGTCATAAAGATTGCTCTTATGTTTGTTTAAATATATGACCTTGACCTGAAAGTTTCAAGAAGCCATAGTTCAAATTTTCATTTGAAATTATTTGATATAATTCATTGAATTTATATGAAAGTCAAAATTTAAACAAAACAAAGAAAACTGGCTGAAGTATGAATTCATGTCAATGAGATTAATAAGCATAAAAAATAGCAATAACCGTATGTCTGTGGCAGTAAGCCCATGTCTGGTGATAAGCCCATCTATATATATTGCTTTCAGTAGAACCATAAATCAATCTTATTGTCCTGTGATAAGTCCATCTTCTGAATATCAGTGAAAAGTGATGTGTTGACCTCCTGGGGTCCTGTAATATGCCCATCCCCAGATTTTGAGTAAAAAGTTGTGTTAGACCCCAGGGCTTATCATATATTTAGAAATAATAGCGTAATTGACAAAAGTGAATAAAGAGTAAAAACCTCTGTCATTGATGATCTAATATGCTGTTATTTACAACACCTCATCCTTATGTGACAAGCCTGTGTAACAACATTTACCCAATCAGATCTGTGTAAATTGTTGATCAGTTTTTAACCATGCCAGATGAAATGCTGTTTACAAAATATAGCAAACACGGTCCGATCAAACAGTTTAGTTCTGTGATAAATGGTGGTGACATTAGATAACTGCACTTTACATGTGATGTTGTCCTGTATATTAGGAGCTTTGCTGAAGTTGACCTTCAATTAGTAATCTTTGAGTTTGTTTCATGTGAAGATATGCTGTAAAATCTGTTTTTTTTTTTTTTGTGGAGGGTGGGGGGGGGGGGGGGGGGGGGGGGGGTGGGGTGAGTTTTTTTTCAGTTAATTTGTGGATATATTCAAAGTCCACAAAATTATGAACAGATAAAAGTTGACATGTGCTAGTGGATTTTGCAAGCAAGATTTATCACATGCCAAAGAAAATGTTTGTTTTTCAAAATCCAATAAATTTGAGCTACACAAAAATGTATCATTTTACTACAGATAACAATATTTTCTGAAGTTTTTAATGAGTTGACAGTATACAGAACTAGAAACATGTGATGTATGTTTAAGTTTTTATTTATCTATGTACAATGTCAACATTTATCAATACATACATGACTGTATTTGTGTATATATATCACACAGTGTAAAACCTTCATTAAATGGTTTTTATGAAACAATATGAATGTTTCACTGAACATCTCTAAAAAAGTCGTCAAAATCTCTCTCCATCATGTTCACCAGTTACAGAGAAATCTATCTGCTGCATATTTATAACTTAAAGTGAAATCTTCTTACAGTGTATTTACCAGTTACAGAAAAATCTGTCCATTGTGCGATTGTACCATTATACAAAAAATCTTCATACTGCATTATTACCAGTTAAAGCTAAATCTCTGTGCTGCATGTTAACCAGTTATAGATAAATATCCCTGCAGTATATTTACCAGTTCTGGAGAAATCTCCCTACTCTGTGTTTACCAGTTATAGATAAATATCCCTGCAGTATATTTACCAGTTATAGAGAAATCTCCCTACTCTGTGTTTACCAGTTATAGATAAATATCCCTGCAGTATATTTACCAGTTCTGGAGAAATCTCCCTACTCTGTGTTTACCAGTTATAGAGAAATCTCCATACTCTGTGTTTGCTAGTTATAGATAAATATTCCTGCAGTATATTTACCAGTTCTGGAGAAATCTCCCTACCCTGTGTTTACCAGTTATAGATAAATATCCCTGCAGTATATTTACCAGTTATAGAAAAATCTCCCTACTCTGTGTTTACCAGTTATAGATAAATATCTCTGCAGTATATTTACCAGTTGTGGATTTATCTCCCTACTCTGTGTTTACCAGTTGTGGATTTATCTCCCTACTCTGTGTTTACCAGTTGTGGATTTATCTCCCTACTCTGTGTTTGCTAGTTATAGATAAATATTCCTGCAGTATATTTACCAGTTCTGGAGAAATCTCCCTACCCTGTGTTTACCAGTTATAGATAAATATCCCTGCAGTATATTTACCAGTTCTGAAGAAATCTCCCTACTCTGTGTTTACCATAGATATATCCCTGCAGTATATTTACCAGTTATAGAGAAATCTCCCTACTCTGTGTTTACCAGTTGTGGATTTATTTCCCTACTCTGTGTTTACCAGTTGTGGATTTATCTCCCTACTCTGTGTTTACCAGTTGTGTATTTATCTCCCTACTCTGTGTTTACCAGTTGTGGATTTATCTCCCTACTCTGTGTTTACTAGTTGTGGATTTATCTCCCTACTCTGTGTTTACCAGTTGTGGATTTATCTCCCTACTCTGTGTTTACCAGTTGTGGATTTATCTCCCTACTCTGTGTTTACTAGTTGTGGATTGATCTCCCTACTCTGTGTTTACCAGTTGTGTATTTATCTCCCTACTCTGTGTTTACCAGTTGTGGATTTATCTCCCTACTCTGTGTTTACCAGTTGTGGATTTATCTCCCTACTCTGTGTTTACCAGTTGTGGATTTATCTCCCTACTCTGTGTTTACTAGTTGTGGATTTATTTCCCTACTCTGTGTTTACCAGTTGTGGATTTATCTCCCTACTCTGTGTTTACCAGTTGTGGATTTATCTCCCTACTCTGTGTTTACTAGTTGTGGATTGATCTCCCTACTCTGTGTTTACCAGTTGTGTATTTATCTCCCTACTCTGTGTTTACCAGTTGTGGATTTATCTCCCTACTCTGTGTTTACCAGTTGTGGATTTATCTCCCTACTCTGTGTTTACCAGTTGTGGATTTATCTCCCTACTCTGTGTTTACTAGTTGTGGATTTATCTCCCTACTCTGTGTTTACCAGTTGTGGATTTATCTCCCTACTCTGTGTTTACCAGTTGTGGATTTATCTCCCTACTCTGTGTTTACTAGTTGTGGATTTATCTCCCTACTCTGTGTTTACTAGTTGTGGATTTATCTCCCTACTCTGTGTTTACTAGTTGTGGATTTATCTCCCTACTACATGTTTAAATATCAGTTGTAAAGAAAAATACCTATAACAGAAATATAAACACTAGTACTGTAGGAACCATTCTGATTGGTGTGGTTTGTTTCCAATTTAAACAGGTGTGAAGCCATTGTGATTATTTATACTGGTATACATTGTAAGTGCATACTACTTTTGTCTCCTGCAACTTTCAAATTTTATTTTAAAAAATCACATTGTATACAATGTTTCTTTAACAGAAGCAATTTTTTAAATTTGAATTGAATTTGAAAGAACAGATCATTCATTCATGTCAATGTGTCACAATTTAAAACTCAAACTACAGTAAACATTCATATATTTTATGTTTAAGATTTTTATTAACTGCATTCTGTTTGAAATTTTCATATTTAACTTAAAATTTGTAAATCAGTTACTCTAAACATACATATTTTGTGATAATCTTATTTAAGCTCTCTTTGCACTGAAAGTATATATAATTACACTGAAATATGACTATGTTAATTGCAGTTTCTATATTGTGTTTAAAAAGTAATTATTTTGGGCACTAATTTGCCAAAAAGTGATAATGCACTATAATTTATTTGTACTATATTAAGTATGTTTACAATATCTGTCGACTCTTTAAAAAACTGTATGTCAGGCAATATTTGTGAGGGATTTCTTTTTGCGGTTGTATTTGTAGAAACTTTTATTTTCCAAATTTTCATCTTTTAAAAAAATCAATTAAGTCATTTATAATCAATATCAATATTGAAGTATCAGCAGCTGAATTAAACATTTGTGAAATAAAGCATGTTTGTTAATTATCATTCATAAATTTTGGTAGCTTCTGGTGATTTGGATAGAGGAAAGAATGTTGTGGAGTTGACTATATAGTAACTAAGGCTAGAGGAAGGAATGTTGTGGGGTTGACTATAGTAACTAAGGCTAGAGGAAGGAATGTTGTGGGTTGATCACTGGTAACGAAGGATAGAGGAAGGAATGTTGTGGGGTTAATTACTGGTAAGTAAGGATAAAGGAAGGAATGTTGTGGTGTTGATCACTGGTTGTTGTGGGGTTAATTACTGGTAAGTAAGGATAAAGGAAGGAATGTTGTGGTGTTGATCACTGGTAACTAAGGATAGAGGAAGGAATGTTGTGGGGTTGATTACTGGTAAGTAAGGATAAAGGAAGGAATGTTGTGGGGTTAATTACTGGTAAGTAAGGATAAAGGAAGGAATGTTGTGGTGTTGATAGCTGGGGTTGATTACTGGTAAGGGATAGAGGAAGGAATGTTGTGGTGTTGGTTACTGGTAACTAAGGAGAGGAAGGAATGTTGTGAGGTTGGTTACTGGTAACTAAGGATAGAGGAAGGAATGTTGTGGGGTTGATTACATAACTGAGAAATAAGTTAGAGGAAGGAATGTTGTGGTGTTGATCACTGGTAACTAAGGATAGAGGAAGGAATGTTGTGAGGTTGGTTACTGGTAAGTAAGGATAAAGGAAGGAATGTTGTGGTGTTGATCACTGGTAACGAAGGATAGAGGAAGGAATGTTGTGAGGTTGGTTACTGGTAACTAAGGCGAGAGGAAGGAATGTTGTGGGGTTGATTACATAACTGAGAATAGAGGAAGGAGTGTGTGGGATTGATAACTGGTAGCTAAGGATAGAGGAAGGAATGTTGTGAGGTTGGTTACTGGTAACTAAGGATAGAGGAAGGAATTTTGTGGGGTTGATCACTGGTAACTAAGGCGAGAGGAAGGAATGTTGTGGGGTTGATTACTTAACTGAGAATAGGGGAAGGAGTGTTGTGGGATTGATTATTAGTAACTAAAGAGGAAGAAGGTGTGTAGTGGGGTTGGTTACTGGTAACTAAGGCTAGAGGAAGAAGAAGTGTAGTGGGGTTGGTTACTGGTAACTAAGGATAGAGGAAGAAGAAGTGTAGTGGGGTTGGTTACTGGTAACTAAGGATAGAGGAAGAAGGAGTGTAGTGGGGTTGGTTACTGGTAACTAAGGATAGAGGAAGAAGGAGTGTAGTGGGGTTGATACAGTTTTACAACTTTCTAAAATGGCTTTGAAATAGAGGCTGGTATTGTATTCCAATTTCACCAACAACATGATACAACTCAAATTTCTTCATCTTTTTATTATGTTTCTTTATTCTTAAAAAACACAAAATACATTGTATAATCATTTTCATTTCAGCACACTCAAATCTTACTACATTACACAATTTAATGAAGGAGAACAATGGTGAATTGATATGCTCACAAAATATATTAAAAAAAAAAAAAGAAAAATCACAGCAATTACAATTATGAAGCAACAAGAGTTTTGATAAACAAAAGCTCCATATCAAATCCAAGTACACATGAAATCAAGGTTCTATCAGCTACTAATCCTTCTCTCACATCATTTAAACACATAAACATAATCTTAAATAACATTTAGTAATCAATGAGGCTGTTTCAAAAACATCTACAAGGAATCTCCTATTTTTTAAGTGCTCTTTTGATTAAAATTCACACCCTACCATGTACTTGGCACAGTTTCCAGATTGTACTAGATTGTTTAACAGGACAGTAAATGTGTACCTCAAAAGAGTATGCATGTCCCTGTGACTGCTTCATATGAATGAGGTTGGTGACAATTATATGCTGACAATGTAATGATTATGCACATCTTACATACAGTCTCCATGATCAGTGAGTTACTCTGGTGAGCAAGTACATTTCTAATGCTGACCTTGACCTTCATCATACTGATGTTTGATGTTTTTTCCCACTCCATACACAGACTGGGTTGGGTCATTTTGAGATACAATTTCCAAATAGGAGCTGGTTACAACCTCATTAAACATCTTGCAGGAGGCTCACCATGTGCTTATATCCAAAAACAACTGGGGTGAAAGTGTTTTGCCCAAGGACAGCAAGAGTGATCTGTGACCTATCTTTCTGAGAAACATGAACTATCCTAAGTAGATCATCACCAGAGGCTGTAAAGTCTGATGCTCTATCTACCAGGCTATTATGGATGACAGTGATGTACAAAGTATTCCATTTAATGTTTAGCTGAAGTCACTTTACTGGTAATATCATTATTTTATCTCTATGTACTGTATATACCTAACTAGTTTTATATCAAGTGATTCTACATGTTTCCTTAATATCACACATTATTTCTACTTTTTCCAAAATGGCTAGACGATAGTAAAAATATGATAATATGAAGCTTGAAAATAATGTGTTCTTCCAAATTTTAAAGAGAGACTAGGGAGCTGAAGGCTGACTCAGGTATCTGAATCTCTTCCATAAGGAAGGAAGATCAGGAACAACACACATGGTAAAAAGGTATTAGGAACAACACACATGGTAAAAAGATATCTGGTAACAATACAGATTTGATGACACTCAATGGGACTCTTGAACGTCTTCAGTGACTTGGTCTTTTACAGCAATCCAAATGAAGCAGTAGTTCTAAAAATTTAAAATTAATTTTAACTAATTGATTCAATGAATTGTACAAAGACAGTAGTCTGGATATCAGATTTTATAGAAAGAGGAATTACTCTGCAAAACATGTCTTTTTAATTTGAAAATATATTGCATAGTTGACAATTATGTCATCTGTCAATCAAGTACAAACTTGAAATCCACGCCCTAGTTTAAGAGAAATAGTCTACATGAACTTTTGTCTAAGATAGATGGATGGACACCCAGATTTTTCTTTAAATTGTTTATTTTATTGCAAGAAGTAGAATTATGTAGACCAGTTAATAGAGGAAAAGAACAATGGATTTACAGAAAACCTTCTCAAAACAATATCAATCATGGTACAATGATAGGATTCATTATGTTATCTTTGATTTTTTACATATCATTAAGGAAAATAGAATGCATGCACTGAACACAATAGAGTATTTCTGATATTTAAACATAGTTAAACGATGTTCACACTAACACATAAATGTAAATAATATGTAGCATAACTTCTTAAGTCAAAGGTTAAATCAGTGGAAGTAGTTTAGGAAGAACACTGATACTGATATCATTTATATGTTCTAAAAATAATTTTACTTTGATTCATAAAGTAGAGAGGTTGCTAAATTATCACTTTTTTTTTCTTTTAATTATATTAGTATAACAAATATTTTTTACTTAATACTTAAATTTTCTCATTAAAATAAGAATACCAGATATGTCGTTTCATACATTTGCTAAAAGCTCAAGTGCAAACTTAATCATATACCAATTTTGAATATAAAGGTTTCAAAGTAACTACCTGGAATATATGAGGTATACCAGAGTATGCCTTGGTACTGGTGAATCATCAGCTTTTGTACCGATGTGGGTTAACTGATTGGAGAATCATGGCTTAGTTACATTGTATCAAGTTTTTAAGAAAATATTGGCTAAACAATGAAAACAATCACAACGGATAACACAAAATCTATATGCATAATCTGACCGACAAAATTTTAAACTGATTTCTATTTTACTTATAACAAACTGATCAATGATCAGACTTGTGTATTAAACCATATTTGATATGCATTTCACCATTTCTCTTTTTTTCCAGTCATTGATGTATTGACGTACTTTGTCCTCTACAATACTTGTAATTAAGATGCTGATGGGAAACCAGAAAATAATTCCAATGTAAAGCAGGGTCTCATCAGGTGAAGAACTTGACGTTATGATACAATGGGTACATATGAAGTAAATCTGTGGAGAGGATTTTAAATATACCAAACATGCATAACAGCAGGACCCCCTCCCCACAAAAAAGGAGCCATAAAAATATATAAACTATTGACAGTTACCACCAAATACAGACATATAAATCATCCAATTAATCATTATAAATAAAAGAACTTCATATACAAACAGGATATAAGGGGTATCTTTCTTTAAAATTTGACTTTAGATTGATCAAAATAAAAAAAATCAAAGACGTTATTTACCTTCCAAATCAAATAAAGAATACAAGCAGCCTAGATTGTATAACATTTACTTGTATAACATATACAGACATCAATACATCTTGGATAAAGCAGCAAAAACACAAATGGTCCTGAATCTGTAGAAAACAAATTTGATTGTTGCAAATCAAAATCTTAAAGGAAAGACTCCAATTATTTTTCACTGAGGGAAATATTAGGTTGCACAACATCAAGATTAATTTTTGGTAAAGTAATTTTCATAATTCTCCAAAAAGGTATATCATTTGGGGTGGTCCTGGATAATCTAGAGTGCATGACACCGGCAATCTGGTTTTAAAACATTTTATCTTTTTTTGTATAAACAATTTTTTATTTTTATGGATTATAACATCTTTTTCTATAATGTTACCAAGAACAGAGCCAGCCAATATTTATCGAGACCATAATATAATAAAATTTCAAATGCCGCATTTGGATGTCAAATATGCCATAAATGTTACATAAACAACGTAATGTATTCTTTATTGAAATACGATTTGGTAATGGGCCATGTTGTGAAACCACAACAATATGACCTTGGAGGTATTTACTAGGTATCATGGCAGTGCTAAGATACTCATTTTTGCTACTCTTCAGTGTTAATAAAGATGAATATTGGCAAATAATAATTGGTACATTTTATGTCAACAATTGTAAATATGCATCTGCATTTAAATTCTGATGTCATTAATGAATGATCATTTCAACAACAATTCCACACTGTATTATTTTTATTGTCACTGGATTTATTGAAGGACAGCAGCAATCAAACAGCAGGCTCTGACCAGGGTCAGGCTGACCTTAAAGATTTTATTACATACCTGCTGAATCATGAAACAAACCCAAACAATCGCAAAGGAGTTAGAAATGATACAAACAGACTAGAACTCATATCCATGACCTCAGACTAGAACTTATATCCATGCCCTCAGATTAGAACTCATATCCATGCCCTCAGATCACTAAAAAGGATACTCAGAATGTTACAAATCCTTATTAGAGGCAATCAACTTGCTTCATATATAGTTCAAGTATATATGTAATATATGATATTTGTACAAAGTATATTCTATTATCAACAACATCTTCATCCTCAAAGACATATCTTATCTTGCCCACCGTGGGTAGGTTTAGTTGGGCACCAAATTCAGCAGTAGAGGGAAACAATAAAGATTAAACTACGACTTGAACCTAGGACCTCTGAACTATAATCCAACACCATATCAGGCCATCAGTCAAAAACACACACTTGTTATGCTTCACTTGTATGACAGTATCAAATGCCAAATACACGAAGTTATAACAGGAAATCAAAATTTTTCTGACAAAACTTTCTTGCACAGAGATAATTTCGAATACTTCTGGAGAGACATAGACAAACAGCACAATTACACTATAAAATCAGTATATTTGTACATACAAAAATACTACATACAGGGAGTGTATTGGTATACTACACATCACAAACGTACAGATAAACATGTATATCACAATGTCGGCATAATAGTTGATCATACATCCTCACAAAGCAGTGTTCTGATTAATCATTCAATGAATATTCAGCAAGTTAACTTATTTAACTTATGTTATTTCACTTTACTAACATTCATACTCAAGTCTTGCTGGAATAACTAAGGTAAACAAACCATTACAAAAAGAATCAATCAACATGTCTCTTCTTTATCAATGTCCTTTGCCAAATCAAAACAAATTTGTTCAGTCTAGTTACACATTACACAAGCAAGGTAACACCTACATGTTTATTTTGCTAGAAATACATCTCATAATTTAGCATGTGAATACATGTTCAATATTCACATGCTAAATTATGAAAAAATGGTTTTCCATGAAGAGCCAAATATGGCCAAGAGAATATTTACATCTGTTAAATAAAAAAAAAAAGAAAGAAAAAAGTCGCATGGAATCTTCATAAAAAATCCAGATAAAAAGGACAGAGTGAAAATGCTGTACACGTTTTGGTATGGGTGCTAATATAATCTTCACCTACAAAATATGATATCACTTATTCAATTATATATCACTTCATACTAATAAATTTAAATAAGTTTTAACAATAAATTGATTGAATTAAATTAATAAATTGAATTGGTCTGTGATTACTCTAGGCCAACATTTTATCAGAAAATTTCTCCCCAGATATTTCATGAAAAAAAATTTCCCCTAATTTTAAAAGATAACTTCTTTTTGTAAAAAGATTTCTCTAAAAATGAATTTATGGTGTAAAATTGTGTAAGAAATTTACCTAAACATATATATATGTGTTGGTATTACAATTGTTTGTCAACTCATTAAGAAATATTTAGAGTTATGTCAATTTCATTTTTTCACTTTCATTTACAAAACAAAAATTAGAACAGGGAAATCTCCCCTCAATCAAGAAAATATTTCATAAATTGATCCCTGTTAGTGATATCAATTATCACAAAATAACTCATTGATGTCTCTAATTCATATCATTATATCATTTTGTGATATATCATTTATCTAAAAAGGTCGTTTTGTAGCCAACCACTAAAAAGGATCTACATTTTACTTAGTGATAATATCTGTTTAATAAGTGACATCACATTGTTCTAAAATGCCACTGAATATTTAAAGCCTAAATAAGTTGTAATAACACCTACATGTACTGTAAACCTTCAATATATACAGCAGTTCAACTACCAACAATCAAATACCCATACATGTCCCCTGAAGAAAAGTCACGTAGAGAAGTGACCCATCCATGTCATCATAAAGATTCATCAATGTTGAGTTGATGAAACAGGAAATTGCACTATAAAATATCTAGACACCTTTTCATATGGTTCAATTTTAAATTTCTTTACCCAACACATTTTCTTTCCCAACATTGAACTTCCTGGATAAGAAACCTTATTGCACAATTCTTGGTATTAACAAATATTTTCAAGACTTCTATCCAAATGATATTGTAATTATAACTTAAACACAGTGCAACAATGACAAACCCTACTACACCAGATCAAGGATGTAACAAATATAAAGTATTTATTCGAGAAGAAATGGCTATACTTAATGGTCACTAACCATTAACAATTCCTATATCAGGGATGTATACTAGGGGTGTTATGATACGGCTAAAGTGCATCGTGGTGTATCATGATACATTATGACTATATCACAACATAATTAATCACCTTTCATTATTATTAGTTTTGCCATTAACTGTGCATCTATGTTCTTAAATGGATTACTATCACAATCTTATGTTACCAATTGATTCACAGTTTCAAAATGCAAACACTTCATTTTTACAAGCACTTACAGGGTCACACAAACACTTCATTTTTACAAGCACTTACAGGGTCACACAAACACTTCATTTTTACAAACGCTTCATTTTTGAAAGTGTCTAAGTTATTAATGAACATGCAGGGCCATTTCATGTTAAGATAAAGGTTTTACTTATAAGAAACTTAACAAATTAATAAATAAAAAATGTTGAAAATGTGATATTATGTGATATACCAATATGTGTTTTTGTAGCATGATATACATAATTTATACCAGTATATCAGTATATCATTACAGCCCTAATGTTAACACACTCCCTTCACTTCTTTGTGAAACAAGAAAAAACATAAGAAGGTAGAAAACCGGGACATAAAGGGTAGGGATGATTTATAACATCTAATGAAATTAATCTGCACCTGTCTAAAATATTAGTTCAATTCATGTACATTATTAGTGGGTCAAGATTTCAAGTAATGGGTGAACAGTCATTGTTGTTATGTCTTCAATGGTGGAAACTAGGTAGGATTCTGCACCCCTCATCTAGTTATTTCAAAGTATGTAAGGTGATTGATGGAAACATTTTGTGTGTGCCAAACACATTATTAAGTTTTAGCATAGTGAAAACAATGGTTAAGTAAAACTTTGCTATATTAACATCATTGTACTACAAAACTGCCATTTGTCCAGTAAAATCTTGTTACACTCCAAACATTCATTAAGTAAAACCTTGTTGTATTGAAAACATTCACCCAGTAAGGCCTTGTTATAATGCCACCAATTGTTCAGTAAAACCTTATTATACTGCCAACACTGTACTAAAAAAAACTTGTTATACTGCCAACTTTCATCCAGGAATACATTCTCATACTGTCCCATTTAGCCAGAAAAACACTGCTCTACTACCCATTTTCACTCCAAAATCTTTTTATATTGCCAATATTTGCCCACTGACCATTTTGGGTTTCAAGAGTGAATACACTCGGATTACACGTAGAAAGGACATGAAAAAGGAAACCATGGGACTTTGATAATATTAACATTTTGCTATACACATATCACTTGAAATCTGACAATATCGTAATTCTCTTGGGAGTAGAAATGAGAAAACTATGAGCATACTGACAGGCTTCCATGGAAGGAATTTCCATATCACATCATTTACATGGAAGGTGATTTGTTCCTGAGGATAATTGTTTAATTATCTAGCTGTCCAACATCTACAGGCGAATTTTACCACTACAAATGTCCCTATACACCTGTGATGTGATTGGTTCATAGCTGCCACTCTTCGAGTTCATATAAAATAGTCTGTCCTTCAACTTGTTAGGGTCAAATCCTTCCTGTCGTAACTCCACCTTTTTCAACTTAAATGTCCCTGTAAAATCAACAAAGATATTCTCAATTCAAAATTCTGTACATACTGAAACCACAATAAGAATCTACATATATTGAGAAAGCTTTAAAGGGACATATCTGATGTTAAATAGCAGTATTAGTAGACAATCTGTTTCAGATTTTTGTGGTTGTTGACTTATCCAGCATCCTATAACATATGAACTACAACAAATAGTAATCACCTTAACAACTCTTACAAATCGCCCTGCCTAATATTACCAAATTACTTCCTACTAAAACATTTTTCTATGTAGTGCACTTCAAAATAACAGTACATTAAACTTATATAACATAGATACAATTTTATCACATCACTATAATGTAAACATAAATTGTCTGATAACAAGAGTACCACATGGTCTACACAAACACTGCATATTTAAACAATTATGATAAAATAATGTCTTCAAAAGTTAGGTTATATTGTAAATAAATGTACATCTTTTGGTTAAGACTCAAAAAAATATACCTGTGTATTTATTTAACAGGTTTTTCCTTTCACTATTAAAGTCTTTCAGTCTTTCAGTGGGTGAGAAAATCTAATCCTGTCTCATATATATATGTCTTATCTCTAAATACCCTGAATATACATTCCTAAAGTAGGTGTATATACACATGCAACCTGTGATCCTGGTAGCATGAGTATATTTTATGTAATGACCTTAAGGCTTTACCATCCTAATCTTTACATATCAATTACATCAAAGTCAATCATGATCCCAAGAGAAACAGACCAGGCTTTGAATGGAAAGACCAACAGACACCATTTCAATATGGCAACCAGAGCTTTGGTTAATAAACAGACACCATTTCAATAGGCAACCAGAGCTTTGGTTAATAGACCAACACCATTTCAATAGGGCAACCAGAGCTTTGGTTAATAAACAGACACCATTTCAATAGGCAACCAGAGCTTTGGTTAATAGACCAACACCATTTCAATAGGGCAACCAGAGCTTTGGTTAAAAGGCAGACACCATTTCAATCGGCAACCAAAACGTTGGTTGACAGACAGACACCATTTCAATAGGGAAACCAGAGCTTTGGTTAAAAGGCAGACACCATTTCAATCGAGCAACCAGCACTTAGTTTTACAGACAGACACCACTTCAATAGGCAACCAGAGCTTTGTTTGATAGACAGACACTATTTCGTAATCAAAACGAATATCACATCTCTGATGGACAGACAGACATCATTTCATAATCAATAGGGTAACCACATCTCTAATGGACAGACAGACAAACATCATTTCATAGTCAATAGGGTATCCACATCTCTGATGGACAGACTGACATCATTTCGTAATCAATAGGGTAACCACATATCTGATGGACAGACAAACACCATTTCATCTCATGTGACATAAAAATGTCATAATCATTCGTCCTAATATGTAATTTGTGGAGTAGGCCTAAAGTGACTTCTGATATATTACAGGACACTTACCTGTAGTGGCGACAGTTTTTAACAGACGAACAAACACAGGCCGAGCATATGAGGCAAGACACTTCTGTAGTTCTGTCTGTAGGTGACGTAAATCTAAATTGTCATTTTGATCCTCAATAGCTACCATTCCTGCTCTTCCTTCTACGCCTGAGGAAAATCAAAAATGTTAACACCTTGTTAAATTATTTCAGATCACTCCGATGTAATATATAGTAGTGATGAGATAAATACAATCATCATTATTTTGTAACTACCCAGGCATGTGACAGTGAAATTGTATCAAATATTTATGTACATACATATACTTTATATACTTACACAAATCCAAAAAATAATATTCAAGTGTTTTGTTTATATATTCCCATGAGACAGAATCAAAAGGTTTTCTTCAAAGTCTATGATAAGAAGCACTTGTAGTACAGTGTATACTGTTTTCTTCAGTAAAGTTCATTTATTATGTCATAAATGAGTCTAGTATTTTCCCTATGTAGCACCCTGTTAAAAATCATGTTTGACCTTGTACATGTTTACCTAAAACAGACTTTACCCTATTTGCCACAACCCCTGATGCTATTTTGTAAATAATATTTGAAATGTTATAGGTCACCAGTTTTAAATATAATGTCTAGGTTTATCTCCTTTTGGTATGCAAGTAATAATACCCTGTCTATGTGTAATAGAAAGTTTGTTTTATTATAACCAATATTCAAGGACCTAACAACAAAGTTTCTCATTGTTTCCAGAAACATCTGATAGAATTCTGCAGTAAAACCATCCAAACCTGGACTCTTATCATTTTTCCTTTTACAATTGCATCTCCGGGTATAATAATACCCTTTTATCTTTTAATTCTGGGGGTCAGATGGGGTCAATATGTGCATAACATTGAAATGTCATTGTATACTAACAATTCTAACTAATGTTTAAGGACGGACAAGTGTCATTGGACAAAAGGGTATCACAATAGATCACCATGAGACCTTTCTTAGGTGACCTAAAAATCTAAACTAACCTGTTTAAATGGATTACTCTTTCACCAATATATCTTAAATATGCTCATGATGTTTCCGAAATATATCATCTATCACACACATTTTCTCTAGCTTTTGAATTACTTATGTTTATAATTACTATGTCTGGTTTCAAAACTAGATTAAAATCAGCACAGTAGTAAAAAGCTGGGCTATCATGATTAGGACCATACAAAGTAATTAGTGTTACTCTTTGAGCCTCCAATACTAACGTCAATAGCTAAAAGATTACCAGTACCATCTTCCTTTTCCTTGTAATTTTAAAAATAAAAATCATTGTTCATAAATATAGCTAATCCCTAAGCATTAAAGTCAATAGCTAAAAAATCATTAGTAACATTCTTCTTATCCTTTAAACCTAAAATTCAAAATTATTGTGCCTAAATATAGCTACTCCCCTTATGTTACATTTATATAAGTTATAACAACATTCAAAGCCCCAATCACTTCTATTAATGTTTTTTCCCCCCAATTTTAAGATGAGTATCCCGGAGACAAAAAAAATATTACACCATTTACTCTTCGAATATGAAAATAATTCTTTCCCTATAAAGTGATCCTCCAGGCCCTGACAGTTTTAACTGAAAATTGTGATACCATTAGCAGCCTGCAACAATCATAAAAAGTTGAACAGTGTAACAAAAGACGTCTGAGAGAGACACTTAACTGAAGAGGGTCAGTGTACTACAAGCAATTTTGTTTACAGTAAAACTTCACAAAAAAATCTCATGTTCGAATGTTATACAATTAGTGACAAGAAATATATTTTTAAGAACATTTCAAAAAAATCTTGTTATAGTTATTTGAAATTATCCTGTAAAATATGAAGATGATAACAATATCCCCATACCTGGTACTTCTACTCCATATACAACCGAGTCACAGAGTTTGACGATGTTACTGATGACAGCTTCCACCTCCGTAGTAGACACATTCTCGCCACGCCATCGGAATGTGTCGCCAGTGCGGTCCTGGAAGTAGAAGTAGCCAAATTGATCCATGATCAACACATCTCCTGTGAGGAATGCCAAATCACCTTTCTTGAAAACATTGGCACAAATCTTCTTGTTGGTTGCTGTCTTGTTAATGTAGCCATCAAATTCTCGTAAAGCATCACCTTTCACAATCTTCCCTACCAGCTCTCCTCGTTCACCTACAAGCAGATTTACATTTTACAACATAAACCAAATACCTATGATACACCTCATTTGTCATGTTTGTAGAGAGTTCCAGATAATAAAGAATTAATGGCCGTTTTCACTCAGAATGAAAATCTCTGCCTTCCAAATTAGACAATGTCCTATTGCCAAGTACCTGTTTATGATGTGTGGAATTTCAATAGATTACAATTGTTATTTACTTCATAACTATATTTATCACCTAATTGCTCAGTAAATATACTCATAAAGTAATATGTGTATTATCTCATGTAACAAAGCCAGTTGAGAAGTTAGGACTATCCCAATATCTATTTCTGAAACGATGTCACACACTCATAAATTAAGCTTTTACATAATACTGACATAACAATGGCCACCATATATATATATGTATATAAACATGAGAGGATTATTTAGTTAACAAGGAAAAGTACATTTTCTGCAATATCTGTCATAATTGTTGTTCATTTCCTTAAAAGGAAAACAGTTGTTTTCATCCATTTATATGTGACATATGTAACACATGATAATTTCTCGTTTATGCTTGCTAAAGACTCAAAATCTTTTTTTTTTAAACTTCTTTCATAATCCACAAACCAGTATGAAATGGAAACTGATGTAAGATACTGTAGTACTGTATTGTGGGCAATCCCTTTACACAGATAGTTGTACTGTATTGTGGGCTATCCCTTTACACAGAGAGTTGTACTGTATTGTGGGCTATCCCTTTACACAGATAGTTGTACTGTATTGTGGGCTATCCCTTTACACAGATAGTTGTACTGTATTGTGGGCAATCCCTTTACACAGACAGTTGTACTGTATTGTGGGCTATCCCTTTACACAGAGAGTTGTACTGTATTGTGGGCTATCCCTTTACACAGATAGTTGTACTGCCTTTACACAGAGAGTTGTACTGTATTGTGGGCTATCCCTTTACACAGATAGTTGCACTGCCTTTACACAGAGAGTTGTACTGTATTGTGGGCTATCTATTTACACAGCGAGTTGTACTGTATTGTGGGCTATCTATTTACACAGATAGTTGTACTGTATTGTGGGCTATCCCTTTACACAGATAGTTGTACTGTATTGTGGGCTATCCCTTTACACAGAGAGTTGTACTGTATTGTGGGCTATCCCTTTACACTGAGAGTTGTACTGTATTGTGGGCTATCTATTTACACAGAGAGTTGTACTGTATTGTGGGCTATCCCTTTACACAGAGAGTTGTACTGTATTGTGGGCTATCTATTTACACAGAGAGTTGTACTGTATTGTGGGCTATCTATTTACACAGAGAGTTGTACTGTATTGTGGGCTATCTATTTACACAGAGAGTTGTACTGTATTGTGGGCTATCTATTTACACAGATAATATGAATGAAATAATGATTATTCAAATTACTGAAATATCACAACATGTACAAAGCATTTTACCTGGCTTCGCTCTGATGCAGACACCGTTTCGGTCACGAATTGGTTCGCCCTGTTCATCTACTCGTATGAGTGTGATGGGGTACAAGAATGGAGCTATCATGGTGGTGAAACCCACAGCTCCTACCTTATTGTCTGGGTTTACTGTTAATCAACGACAACAGAATATTATAACAAGACATTAATTACATAACTGTATATTATGTTCATTCTTTTTATGGCAACAGAAAAACCCTGAAAATAAAATGCTATGAATAAAACTTCAGCTGAAAGTACAAAAATTATTATCTTTGAAATAAATAAGTTGTAGATTTAAACCACAAAGCCAATTTCCTTATAATTTTTAAGTTATATAGTGCAGTATTGGAATTTTCCTGACATTAATGGAACTACATTGAAACCATTGTGTAAAGTTTTTAGAAGAACTTTAAATAATTATGTGACATCATGTGGCCAGAAGATAAAAATACATGTGAAAATGGAAGAACGTTTTGGATTTTGCATCTTTCACTTATCGTTTAGAAAGTTTTAATCTATATATAATACTGTCCACAGTTTGTCTTGTAGTTCTGACACAGGTTGAGTAGGTCAAGAGTGAAGATCACCACGAAATTGACTTCAATCTAAAGTATACAACACTTACATGTGTTACAGTTGCCTTCAGTGGCACCATAGAACTCTCCCATCTGTTGAACACCAAATCGATCTTGAAATTCCTGCCATATCTGTGGGCGCAGACCATTACCAAACATAAGCCTCACTTTGTGTTGACGATCAAAGTTACGATGTGGTTGAGCAAGTAAATACCGACATATTTCACCTATGTACTGAGCAGCCTGCAAAAAATGAAGATAAAAATTTTACAATAATATAAAAAACACTGAACTATAATGGAAATCAGTACACAAACACACACTTATTTACTTACAGTGCAGTTATATCTCACACAGTCCTCCCAAAACTTGCTGGCAGAAAATTTGCGACGGATAGCTAGAGTGGTTCCACCCAGGACAACCTGCCCCACCCCCAGAATGCCTCCAGCAGTGTGATATAAGGGAAGAGAGGTGTAAAGTGTGTCTTTCCCTGATAGACGGTACATCTGCTGGATGGCAAAGGACATGTAGAAAAACCTGTCAATGAAATGTAAATGTAGAATTAGGGGCCAGTAATCACATTTTGTTGATCTTTAAAAGTCTGAAGTATGTTTATTATATAACAGTAGTATCCCAATAACTGAAGCATGTTTAGTGATATGGTTTAAGCATACCTGTGTAATTAGTAATTACAATCTACATCCTCTGTTCATTAAAAGATTTAAACATTCATGGCAGCTTTATACTTTTCTGTTTGTACATTGTTACCTTGTGTGTGTGATAACAGCAGCCTTAGGTAGTCCTGTTGTTCCTGATGTAAACACTAGAAACAATTTCTCTGTAAGATTTAAAAACAATACCATTACATACTACTGACCACAGGGACCAAGGAACTTGTTATACACATGTCAGGTAAGGTCCAAATAGGCTTGTAACAATTTACCCAGTACCTGTGCTGATGACTTTAGACAATAGCTCTCACTATCAGACATACATGTACTGACAAAATTGTTTCAAGATATTAACATTTAAGAGTAGATTATGAATGAATCTTCATAAATGTGCATGATTTCTAAAATCTTTTATTTCCATAAGAAAGAGCAACTAAATCTACACATATACATTATTTTTATTTAGAGATATTGCTTTGTGAAAAGGAAGCCTTCAAAAGTGCTTTCTTTTTAGGCTTGATGTTTTGAAAGAGTGCTGTCTGCCTGCCCTTGGAAATTATAAATAAAATAAATAGAACACAATAAGATAAGCAATCATTTATATGCTATATTGGAGGTTCATAAATTGTATTACCCCAGTTTTCATTCACATTTCTAGAAAACAATAAGTTGTTAATTGTTCTCAATCAATGAAATGTTAATAATTCAGCTTATTTGTTAATGTTTTTATGACAAAGTCAAATTTTTCTCACAGGAAGGACAAAATTAGACAAAGTAAACACTATCTTACCACTGAAATTTCCAGGAACAGTTGGAGGATTAAATTTTGAGCTCTTTTCAAGTAATGGGTCCAGACATGTTATCGATGGGTCATTTAAACTGTTGGTTCCAGTAACATACAGTTTTAGCCTTCCAATTCCATGCACTGCCTCCTTTATATCTAAAAACAAAATTTTAGGATTAACTTTACAATATTCACAAATATAATTTTATTCAACAGAAACAGTTTCAGGTTTAAAGTTAGAGAGGTTCATGATCATATATCCAAATCTGTACACTATGATTTATCCCCCTTTCCCAATAAATCGCTTTACCATTGATCCATTCCCAAATAGCCTTATTGATCAGAATGACATTTATTCCTGTTTATGCCCACATGTTAATTTCATATGCATATGCTTAGCATCTTTTCAAGGCCTGCATATATTACCAAAAGAAATTTGACGGGTTTCTTTACCTTAATATAATTTATTTCTTGTATATAAATTCCTATGCAACCTTGAAAACTTAAAACATATAACGAAGAAAAAGTGGTAACCATTTTGGAATGAAAATTTACCATCAGTGAACTCTCTTCCAAAGATGACTGCCCTAGATTCTGCTGTGGTTATCGAGTGGGTGAGTTGCTGCTTACGGAGGTTGTAATTGATCAGAGCAGAAATTACTCCTATCTTAGACAATCCAAGCCAGAGACAGAAATATTGTGGTCTGTTATCCATATATATAGATACCACATCTCCCTTCTGAAATCCTGCATTGTAAAAATAATTTGCAATCGAGTTGGAGTATGCCTCAACTTCTTGAAATGTCCAGACTTCATCCTCAAACAAGATGCAGGCTTTGTTTGGATACTTGTTTGCAGACTTGGTAAATAACTTTGCTATTGTTGTTCCTGATCTTAAATGGTCTCTTATAATAAACTTTGTTTTCAATAATACAGACAACCCCCTGAAATGTAAAACAAAGTAAGATTTCAAAATTCCATAATATAAAGTATACAAACAACCACAGAATACCTGTATCTACCTAAAGTTGTATTAATGACTTATCTTTCTGTCAGAATGTAGATGTGGCTAGTTTTAGTATGTATCACATTGCAATTAATCATAGACAGGGTTTAATCTAGAATTCAGGGAATACTATGTATTATGAAAAAGGGAATATCTAGTATCTGGATAGCCCATTTTGAAAAAACCAGGGGTGGGGATTGACCTTGCCATCCACCATTTCAAGATCTCTTCACATCCTTTAGTAAATAAAACTTCCAACACTATACAAAAGACATCTTAAACCCTGTCATCTTCATCTTCAATCTTCATTAGGTTTTATGAAAATGTACATATCATATTAATTAAAAGTCATAAATTATGTTCTTGAAATGATCATCCAATAGATGTCCTGACAGTTTTTGCATTTACCACGTGAACAGGTGGACTATTCTGTTTGTCAATAAATGTATAAGAATTTTGCTTGAATCTGCATTATGATGGTATACAGTTTAAAATCATGACCTTGAGTTCTTTCATTAGTATCAAAGATAATCAGGTTTAAAGAATTGTTTATCAAACTGTTTATCAATTATTTCATTGTCAGTTATCAAGCCTCATCTCATTCTTTTATACATCAGAGTAGGGAGCTGTGGTTTCTGTAGTCACTTCCTCAAATGATATACTTCTTAAAATCCTGGTATTAATTTGGTGGCTCTTCAGTGTATGTTTTCTATCATCCATATGTCTTTTGTTTCATAGAGGTTCCAAATACATGCTGCACATTTTAGATGTGGCCTAACCAATGCTTTGAATTGATAAAACATGGTTTCATCAGGGCTTATAAAGGATCTTCAGAGAAGGCCCAACACTGAGTTTGCTTTGTTGTCAGAATTTTGCATATGGTTTTGAAAATTTTATCCATTATTTACCATCACACCCAGGTCTTGAACTTTCTAAAATTTCATGTCTATCATTCTGTTCTTTCATGAGTTATGTTCTTTTTACCCTGATTTCCTTATATATAGTGCTTTACATCTATTAGAGTGAAATTTTAATAACCAATCATTCCACCATTTCTGCAGCTGATCTAAATCCTGTTGTAGAATATTCATGTCATCCTGATTTCCAGTTTTTACAGTGTAATTTTTGTGTCATCAACAAAAAGGGGACATGATGACACAGTATTCTCTGACATATCTTTGATATAAATGACAAATAAAATTTGCCCTTGTACACTTCCTTGTGGAATTCCACGGAGTATTTTGTGATTTTTGATGATGAAACATTTATGACTATTTTCATCCTAGATACTCCAGGGATTACAATCACTTTTGTTATCTGTACCTCTAGAACATGTCTTTGCAAAACAGAAGAATACATGTGCAACACATTGTGGACAAGACGAAAAACTAGTTTGATCCCTTACGTACATCAAGCAAATCTCGAGGTCCAATAATGGTATATATTATTCTGGCTTTTAAGTTGGATATTGCTTCGTAATCTTCAAAAGCAGTGTATAACCCTATGATTGGTCAGTTTTTGTTCTCCAGGAATGAATCAAATTACTTCACTTGTGCCTACAATTTTGCCACAAGTTTCATGGGTGCAGAGACCCAAAGTGGTTGCAACCCCTGGAGTTTCGAGGATGGACTACTCTTTCATGTCTATTATTCAAAAGTTCTTTAGATATGACCCAATTCTATATTCGTGAAACTTAAGTTGTGTAAGAGGCAACGATGAGAACCTTATCAAAAGCCTTTATTAAGACTATTTAGATAAATATCACATCAATATTCCCTCTTGGATATTGTCATCTTTAAAAGTTATACTGACAGCCATACTCACAAATGACACAAAACTTTTCAGCAAATTAATTATTTTTTTTTTAAGAAGTCAAAATCTGAGAAATCAATGCATAAGATGAGGTTTTTTTTTTAGTTTTCGTTTTATATATACATTATTTCCTTTTTTTTAAAGATTAATTATTTTTCTGGAAAAAAAAACAAAAAAACTCATTTGGTTCGAGAATGATGGCCAGTTCTTCTGAAAAAAAATAACCTGTGTATTAGCACAAAGAGACATTTTCATTGAGTTAGCTAGCCCCTAATTGATTAGTCTAGTCCTCTGTTGTATGACTAGTGCATGTAACGTCTGATTCGGACCAGTTGGTAATCTCGTGATAGTTGGTAAACATAGTGCAAAGTGACGGGTAACATTACCTGAGATCTCTTGGGAGAGTGTTTATAACGACCCATGTAAAACGCCAGCCGCCTGTGACAAGGTAAACACCGAAGACCAGCAGTGTTGTCAAGGTGCAGGATAAACCTATGCCATACGACAGAGCAGCTCCCAAGCCGAAAAAAGCCGCACATTTAACTAACACCATGTTGTCAATGAAAATGTATGTAACGTCTCTGACTAGCCTGGCGATAGTCAGTGTAGACTTTGACCCTGACATCCTTGGTTGTACACCCGTGGCGTTATCACTAGCTGAAGAATGTCAACTTCCGTTTCTTCCACTAAAATGAAAACGGCATACATTCCGGAATTTTCAATCGCTGTTGTTTCGCTGCCGCTTCTTTTATACTAAGTGAGATTTACGAGGCTTTCTTCGTTCATCTTGTTTGATTTGGTCACAATTTCGAATGGACCCATTATCATTCATATTGATTTTCTAATAAAAGTTTACCCATTGTTCATTTTTATATGCAAGTGATGCATGTGGAATTACTAAGTATGGTTATTCCCTTAAGCTTTCAGTTTTATGTAAAGATAGTAACAGTAACACCATTCAATATGTACTACATGTAGTGTTATTTTTTGTTCTTTTTCAATTCCGTAAGATCATAAAAAAAAGAAAAAAAAAGGTTATAAATAAATGAATCAAAATAGTATCAATAAAACCGCGACCAATAATTAACTTACACTGATATTAAGATAAAATGATTAAACACGGAAATTAAATTTTAAAAATTCAAAACGGATGTTAAGGGTGATAACTATACCAATTTGATATAAATTTTCTCCACTTCTCTTGCTTAGTTTTTGTAGAAAAATCAGATAGGTGGTGGGTTCATGAACAGAACTTGTGTGGGCAATGAACGGCATGATGTGTTTCCAGGGAAAGGGACGTGGGTTTTTTCATATAGAGATGAAACTATCAAAGTTGAACATTTCCTTTAAAATCAAAGGAGGATTATCTATTTCAATTTGCAGCTGCATTTTAAATTTAGGAAAACAAAACAGCTAAAATTGTGGAGTTCATTAAGAGATGAATTTCAGTTATAAAACTAAATTAAATACCTTTTTTTATATCGCTAAGCTTGGTGCTATAGAAAATACTTCTGGTGCTAGAATTCATAGGCTGAACAGGTAACAGTGGAATGTTTAAAAATAATTTCAGTGGTATGGCATAAACCTATGTCATATTTTCCTATGTTTAAATATGTATTTTCGCCGAACCACTCCACAACTCCGAAGTTTATCGAGTTCTATCACTCAATAGTTCCTCTAAAACTCTTGAGCACTCTAGTTTGACATTTTGTGATTTTTCTAAAGCCTTTGACAGAGTATGGCATAAGGGTCTTGTATATCAACTGAACAACTTTGGAATCTTGGGATCACTTCTTCACTGTCTTTATTCTATTGTATAATGAATAACTGTGCACCTAATTTTCTTTCAGACTTATTGCCAATGGATGTTGGAAATTTAGGTTCATACAATCTACAAAACACACAGCTATTGAGACAACAACATTTCCACATACAACTGTTGTAAATTCATGCTTTCCTTCTGCAAAGAAACTTTGGAATGATTCTAGTTTAAGTAGCAGTATTAGAAACTCTCCTTCTTCAAGGTCTGTCAATGCTTCTTCATTATAGTCTGAGAGACTGAGCAAGCATTAAATATCAATTCAACTCAGTGTCAATGCATCCCTGAAAATTCTTATCATTTTTTTTTATTTGTCCTATATGTGACAATATTCGAATTAAAATTCAAATGGTATGAATGAGATATTAATGTTGATATACTTTGAAATGGTGATCTAAAAATGTCACTTAATGACAAAATATGAATTACAAAAGCTACACATCATTTCCTGGGAAGGTTGGGTTTACATCAAACTCAGGTACAAAGAGGAAAATCCAGTAACAAAAGAAATTTTAAAATATGGATGAGGAGGGCATCCAGCCCCATAATTTTTATATAAATTTTATGATTTCAGAAGAATGTCAAGTACAAACTAATTAAAATGGTCATCCAGTTGAAGATTGATCTCACTTCTTTCTGCATGGTCCTCTTTTCATAAACCAAAGACAATTCCTTTTTACCTCTGTTTCTTTCTGACTTGAGTATTCATATTCCTCTAAACAATCAAACATTTGTCAAGGGTTGCCATGAGCTAGATACAGTTATGAATAAATAAAAGGGTGAATAAATTGGTTTTGCATACTAATCTGGCAAACACCAAATTAAAATGAGATCTCAAAAAGAACGTATTGTTGCAGATGCACTTTTATGTGTGTTGGCTAAAACTACCATACTGGATGACAGTGCACATTTGAGGGATGTGTGATACCCTTGTATATAATTCTACCTTGGCGATTGTTCTCTTTGATTAATTGAGACAGTTTAGTGTGACATATAACATTGTGTATTTGTGCTGTTTATGGGTACTTTTTATCTTTTACAATGTGTAATCACGTGGAAGTAAACAAATACTTTTTGTTATGATGATGAGATCTTGTCCATCTTACAGTAGTTATTCACAGGACTTAGAACAACGTTTAAAATGAGATATGTGTTAGTGTTTGAAAATATACTGACACCGTTGACATTTTGCTTGCATTTTATTCTGCTTCTATAAATTATAAATAAGAGGCTCAAGAGATCTGCATCTCTCATTTTGCTAATTCAGCTATTCATATACTTCACAAAGAATTTCAAATATGACAAATCATTTTTGAAATGATATCTCTTTATTGGGTCCTAGCCTTGTGGTCAAAGTGAAGTCAGATTCACAATCATAAAAATTGCTTTAGACCAAACTTACATTTCCCCTGTTGGGCCCCAAATCTCAGATATGTTAAACTCCAGGTTGATACAAAATAATAATTCTTTTAACTAGGTATCCTTCAGGTGTTGATGCTCCATCCTTATTCTACTTGTTAATTTCTACAGGATGAGTAGGATTTCCTCTTTTCCCTTATTGGGCCCCGCCCCAGGGGGCCGAGACCTGCTATTTATACAAAATTGATTCCCCTTTACCCAAGACTGCTTCAGATTAAATTTGGGCAGTACCTAATCATTCTTACAAGAGGAGTAGGATTTTAAATTGGGTCCCATCCCTCCAAACCCTTGGGGCCAGAGATCTAACATTTATACAAGATGGATCCCAGTACATGCTTATCTGGGTCAGTGTTCCACTTAAAGAGATGCAACTTTTACATTTTGATGACAACTTTAAATGATAAGCTAACATGTTTTCATTACATAATCTACACATCATATGCTTTTCTCCATTATCAAATTAACAGCTAGAATGCTTAATGAATGAAGATTAATCAAGTCTCGATCAAAGTACAGTGTCATTCCACAATGTATTGTATGCATGTTTCAGAGCGTGAGGTAGACAAACAGAATATAGTTTGATCTTGAACAGTCTTGAGCAGTCTTGCAAACTGTTTCACACACAACAGGATGACAAATGGCCAAACAAACAATCACTGACAGCTGTTCACTATGTATATACAACTAGGTAATTATCTCCCTTGGGGCATGGCCATCCTTTAATAAAGTGTTTAAATACACATTCTCTTTCTTTCTACGTGCTTGAAGTTTCGTCATCTGAAATAAAAAGAATAAGAAAAAGGATGAGATGATTACCACAAACCTGGTATTTATTTATTTCTTTTTTTTTTTAATTATTCATTTATTGAGATTTCGCCAAAAAGTCATAATCACAATATAAAGTTGAACTATTTGGCTCATTAGTTAAACTTAAGCTGTCTAGTACCAGACACTTAACATCTACTTATACCTAGGTCTATCCTGGCACTGATAAAAAAAAGTGACATTTGTTTCAATATATTTATATATGACACTGGGTGTATAACCCTAAACCATCTTTAGTCTTTACCTAATATTAATTGCGTATTACCAGAAAATGAATGCATGCATGAATGTGTATTTAACCATTAAACTTGACATCATAAAAGCACTAGTTTCAGATAAAATTATGTTTTTTATGTAAACGAAAAAAATTGTGGGAAATAAATGAAAGCTCTTCCTAACCAAACTTCAAAACCAAATACCATCAAATTCAGTTGATTTTGGACTACTAGATGAAGATGGCTGTCTAGTCTTGTTTAACTGGGGATAGTCCTTCAGCACTTCTTTCCTACATTTGAGATAGATGTTTATAAAGAAACCATAAGAGGCTATAAAAGCTGCTCCAAATGGAAGTAACCATCGGTTTCGGCTCTTTACAAAGTTCTTTGTTCTGTACATATAAATTTCTTGTGAAGCATAAGCTGCACCCAGTGCTGAAGAAAAATAGAAAAACCTTAAAAGATAATAATTTGTAATTAATTTCAGTAAAATATCACATAAAATATTACATCCAATGAAGTCAAATTTAAGATACTTTTTATCACATAACATAGAAATATTATGTTAAGGAAGATTTCAAATGGAGGCAGCCATTTTGTTGGGCCATGTTTAGTTCATTACCTAACATCATTGTCCATATATCATGACATCACAATCACTTTCTGATTAGTGCAGCCAATGAAAATTGCTCAATGTTATAATACACTGGTGATATATGCAAATAAATGGCTGGACACAAGATAAATTTACTACTAAATATGGGTATTGCTTCATGGTCTTTACCTTACTTTTTTCAGTAAGAGGTATGGGCATAGATGTTGAAATTTAAAACTCACAATTTACATAAACATAAAAGATATACTTCACATTGAAATTGGATAACTGATGTTACCCAGTCCCCCTAAAACCTTAACTATTCTGGCTGTAATATTGAAGCCCAGACAACATTATGATTTTGACTGGGTAGGTGGAAGCTGGCATTCAGCATTAATATTTGTATAATGATCATTTCAATGGATTCAGTATTTTGAAAATTACAGAGTAAGTCAACATCGTATAGAGCACAAATTGTCTTGACCACACAGAATATGACTCACTTGTGATGAATACTCCGGCGCACAAGTACTTTCCAGGTTTCACACAGGCCAGGAGATCGTCACGCTGTGTATATAGAGACGTAGTCAATATTAAAAAATGCTTGCACAGAAGATATTCATTCCATCCCAAACAACAACCATTCAAAATTAATTGTTTCCCATTTTATGAATATGTATCTTTTTGACTGTATTGGAACTAAATTCAGTGCCAATTCACCATTCACTCTGACACTCTGACTGGAACTTGTTTTTCCTTTCCAGATTTCTGTCATACATAACTGGATGGGGGCTGGGAGGCAGACTGTTAGTTAAATATATACACAAAAGTAAAAGTATGTGTTTTTTTTTTTGGTTTGAGAATAGTCTGAAGGAGATGTAGTAAAACTGGATTTGGGTATTTGCCAACCACCTTGTACAATGATAAGTTTTGTCTAGGGTTCAGAGTTGGTCAGTTCAACTTCTAAGAATGTACTTGTTACAATACTATTACCAGGGATGTATGGTGGACTTGTTACAATTACACACAGTGAGCACTGACAAATTCAGCATAGGAATACAAAGGAGACAACTCTTTCTTATTTTTTTTATCTCAGATGAACACTTCATAAAGTTGAAAGACATGCATTGATTTTGAAGCTTGAAACTAGATGGGCTGGTGAAGAAAGATCTTTGTCAGGTCGTGAAAAATACGAAAACTGGTCTACCATACACCACTTGGGGTATGCATTTGTTACTGAAAATAACTAAAATTGTTTAAACAATATCTTTTGCAATATATTATTAAAAGTCACATTAATTTATGACAAAGTGAATTTTTTCTTACAATGGATGTTTACTGAAAGTGCTAGCTTCTTAGAGACTTGACGTACTATTGTAATATGAGCAGGTTGGTGTATATAGTGTTATTCTTCAGCTCAGTTGGTAGAGCTGGTTGATTATCATGTTAAATATCTTAGTTCAATTCCTTTCCGAGGCACTCGACAGGAACATGTGATTTTCCTGTCCTATTAAACTATAGTAACATAAGCCATATAGGCTGAAAGTACTGCATCTATTTTTCCATAGTTTTCCACATGCAATTTTATTTTTATTTTTGCAGTTCTATGATGTCTTGTGACTAAATTAATGTGATTTGGGCAACAATTTTTGATAGGCTATACAAGCTCAGTTTAAAGCGATTATGGCTATGTTCATTAACAAATTAATACCCCAATTGGCGTATAATAGGCCAATTTGCATTCCTAATCCATATTCATTTGTTCTTTTCTGGTTTTTAGCTCGGTCAGACATGTATATATATACTCTGGTTCGATGTTTAAAAAACTCTATACACGTCGCCAGAACACTGACGTTCGTCAGTGAGACGATACCGGGACACTGGAGGAGTCACGGAGATGAAAACCCTGTCAACCAACCAAACAAGTAAAAAAACAAATAAACTCAAGTTTAACTTTCAGAGTGAAGATGAGATCCGCTCGAACTCTTACCGTTTGCTGACGTTTTGCGTATAATTTTTTCAAACGATATACTTACTGCATCAGTTATGTCTATCTCTTGTCTTCTGTCATTTGAGAAATTACTCATTTTCCAAACAGGACTCAAACCGAGTTACATGAACGGACGCAGGTAAAGTGAAAGTAAGAAAAAAGTAGGATCATTAATGCGTTTATTTTCAGCAAGAATATAGAGTCTCATGCCAAGCATGGGAATGACAAAGACTATGGAGATAGACGGTAGAAGTTCAACGACGAAATCTACTGTTTCTACGGAATTAAATAATCGTATGACACTAAGGGATGTGATCACTGCAGACACTGGTTTCATGTGGTATTTTTTTTATAACGAATTCTCATAATCACCAAAGGTAAACACACGCATTTGCGGTAGTGCATTCAATCAGAGACGTATATGATTCAATTTCAGATAAAACATACAACTCGAAAAGCCAAAAAAAAAAAAAAAATCTTCGTTCGACTTTTAAAAACAAGGAGTTTTTGGGATTCGATGATTAATTAGTTAGAGAGAGCGAGGGCTTGTGCCGTTACTCCGTCACTTCTTGTCAAATACTACACGTATATAGTGGATTTAGAGCCATGATTTATAAATAGAAATTTGAATCCGACGCGCAATATCGTGTGAAATCATTGACAAACAGTATCTATCACAAGTCCGTGGTGAAATATAGCGACCTTATGTCTAGTCTGGTGTTCCTCTCTATGCTAGATATGTTGTTTTCCTGTCTGACGATTCTTCAGATTCCTCCTCATGAATCCTAGGGTTGAGTTAGCCATTTTGGTTAGCTTGGCTTGTCTTGTTTCCGGCCTTTATCACTACAAATTCAAATACGCATGTTGCTGCTCATTATGCGTATAGATTTTTGTAATGTATATGTTCTAATAGTTTATCTGCATTTGTAAAGAACTAAGAGGAGGCGGGTGTACTTTCATTAATATGACTGAATTCTTAAACAGTTGTCGGTTTGCAACATATAGATTAAGGAATGGTCATAATTTCTAGAGATCAATTGGATTATACAAAAAAGTATAACATTTACAGTCACTAGATTCACAAATTATGAAAGCATATCAATCTAGATAGCATCTGCGTGTGTTCAGACATCCACATACTGTACATTGCTTGTCTACTCAACAGGGAAATAATAATAATAAAAAGTCACTTTTCTATGTATGTAGCACTTTAAATGTAACCTACAGAAGTCAGTGTCAATGGAATATATCACATAAGTAGTTAAAAAGCTTGCATATCGAACACATGACGGAAGCTTCCTGGTATGTACCTATAGGCTGTTTCAATAGCGTTATACTTGTGACGTCACAGATATGGGCTACCCATATTGAGGCTATTGCCGTTGAGTCAAAGGTGTGCATGTCAGGTCAATCACAATATCTCGGAATCAGACTTTCACATTTTCTTGGTCTTTTATTGTATAAAATAAAGTGTTTAGTAACAAAACATAGCAACCACTCAAGGTACACTTTAAGTATGGTTAAGAAGAGGGCCATGAATGCAGTCTGCAGAGCATTGTCTTACACAGCCTCAGGTATCTGACGTGTGTGGTTCAATACTCCCTATCCCTGGTGGTTTGTGTTTCACAGGAAACTGAGAAACAGATCAGTCTGTTATGTACTGATTGTGCTGTAGGGCTAGACACTTTATCTCAATTGCTATGGACAGTATGTGACTGATAGATTAACATCAGAAGACAGTGCCCAAAAATAACTTGCTGTTGACCTAAAAAGACAAATCCAATAAGCTAAACAGTTTTAGAATTGCCTGGAATGCTGATATGTGAACAAATGAGAAAGAAGGATGGATGGAAGGAAATGTAATACTAATCTATCCTGTATCTTTCATGTAGGTCAACTGTCAACGGTATATTGTAAGGAAAGATCATTTTATGCTGAAAGGAACTGCTATTTAGTTGTGAAACAACATATACTAAAGGTGATCCCATAGCTGTTCTTGCTAATTTAGGCATGATCTTCAGACCACTTTTCCCTATACCATACTCACAGGCAGCAGGGCATGATATCTGTTGGATCATTTAACTCCCCACCAACGACCACAATTTGGTCCTAGCAGTGACTTTTCCTTCAACACCAAAAACAACAATTTTCACCTAGTGTTGTCAAAGCAGAAGCTGTTCAGAGCTTATGTTAATTATTGAACTTGTAAATTACATAAAGTATAGGTTGATTTTAATTTTATGGAGAGGAGTGTGAAGAAAGGAACATGATCTCTACACACCTGTACAATGATTATTGTCACATCAACTGGAACAATATTTAACATACCAAAAGGGTACAAAATATTGTCTACCAATAGAGTTTCTCAAAACAATAGTCATCACATCATAAAAGGTCAAGGTTAATTACATACAGCGAGTCACACTATTTTCATTTTAGAAGATATTTCCATTTTGCTAATGTGACTAATTTGAAGACCTAATGTACTTAATTCATTTAGAATAACAATCTGGAAGCCCTTTCGACTTGTAAGAATATGACTTGGTACCACATAATTGATGTGTAAGGATCTGACTGCTTCACATAACTGATAAATGAGGTTACGTGCCTCAATACATCACTTAGTTGTAAGGGAGTCTTAATGTATTTCACATAACTGTTGCGAGAATGTGATTTCATCACATGACTGATGTATGAGTGTGTGAATATGCTGCACATATGTGAGAAGTTGAATTAAAGAAAAGAACATGTCTAAAAACAAAAGGGCAGATTGAAAAAAGGCTTTTGTTGCAGAAAAGTGTTTATATTCTTTTCCAATTAGAGTTGGATTTTGATAACTCACGACTACATGTTATAAGCTGAAGAGTGCTAATTGTACGGCAATTAACTACATATTACAGTTATGTACAATTATCAATTATTAAACATCACAATAAAACAGATCCTCGAGGGATCTTGATGCCAACCATTTTATGATCTTTATTGGTTTTATGTAAGACAAGGGAAACTGACAAATTAAATTTTAGAACGAGAGATATTTTTTTGTTTTCCTGTCTGTCCCCAAAATAGAAAATACATAACTCACATGTTGGTCTTTCTGATTTCCTGTTCTGCAAAGGAAATTTGAGAAAAATCCATCCACAATTTCTCTAGTAAATAGCGATTTAAAATTATAATAGTCAAAAATTAATTAGGCATTTTGGTTTTCTGATCTGTCTAAAAAAAATAGGCAATGCTCAACTCAGGATCAAGGGGATCTATTCCCCTTGAATACTGCTTAAGAAATAGTTATAACAACTTTTTTATGAACAGGTGGACAAGTGATTTTCAGAACAGTCAACCATGTGATAAAGATGAACTAAGAATAGACAAAGTAAACAGATCATTGTATCTTAATTAACATTGAGAAGACAATAATTATTGAGGCTTGAGTCATTCACTTTCCTGTGATGAGTACTTTTAAATCAGCTTAATCCAACACTATGTAGGTAAATTAATCCAGGAAGATTAGAATGGAAATCATTTGAGGACAAAAATATCCTAGAAGGATTAGAAATGGAGTCTGAATATGCAGTTTATGGTTTTAATTAGAAATGGAGGGTGATAACACTATCAAGTTGAACTTACTGAAACAAGTTCAATTATATTAAGGTAAAGAATGACAGACTAGTAGAGAGCACTGTAGAGTAAATGTTCACTTCAGACATGTTGGTAATGAAATAATGGGGAGACAACCTATACCTAACTATACCTGTGGTCAAGAGAGGCTTCCAGTGACTTGTTTACTGAAGTAGGTATAGACAACAATGGCTCATGACCTTTGTGGCTATTGGTCTCACCATGGTCTCTGAATATATGAGACAGTTTAGGGCCTTGGTTTAGGGTTAGGGTAATAATTTTTGGGTTGTATGGGGTCAATAGTGGCAGACATGGCTCCATGTGTCAAATCAGATTTATGTCTCTGAAGAAGAGCTCCATGATGAGAAGTGGAATTCTCAACAATTGTGTGCTGTGATTGTGATTTAACAACAGCTGATGGTTTTACATTGGGTTCAGGTTTAATGATGTTTGCCTCAGTGCTGGGTACTACCTTGGCTGCTGAAGCCTCTGGTAGGAGCACTTGACATGAGGAAATGCTGGCAGTGTCTGTCCCAGAGTCATGGTCCTCTACTTGGGGAAGTTCCTGGACTGGATTTCGCTCAGTTCCACTCTCCATTGATGCAAGGTATGCTTCAATTCTACGCCCCTTTGGAATGGTTTCATAACTACTGATGACTTTGGTAACATTATCCACATCTAATTTACCCATGATCACACTTCCACTTTCAGCATTTAGTAAGCCTCGCCCTCTTATGAAATGGGCAGACTCCAATCGTTGCACATTTTCAGAGGAGTGTTTTCAGAGGAGTCCCTTTCTAGGGTTTCATTTTCATCATACTTCCCCACAATGGTAGAACTTTCTATCTTAGCGTTCTGCAGTATCAAATTTGCTTTCAGTTAATTCTCCATATCTTTGGGATTTTCCGGTGTGTCCTTACACGATGTAGTTCGACGTGGTGGGGCAGGAGCTGGGCCTCCCTTTTTGCGTGATTTGGACAAATACTTGCTGATTTGTCGTGGCGTCAGTTCCGTGTCCTCTGTCACGTAAGCATGTATATTTTGTATACACTTGGGGTAAGTCACCTTAATGGTAGGGTACCGCTAGGCGGAATTGCGTCACGGGTAGGTGTGCACGGGGTGAGATTCTCATGACAGGTATTGTGTCATTGTTACCGTGCACCCGATATGGATTTATCGGCATTTAGTGTCATGTGAGACAGGCACAGGGGACTCACTGTGGTAAGTAATCTTTATCTCTTTTTCTTTTCTATATTAGTTGGTATTGTTGTTTTGTACCAGTCCATATATCGGGTCAAACAATCTAAGTATCTGTGCGCTCCAGTCAGCCGTGACCATTGTTTATTGTTTGTATGTTGATAACTTTCATTTTTGTTGTTTTCGTACTATAATTGAATATATTATGTTTGTTTTCCTAAATATGCACATGATATAAACATATTGGAGTGTTGTACATGAAACTGCATAGTCTATGTCATGTTTCGGGTCGATTTTAAAATCTATGGAAGCCCTGATCAATTTATTAGTGCCGAGCGTAGTGCGTACGCGAACGAGTGGAAAAAGTATGGAAGCCTTGAGGTGTCAGTTGGTGTATTTCGTAATTTTGTTTTATTTTGTTTGTAATTTGGAGCCGCACATTATTTCGACGCTAATATGAACGTATTTCAGTATTTTCTAATTATGGTTCATTCTAAAGTTGAATAATTATGGTAAATAATAAGTATTTTGTACCATGTGTTTTGTTAGTATAGTATGGAAGTGTGAGTGGAAATTATAACTATTTGTGTTAATCATTATAGCTTCACATGACGGGTTGGAACATTTATTGAGTCAGGACCAGGCAGGCCTCTCCTTTACATTGCGACCCAAGCGTCAGGACCGACCAGAAGTAACGACTTTCATTCAGGGTCAAGGTCAGCGAGGGAGCATACTTAGAAGTTACACTGCCAGGGTCGGCGACTTGAATTCAGCACTTAATCAGCTGTCATGTCATTGACATAAGTGCGTTGCCTATTATGGTGATACAAGCGTGGAACTGCTTGAGGACGGTGACTGAGTCACGGTGATTCAGACTATGGAACTCTATTGAGTTTGACAGGAACACTGTTCTGTTTCGTGAGCTAGAAGCTACAGGGACACTTATCATTATTTGGTTTATGAGTGTATGAGTTAGCGAGTGTGACATCTTTAAATATATAGTTTATTTGTTTCATTGTAAATAAACATCATTGTTATACTGTGATCGGTTCTTCCAGCTTTCTTTTCCCGGATCACCAACCGTCGCTCGTCCCACGTTAACATCCTCCGTAAGAGGTAACACACGTCTGCCTGAATGGGGTGTTGGACCTGTTGGAAAAAAATCAAACTTTCATCATTTTGTGGTAACATAAAGATCAATTTTAAACGGCGATTTCTTCAAATACCTCACAAATTTTAAATCAGACTAAAATTTTCTGACTTTAAAGGGCGATTCTGTAACTTTTGTAGCCTTAATTCAAATGATTATACAGCGAAGTTGTTGTAAGTTGTCCTAACAGCTGCCGTTATATCAGCCTTTATTAGACAGACATATTTCTATGATTTGTTAAATACATCATCCACTTCCACAGAGGTGAAATTATTTTTTCAGGTCCGGGATCTAGACCTGTGTGATGTCTTTTCCCGTTCGTCTCGATTTTAGCAAACCGGCGCTTATTTCCAGATATATCTAATTCATGCGTTTTTACAATTCTTCTTCAGGTTTACAACTAAATATGTTTGTTATATTGTAAAGGCATTTTACAGACTGAAAACTCATTTACATCAATTCTGCAGTATTTTTCAAGAGCGAGTGGATTGGTCCTCCCGGAATATATTATTCTATAATGTATCTATCTATGTGGAATTGTAAAGAACAAAACGTTAATTCTCTTATAGTACGAAACACTTTTGACCAAATGGGCTACAGGAAAAACATTTAATGAATTGCACCTTTGAATACAATACCAATTTAGAAAACAAGTTACAGGCAAAATTTACGTCATACAGTAGAAGTGTACCGCTTAGAAAAATAAAGAGAGATAGCGCAAAGCCTGTAACTGAAAAAAGAAAAACCTAAGAAATAATAGCAATGATTGAATCTTTTAAGAATAAACATATCTTAGTGGTTTGGCTTAATATTGCTTAAGCTTCTATTATCAGCTATCCCCTTTTTTAGCTGCGATATATTTGAAATTACTGATTTTAATGGGTTTTTTTTTTTAAATATACAAATTTTATTGTCAGAAAAGATTTATCAGTTTTGAAAGAACTTGATATAGGCACAAAGCATGTTTTCCCATCCTATATGTAAAACACGTACATGTATGTGTAATATTGTTGAATATAAAAATGGTTGCAGTGACTTTTAATTTTAGTAATTAACAGAAAGTCTTAGTTTTGTAACATACTATTGGAAAATAGGACGTTTTATATCGTTTTCTCGTAGTTTTTTTTAACATTATAGTCGCTTTAAAGTGCATTTTAAATATACGAGGTTTTAACTAATACTATACGTTTAAGGGTGTTCTAATTACATGTATAACTTTTAAAAAGCTAAATAAGGGTGTATTTATATAAAGCGCTTGACAATTTTTGTAACATTCCAAATTTTCTGAGATAGACTTTGAAATATTTATTAAATTCCTCTAGAAATTGACTGTATAATGCCGTCTATCACACACTTTGAAAGTTTGAGAGAAACAATAACAGAGTGCCTCGTCGGCTTTCCACATCATCCTTCAATGTTATTGCCCTCGATCTAAAATTGTGATGTAAAATTACTTATCCATCGTCTAATCACAAATCAGAAAATTAGGTCATTTGTAGGGAAAAATTTCGATCATCTTAAAATCATCCCTTCAGTCTCGTCAGACGCCAACGTTTCATATGAAGAGATCTGATTGGTCAGCATATATAGACAACACTAGCAGAGTTATTTTTAGATTTGATCAACAACACCGGAGACAGGATGTGAAATGCGATGTAAATAGTTCCTTACCGTTTGACAAGTTCTGAAAGTGCCAGGAGTCGGTTACTGTTAATATAGACACAAAGGTAAGTTTGATAACCCTAATTGTTTTCCGTAGCAGTGTCCTTCTTGCTACTGGTACGCTGCAAATGACGTATGCGTAATGCATGACCTCTGAGAGGCATTTATTATCGGAGATTTTTATTTTGTACACAGAACTTCGTGTTTCTCCTAACAGGAGTTTAGTTTTTACTCTTGTTCTGGAATTCGTCTTATTGATTTATGGCGTGTTTTGAAACAAAGTACAGTAATCAGTCACTTTTGTATGAAATTAAGCATGGTATTTAGACTTTCCCTAGAAAAAATAAAAACAAATTAACACATTTTTTCACTTTTCAGAATTCTTATTGCTTGTTTGTATGTTCAACTTCTGTTGTACAAAAAGAAATTATAAGGCCAGCCACACAATGTTTGATTTCTCATTACTTAAATATTATTTCGGTCGTTAACTGTAGAGAGAGTGTATTTTGTCTTTGATACTACTTACTAACGCATTGCATGAAAACAACAAATTTAACTTTGTATTGAACTTTGCCAATTTATGGTTTGGGTGACTTTTTACAAAAAATCTTTTAAGTTTACCACAAACTCAAATTTAATCAAACTTAAGCAAAATATGAACAAAAGAAAAAAATACACGGAGACTTCTGAAAAAGTATAAAGAGAAGAAGACCAAGTGTTCCGGAAGAGTAAGCGTTTTCTGCTTCATCGACGACACCCGCCATGTTTACCAGGTCAATCCAATCCAAGGAATGTCACGTTCTCCGAAGAAATGTTAAGGAATCCGAATCCACTAACCCCTCCTCCAACCCCCCCCCCCCCCCCCCCCCCCCCCCCCCAAAAAAAAAAAAAAAATAATAATAATAAACATATATTTAGAATGGTAAAGAAACTCTATCAAAGTAACCAGATCAGTTTACAAATGATCTTCATTGTGTCACAACACATTATCATGTAGCTGCAAGCGATTTTTATGCCCCCAGATTGAAAGATCGGGGACATATTGTTCGTTGATGCTGTCGTTTTGTCTGTTTTCAACTTTAACCTTGCCCATAACTATTAAACCGAAAAAAGTTATGGCTTATATATTTAGCATGTATAATTTCCAATCTGATGGTACCATTTGACCTTGACCTGCATTTGAAAGAAAAGAAATTATCATTAACATAATGACGACATGATCGTTTCACAAAGTGTGCATGCAGTTAGCACATGCCTTACACAGTATAGTTTTAATGTTATACTTTAGAATTTTGTTTGCAACCGTAGGCATAGTGTTTTATTTTTATACATTTTAGAATCTATCTGTAGTTAATATCTATCATATATGTAGACTCACTATCAAATTTAAGAAAATTCCTCATACGTCATACTGCAATTTCTTCCCTTCGTCATATTTTTGGTTTATCATCAAATCCATATTTTTTGTAGTAATGAATTAATAATGATAAATCGTTTATTAAAAATAATAACAATACGTTGGTAACCGTAATTTTTGTCTTGAACGTGAATAGGTGCAATGCCATATGATCTAAAGCTTGTCACGGTTGGAGATCAAGCCACGGGGAAGACTTGTCTATTCATTGCCTATGCAAAGAATACATTCCCCGAGACATACGTTCCTACAGTGTTTGAAAATTACGTTGAAGATGACATGGTCTGCGGAACACCTGTCAGTGTGTGTTTGTGGGATACACATGGAACTGTAAGCCAATCACATTTTCATATTTCAAAACGATGAATATCAGTCTTCAAGCATGTTAATTAATTTTATCAGATGTAGCAGAGTTACTCCCCGTTTTTTATTATTATTCTATCAGTGTAGCGATAATAGATTCAAATCAAGTCAAGTCAGGTTTCTACTAACATCATAATTTAAAAATAACGAGAAGCAAATTTACACTAAACGGATTTTTCTGTCAACATCAGCCGTTGCGTTAGCTTAAATATTATCTTGAGGGCCAACACAGGTGTTATCATAATGACCTCTTTATTAATTTCAGGGAAGAAGTCGTTCTCTTCTATGATAAATCATTAGTTACTGTACTCAGTGATGTGTTAAATCTGATATTTCAGTCGGAGGAGCAGAACTTTCTGAGGCCGCTGTCCTATCCTCTTACAGATGTATTCCTTGTCTGTTTTTCCATTGACAACAGAGAATCTCTTGCTAATGTGAAGGTTAAGTGGGTTCCAGAGCTAAGACGGTTTTGTCCTAATACGCCAATTGTACTCGCTGCCTGCAAAGTAGGTAAGAATTTCAACAGTTTTAAGATATGTAGAATAGAAGGATTTGTTATTTTTGCTTTTTCTGCCCTTACTCTGAGTGAAGATAAATATTTAGAGTAAATCTTGTTATATCACACAATGAATTAAGTGTAAAGATACAAGCCACTTTTTCTAGGAACAGTTGAAAAATGCTAGAATAATTCTTGTCTATCTTATAGATTTGAGAGATAAACCAACAGCTGATTTGGTGACGCGTGAAGAAGGGTCAAAGTTCGCCAGTGATTTAGGATTATGCTACATAGAAACTAGTGCACGAACACAACAAGGAGTAAAAGACGGTTTCCATACAGCAGTGAGTCTTGTTCTGTCAATAATATCACGAAGCTCATGTTTTGGTAGATTACTTATTCCTTTGCTCTATACCAAATCAAATCAGTATTAGGCGAAGGTAATTGTGTGAAAGATGCAATTTCGGACACCTTACGAATGTCAGATAACGATGCACCCGCTTATTGTGATAGTTCATATATTCCTGTATCTATTCAATTTTATTCAATCCTCGAATACGGTGAGCAATATTATTCCACAGACAAGTAACCTTCATAGTGATTTAGTAAAGCACATACGTAACAAGTGATATATGATTATATACTAATGTAGATATGATGTGTTCGTTTATTGTCAATCGCGGTATTATGTTTTAGATCAGGGAAGCGTTGCTTAAGGCGACAACAACAACGATTCAACCATGGTTCTCTTGTGGCAATAGAAAACGGATACCCCCTCCTCCTGTAATGCCTTCCGCAGGCAAGTTAACACGAGCGTGGTTTTGTTAGTGTATCAATTAGGAGTCCTGGAAGGCGGAAAGAACTAATAACGTAGTTTAATTCATTATTTGGCTTACATTTTTCATATATGCATTGACTTTCCTCCGCTTTATCCATTTAATAATTTATTTAGATGTGAAATTTACTTATTTTGATGTAGAAGAATGTACAGAAAATGTTGGAACTTTTTAACGCAAATTTAGAGCCACATACAGCAGATAGTAGACACAAGTAGATAATCAGTTTAGAGCAAAGTAAATATTATAGGTCATTTATAAGATCGAAACTTAACATGTAGGTGTAGCTCGATTCTGCATTTAGCACATTTAGAACGAAACAGAAAAGTGTAGACTGTAGTTGTAGATGTACATCTTGATGGTAGCTTGTCGAAATACTAGATTTTTTTCATTTTCAATTGCATTAATTAGGAAGGTAAAATTACATAATGTCATTGACCTTTTTTACTCTTCATTTCTTTAGTAGGGAAATAATATAACAAATCGCAATCTGTTATCAAACGAATTTGTGTATGTATATTGTATAAATATACGAATCGTTATACAATATACATACACAAATTTGTTTGATCTATTCCTAATATGTTCTAGGTATGGCCCCGAAAATTGAAGTTGAAACATCAAGGTTTGCAGACGATTGGCTGGCTATGCACGAAAACCCTGTTCATGCAGACGTTACATTCATATTGAGAGGACAGCTCAACCTTGACGCACATACGATAGTTTTGTGTTCATCTTCCACATACTTCAGACGAGTCTTTGGAATGATGAGGTCACATATGGTAACTTGATTATTGTTAGTGAAATATTGGATATATTGTTTTGCGAGTCATTGTATCTTTTGAAAGATTTGAGGATAAGAAGAATTTCTCCTTATGAAGAATTTTATTCAGTGTTTCATATTCGTGTTGTTCCAAACGTTTTAAAACTCTTTCTTTTTCGTTTAACTCTTCAGAGGAAGAGAACGAAGTCCGCGAGTAACTTCACTATGTATGAAATGAACTCTGAACAAATAGCGGGAATAGTAGCTGTATATGGCAAGGACGAGTTAACAAAGGATACCCAACGTAAAGGTCATCGTCATACAGTGGTTGAACTTAGTCCAGATATCAAACCCAAAACATTCGTCAAAATTCTGCAATTTCTGTACTCTGGTAAGTTTTATTCATACTTGTAATTTATATCTTGTTATCATAACACGAAATATTTACTATTTAAGAAAGGTAAACAACACTGTTAGAGAACGTGGGCATTAAAATTACTTAAAGAATTAGACGAATCGATATATTTGCTGTTCGTTCATGGGAAAATTTGACTTGCCTTCCAAACAATACGTACATGTTAGTAACGGGAAAATCATAATAAATAGTAATAGGTGCTGGAATACAAATACATACCGATATATCGCGTTTCCTCAGGTGTTCCCACTCTAGCTAACGACCAGGATCAAATTGACCCGGAAGAACTTGATGACATCATTAATCTAGCTGCCACTTTTGAATTGCCGAAACTGACGGAGATTTGTCAAAATTGTCTCGCTGGTCAGGCATTTCTTAATCCAAGTATAGGTACCTCCATGACTGACGAAACAAGACGGAATATGAAGGATCTGTATTTCAACACACCTGAAACGGCTGACGTCACGTTTAATGTGGAAGGTGAGCTTCAGTTATTGTGAATGGCTTCATAGAGTAAAGTGTATATACATGAGAAGCTATTACATATATTATCTGATTAAATAATAAGAGTATTGCCTAACAAATGCTCAATTCTACTGCAGCTGTTTGTATATCACGCTGTTACGAAAACGTACTGAAGGTAAGAAATAATACCTTGCTTCCAAACGCTTTGAGTTTAGCAGTCTTTAAGTGGCAACCCTTCAATTTTAATACCAAGTTAATGATTTTTAAGAAATCCGTCAAATTGCTTCATGCTTATTCTGATCTTTTATTTTCCCAGAAATCGACAAGCATTTGAAAAGAGATCCATCTTCGTGTTTTTGTCTATTTCTGTACTGTTACTTATTACCTGGCTGCTGAACTTAGCTTTGGAAATAACAATTTTAAATCAATCGAGAAGGAACAAAGCAATATCATATATTACATAGTGTGAAAATGAATTATCATAAATGACACTTGTTTCTTTCAGGAAGAAACATTTATGCTCATAAAAGTGTCTTAACTGCCAGATGCAAAAACATGGCGGTTACGATTCAAGATAGCTGTGTGAAAGACCAATCAAGCTTACTCGAGGTAGGTGTAATTGACATCAAAACCTCAAAGTCGTACAGTTAAAATGCTTATAACTGCATATAAATGTTTGAGCATGTTAATACAGTAAATGTTTCTAATACATTTTGTTGTTTTAATGGTGTAGATTGATATCCAAGCTACAACGTCGGAATGTTTCTTGGCTCTTTTGGAATATCTCTACACCGACCAGGCACCTATTGAACAGACTGATGTGATATCACTCATTGTTCTGGCGGATAAATACGGTCTTAAACGTCTCACGAATCTGTGTGAATTACATATAACTAAGGAAGTCAACAAAAGTGTGATAAAGACTATAGAAAAAGCAGACATCGATGTCATCGGACTTTTACAGTCATCACAGGTAAAGATATGATGATATATGTAGTTAGCTGTAAAATATTTCCTTTAAAAGGCATGATCATATAGAATTTTCCTCCTCTATTTTATTCATTAAATGCACTAATTTCGATTATACGATTTGTTATGAAAATGAAAGATCTGGTATATACATTAATGAAACCTATCATTGAAAAAAGTCCCGCGGTAATTCTGTTTAAATATCAATATTTGTATGTATTTTGACAGGATTACAATGCAGAACAGCTGTCCAGATGGTGTCTTCATTTCATTTCTACAAACTATACAGCATTCAAGAATCGGGTGGAATTATCGTCGCTGAACGAAGAAAATAGAACCTTTATTGAAGCGAATCAATGGCCGCCGCTATCGTACATTCGTGATGTTGAGGAATACGAGCGGAAGTGGAAAATAAGGCATAGGAGATTCTCGTCCAAGTGTTCAATCATGTAAAAGCGTATGTTAGTATATAAGGTGCGTTAGATTAGTGTGATTCAGAAATTTTGTCATTAACCAGAATTAACAACAATTTAAACTCCTGTCGGAATCGGACAAATTGTACATATTGATTAAGATGGTATAATGATTGTCATTTCATTTTAAATATTTTATTATTATTATTATTTTTAATTATGTTTAATTCCTTCATTCTGCATTTTAATCAATCATATTCGTTGACAATATAAGTGTTATAACCTGGAACATGAATCGTCATGAATGGGCATATGGATAAAGAGAAATGGGAGAAGAGAGAGACGTTATGTGAGTGTGTATTGCTGTGTTTAACATTAATTAAGTACTTCATCAACTATTTAATCAAGAGAGATTTGCCATTGCAAGAAAATGCAAATACATGTGTAAATCGATATCATCACTTGTCAATGTTATGTATAATGGCGGGTTATTGTCAAAGTAATATATCACTTGTTACATTTCATGTTAGTGCCATTGTGTATTGAAGCTACTGTATATATAAAATGCATAGTTCTCATGTTTTATTTGATCTTATTCTGTCACTCAGTTTTGTCATGACGAGAGTACAATATAATATTACTTACACACATCAAATTCGCAGATTTCTGAAATGTTTTACAGATATCTCAATTTCTAGTCAGAAACTTTTCGTATCAACTTCGTGATAGATGGCATTTGCAAACAAGTCTTATAATCATTATGACTGCATGGTAAATGGAATGTTGACATTAAAACGTATTTGCTTCTTTGGAATATAACTACAATAATAACCTTCGGAACATCAAACATCAAATTGAAAAAACATAATTCAAATTGATTCTATGATAACACTATGTATCTTCTCATAATAATGCGTCCTTCTTTTGGCGGTCTTGGCTTTGTCATACGATCTTGAAAGAATTTTCATACGATGTTGAAAGACCTTATCAAGACACGTTTCAAAGACCTTGTGAATTCCTTCAGTTTCATTTATAGACATACTGATATATGAACTATGTCCATCATTTATATACACCAGGACTGAGCATCTCGTCAGACGTTCTTCATCGGTCCCTTATCCAGATCGTTACTGAAACGTCACCGAAAGGGTTTTCACCTGGTTGTATGATAACATAGAAATGTCCTTGCTTCCCCAAACAGCGATGATTACTGTTACCCCGCTATGTTGTACTATCCTTATGTTATACAAAAGACCAGCAACAACCGTTCTCAAGTACAAATGTTGAGTATTAACACAAGTTACAACAATGATAACATGTATGGCCTGAGTATCGAGCTTAACAAGTTACTCCTTCCCCGGCCACACCAGGACTGACTCTATTTGCTGTGATCTTACAGTTTATCCTAAAGCAATTATAATCTAATTCTGATAGGGAAAGTGTCTTCTACTGATCTACAATTAAACCGTGACCAGTTGATGTCTCCATGGTGGAGAGCATGTCCAGCCAATGTTTCACGGCATGATTCTGACACTAAGGTGACCGCAATTAAACTATCTGTCTGATAAGCCAGCCAGTCACATTAAGATTTAACACAAATTATGTTCTACACTTGAGTGACAAATTTCACTATTAACATCCCCCTGCCTAAGAAAACTTTTACGGTCTAAAAGTTCATAGATAGCAAACTGCTCATGATACTCAGGCTGAGATAATATTTAGTATGTACACAAACACTGGTAAGTTTACTTGAACAACAGTTAATTCTAAATTCTACAATATACTGTTAACTTCCTTGGATAAGGTACTTCTGTTAGACTGTCACTGTTTGTTCTTAAGGTATACACATCACAACCTTATCACATGTTCACAATTGATGATACATCCAGAGTCAGTGTTCGTCTCCTTTTTTTTAAAATATATACACTATTTATTCAATTGTGGATAGTCCATCCGCATTGGCATTTTCCTGGCCCCTTCGATATCTGATTGTATAATGAAACTGTTGTAATGCCAGTGCCCATCTTAACAGTCTCTGATTCTTTTGCTTGGTCCTATCAAGCCATTTAAGTGGATTGTGGTCAGTCAAAATGGTAAAGTGAACACCACTAATATAATAGGAGAATGACTCAACACTCCAAACGATAGCTAAACATTCCTTCTCCACTGTAGAGTAATTTTGTTCCCGCGGCAGTAACTTTCTGCTGATGTACGCAATAGGGTGTTCCTTATTGTTGATATTCTGACTTAAGACCGCTCCAATAGCCACGTTGCTGGCATCATCTGAATGACGCTCTTTAAAATATTTGCTATCCTGCCTTGGTCAAGTTGGTTGAATGCATTTACAGTGTCATCCATTCATTTGGGTTGCCTTGGTTTGTCTTTCCTTATAATAACCAGTGAAACATAATAATATACCTAGAAATGACCTAATCCCTTTTTTGGTTTGTGGGAGGGGGAAGTCAACCATGGCTTGAACCTTCCGACTATCTGGTTTAAGCTTTCCTTTCCCGACAATGTGTCCCAGACAGTAAAGTTCCTCTTCACCAAATTGACATTTTGATGGCTTTACTGTTAATCCACTTTCCCGAAGTTTGTCCAATACAGTCTTGATATGTTCAAGGTGTTCCTTCCATGTGTCGCTGTATACCACTATATCATCAAAGTAAGCGACCACATGTTCTACTCCTGCTAACAGTCTGTCCATCATTCTTGCAAATGTAGCAGGCGCTGTTTTCATACCAAAAGGCATTACCTTGAATTGGAAGTGTCCAAATTCAGTTACGAAAGCTGACTTTTCCTGTGAATCTGGAGACAGAGGTATCTGCCAGTATCCCTTTGCTAGGTCCATAGTGCTGAGGTATTGAGCTTTGCCTAGCTTTTCAAATATCTCGTCCACCCTGGGTATTGGGTACCCGTCACATACAGTTACGTCGTTGAGTTTCCTGTAATCCACACATAGCTGAGTTGTAGTATCCTTCTTTTCCACCAAAACTATCATTTCATCCAACGTTTTCTTCACCTCTTGTTTTTTGGCTCGAGGAATTCTGTATGGCTGTTGTCGGATTGGTTTCTCACACGTTGTCCTCAGGCTGTGCGTAACTAACGATGTTTTTCCTGGATTAGGATTTATGACATCACTGTATTCTTGACAAAGCTGACGTATTTCTTGGCGCTGTGACTTATCTAACATTTTGCCAAGTGTAACATCCAGTGTTACCTCCAATGTTGAATTAGAACCGTCAAAATCAGAATAGGCGATGTCAACCTTTTCGACAAACATGACGTTTTGGACAGCTCTATTGTACTTCCGTAGTAGGTTGATATGATAAACAACTCGTTTACGACGTCCTCCAACACTGACCTCATAGTTGACGTCGTTGACTTTCCTTATGACCCTATATGGTCCTTTCCATTGGGCGACCATTTTTGATGTGTCTGATGGTAGTAATAGTAGAACCTCGTCCCCAGGTCGAAGTTCCCGTTTTGTGGCGCTCCTGTCGTACCACTCTTTGATCTTTTGCCGTTTGATTGTCAGGTTTTCCTGTACTGTTTCTCTAACCATTGCGAGCTTTTCTCTCATCTGAACAACATGGTCAATGACAGATTTTCTAAGCTCTCCTTCACCTGTCATGGCTTGCTCTAAAATCTGTAATGGTCCTCTGACCGGCCATCCATATAGCATCTCAAATGGTGAGAATCCCGTTTCCTCATGGGGTACTTCCCTATATGCAAACAATGCATATGGCAACAGCTCGTCCCAGGCTTCCTGATTTGACGTGCAGAGTTTCTTTAACACAGCTTTGAGAGTTGCGTTAAATCTTTCTACCTTCCCATTAGCCTGTGGGTGGTATGGCGATGTTGTTATGCCCTTGATTCCCATCACACGGTAGAGTTCTTGTATCATTTTTGAGGTGAAATTTGTGCCCTGGTCTGTCAGAATAACACGAGGCACTCCTACCCTACTGAACAGTTCCACCAATGTGTTAGCTATGGTTTCTGCGTCCACATTCTTTAATGCAAAAGCTTCTGGGTACCTTGTTGCGTCATCCATAACGGTAAGAATAAACCTGTTCCCCTTCTTTGTTCGAGACAGTGGCCCAACAACATCCATAGATATTTTGTAAAATGGCTCACTAATGATCGGTGGTTGTCCTAATGGAGCTTTCTCGTCACCACGTCTTCTGGCGGTCTTTTGACATACGTTACAAGTACTACAGTATTCCTGTATGTCCTTAAAAATCCCTGGCCAATAGAACGAATTAACGACACGCTCTTTGGTCTTTTCTATCCCTAAATGTCCCGCAAGTGGTCCATCATGTCCCAATTTAATGATATTGAGACGTAGTGCCTCTGGTAGTACTACCTGGACTCCATGTTGGGCTCCATCACTAGACTCCCATTTCCTACGGAGAATCCCATTTTCCCAGTACAGGGCATTCCTATCTTCCTGCACAGATTCCTCTGAACTTGCAGCTTTTCTCCGAATGTTGGCTAAAGTTGGATCTTCCTGCTGAAGCTTACTAAGCACTTCAGCATTTACAGCAGAAAGTTCAAGCGGTTCCTCTGTTGTGATGTTAACTGTATCATCCCCATTGCTGTGGGATACAGTCTCACTGATGTTGTCAATGTCCTCACCAACGCCATCGCCATGGTCCAGGTCCACATCGTTCGCCTGTCCAACATCACTTCCCTTACTGGCATCCACTTGGTCCGTGTCGGGGTCCATTCCAACTTTTACATGGCATTCCTTTTCCTTGTCCTCAGCTAGCCTTTCTTCAGCAATGTTATTACGATGTTGTGCACGCGTAACAACATTCACAGCCTTTGATTGTCTCTCTATGATGTCTACCCCCAACAGGGCTTCAGCGACAAGGTCAGGCACTAATCCGACCTGAGCATGTCCCTTATAATATGGCGTGTCCATATCAACGATAGCCAGTTTGGCTGAAAACGGCTGTCCAGTCGCTGTACACAGCGTCTCCCGCTGACCCTCCAATACACAACTTGGGTCCACCAGGTCTTCCCTAATCAAGGTCATCGCTGACCCAGTGTCTTTCACGAAACTAATATCACGGCCATTGACCTCTCCTGGGACATGGATAAGTCCTCCCGTGTATTGTCGCACTAAAATTTTTACCTTCTCTGTTTGTAACACTGCACACTTTTCAATTGCTCTGTCGATTGCTCCTTTCTCTGGTCCCGATCAGAGGTAAAAGTTTTTCCATTTATACTTTTACCTTGCGTTGATTTGTTTATATTCCGTTCAGGTAGAATATAATCCTCTGCGGCTTCAACCACACTGCTTGACCCTTTGTTACGGTGTATCCATTGTGCTTGTGACACTGGCAATGCACTAAGAAAATATTCCTCTTTGAATTTTTCCATGACATCCTCTACTGAGTCCACAAATCTAGTAAGATATTGTTCAATTCTTGCCATAAGTCCTCTGTATGTTTCCTTAGGTTCCCTTTGGGCTGTCTGTAATAGCTTGAAATATTGGTAGGGCCTTTTCCCGTACCTGTCCATTAGGGCTTTACAAAGTTCTTCAAATGACCCATGTGCTTGAATAGCTACCTCTCTGGCCTCACCTGTTAACAAGGCTCTCAGCTGTAGCATTTTTACTTCTTCTGTCCATCCAGCCTGTGTTGATAAAGCAGTAAACTCTGATAAGAATGTCACTATATCCTCACATTCAGCATGAATGTAAGGTTGCAGTTTCAGTCTAAACGGCACAGGGTTAGAATTTGTGTCACTTCGTTCCTTTTGAAGTTTTGCTTTTTCAATCTCTAATTCCAATTCTTTCACTTTCCTTTGATGTTCTCTTTCCTTTTCTTCGGCGTCCATCCTCTCTTTCGAAATTCATTTGGCGTTCTTTTTCCTCTTTCTCTGCTTGAAGTTTTTCTCTTTCGAAATTCATTTGGCGTTCTTTTCCCTCTTTTTCTGCTTGAAGTTTTTCTTTTTCTAAGTTCATTTGGCGTTCTTTTTCCTCTTTCTCTGCTTGAAGTTTTTCTTTTTCTATTTTTTTCCTCTTTCTCTGCTTGAATTTCGAGTCTTCTTATTTCCAGCTTTGTTTGTGCTTCTGTCATCTTCGCAGTTTCCGTTTCTTCAGGCGTCGACATATTGAACAGTTCTAATAAGCTTTATATCTTTGATAACCGAGTCCTTCTCCTTAGAATGATCCCACCGCTGCCACCAGAATATGTAACACAAATTATGTTCTACACTTGAGTGACAAATTTCACTATTAACAATTACATTTTATATTTTTTTTTGATATTCCAGTTTATCTTCTCAATACCCCGTCCTTCACAAACACACCTCTCAGTCTACAGTCTCAAGAATAGACGATGTGTCTAGAAACAAATATACGACTCTCATACTACATTGGTGACATCTACAACTCAACGCCGTTTTGGGGAACATCTAAGGAGCACTAAACAAGCTGAAGAACGTCTTTAAAAACGTCCTCCTTATTCTATTATACTGATAAAGAGCCCACACACGTATTAAGGTTCTAGAGTCAGTCGACTGTATAAATAAAAATCTACATGCAAATATTGTATGAAGAAATTAGATATTTGCAAGATAAAGTATTCTCTTCGATCGGTATGATGCAAGAAAAGGAAATGTGAAGTTCATTTAAAAGAATCCAATAATTTCACATTTTTTCTTTATTTTTGAAAATGTAATTGATATGCAACTACATATTATGATACTTGTTAACAAAACTAGATTACAAGATTCAAGATGGAGGTAAGAAGACAAGAAACTAATACCTTTACTCAGATTGTCTTTGACCTCATTTCGATTAAATGTTATCTAATATTATTTGATACTTAATTACGTCGGAATACAGGACTTTTCTGTGTAATATGATATAATTTAAAAGTATGACGTCATTCATGCTGAAAGAAGAATTTACACACCTATTTTATATGCATACAAATATTATCAGAAAAGATTAGTTATTTACAGCGGATTTTAAATGTGTTTAAGCCTTCGCAAATTCAATACCGAGCTCGAATTTAGTTTAAACTTTATTTCTTTCTTATTACATAACATATTACAGAGTACTTAGGTATACAAAAGAAAAGGATTCAGAAACAAGTGATGAACACGTATATAAATCTGTCTCCTTGATGTGATTCTACTTAACAGCACTGTAAGCATTTATCAATGTTTAAAGAAATAACGTCATATGGATATCGAAAAACAAGAGAAATCATGTTATCAGTTCAGAGTAGAGGGGTAGAGAGAGTAGGGGATCAAGGAAAGGAGTTAGTAAGTAGACGTATGTCGGATTGATATTCAACCAGCTGGTGACGCGCCGATACTGATACTATATGTATATAAATATTTAATTATCATACAAAAATAATGTAACAATCATTCAAATCTTTTAGTGCGTAAAATGTAATTTTGAACACTTTGAAATACTATTTCGTTGGTATTTCTCGGTAAGTTAGCTCGAATTTTACAGTGTGTACTAAAAAAAAGGTTGATGTATGCACTCTTGAAGTCGTTCTTAATAGTTACTTGATCTTATTAGAAGATAAAACATTTCACGTGTTTTGAAGCATAGATAGCATATAAAGTTGTCAATTTTACTTTTTAATATCAACAATGTTGACTTTGCAACCAAACTCCACAGAATTATATATTATATTAAGAAAAGCCAAGGTCTACTAACCACCGACTACCTGAATCCTTCTGGTCATCAATCACAATATTTATTTCTTCTCTAACGTTTTGCTTAATTTTGTTCCATAATTTAAAGTCATTTTCTAACTGTTTAATAGTAAAACGATAACCGTTTTATCAAGCTTAGAATTAGAGCATCTATGAACATGTCTGACGTCAGCGTCTCAGATGAAGATATCTGATTGGTCAACAAATATAGCAAATGCTCGCTGAACTATTTTTAGATTAGATAAATAACACTACTGTGATGCGAAGTGAGAACAGCTACAGATTCGTTTAACAGGATTCTGTGAAGTCTATAACGGAGACCATCGTTAAGGTAAGTTAGACAATAGACAGTAATTTTGCTTTGCACGTGCAATTTTCGATACGCCAACATTGCTACTGTTTGAGAAGAATATATGACGTAATACAGGAACTTCTGCGAGGCATTCAGAATGAGTTTCTCTTGAAAAGAATTTATCGATATTATGATGTGTTGTGATATATGAATGGATGTTTAGAACACGTAACTAGAGAGCGTACATCTATAGATTGCTTTCCTGGCATACAGTAGTATGATACATGAAAGCTCATGGAGTTACAAACACTAATGCTTTATATTTGTATTTGTACACGAGACACACAAATTATAAAACATGAATGATAAATGAATGGAGCATTCCATAATTTCTCAAAGAAATCTCAGTAGCGAGTACCTTTGCTGTAAATAAGTCTACTACGGTGAAATATGGCTATAATTTGGAATGTATTAGCACGACATTACAATCACTATATGGCAACACTTTACATAGAACTCGTGAGCATTTACAATTAGATTTAGAAAGTGGTGTGGTGAAATCTTTAAATTCTTAAAATAAAAATACATACTGACATCGATGATATCAATTTATTTGGATATTTTCCATCTTGAAGTATCTTTATATGCATTTGTTTCTTTAAAGTGTTATTACTTTAACAGGACATTTTACCACATGCATAATGTTTAAATGCTATTTTTATAAAATTCGTTAAATGTGGCACAGAAACCCCAAAAGTTTTTCATAAGAATTACAGTTTAATTATCACTTTAATTATATATATATATATAAAATGCATGATATATATATATAATTGAAAATATGTACATTTACAATAATCTGGGATTTTTTTTTACATCAAGGCACAATGCCACAGGATCTGAAGATTGTGACAGTAGGAGATCACGCGACAGGAAAGACGTGCCTATACATCGTCTATGCAACGAATGCTTATCCAGAGACATACGTCCCAACGGTGTTTGATAATTACGTTCACGACGAATTAGTTGACGGAACACCTGTTAGGTTTGGTTTGTGGGATATACACGGAACGGTAAGCCGGGCGTTTAATTTCAACCATTGAATCACATTTAACGTACCATACTTTTAGTAAAATATTTTCATGTTTCCAAGAGATAAATAACGGCTAGAATTATAATTAATGATGAACGGATAGAAATTCAAATATACAAATGTATGTATTGTAATCTTTTAATACCATGAATTACCAAAAAATCATATATAGGCACTTTACACTAATTGGTAAATGTACATGTGTAATGTACATATTACTTGACATTGTTCTGAAATAATCTGTGGTATGAAAATCACGAAATTCATTACATAATGGGACTTGTGCATCTCCGCGTTTAGATTTTCACTTCTTTTCCGATCATTTTGGAATTTCCTCAATTGTTGCCTAGCCTTTAGAACTAGGGCCGTTAGCATCACAGACTAGTCTTAGAAGGATGAAACGTTTAATTCATTGTTTGGCTCTACTGTATCTAGCTCTAAACTTGTGTTTTAAACAAGCAATTCACTTGTGTGGCTTTTGTACCATCTGTACCGGAGTTGTCATTTCTTATACACGCGCATTATGTAAGGTACCTTAATGCACTCTTTTGGAGATTGGAAATGGGGAGATGCAAAAAGATTGTCTCCATCCGAGTTGTAAAAGTTACTGTTGTAATACCATGGACTTTTGCTCCTGAATGTTTGATACCGATAAAATTAATATATTCTACCTTGGATATATATCCAGTTTAATCAAATGTGATTTAATATTTCATTTTTACTAGCCATTTGGGTGAAAGGATTAAGTACTAGTTATAACAAGTTATTGGGATTTATTTATCCAAATTTTATTTATCTTACAACAATTGCGAAACAAGATTATATCAGTCACTTCTGTCTGCCCGAATGGAAGCGCGGGGGTGGGGGTCTTACTGTGGTAGGAAACCAGAGTAGCTGGGGCAAGCACATGTGGTCGGGTGACCCCACTACTTTTTACGACCGTTACGGGATTCGAACCCCGGACGGCTAGTTAAAAGGCGAGTGCGTTACCCTGCGCCACCCGACCACCCATTTCTATTTAATAATAAGTTTTTATTTCAAAAGCTATCTATATTGTGAAATTCTTCGTCAATCCCGTTTCGATGATTTCGCTATCTTATTTCAGTCGGAGGACCATGACCGTCTGAGGCCGCTGTCCTATTTTCTTACAGATGTATTTCTTGTCTGTTTTTCCATTGACAACCGAGAATCTCTTGCTAATGTGAAGGTTAAGTGGGTTCCAGAACTTAGACGTTTTTGTCCTAATACGCCAATTGTACTTAATGCCTGCAAAATCGGTAAGAAAATTCAGCATTTTGTGTTTCTGTTCCTCCTTACTCTGAATGAACATATTTTTAGTAAAAATCTTGTTATATTTGTAAAGGTTTTTATATCACAAAATTGATTAATTGTATTAATATATGCTTATAAAAACGTTACTTTTGACATTATGGTAATACCATCCTGATCTTTCTGAACAATTATCAAAACATTGTTTTTTCATAATTCTAAAGTGTTACCTGTATCTTTTTGAATGTTGATTCTTCACAAGTCTTACGGTGATGCATAAATAAAATGAAGACATTAAAAATGGAAAAGAAAACACAATCATTTCAATAAACTATTGCCAATTTCACTGATTATTTACCATCAGGAGACAAAACTCCGTATGGTAATAATGTACATGTATATTATTTGAAACCTATTGGAATAATTCTTCGTATTTATAGATTTGAGAGAGAAACCAGCAACTGATTTAGTGACGTATGAGGAAGGATCAAAGGTCGCCAGTGATTTAGGATTATGTTACGTAGAGACCAGTGCGCGAACACAACAAGGTGTACAAGAATGTTTTCATGCAGCAGTGAGTTTTTTCTGCCCAGTTTTTAGAGGGAGTGGGGAGGGGAGGGAGGAGAGAGAGAAAAGGGGGTCGGGGTTTGTGAGTTAATGTTGCTGATTTTATCGGGTTTAAATCATTAATTGATTTTTGTGGGTTCATTTATATATGTACTTATAATACCTATTTATAGATTTCTAATCCACTTTGTTTTAGACTAATTCATTTCGATCGCAGTTTCACCAAAAATGGTGTATTTTCAAGAGAATCATTAAACCATTATCAGAAATCCACGAAACCCTGATATATTGCTCAAACAATAGAGCAGAGTCACGTGGGTTTCTTTCTATTTTTTCTATTTTTTTCAATCCTCGAATATAGCGAAAAATGTAATTCCTCAAAAAATAAACTTAATTGTAATTGGGTAATGTATGTAATATGTTATTATACCTGATTCAATATGAATTTAAATATATGTGTCCTTTCATCGTTCACCTCGGTATTATGTTTTAGATCCGGGTAGCGCTGGTAAATGCGACAACAACAACAATCCAACCATGGTTCTCATGTGGCAATAGAGGACGGATTCCCCCTCCTCCTCCGATGCCTCCTGCAGGCAAGTTAACATTTGCTAGAACATCACTGACGATTCTTAGAGAGAGGAAACAGCTGGTTGTTGGGGTTTCATTCATACTTTTGATCTGTTACATATAATTCCAGTTTTGGTTGGGAGTGGTAGTGCATGAACCTTCACTTACATATGCTTGAATAGACCATATGTTTAACTCGAGTTTTCTTGAATCGTGCATAAAATTATGTAGGTCGTCTCAATCATCGGAAGACAGTTTGAATTACTGAACAACTCAGTTTTCAGTATTTACAATACCATTTCAGTGTTAAATTTTCACCATTTGATAAATTGAAGAGATTTTCACACATTTATTTTGTGTGGTTTCTAATGCAGCCAAAAAGAGAAATGTCAAAAAGTGCATTATATTATGTTTATAACATAGCATTCATCATGTTTAAATCCACGTATGAAAAGAACCTGCTATGGTATCGGAAAAATTCAATTCTAAACAATAAAACATTAGAGGACATGTCGTTTATAAGAACGAAATGATATGCATATATGAAGTTCGATTTATCAAATTTACACTTAGGTTCTAAGAACAAAACAGAAAGGTGTAAACTGTAGTTATAGAAATAAATCTTGATAGTAGCTTGTCAAAATACTATATGTTTTTAATACTTAATTTCGGGGTTCCAAATCTATTTGAAAAGTAAAATTGGCCCTAATACTAAGTAACAGTTCACTATACAATATAGGTTGACTCGGACCCCTGGCCGTCTTTATCACTAGTCCTTTATCTCTAGGTCACGGGTTCGAGCACTACGTGACGCAGGTAGTGGCGCCTGGTTTTATCGTGGGGAACACCAACTTTCCTCCATCACCTGGAGCGTGAATATGTTGTAAAACACTAAATTTCTCGACGTTTCTTCAGTAGGAAAATTCTATAACAATACGCAACTACATTATCTTATATCAAACGAATTTGTGTATGTGTATTGTATAAATATACGAATCGTTATACAATATACATACACAAATTCGATTGATCTATTCCTAATGTGTTCTAGGTATGGCCCCGAAAATTGAAGTTGAAACATCAAGGTTTGCAGACGATTGGCTGGCTATGCACGAAAACCCTGTTCATGCAGACGTTACATTCATATTGAGAGAACAGCTCAACCTTGACGCACATAAGATAGTTTTGTGTTCATCTTCCACATACTTCAGACGAGTCTTTGGAATGATGAAGTCACATAAGGTAACTTGATTATTGTTAGCGAAATATTGGATATATTGATTTGCGAGTGATTGCATCTTTTAAAAGATTTGAGGATAAACAGGATTTCTCCTTCAGAACAATTTATCTAGTGTTCAAGACAAACATCCATATATGTTTTTTTCATATTCATGTTGTTTCAAAAGTTTTTGAGCTCTTTCTTTTTCGTTCAACTCTTCAGAGGAAGAGAACGAAGTCCGCGAGTAACTTCACTATGGATGAACTGAACTCTGAGCAAACGGAGGGAATAGTAGCTGCATATGACAAGGACGAGTTCACAAAAGATATCCAAGGTCAAATTCATCGTCATACAGTGGTTGAACTTAATCCTGATATCAAACCCAAAACATTCGTCAAAGTTCTGCAATTTCTGTACTCTGGTAAGTTTGATTCCTGCTCATCATTTATACCTTGTTATCAGAAACAGTTACTGTTTACGAAAAGGATGAATAAGATTGTTTTTATGAAATGGGCATTAAAAACATTATCATCACTATTAAACAAATTGTTATATTTTCTGTTCGTTCAATGAAATGTTATTTCCCTTCTTAATTATCAAAGAAATGTGTACATGTTTGTAACGAAAAAATCTTAATAAATCCTAAAAAGGTAAAATATATAAATACAAATATATACCTACACATCGCGTTTCCTCAGGTGTTCCCTGTCTATCTAATGACCAGGATCAAATTGACCCAGAAGAACTTGATGACATCATGAATCTAGCTGCCACTTTTAAATTGCCGAAATTGACGGAGATTTGCCAAAATTGTCTCAGTGGTCAGGCATTCCTTAATCCAAGTATAGGTACTTCCATGAATGACGAGACAAGGCGAAATATGAAGGATCTGTATTTCAACAAACCTGAAACGGCTGACGTCACGTTTAAAGTGGAAGGTGAGCTTGAATTATTATAAATATGTGCTTAAAGTAAATTGTCACGGAAATGAAAACTTCTATATAAAACATTGAAATTTGTTTTTACCTCAACATAGCAATAAATTATACGAATATTGCCTTGTTTAAATTTAGTGATAATGCAGACTCCTGTGTAACATTTTTCATACCTCGCTTCCAAACTCTTTACCGTAAGTCACAATGCTGCTTCCTGAATGTTATTGTTGAATCGGGGATTTTTAAAGAAATCTTTGAATTTCTTCCTGCCTTTTTTTCTTTTTAACTTCGTCTGCCAAACATTTCAGCTCTAAATTCGTGAATTATATTTTGCTATACTAATGCCCATTACTGGTCTATTGAAGTTTGAGATGAAAATAAGAATTGCTTATACCAATTGATATTGTACAAAAGACACGCAATTGAATAGCGTCTTTCAATACAAATTTAGAGTTACATACATTACAGCCAAACAATGAATTAAACTGCATCATACAGCTGTTTCGTCCTTCTAGGACTCGTCAGTGATGCTGCATCATACAGCTGTTTCGTCCTTCAAGGACTCGTTATTGACGAAAAGGACCTAAATTTTGAAGCCTTGGAGGCGACTGAGGAAAATCGAAAGTTGTCCAAACAAAAGTCAAAATGTAGATAGGGAAGTGCAGCAGCCCGATTATGCAACAAATTACGTTGTTTCCATATATCAGATGATTTTATAACAACATTAAGTACAAGTTTATATTCTTAACCTTGCTACTATCCTAATGAAACCGAAACGTGGCATACTGGGGACGGGGATCTAAAGTCCAGTAACATTGTCAATTACATAATGTAAGAACAGATCGTATATATCATATTGTTTCAGGAAGAAATGTTTATGCTCATAAAAGTGTCTTAACTGCCAGATGCAAAAACATGGCGGTTACGATTCAAGGTAGCTGTGTGAAAGACCAATCAAGCATACTCGAGGTAGGTGTAATTGACATCAAAACCTCAAAGTCGTACAGTTAAAATGCTTATAACTGCATATAAATGTTTGAGCATGTTAATACAGTAAATGTTTCTAATACATTTTGTTGTTTTAATGGTGTAGATTGATATCCAAGCTACAACGTCGGAATGTTTCTTGGCTCTTTTGGAATATCTCTACACCGACCAGGCACCTATTGAACAGACTGATGTGATATCACTCATTGTTCTGGCGGATAAATACGGTCTTAAACGTCTCACGAATCTGTGTGAATTACATGTAACTAAGGAAGTCAACAAAAGTGTGATAAAGACTATAGAAAAAGCAGACATCGATGTCATCGGACTTTTACAGTCATCACAGGTAAAGATATGTTGATATATGTCGTCATTAGCATCAAATTTGATGATATTTCATATAAAAGGCGCAGTTTTAATGTACTATTTTAAGTTATCATTCTTTATTTCGATCTAATGAAACCCCTCATTAAAAATAGTCCCGCAATAATTCTGTTTAAATATCAGTATTTGAATGTATTTTGACAGGATTACAATGCAGAGCAGCTGTCTAGATGGTGTCTTCATTTCATCTCTACAAACTATACAGCATTGAAGAATCGGGTGGAATTATCGTCGCTGAACGAAGAAAATAGAATCTATATTGAAGTGAATCAATGGCCGCCGCTATCGTACCTTCGTGATGTTGAGGAATACGAGAGGAAGTGGAAAATAAGGCGTCAGAAATGTTCATTCAGGTGTTCAATCATGTAAATATATCTGTATCTAAGATGTGCAGTTCCATCAACACTTGACTGAAAAAACTGCTGTCAGAAACATTAAGAAAACAAATAGTGATGAATATTATAATGTTTGTCCTTTCATATTAAATATCAAAATCTTCCGTTTCGCAATTTTCAGTTTTATTATGTTAATTGGTGTGAGAACAAGACAACAGAGAGGTGTTAAATGTGTGTATGCTTTATCTACAATTACACAAGGATCACCTCGACTACATCAGAACTTATCAGATTTACTCTGCATGAGAACGTAAATAGATAGAATATCGATATTATGTTCTTTCTATAAATTTATACTTTTACTTCATTGTAAATACATAACAGAGGGCTACTATCATTGTTTTATTGGTATCATGTTTTACACTGTTTGGTGTACCGGATATTGTTTTTACATTGGTAAAGGAAGTGTGTATTGTAATAACTGTGGCGTGATTGTGCGTGACTGCGTATATCCATACCTTCGTGTGCATTGCCCTACCAAGGCTTACACCAGACAAAATTTCGGTGGTCATTTGTGCGTGACTGTGGGTAGCCATAACTTCGTGTGCATTGCCCTACCAAGGCTTACACCAGACAAAATTTCGGTGGTCATTTTTGCGTGACTGTGGGTAGCCATAACTTCGTGTGCATTGCCCTACCAAGGCTTACATCAGACAAATTTCGCTGGTCATCAATGTTTAAGTCATTTGTCGGTCTCGGCTGATAATGATTAAAACGCCTTATGTCTGATGAACTCCCTTGACAGTTAACTTTATATTTAATTATGTGAATATAGTCAACAATTCAAAATAAAAATGTTTAAACAATAGTCACATTTAAAATTTTATTCTCTATAACCTTATTAAATACGAAGAAACCTATTTGATGTATCTTGTGAAATGTTTGAATGTCTTGATTTTTGTTTTATTTTGAATGTAATATTTATGATAATTTTAAAATTTAAACAAATATTTAACGAATCATAGATTATTGGCTTTATTCACATATACATTGTACCTTGTGTTTGTGTACACGTGATGTATTGATGGACCCATGGGCCAAAAGTTAATCAAATTAAATGAAACTGAAATGACTATTAATCATTTCTCATTGATAAATTCTTAGACTTCATAACAATTACCAGAAAAACTACACGTTCTTTACCAATATTTGACATTTTTTCTCTTTGTTTAAAATTCTCCAGTTTTATTTCAGGTACATTTGTTTTTATTTGAAATACTCTAGTTTTATTTCAGGTACATTTGTTCTTACTCTAGTTTTATTTCAGGTACATTTGTTTTTATTTGAAATACTCTAGTTTTATTTCAGGTACATTTGTTTTTATTTCAAATACTCTAGTTTTATTTCAGGTACATTTGTTTTTATTTGAAATACTCTAGTTTTATTTCAGGTACATTTGTTCTTATTTCAAATACTCTAGTTTTATTTCAGGTACATTTGTTTTTATTTGAAATACTCTAGTTTTATTTCAGGTACATTTGTTTTTATTTGAAATACTCTAGTTTTATTTCAGGTACATTTGTTTTTATTTCAAATACTCTAGTTTTATTTCAGGTACATTTGTTTTTATTTCAAATACTCTAGTTTTATTTCAGGTACATTTGTTCTTATTTCAAATACTCTAGTTTTATTTCAGGTACATTTGTTTTTATTTCAAATACTCTAGTTTTATTTCAGGTACATTTGTTTTTATTTGAAATACTCTAGTTTTATTTCAGGTACATTTGTTTTTATTTCAAATACTCTAGTTTTATTTCAGGTACATTTGTTTTTATTTCAAATACTCTAGTTTTATTTCAGGTACATTTGTTTTTATTTCAAATACTCTAGTTTTATTTCAGGTACATTTGTTTTTATTTCAAATACTCTAGTTTTATTTCAGGTACATTTGTTTTTATTTGAAATACTCTAGTTTTATTTCAGGTACATTTGTTTTTATTTGAAATACTCTAGTTTTATTTCAGGTACATTTGTTTTTATTTCAAATACTCTAGTTTTCTTTCAGATTCTTTTCTATTCTCTTCATTTTATAATGAGTTTAGAAATATGTTAGAATATAGTGCTAAATCGTCCAACATAATTATTTAATTTATTTATATGTATTTTAGTGCTAAGTGAAGTCAGATTATTCAGTATTTTTCATCAAATGAAATTCATGTATTTAGTTTAATATCTCAATCATATGAAGATGGGTTGTGAGAAACACATGTAAATCTCAGGTAAAAATCCAGGTTAGAAAAGGACAGCTTATAGGAAATAGCATATAATTGCCTTGCCATTATTTCCTAAAATAACACCATCCTGCGTGAAAACTCGATCTGGGATCTTTTTCAACTTTAAATATTGAACGGGGGAGGGCGATTTATCCTATAACACCTAATTTTTTGTGCTGACCTATCTTTGCAATAGATTTCCAGCAAAATCAAGCAAAAGTGTATGAGTTACCGTATGCAAACCATAACCGAGAGCTACTTTAATATCACTCTGGCGATAAAAAATACACGAGTTTCTTGATAGTCATGTTCTCAATATTTGGGTAGCAGCTGAGCGTCGGGTCCCTTGTCAAATGTAAAGGTTTTTTAATAGTAGGAGTTATCTCCCTTATCACTGAATGATTGATTTTTTTATATATCAGTGATACATTGAAATTACTACTTTATTGATTTGATATTTCCATTTACTCATATGCGTATTGTAACGTATATACTTTACTGAGAACATGACAGATCATCTAAACAACTCACTAAAAACATCCAAAATATATAGTAAGAATCATACTAGCAGACGGGAAACCCCCATATGATGTCACATGATATACCACGTGATTTTGTGAGAAAGTAAAATGGCAGCAAGTGTGTTCGTCGATGATAGCAGTGGGTGGGATGTGTCGGATATTAATAGCCTTACAGCTGAAGGCTCGAGCGAGCAATACACCATTGGTCTACGTAATGAACGCAGCATTAGGCCTAAGACAGGCGTATCACACAAAACGACTGTACACTCCGTGAGTAACAGTTCTCTTGAACAGCATGAAGATGTAAACAAGCACGAGTCCGAAATTGGCCCATTTGTAAGTGCCGCATCGAGCGAGCATATTGACTCTGATTTCAGTGCGGATCCTTACATACAAGAAGGACAACGTATTGACACAGCTTTATTAGACAGAAATAACCGGACGTGGCCATTCGAAGTTGCCACTTATCCTCCAAATGATAACAACTTGTCCAGTATTGGCAATAACATACAGACGACACCAAGGCTTCAATTTCCCTCCGAGGTTTCTATTCAGCAAAACACACATCAGGACTTAAGATCGATGTCTGAGGACTCTCTGTTAGCTATTTTAGAGGAGTTTGATGCCACAGATATAAACAAACTCGATCTGGAGCTTAATATGATACCAGAAACCGATATGACTCAAAGTAAAAGGGTACTAGAAAATTTCAAGCGTGCCCATGGTACAATCTCAAATCATGTACCGAATGGACACCTGAAATCGGATAATGTTAGTGATAAAATTCGAGTAGACAATTTACATATGAATGAAAGGCCTGATGAGTCTCAGTCTGAAACACATGTGAGAAACAACAACAGAACATTAAGATCTTTTAGTAGTGATGATGATCTGGAAGCAGATCTGGGAATGTCCAGTTATGCTGTAAATGGAACAAGATCTAATTCTGAAATATCAGAATGGCACTGTCATACGTTAGTCAAACCTGAGTATGATAAACTTGCCAGGAACCAACTTATTGCTGTTTGTGTTCTGTGTGCATTGTTTATGATCGGTGAAGCTGTAGGTATGTATAAGCTGTACGTATAAAATATTTGCAATGGTGTTATATTACCAAAGTCGGATGTATTAATTAACAACTCATGATCTATCAGCAAACTAGGAGTACTGCAAGTAGTGGAAGTAAATTGATGTTACCTCCCATGATAACAAGATTAGCATGGAATTGATTTTAGTTGGATGGTGTGAATGCCATTTGGATAATTTTTTAAAGGCACTGGCATGCATGCTTCATTAAATTATGCCCTTGAAATATCTGGTTGTCATTCATAGATCACATAAATGTCAACTCAAATTAATGTACCAGCACTACCTATAAGAGTACTTTATTATCAAATTGTTGTTTTGCAAAGATATTTGAACAGTAAAATCTGTTCTTCAAAGATATTGAACTTGTATTTATTTGAAAACTTCTTTTAAGTTCAGAGCTGTGTATACAGTGTACAATTGTGTATGCTTTATGATTCAGAATAACTGCTTGGCATTTACTAATGAAAGACAGTCATATACAAATTATTTTTTTCACATTTGAAATTGAATGTAAACTTATGAAATATCTGTCACACTGCAAGTTGCATAACTTAGATTGCTGCATTGATTCAGCCAAGTTAAGAGAATTGTAAATGTGTCAACTAGTGTGACAAACCACATCTGAATGTGGACATAACTAAAAGCGACATATATGTTGAATAAGTATTTTGTGAACAAGAAAAATGCAAACAAGTTAACAAAATCTTTATCTAAACTAAAAATTGATGGACAAGGGCAAACAATTATGTTTATATTTCTTTAATAAAGGCTGAAAACTCAGAAAATGAAACTTTAAATAGTGACAATTTTACTGTTTTAGAAAAGCCCTTCTTAGACCATTTTATGGTTATCATCTTCATATGATCACAGACTTGGTTCGAAGTTCATGATGTGACTCACTAATTGGATGAGCTGCATGATCATAGGATTTACATCAAAGACTTGTGTATAATTGTCTAAGCAGTGTCTCCAGGGGGATGGTAATTAAATAAGCCTTTGGTTCTACAGAATACATGTACATTTTAATTTGTACTTAAAACATCCTGATCACCTTATTGATTTTCAATTTTGTAATTAAAATATCTAATGTATAACAAAGCTAAATCATCTCCATAAATGTCAGCAAGCACAAGACCAGATAGATGAAGTTTTAAACATTAATTAGTCATTGACTTCATGATATTGTTGAACAGAGGTGAATAATGATTAAGTGTGAAATATGTTACCTGTTAACAGACTTGTACTTATGATTCATTGTTATTTAGGAATATGTATGTAAAGTACGGTATTATTTTCCTATAAATTTTCTGATATTGAATTTTGTGAACAGTATAGCTTACTCCATTTTAAGCCCACCAACATCAGATGATGGGCTATTCAGATTGCTCTGCATCCGTGGTCCGTCCGTAAGCAATTTTTATTATTGCTATTTCTTGAGTTCAGGATGGATCTTTTTCAAATTACATTTGTATGTTCCCCTTGGTCCCCAGTTGTGCCCATTTGATATTGGGACTGATTAAAAAAAAAATGGCTTACAGCCATCTTGAATTTTTTCAGTGAAATTTGTTGTCGCTATTTGTTGTAAAGGAAAAGATGGATCTTTCTCAAATTCATATGTTGGTTTCCCCTGGTCTCCAGTTTTGCCCATGTAATTTTGAGACTGATTAGAAAAACAAAATGGATGACAGACAGCAGTGTAGGATTTTGACTTTGAAAGATTGTTATCGCTATTTCTTGAGAAGCACTTGATGGATCTATCTAAGAATTTCAAATGTAGATTCCTTTTGGTCAGTAGTTGTGTCATTTTGATTTTAGGTCTGATCAGAAAAAATGAAATTGCTGAGAGGTGGCCATCTTTCATTTTGACTTTGAATGTTTGTTATCGCTATTTCTTGAAAAGTCTGTGAAGGATCTCTGATAAATTTTGTAAATAGGTTCCCCTTGGTCGCTAGTTGTGACTGTTTGATTTTGGGTCTGATAAGAAAAACAAAATCGCAGAAAGGCATCCATCTTTGATTTTAACTGTGAAAGTTTGTTATCGCTATTTCTTGAGAAATGCTGAATCAAAGTTTTTTTTCAAATTTCATGTGTATGTTTCCCTTGATCCTTAGTTGTGTCTGTTTGATTTAGGTACTGATCAGAAAAAAGCAAAATGGCCCACAAGCGGGCATCTTCAATTTCACTTAGTAAAGATTGTTATCTCTATTTCTTAATAAGTGCAGAATGGAAATCTCACAAATTTCATATGTATGTTCCCTTTGGTCTCTCCTTGTGCCTATTTGATTTTAGGACTGATCAGAAGAAGCAAAATGGCTTTCAGGCAGCCATTTTGAATTTGGCAGGTAAAGATTGTCATCACAACTTCTGAATGTTCAAATGTCTTATCATTAAGAGCAAAAACAGAGATGTGAAGAGAAAGGAAGGGAAAAGATGTAACTTTCAAAGAACAAATAAAGATCAAACAATGGTGGACACCAAGTTCCCTCTGTGATCTCCTTGGGGTTTTTTTCATACCATGTTTTCTATACTTCTGTAGTATAAAAAATGAATGAATGTATTTAAGATATTTGAATTGTCAATCAAATAATTTTCGTGCTTAATCAAAACAATTGTTTTTATATTTCTGCATTGTGCTGCATATATTTTCAACTTAAGTGTTGGCTTATAAAGCCATCATCTGCCTGTATACATTAGTACAACTTTGGTTTCTACGTCAACATTTTGAATGATGTACATATTTGTTACAGTTGTGGTTTACCTTGAGGAAGGTTAATTTGTATTTATGCACATCATATATATCTTAAAAAGTTAAAAGGAAATTGTTGATATCAGAGGTATGATTAATTTGATATTAATGTGTCTAGCCTTAGGAAAGATATTTGTATAGATACATAAATACTACGTAAATGATACATGTACACCCACTTTTCTAATTGAAAGGATTTCAGCTCTATCATATTCTGGTCAAAGACTTTTGAACTGTTTAATTGATATATATATTATAGGTAATGGTGATGTTTTATATGTGTGTAAATTGTGTGAAATAAAATTTTGTCACAGATCTAAATCAGTCAGCTACAAGTCTACTAAAAAGATGTGTATTATATGTCGGGAGACTAACTTTCTTTCACCATAAATAGCTACTGATGTATGTGTAGATTGGTATGAAAGCCACAATAATGACAAATTTATATATACTAGACTTCTAGTTTAAGCTCAACTAATCCCAGTCTATAATACCTTAGGAGTTATAATTGTGGGGGAGTTATTTCCCTTCTCTGAATCTTGTATGCAGGGGTTCAAAAGACTTTAATTCTATCATTATACCATAAAGTTTTGGAAGCAAATATGTCTGAAGAAAGAAAAATCAAACGTTTCAACTATTTCAACTTCCACAAGAATTTTCATGATGAAATGCTTTCAAATTCTACACGTATTCTCATATGAGAAAACCCAAATAGTGAAAACCAACACTCTAGATGTCTAGGAAATGTCCCTGAATGGACACCATGTTATATTCAATAGAGATCCTTGCTATGTAATTGACTTATACATAAAGGATTCTCGACATCCAGTAAGCACCACAAAATGATACCTCAGAAGGAGAACTAAGCCTTAAACAAAATGTACCCACTGCACTAAAAAGTATGCAGGGAAAACAGCATCAACTGGACTACCTAGCTAACTGCCTACAAGATGACGCACTGTAACTAGATGTGAAACCTGCACATTTTATTGATGAAACTATTTCTGTATATAGTTTTTATGACAATTTTAAATCCTCTAGATAATTTTACTTAACTTTCCAATAAGATAATTTTCACTCCTATATATTGTCCATTATGACATCATGTTTTGTTAACTGCAGATTGTTCCTTAGTTTAATGTATTTGTTTTTGTTACCATCATCCTAATGATGGCTGCATTTAGTGGTTGAAACATGTCGATGATACACTTATAGGAATAAAAGGACAGCTTCTCGGATGTTGAGAATCCTTTATTATACCCATAAGTATTCTCATAATGAAAAAGTACCACGATGGACATTTTTTCATTGTTTTTATCAGTTTAATTTGCAATGTTGCTAACCTCTTGTCAAATACTATCTGGTCATTGCCTTCAAAATCAAGGGTGACAGTGTTTTAAAAGGTCATCAGTTAAGAAGATCTTATAATCAGTTCATTTGTGTAGTTATCACATCTGTATATATTTAGATGATGGACTATGTTTGAATATGAATTTGAATATATAACTGTATTCAAAAAATGAATTTGAAACTTTAGTTACTGATCACTTGATCAGGTCATGATATGGCAAATTACCGGGTATATATGACATTGACCAGCTAAAATCCGGAAAGTTGGCGACACTTGGAATTTATGTCCCAGACATTGGGCAGAAAGTCATGTATTGTATTCTTAAATTTTTTTTAAAGAGTAACTTTTCACATAATATTCATACATTTGTGATATATATAATGAAATACTTCACTCACACCACTAGTAAAGTGAAAACCTGTAGCTGAAGTTCATTGATCATGTACTTGAGTGAAGTAAATGGTTCTAGATTGACATATTTAAGGTGCATGAAGGGTGATACCTTGGCCTGGAGCACAAAATAGTACAAAATATTTCTGTTGTGAAAATATATATATTAGCTATAGTTGAATATAGTTAAATGCTTCCTTCGAGTAACTTATGCTTGTTTTTTCAATGTGACAAGTATCATGAGTTGACTTAAACAAAAAAATTTACTAAGACCTGTTTTGCGTAAAACGCTTGTGTAAATATTCATGTTGTTGTAATAGTATAGAATTACAGATCCCATTGACCTCTTCTTTTTCTACAGGACACACTGTACATGAATAGCATGAATGTATGACATAAACATTACAGCTTACATTGTGAGTTATGAAGGTTTACAAGAACACTTTTTTTTCAGTTAAATGAATTTTACAGTGATGAGACTTGGATGGTACAAGTAATTACAGTAAGGCCACTGGTACCTGACACCTTTTTTTTGTATGTCCATGTCCATGCATAAAGGAGACTGCATGATCACTATGTGAAAAATGTACATTATGAGGGTTTCCTCACAATAGAATGATAAAAATGTTGACTTAAGCCTATAATACAAATAATATATAGTACACCAATTTCTGAAAACCTAAACTATGGACTCATTATGGAGTACTATCAGATTCTGCCCATCTGTCCAGATCTGTTCATAAGGTTTTGGGCAATTGGGTTTTTTTTTGTTTGCTGGGTTTAAGGCCCTGTAAACATGAAGACAGGGTTATTTTGAGGAGGGTGGGGGTGGATCTCTTTGTAGTAGCTGGTGGCCATAGCTACCTCACTGAACACTAAAGTGCCATCGCTTGCTATCCAAAGCAGTTAGAGTGATGTGTCTTGCCCATGGACACAATTACAACTACACAGACTGGTCCATTTCTCAGCTTCTTGTCAAACAAAATACTGCCATGGGTAGGAAGTGTTGAACCACGCACCTCAAACTATGCACCTTGAACCATGCACCTCAATCCATGCACCTTGAACCATGCACCTCAATCCATGCACCTCAGATTTTTATCGGAGATGATATTCTATTATATGCCAAGGGTTTAACCATTTGACATATCTAGGCCCCATTTTTGGGGCAAGTTTCTTCAATAATCTCTATTCATAAAAGATTGCTTAATTTTGTTCTGATTTCTTACACAAATGTTGAAACCAGATTTTTGTTTTAATTGGAGAATAACGAAATGTTTTCAGGATACCATTGTCTGTGACATATGAAGTAGCACTGGTAATGATGAGGTCATTGGTAGAAATAGTGACTTTATTTAAATGAATTAAGTACTACTTATAGTAAATCCTATATTGTTGTAAATAAAATACCTGGTTAGCTAGCTACAAAACCAACAAATGAGCTGGCACGAGTAACATATCTTGGTATCTATTTATGCTCCAGTAGAAGTCTGCATGTCTTTGAACTCTCACAGTAGGTGAATGCAATAAACATGATTAAAGTGTCATAGATAAGATAATATACAAACCCAGTTTGGGAGGATCCCCCTGAAAATAGTACACATTTTCTGTGATTGGACAAGTCCTATCTGTTAGAAAAGGGATAAGATTTCTAAAAATATGAAATACATGTAAATATATTCTGACCTGTTCTATAACAAACTACAGATAATTAAACAGTGACGGAATCCTGGTCCTGATAGACTAGAACCATCTGGTGTGTGAAAATATATCCCAGCAGTGATATATCTATATCTCTTTAAAGTCCCACTCCATTTGGAAGAACTGTCATCCTCGATCATTGTTTCGTGTGATAATGCTGGAGTACAGAGATACAAGTAATACTCCTGTCTTATCAGGGTATAAGATAGACATCTAAAATTCATAAACTTATGAAAAAAAGTCTGTAGGCCCCACCCAGCATCTTTACCATCTTGTCTTACAAATGCAGGTCAGTCCAGGGATACCTAGTATTTGGGATAAATTAGGCGAACACCAACATATCTGCACCATTAATGGAAGGTACTATTAGGATGGGGAACTGTCTCCTAAAATACAGATGGTTCCATCAACTCTATGCAGACACCTTATGTCACAAAAACAACAATACTGATATTCCTTGGTGAGACAACACTTAGCAATAGGAAGAATCACAGAGGCAGAGAACCTGTAATAAACAACAAACAATCCATTAACAAAGATTAGAACATCAAGGTGTAAGAAAGAGTCGTGATTCCTTAAGCCAGGCTTTCAAAAAGACCTGACATTTTCCTGGCACAGATTGGATCAGTATACAGAGAAAATAAACCGATATAGATCTGCTGCAAGGAATAAAGCATCTAGCCATATGCTGATTATCAACTTAGGTGTATAATGTGCAGCTGCTGGTCTAAATCAGGCAATTTCCACCTCTCGTTCAAATGTATGATGTGACACCTCTGCTCCAAACTTTTTTTCTCAGTATGAGTAAACTTTACTTTAAACTTTGTGGCACCCTAAAGCTAAATTTGGGAAAGAGCTTGTGTTATATTTTTATGATGTCTCTTTCAATCTTAGCTGTGCAGCTGCTTTTATTTCTTTTCCATTATCTTAATCACAAGACTTCAGTGTACAGGTGCAAAACTTCTAATTTTAAAATCTATGATACCTACACGCCTGATAGACAATTTTAGACATATTTGCTTTTAATCCAAACTCAGTTCTGCACAAAATCTGCTGTCATAATTTTAATCATGGTTGAAACAATTCAGGTTTGTAATTAACATCTCACTTGTATAGAAAATGAATAAAAGAAGTTGTAATTTATTGATAATGGTAACCTCAACATGTTGTGTCACAGGGTCTGCATTATGGTTATATAAGTTTGCTATGAAAACAAGTGTGATCTAAATACTATTAATATATTACCGTGTGAGTAATTTCCTGCATCTTATTACTTAATGATTATACAGAGTGTGCTTTACTGTGGTTTAAATAGTGGAGCTACATAATGTATATATGTACAACTACCTTGTAGAGTTATATAGTATTTGTGTGCGTTGTTTTATGTTCTCCAATATAAAAATAAATGTGAAATGTTGTTTCCTTGTTCAGGCATTTCTATTGCCCTCAATGTGTCTGATAAATTTTAGTGTTTTGGGTATTTTTTTTACATGGAAACAATATCTAATTTCAGTAATTAATTGATAAGTACTTCTGCCATAAATTGTAAAAAATTCTGCATGGAATTTTCAAAGCAAAATTTTGCCAGAACAGTAATTATGCCTCCAGGTTGTGACAAATTTGCTAATATTTTGAATACTGTGTCAACTTGTTTTTAGGTTGTTTCGTTTAAGTTCAGATTGTTATGGCCCTGTCTAAAAATGTGTACATTGTACATAGTGAAATAATTCTTGTTAAATGAAACACCTTTAACTGTCTTATAAATACCATATAACATTGCACTCATCCCGCAACCCGGCCCAATTGTGGCTTTGCCCCATTTTTTCTGCTAATAAATACAGAAATCATCCTTTTCAATAATATTCTGGAAATTTTCTAGGCTTTACAGTAATCTGCAAATTGGCAACATCATTATATTATCTACTGACTGGTAAGTGACAGTAGGGAATATCGGGCTCATGGTTTATTTAACTGGTTGTTTACATTAGCTATCATTATAGGGACTAATGACTTTTCTGCAGCTGAGGGAACTGCATAGCAATGTGATTATTTTAATAATGGATGCAAGTCAACCTCACAACTTTAAGTACAAGGATATATGTTGCAGTCAATAACTATACACGTGTCCTAAATGTGTACAATATATTTCAGATTTAATGAACTTATATAAATGTGTTAATTTTTTAATTTAACAAAAACAGGTTTTGCAGGTACAAACAACTTTTTGTAAAGAAACACCTAGATTGAAATTCAACTGCACTGTTTCAGATTAACAATGCACAATGCCATGAGACATGTCAATATATTTCCGGTGTTAACTTTATACAGAAATATGTGACATGCATACATTTAGGTATAGTTTTTAAAAAGTCAAATGGAGTGTCTCGGTAAATCTAATGAATTTCTTTTCAACCAAATGTTTGAATATGAGCCTATTAAGTTTAAGAATATAGGAGTAACATCTTTATGTGGATGTCTTTCACTGATAACAAACTTTTGCAGTCTTTCAGTCTGAATTACAAAGTAGGAAATCTTAATGCACTTCAAAATGGCTGGGAGCATTACTCACAAGATCAGATATATACTCTGTGATCTGAAGTCAAAAGTTACCCACCTATTGATGACTATATATATGCTAATGTTACATACAGTTTACTGACCGTATTGATTCTACAGTAAGCCCAGGGGCCTCACATTACGTCATATCACTCAAAGTTAGGGAGTGAACTTAATACAGGAGAATGAAATAGCATGATAGCATACAAATGATGGTAACAACAATATGATATGAATGGCTTTTAAATAATACAAAAACTTAGGCCTACAATTGCCAGAATTATGACGTTATATAATTATTTATGACCAATAAACACAACTGATTTTTGTTTTTGAACTGCTTTGAAATTACCATTGGCAAGCTTTAGGATCATCATGATAGTATGTCTATTTGTGTTGATCAATACAGGACAAAATAATACAGAAAGCTATTTAAACTATATTCAGTATATATTGTACTGAATGTATTTCCCATTATCTGAAGATGATACAGAAATATGATATATTCTGTAGTATCTTCATGTTTATGTAGTGACACATTGATATATCAAACCCAGCCTGCCGCAAATAATGTCAGTCCTGTTGTAGGTGTAAACGTTAGTCATTATATCAGGAAAATTAAAAACAATCGGAGAAAGCAGCCATCTCGATGTGTACGTCATGATATTGACAGCATCATTATGATAAACTGTGACAGTCCTCAACAATCAGGGTTGCAGTGAGATTAATTTAGAAAGATAACGGCCTGAATGATGATTAAGCTTGTACAAATGACACCTATACTTTTATATACTTACAACTGACATGTTCATCATATTCATGTATTTTAGTTTAAATCTATTGGGAGAAATACATGTTGTAATACATATATAATAGCATGGTAATTAATGAATTTGTCTCTCCAATTACTTACTGTTAAAATTATAAATGAAAAACATACATTTCAATGGAACCCTGGATGCTAATTAATGTAATGTGATAAGTACCTTTAGTGAGAATGCTGGTGGACAGTGCCACTGTTCCCAATCTATATATACACAAGCTATTGAAATATATTTCTCCACATTTATCGGTCCTGTGTGGGGTCACTGACATATTGCTGATGACATGTCTAAAATAAAATAAAAAACAAATAAAACAAATTACATATAACAATATTAATAGGATAGTTGATAGCTAGAATGTCGGTAACCATTTTAGATTAAAGTCAAGGTTGTATGATCAAAAACAAAATTTGTAATGTATAGCCAATTAGCTGTTTATTAGTGCCCTAATAAATTCTGAATTCCCTAGATGCAAAGATTTTTCACTAATTGGCACAGTAATGTTTATGACCTATCAGAGCAAACATGACAGGAGTTTTTCTAATTACTTTGCTGAAAGAGAGGTCATCAATTATAATGGAAAGAATTTTCCTAGATATATGTAAACAAGTGAAAAAGGTACACGTGGCTCTTACAAGTAGACCTTAGAGAATGTGTTTTGACTCCAAAAATAAATTTGGACTCAGTCATGATGGAATTTTAATATCTGATTATGTGTTTCAACCCTCCAGCTTTCTGAGAAAATGTTTTGACCTCCAAAATTATTAAAAATCTAGTTGTTTCTATTTCTGAAAGATGCTTTCTGACGCTGGCAACATGCCAAACTACTGACTGGTTGATGCATCAGAAGTTTTCACTGTTGACCACCTTGCTATGATTTTCTTGCAATTTTCAAGGGGAAACCGGGGAAAATACTTAAATTACATTTAATAGAGTCAGATAAGAATTACTTTAGACCAATAATTACACTTTTTATCAATCATACGTTGTCCCTGATGGAAATTCGTGAAGGGTGTTTACTGTGGGTCCAAATGGACTGAGGTGCCATGGAAATCCACATGGAGAGTTGTATATATAGGTGACATTAAAATATCTGGTATGTGTGATTGAGGAAATAAACCACAGTAGTTAGAAGTTGAAATTCTTCCTGTAAATACAAATTATCTATAACATGTGCAAAGAGCTATTTGCAAAATATGACCAGGCACAATATATCAATAAAACCCTTTATATAACCGTAACATGAATTATTTATGACTATAAACAACATAAAGATTCCCACACCTGTCATGTAGTACACTAGACAAGACATCGATTGGGTTTTAGTGTTTTTGGAGTGTTGTACAAACAGGGACTATGATGGTGGTATACCTAATAACGTTTGATGTGGCCTTCACATTAACACAAGATAAAACCCAGAGACACATATCCTAGAGATAAGATCTACTATACAGCTTCATTGTTTACAAATAATTTTGATGCTGATTTCGATACCGTTATGACATCTGACATAGAATGATACCTACACGTATTCATTTACCTGTATATAAACTTTTAACACTGATATTAAACTTCAGACATTTATCTGATCAAAGTCTGCATATCTTCAGATATGACATCTGTTTAAGCAAAAGTGACTATAGTGGTCCAGAGAAATGGATACAAGGTTCTTGTATTCATCCATAATTGAACTTTTCATTAAATTATGATGTCATTATTGATGAGTCACTAGAAAACTTCCCATCGTTTCGGTGTGATCAACAGACAATCAATAAAAAAGACTTTGTAGAACCATGCTATGATGACAATTATCACATTGAAATTTCTCTATATTGTAATTCATCAATGACAGGTTTACTGTATGTTATTTTTAATGTTTTTATTCGTGGTAAATTTTAGCACTACACTGCATTGTTAGGTTAGAACAGCACTAATGAATATTCATGATGACATCAGTCAGTTATTATGATTAAAATTTGAAACAGTTAAAAATTTCAATCCAATTAAACCATCTTAATTTTTTTTAAGATGACAAATTCTACCATGAAATGCATTTCATAATGATCACGATATAAGTAAATTGTGAGGTCCTGTCGTAACGAATGACACATTTTATTAGATAATGCAGATTACTGTTTTCATGAGTCATGTGTTATGCTTAGAAAGAGACTGAGGTTACTGTATAACGCCAACCTCAGGGTATAACTGAACGGATTGCTGTACATAAATGTATTTAATATACTATAATTGTTTTTTGATTGCAGGTGGAGTTTTGTCCGACAGTCTCGCTCTTTTCACTGATGTCTTACACCTGGGTAGTGACCTAATTAGTTTCCTCATATCCCTCCTTGCCATCTACCTGTCAAAAAAACCTGCCACCAAAAACATGTCATTTGGATACCACCGCGCAGGTATGTATTTCCAGTTAAATCTCCCACACCCTCAACCCCTACTAAAACTGTTTCATTTTAAAATGAGACCTCATAGATAATGCAAGATATCATTACTTGAGACAAGGCTCACTTATAAGGACAACAGTATACTGATAATTTCTTTGGTTATCTGTCAGTCTGACAGTGACTATAGTTTAAAGATGATAGTGTTGGAGGTATACCTGTTGATAGGGAGAGCTAGCCACTAAACCAAATAAGATAGCGCTGTGAAGTGTATATTACTGTTAAAGATTATATCGACTTCCTTCACACAAATAAAATCTAGTAAACAAGGAATGTTTTCAATATTATCAGTATAGGACGTTAGGTAGCAGACCAGGGATTCCTATATGTTGTATTCTGATAACTCGGATATATTGTTTACAGTAAAGTACAAAGAAATGTCTTGAAATATGTAAGACAGGTCATAATGTACCAGGTAAATAAGTTTTAGAATCTGATTTTTTGCAAGACTTAGTGAGCAAAAGTTTAAGCTTTGAGACACGTTTCTTAGAATCTGGTATGAAATTAAAACAAATTGAAGGAACTTCCTGTCACATAACTCCGACAGGTTATGAAGGATGAAAGTAAACAGAGGTAGCCATTTAATGCGAGGCCAGTTTCAATTCATTTTGTAATGTCATTGTGCATTTTTAGCCCAATTGATTTCTGACTGGTACAGCCATGAAATGCTCCAGAGTATATTACACTAGTGACATATATATGCAAAAATATTACATAGGAGAATCCAAAAGATAACAGGCTAATTAGGCTGTTTTCCACTGTCTTGTAAGGACTATCCGTTCTGAAATTCTCTCTCCCCACCATATATGGTATAGTCTCTTTGTCAAATCAAATTTGACACAATGAAAATAATATGGCGTAATGATACATCAATTAATATTACTTTTCAAATGATGTCTTGTTACAAACTTTTGTCCAGATCAAAGTAAGAGAGTCATGATTTCCACCATACTTGTGTACTTCTCTGGTATGTTAGAGTGTTTCATAGTTGATTGATCATGATCCCTAGTTAAGCTATAAGGCTGACTCTGGTATGTTAGAGGGTTTCATAGTTGATTGACCATAGCCTCTACATAAGCTATAAGGCTGACTCTGGTATGTTAGAGGGTTTCATAGTTGATTGATCATGATCCCTAGTTAAGCTATAAGGCTGACTCTGGTATGTTAGAGGGTTTCATAGTTGATTGACCATGGCCTCTACATAAGCTATAAGGCTGACTCTGGTATGTTAGAGGGTTTCATAGTTGATTGACCATGGCCTCTACATAAGCTATAAGGCTGACTCTGGTATGTTAGAGGGTTTCATAGTTGATTGACCATGGCCTCTACATAAGCTATAAGGCTGACTCTGGTATGTTATTTCATAGTTGATTGATCATGATCCCTAGAGATGTTAGATGGTTAAGCTTTCATGTGAGAGGGTTTCATAGTTGATTGACCATGGCCTCTACATAAGCTATAAGGCTGACTCTGGTATGTTAGAGGGTTTCATAGTTGATTGATCATGACCTCTAGATTAGCTTTGAGGCTGACTCATGATTGAGTTATGATCTGTCTTTATTGATTCTTGGATTCTCACACCACAATAAAGCGCTGGTCCAGTAACACATTTGTAGCCACGTTTTTTGAGAGTTGCACAACCAGTGATTTTGTGGTCAGTTTTTAGCTCACCTGGCCCAAAGGGCCATGTGAGCTTATGCCATAGCGTGGCGTCCCTCGCCCATCTGTCCGTCTTTGTCCATCCGTCCTGCGTCCATCAACTTTTCATTTAAACAACTTATTCTGAAATACCAAAAGGCGTAGAGTTATCATATTTGGTTGGAAGATCACCTTGGTGAAGCCAAACAAAGTTTGTTAAAAGAAATAACCTTGACCCATATTCAAAGTCACAGAGGTCAAATGTGTTAAAACCTTTAAACAACTTCTTCCAAAATACCGGAAGGCCTAGAATCATTACATATGGCTGGAAGGTTCCTTTGATGAAGCCCAACAAAGTTTGTAAAAAGAAATGACCTTGACCCATATTCAAGGTCACAGATGTCAAATGTGTTAAAACCTTTAAATGACCTTTTTTAACAGACCAAATATCTAGGATAGTGATATTATGCCAAATTAGGTTCTCAATGATGCCCGTTAATATTTGAGAAAAGAAATTACCCTGACCCATATATAAGGTCAAAGAGGTCAAATGCGTTTAACCTTTGAACCACTTCTGCTTAACCTAAAGGCCTAAAATCATAATATTTGGCCAAAAGGTTCCCTTTATAGTGCCCACATAGTGTGTGAAAAAATAGCTTGACCCATAAAAATATCTAAGGTCACTGGGGTTAAATTTGGTAAAATTATTAACAACTTCTGATTGACCAAAGTTTCACAAAGGCTTATATACAAATATATAGAACGTTCCAATGACTTATCAAAGGAATATATTTGGCTGGGTTTTTTTCTTGGCATAATTTGGAATCAATTATAATGACCTTTCACAGTGATGTCACACTGTTCCAAAAAATAGATTAGGCTAAGCCCCCTGGAGGTCTGAGAGGCTTGAGCTAAATAATGTGAAAAACTACATGTTAGCCAATTACTTATGTTCTTTTCACAGCATTAAGTTACAGAAATCATGATCGGGAAGAGAATTGCCAGATTTTCATTTTGATTTAAGATTTTTCATAATTATAGCATAAATAAATAAGAAATTCTAAGTTGATCCCATTTGCTATGCAGTGTTTATAGGCCTACAGTAAAATGTATCAGTATATCTCCAGTAACTAGGGCTTAACTGACCATGGTGACATCACTAATGATATGCATGAAACGTTTTATTATTGGTTTTGAGTTGGGATAATGGTTTATAATTTTATGTACCTTAATTTTTCGTGTCTTTACATTTAATTGTTGCTATATATTGTTGACTTGTGCAAGTCTCAAATATGTTGTATCTGTGTTTGTAAACAATGATCTAAAGGGCAAGTAAGCGTCTGCCTCCTTGGTCATCCATCCAGCTATAACTTAGAGTTTTTCTGCTATATTGTTTGACCATCTTCTTTCCTTGATTTAAAAGAAAGCTATCAATTATATTTAACTGGAAACATCATAAGAAAGTCTCAATTCAACATTGCACAGATGAGGGGGCTGACTACTAAGGGACAGAACCCATATGGAGTAATTTGTCATTGCTTTAAGCATCTAAAGTGGAACATATGCACAGATATAGTATTGTTGGTCATAAAGATCCAGGTGAGCGATACAGGCCCTCTGGGCCTCTTGTCTTTTCTACAGATAGCCTGTACCAGTCATTGATTTGACTTTTATATATTGACAGCATTAATGTGATGAACCAAAAAAAAACCATCATCTGGGTCTGAGGTCCAATAGGGCAATTACTGATGGCTCATGGACCGGAATACTGTGTCAAGTGGGTGCAGAGGGGAGGGGGTAACGAAAGGAGACTAAGGATTAAAGATTTTGTGGAACATGTATCTACACATTTTTCCTGCTGAAAAATGTTATTTATGAAAAAATCTATTAACTGAAGATGTTACGGATATCTGATACATTTATATTAGTTTCCTTTGCCCAATCTAAATGAAGTCACTGTACTTGGTAATGATAATAATGATGAAAATCATTTAATTTTACACGAAAAATAATTGGGATGAACATAATTGACCAAATTCATGTAAAACATGTTTGATACAAAAAGAAAAAAAGAGATTTAATTACGTAGTTCTGTTGTGATCAATAAAAGTGTCATCATAACAGTCATTATAAATGAACTCCATCCCCAGAAATTCTAATTTAGCACAGTCATTTTTTTGCACATCATCAATTTTTAACAAATTAGCAGATCAATGAACTTGCACATTTTAATAATTGCTGTATTAGCAACATATTGAGACTGTGATTAGAGCAGTAATATTTTATCACTGCAGCTGTGAATACCACTAAAATCAGATGATGATGACTTCTAAAATATCTACATTTACTGTTTATAGATTGGAGAGAAGTTACAGACAAGCTGAAATTTTGTCACATTACTGGGATAATATATTATAACAATATCTGTTCTTACAAAAACAATCAACAAACATCAGAAGTAGATTGTTTATGAAATATCGTCAGAAATCATCAAGTATTGACAGAAACCTGAGATAAAACTGTTCGAGATTGATGGGTTTCTTAGATCACCTGCTATTCCAATACAATGAATTTCAATGGAAATAAAGCATATTTCTGCCTGATGACAGCTAGCTATTAAAGTTTCACACTGACGTCATAGGCTTGTGTTCTAATATATATTTTACAATAGAAAAGTACTTTAAGATTAAAAAAATGTGAATGAGGATAAAAAATGATATAATTATTCTTTAAAAAAAAGTATGGCTGCTGTATAAATGTTGTAGAATATGATTCAATGAGTCATACATTCTGCTATATAATGGTAAGACAGTTAAAGTCTTACATATGGAATTTGTTACCTATCCTCAGATATTTTCCATATGACATCACATTAAAATTTAAAAGATGAGACGATACAGCTTTTTTGGTCAGATAATTGTATGTGCATGTCTTGCAGTATAATTTAAGCATCAAGTAATGTACATACCCGGTAATACCTGTTCTTTCGTGTTTTCCTGAAAACATCTGAGACATTGTTTTTTTCAGTCTTCAAAATTCTGCCAAAGTGAAAACTGTTGTGGGGCTACTTTCAATGATTCTCATCTGTCAACACTATTGATTGATATGATGCAAACAGGAATATAATAACCTGATAATAACTTTTTCTGTAATAGATTTTGGAAAATTTTGTAAAATTATTCTTCACAAACTTAATAGTTTATGTTTTTTATCAAAATTTGCAAACCAATGCAGGTTATGCTAAGAGCATTTTCAATGCTCTTCAGCATGTTGCTATCGCCCCTGAGGCTGAGTATCAGTACTTCGTTTTCATTGGTTCATAAATCGAAAGTTTACTCCTACTCCATCTGCCGGACATTACCGTAATCATTGGATTATCGCCCCTACAAGTTGCTGATGCTAGTCATTAAATGAAACAACCTTATCGACATTTTCTTCATTACCTGTACATCAAGAAAATGTTTTGTGTTGTGTATTAATGATAATCAGACATCGAAATTTGTAAATACAATGACAAAGACTCACGTTTATGGTGGTAAATTTTGCGAGGCGATGCCAATATGGCGGCTTAACTTTCTTTTCCGCGCGATGCATTGTGGGAGTCATATACATTTGTATATCTTTCTATTTTTCTTTTTTCGAAAATTTACTTCCCGTTTAATACTGTTGATAACTATTAAAAATACTGATATATGTAGTTGAAAATAAAAATGAAACTAAAATAAGAATGATTTAGAGTAGCATAAAATTTTGACGGAAACAGCCGGGGTGCTCTGTGCTGCTGGACCCTGAAAGAAGACGGCGGCTGAAAGAAGATGGCGGGTAATTCATGTATGTAAGTATCACTATATATATATATATATATATATGTTAGCTGAATTTGAAGTCAATACTTATACTGAACTATCAATTGCATTTTTTGCAACAATTCATTTGGAATGAGCCTTCGCGTCTATTGAATTTAGGCTTGACGGCGACGCGCAAGCTGGGCACTGCCGCCATAGCACTTTTTTTTCAAAATATTTTCAAGACTTTTCCCTTGAAGCAGTATGCATTTGAAAAATGTTATGTAAGCATCTAGCACATTTTTGTTGCTTCCGTAAAGTATTTCAGTATTTTGAAACGGATTTATTTTGGAACGATCGTTTCATAATGGTCTCATCGCAGTCACTTCTGTCAGTGGCCCAACATATCGGAAATTAACCAGAAAAAACACTTATCCATAATATTGTACTGTACTACTTACGCTACCGTGAATAGATCTAGGAATCTGTCTGGGTAATATATCGATTTTACTTTAAAATATCTGTCACTGTCCGCGCTATTGTAGGTCTAGCTCTTTCAAATTTCTGATCGGAGATAATTTATAAGTACCCCAACGGCCAAAGGCCAGAGTATGAAATCGTACGGGAACTCTACAGCTATGCTAATTTTAAGGTTTACTTGTTGTTGTTGTTGTTGGCAGTTTTTCGTCTCCGTGATTCCGCCCGTCGCCGGGCGGAATCCAATCGACGTACGTCGATTCTCTGGCGGTTTACATGTGAAGTTAATATATATAGTTTTAGCTTAATTTTAGTTTTTGTCTTTCTGACATGATGTCTCGTTGATTCTGTTGAAGAGTGATGCATGTGAACGATTACAATATGAAGATTAGGAATAATGAAGATGTCAATTAACATCTGATTCCCGGAAAGTATTTTAATAAAGATTAGGATAAACCTAGCAAAGTGTTAGGTCCCAGTGTGAATGTGTAAAGTCCCAGTGTGAATGTGTAAAGTATTATTGGTACAATTGAACTTTTTGATATATGTACTGTATTTGTTCATCTCAGAAATTTCAGTATTATGTCAACTGCGTCCACTTTCAGTTCAACACTTTTGATTCATCAATTTTACCCAGCCCTAGGCTCAATATTTGTCATTAATTGTCGACTGTTTTTTAGAGTTTTGTTTTCATGGTGAATGGAATGAAATGAGATAAATAGTCTAACCAATACCCCTCGAGAGCTAATTAAGACATTGCAGTATTATCATTTTGGGCCTTATTAAAAGTCAAATTGCAATTTTTAAGAAACTCAAGTGACTGTAAGTACAACAATAAGATGTCAATAATCAATGGAATTGATTAATTGAGAAGACATTTTCTTAGTACAGTTAACCAGGCTTTGTAGTGGTTTGTTCAGAACTGTAGTTCTGGTTAAGTAACCATTAATTGTGTCCTTTCAGTTACAATGACATACATTTTTGAAATACCTCTACTGTAGCTAAATATGGCATTTGTAATAGACAGCCAACATTAATTTTGTGATAGACATAGCCAAATTTAATTTTAGGATCAGTTAGGACAGCTACTGTTTGTAACAGGCATGGGTTCAATTACATGATGATGTAATTAATGAAATTACAATTACATTATGAAAATGGCATTGCCATTGCATGACGGTCCAATGTAATTAATTAAATTACACATTACCTTTCAAGTCATAATAATTTTTGAAATACAAACGTCAAAATAAATTATGAATTTAACTTTATGATTCAATCTCTGTATGACCATGGTCAAGATATTCTTATTTTCTAGCTGTCCATCACTTCATAATTTGACAGTCCTGAATGTCAAAACAATTAATTATATTTAATATAGACTCCTATTGGGAAGTTCAAGACTATAAGCTTATACAGAAGTGTATATTTCTTGCACATAATCATAGCAATAAAGAAATATAGTTATTTATTTGCTTTACTCTCTTTCAGCAGGTGGATGTCCCTGAAGAAATGAAATCTGGAATGGTAGAAGGTATCTCTTGATTATTCTAACTTGGAATTGGCCATTGTGACCAACAATGGATTTGAGGACCTTATGGTGGAGAAAAACGTCCTTCTAACCGACCTCCAATTAGATGTTGAAGATGGTTAATCACTTGAGGATATGCTAACAACCATGTTGCCTTTTAAGGTCACAGTACTCTCTAAAGGCGGCAATATAATTACCATCACAAAAGAAGAATCAACAAATGGCAGAAACTAAAAAAATGTGGAAAAGATCATTGTATGCTGCATTTGTAGTAAATTTCTTTACAATCTTCAATTTACTTAAGTAGAAAGATTCACTAGTTATACCAAGTTTATGTAGAAAGGATCACTGTATACTGAGTTTGTAGTGTACATAGAAAGATTTACTTATTTTTTTTTTTCTGAGTTATGTATATACAATATATAAAAAAACTTTTTGTAGAAAAGATCACCGCATACTGAGTTTGTTGTTTACAAATGTGTAGAAAAGATCGCTGTATACCGAGTTTATAGTTTACAATTGTCTAGAAAAATCACTGTATACTGAACATAATACAACTTCTGTTTAAAACCTTCATTTAAACTTAGACATGTATTTTTTTTATTTGTCTTAAAAGTCTACCTACAACAATTTTGTGTATGCAATCTTGTACTAGGATATTGACATGACACGATTACATTGCTGATCAAAGCATGGAAAGTATACTGAATAAAGAAAACAAGATATAAGCATCTTTATCATGTTTTTATTTTTATTATTATCATTATTATTTTTCCATGATGTCTGTCCACATGGAATTTGTAAGCACTCTTGTGCATTCTTATACCACCAAAAGGGTGGGTAAATCGAATCAAGTTGTCTATCTGTCCATCCATCTGTTTGTCTGTCTGTAGACACATCTTGTCTAGACAACTCCAATGAAACTACAGTAATATTCGGGACAATGTGTAGATGTGCATGCACCATTTTCCCCTGGAAATATTGATTGCCATGGCATCTGGGCAATATAGACAGGTTTTGCATGTCGGTCAACTTCTAAACCTGTGGACCAATTTCAACAAAACTCCGCAGGAATATTAGGGAACATGTGCACATGCCGCTGTGTTTCAGAGGATTTTTTTTGCAAAAGGTCACCATGGGGAGATAACTAAGGCTGTGGGTGATGGGGGTATTAGTTATCATTTGGATTACAGTTTCAGTTATCCCTGGGCAATGTGGAGAGGATATAGTAATGATTTTGAGGATTGAATGTAGAGGTCACAGTACTTGCATAAGTACTATATGATTACCTTGTAAACGCATTGAGACCAAGACCAGTTAGTATACCTTAATCAAATTTGGAACATGTATCCCTTGTGAGGAGAAGTCGGTTTCTTTAGAAATTCAGGGTCAGATATCAAAGATCAAGGTCACAGTCAAAAAACGGATAGTTGCATGTGGGTGTTTTTCCATTGTATTACCCTTGTTTTTCTATCAAATTTCACAACCTAAAAGATATTCACATCTTGTAAATTTCAAGGTTCAAGGTCACTGTAAGGATGTTAAAAAAAATGATAATACAAGAGGAATGAAATATCTTGTGACAAGTTTTAGAGAACAAAGAATATATAAACATGAAAAATTGGAACAAAGTCAATATCTACTTGAAGATTCCCAGAAAAAGTACAAGGAGAATAAGACCAGGTTTTCTGGAAGAATAGGCATCTTCTATTTTAAGTTATGGTGACAAGTCATGTTTGTTTTAGAAAATTGGCACTCTTATGCAGTCATTTACAAACAATCTGGAAAATGAAGCTGTCCAATATTTGTATGTAGCATGTTATTTGCATGATGGTCTAACTAATGGTCTTAAACCAATAGGATACACAGTCTTTAAAGTGATAATATGGTGTCCATGATCAACATTCCCTACAATGTATCCAAAGAAATGGACAACTTCCCTATCATTGCATCTTGGAGCCTACTTGGGACATGTATTACATAAGTAATACTACTATGCTTGTTATTTCTGATATCTGCTGGTCATTTTTTATGGGCTGCAATGATTTACTGATTGCATATAGTTGGTTTCAGTATATAGCAAGCTAATAACAAAGAATTTATTTTTTAATGGTCTTAGCATACCAGTACTTTCAGTACTTTGATTTCTTTTTACAAAACACGTGGAGGTGACAAATTTAGTAAGTAACTGTTTAACTTAACTTAATTATTTGGCCTCTTAATAAATTGATGGGTGTCATTTAAATCATGTCCCTGCCTAATGGCTTTTGTTTAGATGTGGCAGTAGTATTACATTCCAAGATTAATAATCATGCCCACAGCGTGTTTGGCCCAGTGTTGATTTTTGTTAAAGGCTCCAATAAAATGGTTTATCACCACAGTTTTGGTGCCAAAGTTTGGAAGGATTTAACAACTGTTGATTACAGACTGAATTGCTCTGTCATTAATAGAATAGTTTAGATATGTCTTAAACTAACATACACATATGTTAGAGTCCTTATTGTACACTTATATCATGATTTCAGTTTATTTAGTTTTATTTCTTTGCACATGGTCCTGTATCAAATGTTGCATTATCTTATTGCGTGACAATGTCTTCCATGGAAAGCATGAAATGGAAATTCTGGTGCATAGTGTTTTGTGACATTGAGTTACACTGCTCAGCATACCATTAGGTAGTCTTCATAGAGACATAATTTTCTGATATTTTGATTAATTTCTGGTAGCATTAAACAATGGTATGGCTGATGGAAGTTTAGAGTGTCCATATTTGGACTATAGAACGTCTTGTTAGACATCTAAGGGAAACTGGGTGGGTTGCTGACAGACCTAGGTCTGGGCATCCCCGTACGACGTCACAACGTCAGGACAGGTTTATTTGTCTTGGGCAATCGGCACCTAACTGTCATTGAATCGCCCTTCATACTATGGGTACTCCTATCCTATCCATGCAAAAACTGTAAGGAAATGATTGTGGGACGTTCGTCTCTGGTCATGTCACCAGTTTGTAGGCCTGTCCATTACCACTGCTCCTCGCCAGCTGCGTATGGCTTGGGTGGCGGCACATGCCCCCAAAATATTCCCATTGAGGCAGTGGAGGCGGGTCTTGTTTACTGATGAGTCCCAGTTCACCCAGTTTCCAGCAAATGTTGATATTTTGTATACCAACATTGTGGAGAATGTTTTGCCGACTGCTGCGAAGTAGAGAGGGATAGGTTTGGGGGTGGATCAATTATGGTGTGGTGAAGAGTCTCATATCGAGTAAAATCACCACTGGTTGTGGTAGGGGATAAGTTAACTGTCACTGGGTTTAGAGATGAGATCCTCTGACCCCATGTTGTCCCATTATTGCAGCAAAACTACCTCACATTCAAGTAGAATAATGCTCTGCCCCACAAGCGAGGGTCTGCAGCGACTTTCTCACTAACAACAATATCCACCCACTGGACTGGTTGCCATACAGTTCTGACCTATCCCCTATTGAGCACATGTGGGACCAGCTGGATGGACAGGTTCAATGACGCCAGCCTCCCCTTGTTCCTCTGGCCCAACTAAGAGCAACCCTCATGGAAGAATGGGCCAAAATTCTCAAGAGGAGGATAAACTCATTCTTGAACTCCATGCCTAGGAAAATCAGGGCTGTGGAAAGAGAAATGGGGATATACACAGTATTGAGTAGCCAGCTCCAACAATCAGTCCTCTTTCAATTTCCTTGAATTACTCCTAAATCACTTACCTGATACAAATCGTTGATTTTGCAGTTTATTCTGTATGGATTAATCTTCATTCTTACTTTAAAATATTGAACATTATACTCAATGTCTTGCCTAGAATCAGTTTCAAAGTTTACCCTGTGGCTCTTTATCCTTTGAGTATATATTCCAGAATTGCAGTTTCACTTGATACTCAATAATTTTTTCCATTTCAGAGGTCCTTGGTGCCTTATTCAGTGTGTTCATCATCTGGTTGGTGACAGGAGTCCTGTGTTATATGGCTGTGGAAAGGATAACAGGAGGACATTACACAAGTGTCAAACCTGACGAGATGTTGGTCACAGCTTCTTTAGGAGTAATGTTTAATGTTGTGTAAGTCACAGCTTCTCTAGGAGTGATGTTTAATATTGTGTAAATCACAGCTTGTCTAGGAGTGATATTTAATGTTGTGTAATGTTGGTCACAGCTTCTTTAGGAGTAATGTTTAATGTTGTGTAAGTCACAGCTTATCTAGGAGTAATGTTTAATGTTGTGTAAACCACAGCTTCTGTAAGAGTGATGTTTAATGTTGTGTAAGTCACAGCTTCTCTAGGAGTGATGTTTAATGTTGTGTAAGTCACAGCTTCTCTAGGAGTGATGTTTAATGTTGTGTAAGTCACAGCTTGTCTAAAGTGATGTTTAATGTTGTGTAAGTCACAGCTTGTCTAAAGTGATGTTTAATGTTGTGTAAATCACAGCTTATCATGTTTGACAGTATTTGAGTCATGTTTGTCACTCTGAGAACTATTTCTTCCATTTAAGTAATTTTATAGCATTGTAAATTTAAATTTAAATGGAAAGGTAAATTTACAAACAAAATATCAGTTGAAAATCTTTGTGGACAGCTTAATGTATTTCTTGCAAATTTTTCTTTTTGAAATGAATAATTTATATATTGGTTTGAATAGAAACTTCAATTTTTCTACAGAATGGGTATTGTGCTTCATTCTGAGAAATGTTGTGGATCAGCCTCTGCTCGTGCTTCTTTTGGTCACGGACATTCCCACGGTGGAGGTGGGCATTCTCATGGACACTCTCACAAGCCATCCAATCATCCTAATGATGCAGCATATGAGCGCCTACTTCAGCATGACACTGACCAAGAATTAATGCCACGAACTCCATCCACAGAATCACATACAATCCACAAACACCACCGAAAGAAAAACATCAACGTTCGAGCTGCTTTTATTCATGTGATAGGCGACATTATACAGAGTGTTGGAGTATTGGTAGCAGCTCTCATCATTAAACTGATGGTTTGTACCAGATTAAGAAAGTGTTTCTAGGATTATTACTCATATCTGTCATATCTTGATTCAAAGTTATTACTCTAGCACCTACATTTCTTACAATTTTTATCAAACACTAAAACACCTCAGATGAGTTCATGTGTTTGGGTTCAAAGGTCAAGGTTAGGGTCATCATTATAATTCATAGATAACAATCAACACATTCAGTCTATGGATGTTAGTTATGAAGACAATATGAACAAACTTTATTATATCTGTGTTAACTTTACTGGCATTTAGACACATTGTAGTTCAAATGTTGATTAAGATCATCCCTGTTTATAAAAAAATCATCAGATGTATACTTTAGGAGCAGAATCATTTACGTCTCACAGACATTTTGAAATGGAGTATTTTCTCTTATTCATTACTGTTAAAGTTCTAATTTGAGTTTTTCTGATTTTCAGCCTGATCCTAGCTCCAAACTAGCCGACCCTATATGTACATTCCTGTTCTCCATCATCGTCCTCTTTACCACCGTCTTTGTTCTACGTGACACACTCCAGATAATGATGGAAGGTATGTCTAGCAGGGTACTACAGTATATGTAGTCATTTGTGATTATACGGCAATCCTCAAGCTGTCACAAGTTTGTGACATCAGGACAACAGACAGGTTGTCACAATTTTTTTAACATCAGGACAACAGACAGGTTGTCACAATTTTGTAACATCAGGACAACAAACAGGTTATTACAAATTTTGTTATATCAGGTCAACAGAAAGGCTGTCACAAATTTGTGACATCAGGATAGCAGACAGGTTGTCACTTGTTCTGTGATATCAGGACAACAGATATGTTGTTACAAATTTTGTGATATCAGGACAACATACAGGTTATCACTGGTTTTGTGATATCAGTATAATAAACAAATCATCACATGCTTTGTGACATTATGACGACAGACATGATGTCACATTGTTATTTCCAAGTAATAAGACAAAGGGGGTTCAACTTTCTTTCTCAAAGTATTGAAAAAAAAATTCATGTAAGATTTACTTTCTTTTGAAAATTCATGTATTTCTTAAAGAATCAACCATACTTTTATATTTTTGTCTTCTAAATGTTCTTCCTTATAAAAAATCAAAACTCTGAATATTCATTATAACAACTATCAGAACACAAAGTGATACTGTATAGAGACATTTGTACGGGTGTTTTTCTATCTAACACTGACAGTGATACTGTATAGAGACATTTGTATGGGTGTTTTTCTATCTAACACTGACAGTGATACTGTATAGAGACATTTGTACGGGTGTTTTTCTATCTAACACTGACAGTGATACTGTATAGAGACATTTGTACGGGTGTTTTTCTATCTAACACTGACAGTGATACTGTATAGAGACATTTGTACGGGTGTTTTTCTATCTAACACTGACAGTGATACTGTATAGAGACATTTGTACGGGTGTTTTTATATCTAACACTGACAGTGATACTGTATAGAGACATTTGTACGGGTGTTTTTATATCTAACACTGACAGTGATACTGTATAGAGACATTTGTACGGGTGTTTTTCTATCTAACACTGACAGTGATACTGTATAGAGACATTTGTACGGGTGTTTTTCTATCTAACACTGACAGTGATACTGTATAGAGACATTTGTACGGGTGTTTTTATATCTAACACTGACAGTGATACTGTATAGAGACATTTGTACGGGTGTTTTTCTATCTAACACTGACAGTGATACTGTATAGAGACATTTGTACGGGTGTTTCTATCTAACACTGACAGTGATACTGTATAGAGACATTTGTACGGGTGTTTTTCTATCTAACACTGACAGTGATACTGTATAGAGACATTTGTACGGGTGTTTTTCTATCTGACACTGACAGTGATACTGTATAGAGACATTTGTACAAGTGTTTTTCTATCTGACACTGACAGTGATACTGTATAGAGACATTTGTATGGGTGTTTTTCTACCTTAAATTAGATCTCCCAATTCACTTTGTTTTCTATACTGAAGGAAAGGTTACGAAACAAGAGATTAGATTTTATTGATTGTTTATTTGACAAACGCATTTGATTTCTGATGATTTGATGGACATATTGATGTCTATTACAGGTGTGCCAAGAGATGTAGATTACAGTGAAATCATTGCTGACCTTGAGAGTTTACCGGGAGTAAAGACTGCTCATGATCTCAGCGTATGGGCATTGACCATAGACAAGAATGCTGTTGCAATCCACTTAGGGATAGGTACGTTTATATAAAGGATTACAAAGACTCTGTCTCTTTACTATGGATTTCTAAGTTCTATGTCATCATTATTATTCAATATACTTTGAGTTGCCTTGCGTCACTGCCTGTTGGGGAAAGACAGGATCAAATGTAGATGAAAGCCACAGCTCAACATAAATTAGGTTAAAAACATGATTTGATAACGTGAATTAAAATTTGTGTAAGTTAAGCCAACCTTTCCATTTCAAACAAATGATATAGTGCACAAAACAGAAAAAATGCACAAGATATTTTTTAAATGTTCAATATCTTGATATGAATAAAATGCTGTTCCTGCTTTGAGTCTGCTTAAGCTGGTTATGAGGCAAGGTGCTTAGGTTTTGAAAAGGGATACAAGATCAAATCTGAAGAGATGATAAGGTCTTATCTTGACCCATTTCTGCTAAAAAATGCAAGATAGGTGTTTGTGAAAGCCTCAAGCCTTTGGTTGGATAGTGCATTAGTAACACACTGGTCTTTCATCTGGGTAATTAGGGCTTGGTTTTCAGTCAGACGCGACAAGGCATGGATTCATCTGCTAGTCTGTATGGGTTTTCTATGTGTACTACAAATTCCTTCCACAGTAATACCTTTCACATATTTCAATTGTGGGATACAGTAGGGATTTAAATAAGCGGATTACTTGTTTTTCAATTGTTTTAGGATAATTAAGGAGTATATTTGTACTTTAAAACCCTTGACATTTTTAAGTACTTTATAAAAATACATTTGTACATGTTACACCCTTAGCCATTGAGGTTGACTGATTTTCCTCAATCTATATCAAAACCTTCAAGTAGAAGGCAGTTTACCGATGTATGTAATACTTGTTGAATTATATTTCAGATGCCTCTTCATCTCACCAAAGTGTCTTGGAGGCTGCCAATACAATGCTGAAACAGAAACACAAATTTCTGTTCACCACCGTTCAGGTCGAGACACATGTTCCAGAAATCACAGAAAATTGTCATAAATGTCAAGTCTCCCTAGCATGAGAGATATCAAGTATTTTTTGTAATTAGCTGTCTGTGATGGGTTATTCGCCTCTTCTTTCATGTATATCTATTTTTATATCAATACTAGGGTTGAATCAGAAATGAAATCATCATATTGGTGGTACATTGTTAATGTTATTTTTGTATATATGTTCAGTGGTACATCGTTAATGTTATTGTTTGTACATATGTTCAGTGGTACATCGTTAATGTTATTGTTTGTACATATGTTCAACAGGTTTTTAAGTGGCTTAGATTTGACTCTGTTTTACAATAAGGAACTATGAGCAGCTTTTACTTTATTTTTTTAAAATGTGTTTAGAAGCTCATTTACAAGAATGCCTGACACTTTCCTCAATGTAACTGCTATTTTTTTTTAACAATTTTTACAATTTCAACCCTTAGCTGGCTCGTTTCTGTCTTCCATCTGCTTTACTTTTATTTCTCATACTTGATACAGATTTCAAGTTTTTAATAGATCTGTGATCATGGCTCATATTTTCAAAACATCTGACTGTTTTTTGGTCTTGATACATCTATACAACGGGAAAACTTTCCAAGTAAATTTGTCATGAAAGTATATATAAGTGAGTCCAGTATGAATATGATGGTTCCCTTTTTAATGTTACTGTGAACTGAAGAGTTTTCAGCACATCATTATCAGATGGTGGGATTTTCAAATAGTCCTTCTTTGGGTCCATCTGTAAACAATTTTTGTAATTGCTTTTTCATGAGAAGTACTAGATGGATCATTCTCAAATGACATACTTACATTCTCCTTGGTTCTTTGTTGGTCATATTGGTCCCTAGTTGTGCCTGTTAGATTTTATGAATGATCAGAAAAATAAAATGGCTGACAGTAACCCATCTTGGATTTCCATAATAAAAGTTTGATATCACTATTTCTTGAGAAGTATTGAATTGATCAATCTCAGATTTCTTATGTAGGTTGCCCTTGATCCCTAGTTGTGCCCGTTTGATTTTGGGACCCATGAGAAAAAACGAAATGGCTGAGATGCAGCCATCTTGGAATTTGCTTAGTAGAGTTTGTTATGGCTATTTCTTCAGAAGTACTGGTTCCTAATTGTGCCTGTTTGACTTTTAGACTGAGAAGAAAAACAAAATGGCTTCTAGGCAACCATCTTGGATTGTGCTGTTAAAGATTAAAATCGCAAAGGAATGCTCAAATTTTGTATCATTAGAAGCAAAAACATAGGAGAGACGAGAAAAGAAGGGAAAATATCCAACTTTTGAAGAACAAAAGAAGATCAAACAATTGTCATCATCCCTCTGGTTAATTGACTTTGTATAAATTTGTACTATAAATAAGATAGATAACATAATAATAATAGAGATTAACATACATATTTTAATAATACATTTAATACTATGTTAGTGCTTTTCCTCTAAAGATACAGCACTGTAACATGATTGTGCTAATTACTGTTTCTGTATGTTGTTGATATAGCCATTATAGCTGTCATCATGGCAGCTATTTGTTCTAAATCTTTTGGATAGAAAGTAGAATAATGTTCTGTGATAAAATTTCATTCTTCCGATTGTCCTTGTTAAATCAGATGGTTGTATCACTATCAGTGCACAGAGCACAATAGTGTGACAATTGGTGGTGCTTTGTATATATTCTAAGAGAATATCAATTAGTTATTTAGAAGTTTTATTGAACATTGTAGATAACATTCAAAAGTAATGTTTTGATGTGAGTATGTGATATGTAACTTTTCTAAGGAGGAATTAGAAATCTGGTGCTAAAGATGAGATGATCTTTGAGACTTGCTTTCAGAGAGAGAGGATTGTCAAGTATGTTGTAAGTAGGATATTCCTTGAAAGGTGTTTTCATAAAATTATTGACCTGTTATGGGTGTCTTCATCAAGGTACAAGTTATTTGTACAGGTGTGTTCAAGGAGGCATATTCTTAAATAGGTTTCTTAAGGAATGTGAGCAGTCAATACTTTGTTTTCTTTGTATAGCTCAAGTGCTTTCTTTAAGAAACAACTCAATCCAAAGTCTGAATTAGTGAAAAGTTTTCACATACTCCTACAAGGTTTTGTGTGATATATCAAGTCTAACCCACAAACATAAACCTTTTTAAACTACCTGAAATCATTGGCCCCAGGTTTCTAGATCAGTAATCTGTTTCTACCACTCAAAGAACCCTCTACATCGATTCTGCCTATCATCTTTATCAATTATCACTCTCCATGTAATACGTCTTATCTGAAAAGTTTTCGTATAACTTAAATAGAAATGAAACAGATTACCATAATATAATGGCGACTTTAAAAATGCAAGACGCAGATTAAAAAGTGGTCTGTTTTGTTGCTAGGTATATACAACTGTCCTTGTCATCTGTTGTGATGCATTTTATTCATAGCTAATATATATTGTCATCAGATTTGTAGGAAAAGCATCAAATCTATATAAATATTTGTAGAAAGGAGACACAAACTCCACCTCCAGCCTATCTGTCACATGAATGATAGACAAATGCTACGGCACTCTAAAGCTTTCATTAACACAATGTTCATGTGGTGTCAAAATAGCCGTCGGGTGTCATTTAAATCCTGTATTGTTACAACATAAATATTTTTCTTGCTTACATAATATATTTTGAAAATAAAAGCAGTTAAGATCTGCATTTTAGCTTTTACTGTAGGAAGGCATCACTTCAGCATTATGTGTTTGTAGATACGTATGTATATTTGTGAACAAGGTAAAAATGTGATTGCTTTGACAATCAGGGTAGTGAGTGAGAAATTAGTGTGAAAGGGACAGACCATGTTATCCAGCTACAATAAAAAAGACTAATTTTACCCAGGAAACTATCAGTAAAATATGATTTGTTTGTTAATTGTTGTATAATTTCTTCCTTATTTATATAAAATGGAATAATTTGTGATTATATGAATGGAATAATTTGTGATTATATGAATGGAATAATTTGTGATTACCGGTATATGAATGGAATAATTTGTGATTATATGAATGGAGTAATTTGTGATTATATTGGAATAATTTGTGATTATATGAATGGAGTAATTTGTGATTATATGAATGGAATAATTTGTGATTATATGAATGGAATTAAATTTTTGTGATTATATGAATGGAAAAATATGAATGGAATAATTTGTGATTATATGAATGGAATAATTTTTGATTATATGAATGGAGTAATTTGTGATTATATGAATGGAAAAATTTGTGATTATATGAATGGAATAATTTGTGATTATATGAATGGAATAATTTGTGATTAAATGAATATGAATGGAATAATTTGTGATTATATGAATGGATAATTTGTGATTATATGAATGGAATAATTTGTGATTATATGAATGGAGTAATTTGTGATTATATGAATGGAATAATTTGTGATTATATGAATGGAATAATTTGTGATTATGTATATAGAAAGATAACAAGCAATGTTATGTTTAAGTTTATTCAATCATTATTTTTATCATGTTACCATAGTATAACTGTTTATCTTGAGAGGGCAGTTACTATATTATGAATTTTATTCATCTTGATAGGGCAGTTACTATATTACGAAGTTCCCTTTTACTTTAATTATTTGGGATAGATTTTTCTGTTTACCTGCGAATATTCATACCAAATATTCACAGTCAGGTTAGAACACATCAGTAGTGTAACAGATATAGGTATGGAGTGATTACGAGAGATACTGTGATCCCTGACCCCATCTACATTTATTTTTAATAATGGAGCACTGCACTGATATATCAGTTGTTCTTCCCAACCACCTGTATATACTACAATGATTATCTCCCTTGCTATCAACATACCCTGCCAATCACTCCCACACACCTGGAACAGTTTACCATTCTTCATCAAATTACTTGAATTAATTGTCTAATTTGACTTTCTTGTATTCAGAATTTCGAAGTTCATGCTGTCAACCTGACTTTCTTAAAGACCTGTTGATGCTGCTTAGATTAGATACACTAATTTGAAATCATACCATTTTAACCATATTGGGGAGATTTATACTACATGTGTAATGTAAGTGTCCTGGTTTTGTGTCGAAAGAGATACTGTCAGATGGTAGGCTAAGATTAACAGATAGTGGATGTTTTGTATAAGTTACAGGAAAGTGTTTTAACAGGCATTTAGACATTGATTGTTCTGTCAGGGTAAATATGGTGCTAGTTCACAAAAATGATAAATATGTTATGTGTTGATATCCAGGAGAATTAGGCAGAATAAGAATTTGTTCTTATTTACAAATAAATATGTTTATTACTCAATATATGAAATACCATATAATCAACAGTTCATCCTGTGTGATCAATCATAGTGCAGAGCTACTTAAAATGATTCTAACTTTGATTTCTTTTATGATTCTATATTATCTACACGATACAGTAATTGGGCTTGGTTGTCTGACCTCTTCTTCCTTTCTCTCTTCACATATCCTTCTTTTACTCTCCTGTACTCATTGCCTCTTTCCTTTCACTCTGTCCCCTATCCACTCATTGCCCTTTGTCATCCATTCCATCTTCCTTCTTTCTAATTTTCTCCCCACCCCCTTCCTGTCTTCACTCTTTGCCTAGACTCTTATATAACTATATTTTTATTGTTATCATATATGTAACCAGAATGAAATACAAGACTTAGTTATAGGGTTTATTAAGTAGAAAAAAAAACTGTTTGGTTACTAAACATGATTCAAATTAACTGATCAAACAAAGCATTAAATTAGCACATCTGATTTATGTTATATATTGTACCACATATATATTAACATGTTTTTATACAACAGTAAACATATTATGGTATGGAATCAGGGTTCATTTTGGACAGCAGTCACTGGCCAAATCTCCAGGTGACCAACCAATTTTTCAGTAACAAGCAATTTTCTGTTGCCAAAATTTGTCTGACAATAAGCCCATGTATACGGTATGACAGTTGATTTTAGTTTAGATAACCTATTTAGTGTGAGAAATCTTTCACTAATTCCGTATGTTGAAATGTAACCTATATTAACCCATTATCAAGAACAATTCCTGCAAAAGTAACTTTGGTAAAACCATGAGTACACAGCTACAGTACCAACTGAAATATTCTTGCAAACTCCTGTAATTTTTGCAATATTGTTAATGTAATTACTGCTCTCTTTCTTATGGTTGTGATATCTAACTGTACTTAAAGAAGTTTGGTACGTGTATCATAAGAAATATATTGTTGTGGTAAGGACTTTGTTTTATCAATCATAACACGAGAATTAATGCCCAATATTCATCTATCTGTACATCAAACTTTGACATTTATTTCTAAAAAGTCTTCATTGGTGTCCAGTTATATAAACAAATATCTTCAGGATAACATACAAGTTCAATGTAACTGTTATTATAAGTATCTTTTGCTCCTCTGTTGTGGTCATCAAACCAGTACATATATTTGTATTCACATCTCTGTATAAATGTCAGCTAAATTTGCTTTGGATTCTCTGAAACAAATCTGAGGTTTCCTTGGCCCTAAATTTTTAATTTTGAATTTGAAAACCTGAAGGATTCCTGTGCATTAGTATGTTACCTAGTGTATAACTTATGGCACTATATTGCATAGTTCTACACATCATATGATATATATATTAATAGAATCTGTTATCAGTACAGTAGTATGTGATCGAGATTGAATTATCTCAGTCAAAGGCTAACATTCTGTGATAAAATCTCATTGAAGGTGAAGAATGTAAGCCTGAGACCGAGATTACCTGTAACTGAACGAGATCGGTGTATCTCAGTCGAGGGCTAAGATCCTGTAACATAATCCCAACCAAGGCGTTAACCGAGGTTAGGATGTTACAATATCTTAGCCCTCGACTGAAATACCTCAATCTCACTCAGTTACAGGTAATAGATTTTTTTTCTTACACCTACTACTCTGAAAATTATTCAATACTTCATCAGAGATTGGTGTGTCCCGTGGGAGCCTCAAACTACCAGCACAGCCTCTTCACTTTTAAAAAGCGTCTGGATAGTGCCATGTAAACAATGTAGAACTCCCCCCCCCCCCCCCCAGTGAAGATCTTATTTTATCTACAACATCTTAACAACAAAAAATTACACAACACAGGTAATATAAAGCAGATAGTCGAAATGCATGCTTACACATGGATAAATATACTAATGCATAAAGAGTTCCGCAAAAGCACATGTTAAGGGTACTAGACAGATCGGACGATATAGAAAAATCTGAGGTGCAAAAAAAAGCAATCTGGAAATTTGTGATAGGTTCTCTTTCTTGTATATAACCAAATTGCATAAAAAATTCTCAACTAATTTTATTTCTTAAATAAGATAACCTCTTTCTGGTTAGAAATCAAAGAAAAATTGGAGTATACATTATTTTAGTTATAAAGTCACTTGCTCCAGATATGGCTTTAAGGCTCCTGACAGAATGCAAGTATTTTAAATGGAAAATTTGGGAATCAGCCATTCATTAAGAATGTTTCTGTTAGATGATGTACGGCTAAGCTCAAACAGATTGGTGTGAAGATGGTGTCTGTGTATTCCTTTAAAGCAATAATTCAGTATATATTTTTTTTGATGATTTTATAACGAATGTAATGTTTATGTGTACTTTGTTAAAGTGCCTTACCTCTAACTTATTTTTTTTAATCATCTTTCTTTTTGATATGTGTTAAGCAGGATAAAACCACAGTGGATATCCTGTTATAAATGGACTGGTGGCTTATATATTCCTATTGTTATATCTTTGCTGGTATTTTAGCAGAATTTCTGGTAATCCTGGTGATCCTGTAACATCAATGAGAAGATCTGGACACATTATAGTAATGTTAACCTAGAGTTGCTAACAATTACTGATATTTTCAAATGATTTTTGTTTTTTTTCTGAACGTTATTTAAAATCCTTTGTAAAGTCTGTAGGCAAACACATCTTAACAATACATGAATGGAAATAACCATTGTTTAAATGCTGCAGGAAACAGCCAGATCTAATATAATTTGATAAAAAAGTCTCAAGTTTATTTTATTTTTTTTTTGTATTCATTCTCAGTTTAACATTGCATTGTTTTCTCACTATGTAATCAGTTGCTTGGGTTTCTATCAGCAAATAGAAAAAATATACCAAGACCGAGTCTCATTACAAACCAATATATATACATTACTGATAATAGATTTTGTAATGAGGCTTCAATCCTAGTACATAGATTTTTTTTATTGATTTATTTATTTTTATCTTTTTTTTTTATATAGATTTTACGATATTTGATACAGTGATCTGAAGTTAAAAAATATCTCCACGACTGGTTTAGTTATAACAGTTAATGATCTACATGCTGACAGTGATACAGTATGATGTGGAGTGAATGGAAAGCTTGCCTGTGATCAGGAAGGGAAATATTTTCCTTCAAGACAATCAGCCAGTGTTAATATGACAAAGATTACAATAGAATGTGTAAGAATCCGGTGATCAGTTAAATATCAGTGACAAGTAACCAAAGTGAAATATCTGACAAGTTAGATTTCATGGAACTTTTAAGTAACGGGAAACTTTATCAGTCTAAGGAGTTAATATATAAATATGTGGTGCCTTAAATTTTGTATGTGAAACATCAGAGCCATATAAATTGCCTCAAGAATCTTGAAATTTCAAAAAGAAACAAGACTGAAAATTTGGATCTCTTGGACAAACATCTGATTGTAGAACATAATTTGAAACAATGGGGAGGTAAACAATTGAAAAAAACCATATACTAAAAACTCCCATAAGACTTTAAATATCTTGATGCTTTGATGGTTCAATATGAAATTTCTTACCATTGAAAACATGATTAACCTTTTTCAAGATTTTGTTGGTTTTTGTTTTTCATGGCATTAAACTTTTTGAGAAATTTTCCATTTGAGATGGTCTTGGTCATCAGTGTTTTACTTTGCATTTCAATATTTAAAAGATGTTTTTGTGTTGATTTGTTGTTAAAGTGACCTATTTACATTTCCGTTGCTCATTACTTTCTAACAGATGTTTTAACATCGGAACTCTAATCAATATTTTCTATACGCAGTGTTTACAAAACTTGCTAGTCAGTGTTAATATGTATACAAAGACTTAAGTCTAACACCTGAAATACCCGGGTAGTTCCTTTTGAATCATTGTATGAAATGACTTGAGTACTACTTTATGATGTTATGATCAAAGGGAATAACCTTTTTTATTACAAACATTTGAATTTGTTACAAGCATCATGCATGTTTTAACATGTGTCTATCACTGAAGGCCAAAAATTTAAAATGAAGTTTTTATTAAGGAACATAGGTTTTAAACAAATTGGATATGAAATGAATATAAAAATTCTTATCCTTTTTTAAAAAAGTTTCATGGTTTTTTCTGTCCCAGATGAAATTCACACTATATTATACATATTTATCCAAATAATCACCTAAACAGTTTTCATAATTGATTTGTAAAAAATAATTTTTAATGTTTAACAGCATTTTAAAAAGGATTGATATCATAAGTACTAATATGCTCCCCACTACCATTGGAGCTTAGTATTCTTTACTTGACAACCAGTTTTGTCATTTCATATTCATTGATACTATGATTTTAATAAATGTCACTAATGAAAAAAATATATTATTTTTGGGAAATAAAAAATTATATAACGGATTATCATATAAATGTGTTGTTTTTAATTCTTAAAAATTTAAAAGGGTAGTACAATTACATGATGATGTATGCAACTTTTGTCATGTCATCATGGCCCAGCATCCCTTTATAAATGATATCATGTAGTGGCTGCTCGTCCTCAGTGGACTATGATACAGATCCATGATCTCCAGTGGCATATAGGACGTTTTTCTAAACAAAACTCATACCTTTGTCACATTAAACATGACTGCCATCTTAAGAGTATAGTTTTGGCTACTTCTTAACTGAGTCATATAGTGCACAGGTAGTCCTAATTAAAATAAGGTCCAACTGTGGCCAGTTGACTACCATCTAGAAATCTGTATTTTGCCAACCCACTTGAACAAAAAAATATGGTATAATCCAGGACTTTCACATGTGCGTAGTGCATGATGCACAGATTGCCCTAAATAGCATCCTGAATCATCAGGACTGTTTTAAACTATGGCTGTTATTACATTGCCCAACCAGAAAGTCATACCAAGATGGTATTTTTGCTATGGATGGTCTGAACTTAAATTCAGAACTTTGTCACATTCAAAATGGCTACTATGGTAGCCATCTTGAATAATTGTTGCTACTACAATGTAGGGCGGAGGAGTGATGACCTTTTATGTAAAAAACTCTTTAATTCTTACAAAGTTACAATGACCATCAAACTTGAAGGGTAAAATGTTTAAATGTCAAAGGGCAAAATGTGATTTCATTATACTATATACCCTCCAAAACGTGTATCATAAGAAATATATTGTTGTGGTAAGGACTTTGTTTTATCAATCATAACACGAGAATTAATGCCCAATATTCATCTATCTGTACATCAAACTTTGACATTTATTTCTAAAAAGTCTTCATTGGTGTCCAGTTATATAAACAAATATCTTCAGGATAACATACAAGTTCAATGTAACTGTTATTATAAGTATCTTTTGCTCCTCTGTTGTGGTCATCAAACCAGTACATATATTTGTATTCACATCTCTGTATAAATGTCAGCTAAATTTGCTTTGGATTCTCTGAAACAAATCTGAGGTTTCCTTGGCCCTAAATTTTTAATTTTGAATTTGAAAACCTGAAGGATTCCTGTGCATTAGTATGTTACCTAGTGTATAACTTATGGCACTATATTGCATAGTTCTACACATCATATGATATATATATTAATAGAATCTGTTATCAGTACAGTAGTATGTGATCGAGATTGAATTATCTCAGTCAAAGGCTAACATTCTGTGATAAAATCTCATTGAAGGTGAAGAATGTAAGCCTGAGACCGAGATTACCTGTAACTGAACGAGATCGGTGTATCTCAGTCGAGGGCTAAGATCCTGTAACATAATCCCAACCAAGGCGTTAACCGAGGTTAGGATGTTACAATATCTTAGCCCTCGACTGAAATACCTCAATCTCACTCAGTTACAGGTAATAGATTTTTTTTCTTACACCTACTACTCTGAAAATTATTCAATACTTCATCAGAGATTGGTGTGTCCCGTGGGAGCCTCAAACTACCAGCACAGCCTCTTCACTTTTAAAAAGCGTCTGGATAGTGCCATGTAAACAATGTAGAACTCCCCCCCCCCCCCCCCCCAGTGAAGATCTTATTTTATCTACAACATCTTAACAACAAAAAATTACACAACACAGGTAATATAAAGCAGATAGTCGAAATGCATGCTTACACATGGATAAATATACTAATGCATAAAGAGTTCCGCAAAAGCACATGTTAAGGGTACTAGACAGATCGGACGATATAGAAAAATCTGAGGTGCAAAAAAAAGCAATCTGGAAATTTGTGATAGGTTCTCTTTCTTGTATATAACCAAATTGCATAAAAAATTCTCAACTAATTTTATTTCTTAAATAAGATAACCTCTTTCTGGTTAGAAATCAAAGAAAAATTGGAGTATACATTATTTTAGTTATAAAGTCACTTGCTCCAGATATGGCTTTAAGGCTCCTGACAGAATGCAAGTATTTTAAATGGAAAATTTGGGAATCAGCCATTCATTAAGAATGTTTCTGTTAGATGATGTACGGCTAAGCTCAAACAGATTGGTGTGAAGATGGTGTCTGTGTATTCCTTTAAAGCAATAATTCAGTATATATTTTTTTTGATGATTTTATAACGAATGTAATGTTTATGTGTACTTTGTTAAAGTGCCTTACCTCTAACTTATTTTTTTTAATCATCTTTCTTTTTGATATGTGTTAAGCAGGATAAAACCACAGTGGATATCCTGTTATAAATGGACTGGTGGCTTATATATTCCTATTGTTATATCTTTGCTGGTATTTTAGCAGAATTTCTGGTAATCCTGGTGATCCTGTAACATCAATGAGAAGATCTGGACACATTATAGTAATGTTAACCTAGAGTTGCTAACAATTACTGATATTTTCAAATGATTTTTGTTTTTTTTCTGAACGTTATTTAAAATCCTTTGTAAAGTCTGTAGGCAAACACATCTTAACAATACATGAATGGAAATAACCATTGTTTAAATGCTGCAGGAAACAGCCAGATCTAATATAATTTGATAAAAAAGTCTCAAGTTTATTTTATTTTTTTTTTGTATTCATTCTCAGTTTAACATTGCATTGTTTTCTCACTATGTAATCAGTTGCTTGGGTTTCTATCAGCAAATAGAAAAAATATACCAAGACCGAGTCTCATTACAAACCAATATATATACATTACTGATAATAGATTTTGTAATGAGGCTTCAATCCTAGTACATAGATTTTTTTTATTGATTTATTTATTTTTATCTTTTTTTTTATATAGATTTTACGATATTTGATACAGTGATCTGAAGTTAAAAAATATCTCCACGACTGGTTTAGTTATAACAGTTAATGATCTACATGCTGACAGTGATACAGTATGATGTGGAGTGAATGGAAAGCTTGCCTGTGATCAGGAAGGGAAATATTTTCCTTCAAGACAATCAGCCAGTGTTAATATGACAAAGATTACAATAGAATGTGTAAGAATCCGGTGATCAGTTAAATATCAGTGACAAGTAACCAAAGTGAAATATCTGACAAGTTAGATTTCATGGAACTTTTAAGTAACGGGAAACTTTATCAGTCTAAGGAGTTAATATATAAATATGTGGTGCCTTAAATTTTGTATGTGAAACATCAGAGCCATATAAATTGCCTCAAGAATCTTGAAATTTCAAAAAGAAACAAGACTGAAAATTTGGATCTCTTGGACAAACATCTGATTGTAGAACATAATTTGAAACAATGGGGAGGTAAACAATTGAAAAAAACCATATACTAAAAACTCCCATAAGACTTTAAATATCTTGATGCTTTGATGGTTCAATATGAAATTTCTTACCATTGAAAACATGATTAACCTTTTTCAAGATTTTGTTGGTTTTTGTTTTTCATGGCATTAAACTTTTTGAGAAATTTTCCATTTGAGATGGTCTTGGTCATCAGTGTTTTACTTTGCATTTCAATATTTAAAAGATGTTTTTGTGTTGATTTGTTGTTAAAGTGACCTATTTACATTTCCGTTGCTCATTACTTTCTAACAGATGTTTTAACATCGGAACTCTAATCAATATTTTCTATACGCAGTGTTTACAAAACTTGCTAGTCAGTGTTAATATGTATACAAAGACTTAAGTCTAACACCTGAAATACCCGGGTAGTTCCTTTTGAATCATTGTATGAAATGACTTGAGTACTACTTTATGATGTTATGATCAAAGGGAATAACCTTTTTTATTACAAACATTTGAATTTGTTACAAGCATCATGCATGTTTTAACATGTGTCTATCACTGAAGGCCAAAAATTTAAAATGAAGTTTTTATTAAGGAACATAGGTTTTAAACAAATTGGATATGAAATGAATATAAAAATTCTTATCCTTTTTTAAAAAAGTTTCATGGTTTTTTCTGTCCCAGATGAAATTCACACTATATTATACATATTTATCCAAATAATCACCTAAACAGTTTTCATAATTGATTTGTAAAAAATAATTTTTAATGTTTAACAGCATTTTAAAAAGGATTGATATCATAAGTACTAATATGCTCCCCACTACCATTGGAGCTTAGTATTCTTTACTTGACAACCAGTTTTGTCATTTCATATTCATTGATACTATGATTTTAATAAATGTCACTAATGAAAAAAATATATTATTTTTGGGAAATAAAAAATTATATAACGGATTATCATATAAATGTGTTGTTTTTAATTCTTAAAAATTTAAAAGGGTAGTACAATTACATGATGATGTATGCAACTTTTGTCATGTCATCATGGCCCAGCATCCCTTTATAAATGATATCATGTAGTGGCTGCTCGTCCTCAGTGGACTATGATACAGATCCATGATCTCCAGTGGCATATAGGACGTTTTTCTAAACAAAACTCATACCTTTGTCACATTAAACATGACTGCCATCTTAAGAGTATAGTTTTGGCTACTTCTTAACTGAGTCATATAGTGCACAGGTAGTCCTAATTAAAATAAGGTCCAACTGTGGCCAGTTGACTACCATCTAGAAATCTGTATTTTGCCAACCCACTTGAACAAAAAAATATGGTATAATCCAGGACTTTCACATGTGCGTAGTGCATGATGCACAGATTGCCCTAAATAGCATCCTGAATCATCAGGACTGTTTTAAACTATGGCTGTTATTACATTGCCCAACCAGAAAGTCATACCAAGATGGTATTTTTGCTATGGATGGTCTGAACTTAAATTCAGAACTTTGTCACATTCAAAATGGCTACTATGGTAGCCATCTTGAATAATTGTTGCTACTACAATGTAGGGCGGAGGAGTGATGACCTTTTATGTAAAAAACTCTTTAATTCTTACAAAGTTACAATGACCATCAAACTTGAAGGGTAAAATGTTTAAATGTCAAAGGGCAAAATGTGATTTCATTATACTATATACCCTCCAAAACGTGTATCATAAGAAATATATTGTTGTGGTAAGGACTTTGTTTTATCAATCATAACACGAGAATTAATGCCCAATATTCATCTATCTGTACATCAAACTTTGACATTTATTTCTAAAAAGTCTTCATTGGTGTCCAGTTATATAAACAAATATCTTCAGGATAACATACAAGTTCAATGTAACTGTTATTATAAGTATCTTTTGCTCCTCTGTTGTGGTCATCAAACCAGTACATATATTTGTATTCACATCTCTGTATAAATGTCAGCTAAATTTGCTTTGGATTCTCTGAAACAAATCTGAGGTTTCCTTGGCCCTAAATTTTTAATTTTGAATTTGAAAACCTGAAGGATTCCTGTGCATTAGTATGTTACCTAGTGTATAACTTATGGCACTATATTGCATAGTTCTACACATCATATGATATATATATTAATAGAATCTGTTATCAGTACAGTAGTATGTGATCGAGATTGAATTATCTCAGTCAAAGGCTAACATTCTGTGATAAAATCTCATTGAAGGTGAAGAATGTAAGCCTGAGACCGAGATTACCTGTAACTGAACGAGATCGGTGTATCTCAGTCGAGGGCTAAGATCCTGTAACATAATCCCAACCAAGGCGTTAACCGAGGTTAGGATGTTACAATATCTTAGCCCTCGACTGAAATACCTCAATCTCACTCAGTTACAGGTAATAGATTTTTTTTCTTACACCTACTACTCTGAAAATTATTCAATACTTCATCAGAGATTGGTGTGTCCCGTGGGAGCCTCAAACTACCAGCACAGCCTCTTCACTTTTAAAAAGCGTCTGGATAGTGCCATGTAAACAATGTAGAACTCCCCCCCCCCCCCCCCCCCCCCCCCCCCTCTCTCTCAGTGAAGATCTTATTTTATCTACAACATCTTAACAACAAAAAATTACACAACACAGGTAATATAAAGCAGATAGTCGAAATGCATGCTTACACATGGATAAATATACTAATGCATAAAGAGTTCCGCAAAAGCACATGTTAAGGGTACTAGACAGATCGGACGATATAGAAAAATCTGAGGTGCAAAAAAAAGCAATCTGGAAATTTGTGATAGGTTCTCTTTCTTGTATATAACCAAATTGCATAAAAAATTCTCAACTAATTTTATTTCTTAAATAAGATAACCTCTTTCTGGTTAGAAATCAAAGAAAAATTGGAGTATACATTATTTTAGTTATAAAGTCACTTGCTCCAGATATGGCTTTAAGGCTCCTGACAGAATGCAAGTATTTTAAATGGAAAATTTGGGAATCAGCCATTCATTAAGAATGTTTCTGTTAGATGATGTACGGCTAAGCTCAAACAGATTGGTGTGAAGATGGTGTCTGTGTATTCCTTTAAAGCAATAATTCAGTATATATTTTTTTTGATGATTTTATAACGAATGTAATGTTTATGTGTACTTTGTTAAAGTGCCTTACCTCTAACTTATTTTTTTTAATCATCTTTCTTTTTGATATGTGTTAAGCAGGATAAAACCACAGTGGATATCCTGTTATAAATGGACTGGTGGCTTATATATTCCTATTGTTATATCTTTGCTGGTATTTTAGCAGAATTTCTGGTAATCCTGGTGATCCTGTAACATCAATGAGAAGATCTGGACACATTATAGTAATGTTAACCTAGAGTTGCTAACAATTACTGATATTTTCAAATGATTTTTGTTTTTTTTCTGAACGTTATTTAAAATCCTTTGTAAAGTCTGTAGGCAAACACATCTTAACAATACATGAATGGAAATAACCATTGTTTAAATGCTGCAGGAAACAGCCAGATCTAATATAATTTGATAAAAAAGTCTCAAGTTTATTTTATTTTTTTTTTGTATTCATTCTCAGTTTAACATTGCATTGTTTTCTCACTATGTAATCAGTTGCTTGGGTTTCTATCAGCAAATAGAAAAAATATACCAAGACCGAGTCTCATTACAAACCAATATATATACATTACTGATAATAGATTTTGTAATGAGGCTTCAATCCTAGTACATAGATTTTTTTTATTGATTTATTTATTTTTATCTTTTTTTTTTATATAGATTTTACGATATTTGATACAGTGATCTGAAGTTAAAAAATATCTCCACGACTGGTTTAGTTATAACAGTTAATGATCTACATGCTGACAGTGATACAGTATGATGTGGAGTGAATGGAAAGCTTGCCTGTGATCAGGAAGGGAAATATTTTCCTTCAAGACAATCAGCCAGTGTTAATATGACAAAGATTACAATAGAATGTGTAAGAATCCGGTGATCAGTTAAATATCAGTGACAAGTAACCAAAGTGAAATATCTGACAAGTTAGATTTCATGGAACTTTTAAGTAACGGGAAACTTTATCAGTCTAAGGAGTTAATATATAAATATGTGGTGCCTTAAATTTTGTATGTGAAACATCAGAGCCATATAAATTGCCTCAAGAATCTTGAAATTTCAAAAAGAAACAAGACTGAAAATTTGGATCTCTTGGACAAACATCTGATTGTAGAACATAATTTGAAACAATGGGGAGGTAAACAATTGAAAAAAACCATATACTAAAAACTCCCATAAGACTTTAAATATCTTGATGCTTTGATGGTTCAATATGAAATTTCTTACCATTGAAAACATGATTAACCTTTTTCAAGATTTTGTTGGTTTTTGTTTTTCATGGCATTAAACTTTTTGAGAAATTTTCCATTTGAGATGGTCTTGGTCATCAGTGTTTTACTTTGCATTTCAATATTTAAAAGATGTTTTTGTGTTGATTTGTTGTTAAAGTGACCTATTTACATTTCCGTTGCTCATTACTTTCTAACAGATGTTTTAACATCGGAACTCTAATCAATATTTTCTATACGCAGTGTTTACAAAACTTGCTAGTCAGTGTTAATATGTATACAAAGACTTAAGTCTAACACCTGAAATACCCGGGTAGTTCCTTTTGAATCATTGTATGAAATGACTTGAGTACTACTTTATGATGTTATGATCAAAGGGAATAACCTTTTTTATTACAAACATTTGAATTTGTTACAAGCATCATGCATGTTTTAACATGTGTCTATCACTGAAGGCCAAAAATTTAAAATGAAGTTTTTATTAAGGAACATAGGTTTTAAACAAATTGGATATGAAATGAATATAAAAATTCTTATCCTTTTTTAAAAAAGTTTCATGGTTTTTTCTGTCCCAGATGAAATTCACACTATATTATACATATTTATCCAAATAATCACCTAAACAGTTTTCATAATTGATTTGTAAAAAATAATTTTTAATGTTTAACAGCATTTTAAAAAGGATTGATATCATAAGTACTAATATGCTCCCCACTACCATTGGAGCTTAGTATTCTTTACTTGACAACCAGTTTTGTCATTTCATATTCATTGATACTATGATTTTAATAAATGTCACTAATGAAAAAAATATATTATTTTTGGGAAATAAAAAATTATATAACGGATTATCATATAAATGTGTTGTTTTTAATTCTTAAAAATTTAAAAGGGTAGTACAATTACATGATGATGTATGCAACTTTTGTCATGTCATCATGGCCCAGCATCCCTTTATAAATGATATCATGTAGTGGCTGCTCGTCCTCAGTGGACTATGATACAGATCCATGATCTCCAGTGGCATATAGGACGTTTTTCTAAACAAAACTCATACCTTTGTCACATTAAACATGACTGCCATCTTAAGAGTATAGTTTTGGCTACTTCTTAACTGAGTCATATAGTGCACAGGTAGTCCTAATTAAAATAAGGTCCAACTGTGGCCAGTTGACTACCATCTAGAAATCTGTATTTTGCCAACCCACTTGAACAAAAAAATATGGTATAATCCAGGACTTTCACATGTGCGTAGTGCATGATGCACAGATTGCCCTAAATAGCATCCTGAATCATCAGGACTGTTTTAAACTATGGCTGTTATTACATTGCCCAACCAGAAAGTCATACCAAGATGGTATTTTTGCTATGGATGGTCTGAACTTAAATTCAGAACTTTGTCACATTCAAAATGGCTACTATGGTAGCCATCTTGAATAATTGTTGCTACTACAATGTAGGGCGGAGGAGTGATGACCTTTTATGTAAAAAACTCTTTAATTCTTACAAAGTTACAATGACCATCAAACTTGAAGGGTAAAATGTTTAAATGTCAAAGGGCAAAATGTGATTTCATTATACTATATACCCTCCAAAACGTGTATCATAAGAAATATATTGTTGTGGTAAGGACTTTGTTTTATCAATCATAACACGAGAATTAATGCCCAATATTCATCTATCTGTACATCAAACTTTGACATTTATTTCTAAAAAGTCTTCATTGGTGTCCAGTTATATAAACAAATATCTTCAGGATAACATACAAGTTCAATGTAACTGTTATTATAAGTATCTTTTGCTCCTCTGTTGTGGTCATCAAACCAGTACATATATTTGTATTCACATCTCTGTATAAATGTCAGCTAAATTTGCTTTGGATTCTCTGAAACAAATCTGAGGTTTCCTTGGCCCTAAATTTTTAATTTTGAATTTGAAAACCTGAAGGATTCCTGTGCATTAGTATGTTACCTAGTGTATAACTTATGGCACTATATTGCATAGTTCTACACATCATATGATATATATATTAATAGAATCTGTTATCAGTACAGTAGTATGTGATCGAGATTGAATTATCTCAGTCAAAGGCTAACATTCTGTGATAAAATCTCATTGAAGGTGAAGAATGTAAGCCTGAGACCGAGATTACCTGTAACTGAACGAGATCGGTGTATCTCAGTCGAGGGCTAAGATCCTGTAACATAATCCCAACCAAGGCGTTAACCGAGGTTAGGATGTTACAATATCTTAGCCCTCGACTGAAATACCTCAATCTCACTCAGTTACAGGTAATAGATTTTTTTTCTTACACCTACTACTCTGAAAATTATTCAATACTTCATCAGAGATTGGTGTGTCCCGTGGGAGCCTCAAACTACCAGCACAGCCTCTTCACTTTTAAAAAGCGTCTGGATAGTGCCATGTAAACAATGTAGAACTCCCCCCCCCCCCCCCCCAGTGAAGATCTTATTTTATCTACAACATCTTAACAACAAAAAATTACACAACACAGGTAATATAAAGCAGATAGTCGAAATGCATGCTTACACATGGATAAATATACTAATGCATAAAGAGTTCCGCAAAAGCACATGTTAAGGGTACTAGACAGATCGGACGATATAGAAAAATCTGAGGTGCAAAAAAAAGCAATCTGGAAATTTGTGATAGGTTCTCTTTCTTGTATATAACCAAATTGCATAAAAAATTCTCAACTAATTTTATTTCTTAAATAAGATAACCTCTTTCTGGTTAGAAATCAAAGAAAAATTGGAGTATACATTATTTTAGTTATAAAGTCACTTGCTCCAGATATGGCTTTAAGGCTCCTGACAGAATGCAAGTATTTTAAATGGAAAATTTGGGAATCAGCCATTCATTAAGAATGTTTCTGTTAGATGATGTACGGCTAAGCTCAAACAGATTGGTGTGAAGATGGTGTCTGTGTATTCCTTTAAAGCAATAATTCAGTATATATTTTTTTTGATGATTTTATAACGAATGTAATGTTTATGTGTACTTTGTTAAAGTGCCTTACCTCTAACTTATTTTTTTTAATCATCTTTCTTTTTGATATGTGTTAAGCAGGATAAAACCACAGTGGATATCCTGTTATAAATGGACTGGTGGCTTATATATTCCTATTGTTATATCTTTGCTGGTATTTTAGCAGAATTTCTGGTAATCCTGGTGATCCTGTAACATCAATGAGAAGATCTGGACACATTATAGTAATGTTAACCTAGAGTTGCTAACAATTACTGATATTTTCAAATGATTTTTGTTTTTTTTCTGAACGTTATTTAAAATCCTTTGTAAAGTCTGTAGGCAAACACATCTTAACAATACATGAATGGAAATAACCATTGTTTAAATGCTGCAGGAAACAGCCAGATCTAATATAATTTGATAAAAAAGTCTCAAGTTTATTTTATTTTTTTTTTTGTATTCATTCTCAGTTTAACATTGCATTGTTTTCTCACTATGTAATCAGTTGCTTGGGTTTCTATCAGCAAATAGAAAAAATATACCAAGACCGAGTCTCATTACAAACCAATATATATACATTACTGATAATAGATTTTGTAATGAGGCTTCAATCCTAGTACATAGATTTTTTTTATTGATTTATTTATTTTTATCTTTTTTTTTTATATAGATTTTACGATATTTGATACAGTGATCTGAAGTTAAAAAATATCTCCACGACTGGTTTAGTTATAACAGTTAATGATCTACATGCTGACAGTGATACAGTATGATGTGGAGTGAATGGAAAGCTTGCCTGTGATCAGGAAGGGAAATATTTTCCTTCAAGACAATCAGCCAGTGTTAATATGACAAAGATTACAATAGAATGTGTAAGAATCCGGTGATCAGTTAAATATCAGTGACAAGTAACCAAAGTGAAATATCTGACAAGTTAGATTTCATGGAACTTTTAAGTAACGGGAAACTTTATCAGTCTAAGGAGTTAATATATAAATATGTGGTGCCTTAAATTTTGTATGTGAAACATCAGAGCCATATAAATTGCCTCAAGAATCTTGAAATTTCAAAAAGAAACAAGACTGAAAATTTGGATCTCTTGGACAAACATCTGATTGTAGAACATAATTTGAAACAATGGGGAGGTAAACAATTGAAAAAAACCATATACTAAAAACTCCCATAAGACTTTAAATATCTTGATGCTTTGATGGTTCAATATGAAATTTCTTACCATTGAAAACATGATTAACCTTTTTCAAGATTTTGTTGGTTTTTGTTTTTCATGGCATTAAACTTTTTGAGAAATTTTCCATTTGAGATGGTCTTGGTCATCAGTGTTTTACTTTGCATTTCAATATTTAAAAGATGTTTTTGTGTTGATTTGTTGTTAAAGTGACCTATTTACATTTCCGTTGCTCATTACTTTCTAACAGATGTTTTAACATCGGAACTCTAATCAATATTTTCTATACGCAGTGTTTACAAAACTTGCTAGTCAGTGTTAATATGTATACAAAGACTTAAGTCTAACACCTGAAATACCCGGGTAGTTCCTTTTGAATCATTGTATGAAATGACTTGAGTACTACTTTATGATGTTATGATCAAAGGGAATAACCTTTTTTATTACAAACATTTGAATTTGTTACAAGCATCATGCATGTTTTAACATGTGTCTATCACTGAAGGCCAAAAATTTAAAATGAAGTTTTTATTAAGGAACATAGGTTTTAAACAAATTGGATATGAAATGAATATAAAAATTCTTATCCTTTTTTAAAAAAGTTTCATGGTTTTTTCTGTCCCAGATGAAATTCACACTATATTATACATATTTATCCAAATAATCACCTAAACAGTTTTCATAATTGATTTGTAAAAAATAATTTTTAATGTTTAACAGCATTTTAAAAAGGATTGATATCATAAGTACTAATATGCTCCCCACTACCATTGGAGCTTAGTATTCTTTACTTGACAACCAGTTTTGTCATTTCATATTCATTGATACTATGATTTTAATAAATGTCACTAATGAAAAAAATATATTATTTTTGGGAAATAAAAAATTATATAACGGATTATCATATAAATGTGTTGTTTTTAATTCTTAAAAATTTAAAAGGGTAGTACAATTACATGATGATGTATGCAACTTTTGTCATGTCATCATGGCCCAGCATCCCTTTATAAATGATATCATGTAGTGGCTGCTCGTCCTCAGTGGACTATGATACAGATCCATGATCTCCAGTGGCATATAGGACGTTTTTCTAAACAAAACTCATACCTTTGTCACATTAAACATGACTGCCATCTTAAGAGTATAGTTTTGGCTACTTCTTAACTGAGTCATATAGTGCACAGGTAGTCCTAATTAAAATAAGGTCCAACTGTGGCCAGTTGACTACCATCTAGAAATCTGTATTTTGCCAACCCACTTGAACAAAAAAATATGGTATAATCCAGGACTTTCACATGTGCGTAGTGCATGATGCACAGATTGCCCTAAATAGCATCCTGAATCATCAGGACTGTTTTAAACTATGGCTGTTATTACATTGCCCAACCAGAAAGTCATACCAAGATGGTATTTTTGCTATGGATGGTCTGAACTTAAATTCAGAACTTTGTCACATTCAAAATGGCTACTATGGTAGCCATCTTGAATAATTGTTGCTACTACAATGTAGGGCGGAGGAGTGATGACCTTTTATGTAAAAAACTCTTTAATTCTTACAAAGTTACAATGACCATCAAACTTGAAGGGTAAAATGTTTAAATGTCAAAGGGCAAAATGTGATTTCATTATACTATATACCCTCCAAAACGTGTATCATAAGAAATATATTGTTGTGGTAAGGACTTTGTTTTATCAATCATAACACGAGAATTAATGCCCAATATTCATCTATCTGTACATCAAACTTTGACATTTATTTCTAAAAAGTCTTCATTGGTGTCCAGTTATATAAACAAATATCTTCAGGATAACATACAAGTTCAATGTAACTGTTATTATAAGTATCTTTTGCTCCTCTGTTGTGGTCATCAAACCAGTACATATATTTGTATTCACATCTCTGTATAAATGTCAGCTAAATTTGCTTTGGATTCTCTGAAACAAATCTGAGGTTTCCTTGGCCCTAAATTTTTAATTTTGAATTTGAAAACCTGAAGGATTCCTGTGCATTAGTATGTTACCTAGTGTATAACTTATGGCACTATATTGCATAGTTCTACACATCATATGATATATATATTAATAGAATCTGTTATCAGTACAGTAGTATGTGATCGAGATTGAATTATCTCAGTCAAAGGCTAACATTCTGTGATAAAATCTCATTGAAGGTGAAGAATGTAAGCCTGAGACCGAGATTACCTGTAACTGAACGAGATCGGTGTATCTCAGTCGAGGGCTAAGATCCTGTAACATAATCCCAACCAAGGCGTTAACCGAGGTTAGGATGTTACAATATCTTAGCCCTCGACTGAAATACCTCAATCTCACTCAGTTACAGGTAATAGATTTTTTTTCTTACACCTACTACTCTGAAAATTATTCAATACTTCATCAGAGATTGGTGTGTCCCGTGGGAGCCTCAAACTACCAGCACAGCCTCTTCACTTTTAAAAAGCGTCTGGATAGTGCCATGTAAACAATGTAGAACTCCCCCCCCCCCCCCCCCCCAGTGAAGATCTTATTTTATCTACAACATCTTAACAACAAAAAATTACACAACACAGGTAATATAAAGCAGATAGTCGAAATGCATGCTTACACATGGATAAATATACTAATGCATAAAGAGTTCCGCAAAAGCACATGTTAAGGGTACTAGACAGATCGGACGATATAGAAAAATCTGAGGTGCAAAAAAAAGCAATCTGGAAATTTGTGATAGGTTCTCTTTCTTGTATATAACCAAATTGCATAAAAAATTCTCAACTAATTTTATTTCTTAAATAAGATAACCTCTTTCTGGTTAGAAATCAAAGAAAAATTGGAGTATACATTATTTTAGTTATAAAGTCACTTGCTCCAGATATGGCTTTAAGGCTCCTGACAGAATGCAAGTATTTTAAATGGAAAATTTGGGAATCAGCCATTCATTAAGAATGTTTCTGTTAGATGATGTACGGCTAAGCTCAAACAGATTGGTGTGAAGATGGTGTCTGTGTATTCCTTTAAAGCAATAATTCAGTATATATTTTTTTTGATGATTTTATAACGAATGTAATGTTTATGTGTACTTTGTTAAAGTGCCTTACCTCTAACTTATTTTTTTTAATCATCTTTCTTTTTGATATGTGTTAAGCAGGATAAAACCACAGTGGATATCCTGTTATAAATGGACTGGTGGCTTATATATTCCTATTGTTATATCTTTGCTGGTATTTTAGCAGAATTTCTGGTAATCCTGGTGATCCTGTAACATCAATGAGAAGATCTGGACACATTATAGTAATGTTAACCTAGAGTTGCTAACAATTACTGATATTTTCAAATGATTTTTGTTTTTTTTCTGAACGTTATTTAAAATCCTTTGTAAAGTCTGTAGGCAAACACATCTTAACAATACATGAATGGAAATAACCATTGTTTAAATGCTGCAGGAAACAGCCAGATCTAATATAATTTGATAAAAAAGTCTCAAGTTTATTTTATTTTTTTTTTGTATTCATTCTCAGTTTAACATTGCATTGTTTTCTCACTATGTAATCAGTTGCTTGGGTTTCTATCAGCAAATAGAAAAAATATACCAAGACCGAGTCTCATTACAAACCAATATATATACATTACTGATAATAGATTTTGTAATGAGGCTTCAATCCTAGTACATAGATTTTTTTTATTGATTTATTTATTTTTATCTTTTTTTTTTATATAGATTTTACGATATTTGATACAGTGATCTGAAGTTAAAAAATATCTCCACGACTGGTTTAGTTATAACAGTTAATGATCTACATGCTGACAGTGATACAGTATGATGTGGAGTGAATGGAAAGCTTGCCTGTGATCAGGAAGGGAAATATTTTCCTTCAAGACAATCAGCCAGTGTTAATATGACAAAGATTACAATAGAATGTGTAAGAATCCGGTGATCAGTTAAATATCAGTGACAAGTAACCAAAGTGAAATATCTGACAAGTTAGATTTCATGGAACTTTTAAGTAACGGGAAACTTTATCAGTCTAAGGAGTTAATATATAAATATGTGGTGCCTTAAATTTTGTATGTGAAACATCAGAGCCATATAAATTGCCTCAAGAATCTTGAAATTTCAAAAAGAAACAAGACTGAAAATTTGGATCTCTTGGACAAACATCTGATTGTAGAACATAATTTGAAACAATGGGGAGGTAAACAATTGAAAAAAACCATATACTAAAAACTCCCATAAGACTTTAAATATCTTGATGCTTTGATGGTTCAATATGAAATTTCTTACCATTGAAAACATGATTAACCTTTTTCAAGATTTTGTTGGTTTTTGTTTTTCATGGCATTAAACTTTTTGAGAAATTTTCCATTTGAGATGGTCTTGGTCATCAGTGTTTTACTTTGCATTTCAATATTTAAAAGATGTTTTTGTGTTGATTTGTTGTTAAAGTGACCTATTTACATTTCCGTTGCTCATTACTTTCTAACAGATGTTTTAACATCGGAACTCTAATCAATATTTTCTATACGCAGTGTTTACAAAACTTGCTAGTCAGTGTTAATATGTATACAAAGACTTAAGTCTAACACCTGAAATACCCGGGTAGTTCCTTTTGAATCATTGTATGAAATGACTTGAGTACTACTTTATGATGTTATGATCAAAGGGAATAACCTTTTTTATTACAAACATTTGAATTTGTTACAAGCATCATGCATGTTTTAACATGTGTCTATCACTGAAGGCCAAAAATTTAAAATGAAGTTTTTATTAAGGAACATAGGTTTTAAACAAATTGGATATGAAATGAATATAAAAATTCTTATCCTTTTTTAAAAAAGTTTCATGGTTTTTTCTGTCCCAGATGAAATTCACACTATATTATACATATTTATCCAAATAATCACCTAAACAGTTTTCATAATTGATTTGTAAAAAATAATTTTTAATGTTTAACAGCATTTTAAAAAGGATTGATATCATAAGTACTAATATGCTCCCCACTACCATTGGAGCTTAGTATTCTTTACTTGACAACCAGTTTTGTCATTTCATATTCATTGATACTATGATTTTAATAAATGTCACTAATGAAAAAAATATATTATTTTTGGGAAATAAAAAATTATATAACGGATTATCATATAAATGTGTTGTTTTTAATTCTTAAAAATTTAAAAGGGTAGTACAATTACATGATGATGTATGCAACTTTTGTCATGTCATCATGGCCCAGCATCCCTTTATAAATGATATCATGTAGTGGCTGCTCGTCCTCAGTGGACTATGATACAGATCCATGATCTCCAGTGGCATATAGGACGTTTTTCTAAACAAAACTCATACCTTTGTCACATTAAACATGACTGCCATCTTAAGAGTATAGTTTTGGCTACTTCTTAACTGAGTCATATAGTGCACAGGTAGTCCTAATTAAAATAAGGTCCAACTGTGGCCAGTTGACTACCATCTAGAAATCTGTATTTTGCCAACCCACTTGAACAAAAAAATATGGTATAATCCAGGACTTTCACATGTGCGTAGTGCATGATGCACAGATTGCCCTAAATAGCATCCTGAATCATCAGGACTGTTTTAAACTATGGCTGTTATTACATTGCCCAACCAGAAAGTCATACCAAGATGGTATTTTTGCTATGGATGGTCTGAACTTAAATTCAGAACTTTGTCACATTCAAAATGGCTACTATGGTAGCCATCTTGAATAATTGTTGCTACTACAATGTAGGGCGGAGGAGTGATGACCTTTTATGTAAAAAACTCTTTAATTCTTACAAAGTTACAATGACCATCAAACTTGAAGGGTAAAATGTTTAAATGTCAAAGGGCAAAATGTGATTTCATTATACTATATACCCTCCAAAACTCTTCTGCAGGGGTTTAAAAAGAGAGGACGGCAATTAGAACAAAAAGTACAAAGAAAGCAAGTCTGTGTTTCAGTTGAATAAGTACCCTCTGTTTATGGAATGTTCCAAAAGTGGGAATTATGATTTCTACCGCCTTCTTCCTGATATTAATCAAAATATGCGGGTATAGTGAGCATGTACTTTTTTGGAGTCAGATTCAAAAAACTGATTTTCTACAGAAAGATAAATTGATTACTAGTTACCGCGATAAAACTGTTGATGTGGTTTGATCCATTGATAATTAGGAAACCACAATGAGCGTGACCCTAACACATCTAATTACCTTGTATAAACAAATTCACCCAAGTGCCTGACGTAACAGGCATGAAAGGCATGGCTAATTGGATAATTAACGGTTCTAAACGGGTAACACATTGCGTATGAGGAGATTGATGACGGCTTGGGCTGAACGCGTGCTATGGGTCCGAAAACGATGTTGTTTTAACTGTACGAAAATTTTCCATCCTACCTTGTCCCCATATTTGTACCTACCGCGGTATCCGAAGGTACTTAATTATAGATTGTTTACACCGACTTCGACATGGTGAAACAGCGACAGCGTTTACAGCTAAAGAAAAACTGGACGCCATTGACCGAGAGACTTGGGTTTCGTGCCGCCGGTCGTCAAATCGACATTCCCGAGTCAAATATCAGGGCATGGAAGAGAAAAGAAGAACGGCTGAATACCCAACCACTGACCAGAAGGGCTGACAGCGAAACACCCAGAGATGGAGAGGGAGCTGTTCAACTTCCTATGCGATCGCCGAGATGCCGGCATCGCTGTCAATACAACAGAACCGCACCTGCGGAGTGCGGGCCATGCAGATCAAGAGAGGTCATGGGGTCACCAACATTACGCATCAATGGGATGGACCGTCCGCTTTATAAACAGACACATGCTGAGTATCCTGAAGAGAACGACAATCGCCCTAAAACATCCTGATGACTACGAAGAAAGACTCATTGAATTCCAGAGATACATCATCAAAATGAGGCAGAACTACGAAATTGACCCGTCAAGGATTGGGAATGCCGACCAAACACCGCTTACTTTCGATCTACCTTCAGACACTACTATATCCCCGACCAATAGTAATCCCATATGCAGACCCTTATTTATAAAATCCAATATCAGAAACTTTTTTTTTCATTATAACATCCTGATCTTAAGGTTAACCTCTCTTTTTCCTAAATGTGCTTATCATAGTAACAATTTCTGGACTTCAATTGGTTTAAAAACACCTTCTAATGAATAAAATACATCTCTTTTGCCACATTTTGACTATGTCATAACTTGTTGTTTCGTTGAAAATATGTTGTTGCAATGACAAAGCATCACTAATAACACTGTTTGGATCATTAAAATCCATTAGTTGAAAAATATAGACTGGGGAAGGAATGTTCTGCTTCACTGTTGGAAGACACATTGAAAATACATTCACAGTAGTATAGTTGCCAGTTCAGCCTCTGAAAATGAAATTATGTGAATAACAGGCATTTGCACCGAGTTAACTCGTTGTGTGTGCTCACTGAGCCGTGCAATTCCATTTCCTCCGCTATGGAGATCAGCTGAAAAGTGTACAAAGAGAAAATCCCTGGTACTACACAGGTGTACAATACAGATATTACATCCCTGATACTACACAGAGGTACTACACAGAAGTACTACACAGAAATGTACACAATATAGATATTACATCCCTGGTACTACACATATGTACTACACAGAGATGTACAATATAGATATTACATCCTTGGTACTACACAGAGGTACTGCAGAGAGATGTACTATATAGATATTACATCCCTGGTACTACACAGAGGTGTACAATACAGACATTACATCCCTTGTACTACACAGAGGTACTGCACAGTGATGTACAATACATATATTACATCCCTAGTACTACGCAAAGGTATACCATATAGATATTACATCCCTGGTACTACACGGAGAACAATGTCACAACTCATTGACTTTGTAAGGTCAATCACATGAATTGTTTTGTGACCATATGTGATTAAAATAGATAGCACCTAATGGAGTTGTGAATGGTAACAGGTTCTCACTGTTCAGTGTCAGTTGTGAGATCTTATATTACATTTGATGTATTGTTGCTAGAATCTAACATTTGTTTTCATTTCATATGCAATCAATGATCTGTCACATTTTTTGTCCTTTTCCCTACTGAAGACTCACTAAAGTGAAAGTTTCATCAATCTCAAGATGGTATATTTCTCCAAGATATTTTCGTGTGAGAAATTATTACCTTAAATATAATTTATTCAAATTTATGTTACAGTCAATAAACTCGTTCTATGGTGAATAAATTGAAATGCATGCACCAAAAATTGTCTCTTGTCTGATATGACTACTGATTTTGTTGTCATTATCATAATCTCTCCTTTTTGAACATGCCATAAACAGAGGATACCTATTCAAGTGAAACACAGTCTGGCTTTCTTTGTACTTGAGTAATTTTCTCTTTGTACACTTTTCAGCTGATCTCCATAGCGGAGGAAAGGGAATTGCACGGCTCAGTGAGCAAACACAACGGGTTAACTCGGTGCAAATGCCTGTTATTCACATAATTTCACTTTCAGAGGCTGAACTGGCCACTATACTACTGTGAATGTATTTTCAACAGTGAAGCAGAATATTCCTTCCCCAGTCTACATTTTTCAACTAATGGATTTTGATGATACAAACAGTGTTATAAGTGATGCTTTGTCATTACAACAACATATTTTCAACGAAACAACAAGTTATGACAAAATGTGGCAAAAGAGATGTATTTTATTCATTAGAATGTGTTTTTAAACCAATTGAAGTCCAGATATTGTTACTATAACAAGCACATTTAGGAAAAAGAAAGATTAACCTTTAGAGCAGGATGTTATAATGAAAAAAAAGTTTCTGATATTGGAATTTTATAAATAAGCGTGTGCTTACGGGATTAATACATGTACATATTCTCTTTCTGGTGAGAAATGTCTCTTTCACCTCCCAGGTATGCAATTTGTTAAAATGTGCTAATTGATTTTTTAACAAAAGCATATATTGATTAACATCAGGAAGTAGCTTTATCATTTTCAAAACAATGAAAATTTTCTCTTTATTTGGAAAACGGAAAAAAACCACTAGAGAGCTCTGCCAACATCCGCCAGCATCATACTTGATATGTCCTTTCCTTGGAAATGAGCGAAACTGTTACCCTGTCAATGATATGAAAATCTCGGAATACATATGTGTATGACTTGTTGGTGCATTTTGTAACAGCTGGTACACTACACATTTTCCTGTTCTTGGAATAAACTGACTATGCATCTGTTATGTGTGTGATAATTCTGCCTTGTTTTGAAGCTATTCAAGTAGGTTGATTTGTGTTTCTCATTTTATTTAACACTCCACCTAAACAGTTTGCTGGGGAGGGAAGTACATAGGAGCCTGTCCATTCATATGTCTGCCTGTCTGCCCTGAACCTTTAAAGTACAACCTCTCCTACACCGTTTGCTGGAATTTCATTGAAATTTGACACGTGATAGTACAGGAAATACTACCAGCATACAATTTCTTAAAATAATCAAACAACACATGTTCTGACAGAGATTGTAAAATTCAGGATGATAAACATCTCATAAAATCACTAAAATGGGTACCCAACACAAGCATATGAACCATTCCCTACTCATTATCCAGTACAGAAATGTTAACCACCAAACCATCTATTATAGTAAGAAACCAGAATCCCATATTTATGGCCCAATCTTAAATTATACACCTTTTTTATGAAAACACAAATGATGGACTAAACCTGGCAAAAATAAGTAAAAATGAAATGTTTACACTATTTATCTTCCTATGGTCAAATGATAAAAACTTCTTTTGGCAGAAGAACAAAAAACACATATAAGTAGATAGAGTATGAAAAGGATAATAGGTAGTACAAGGGACGTGTGATACAGATCTTACATCCCTGAAACTACACAGAGGTACTACACAGAGATGTACAATATATATAATATTGTACACAGAGATGTACAATATATATAATATCTATATTGTACATCTCTGTGTAGTACCTCTGTTTAGTACCAGGGATGTAATGTCTGTATTGTACACCTCTGTTTAGTACCAGGGATGTAATATCTATATTGTACATCTCTGTGTAGTACCTCTGTGTAGTACCAGGGATGTAATATCTATATTGTACATCTCTGTGTAGTACCTCTGTGAAGTACCAGGGATGTAATATCTATATTGTACATCTCTGTGTAGTACCAGGGATGTAATATCTGTATTGTACATCTCTGTGTAGTACTTCTGTGTAGTACCAGGGATGTAATATCTATATTCTACATCTCTGTGTAGTACTTCTGTGTAGTACCTCTGTGTAGTACCAGGGATGTAATATCTATATTGTACATCTCTGTGTAGTACCTCTGTGTAGTACCAGGGATGTAATATCTATATTCTACATCTCTGTGTAGTACCTCTGTGTAGTACCAGGGATGTAATATCTATATAGTACATCTCTGTGTAGTATCTCTGTGTAGTACCTCTGTGTAGTACCAGGGATGTAATATCTATATTGTACATCTCTGTGTAGTACTTCTGTGTAGTACCTCTGTGTAGTTCCAGGGATGTAATATCTATATAGTACATCTCTGTGTAGTACATATGTGTAGTACCAGGGATGTAATATCTATATTGTGTACATCTCTGTGTAGTACCTCTGTGTAGTACCAGGGATGTAATATCTATATTGTGTACATCTCTGTGTAGTACCTCTGTGTAGTACCAGGGATGTAATATCTATATAGTACATTTCTGTGTAGTACCTCTGTGTAGTACCAGGGATGTAATATCTATATTGTACATCTCTGTGTAGTACATATGTGTAGTACCATGGATGTAATATCTATATTCTACATCTCTGTATAGTACCTCTGTGTAGTACCAGGGATGTAATATCTATATTGTGTACATCTCTGTGTAGTACCTCTGTTTAGTACCTGGGATGTAATATCTATATTGTACACCTCTGTGTAGTACCTCTGTGTAGTACCAGGGATGTAATATCTATATAGTACATCTCTGTGTAGTACCTCTGTTTAGTACCAGAGATGTAACATCTATATTGTACATCTCTGTGTAGTACCTCTGTGTAGTACCAGGGATGTAATATCTATATTGTACACCTCTGTGTAGTACCTCTGTGTAGTACCAGGGATGTAATATCTATATAGTACATCTCTGTGTAGTACCAGGGATGTAATATCTATATTGTACATCTCTGTGTAGTACCTCTGTTTAGTACCAGGGATGTAATATCTATATTGTACATCTCTGTGTAGTACCAGGGATGTAATATCTATATTGTACATCTCTGTGTAGTACCAGGGATGTAATATCTATATAGTACATCTCTGTGTAGTACCTTTGTGTAGTACCAGGGATGTAATATCTATATTGTACATCTCTGTGTAGTACCTCTGTGAAGTACCAGGGATGTAATATCTATATTGTACATCTCTGTGTAGTACCAGGGATGTAATATCTGTATTGTACATCTCTGTGTAGTACTTCTGTGTAGTACCAGGGATGTAATATCTATATTCTACATCTCTGTGTAGTACCTCTGTGTAGTACCAGGGATGTAATATCTATATAGTACATCTCTGTGTAGTACTTCTGTGTAGTACCTCTGTGTAGTTCCAGGGATGTAATATCTATATAGTACATCTCTGTGTAGTACATATGTGTAGTACCAGGGATGTAATATCTATATTGTGTACATCTCTGTGTAGTACCTCTGTGTAGTACCAGGGATGTAATATCTATATTGTGTACATCTCTGTGTAGTACCTCTGTGTAGTACCAGGGATGTAATATCTATATAGTACATTTCTGTGTAGTACCTCTGTGTAGTACCAGGGATGTAATATCTATATTGTACATCTCTGTGTAGTACATATGTGTAGTACCATGGATGTAATATCTATATTCTACATCTCTGTATAGTACCTCTGTGTAGTACCAGGGATGTAATATCTATATTGTGTACATCTCTGTGTAGTACCTCTGTTTAGTACCTGGGATGTAATATCTATATTGTACACCTCTGTGTAGTACCTCTGTGTAGTACCAGGGATGTAATATCTATATAGTACATCTCTGTGTAGTACCTCTGTTTAGTACCAGAGATGTAATATCTATATTGTACATCTCTGTGTAGTACCTCTGTGTAGTACCAGGGATGTAATATCTATATTGTACACCTCTGTGTAGTACCTCTGTGTAGTACCAGGGATGTAATATCTATATAGTACATCTCTGTGTAGTACCAGGGATGTAATATCTATATTGTACATCTCTGTGTAGTACATATGTGTAGTACCAGGGATGTAATATCTATATTGTGTACATCTCTGTGTAGTACCTCTGTTTAGTACCTGGGATATAATATATGTATCATATGTCCCTGGTATCCTTTTTATAATCTATCTGATTTTGTTCTTTGATCATAGGAAGATAATTATCGTAAACATTTTCCCTCCATCAAACGGTGTAGGAGAAGTTACACTTTAATGGTTCCGGGCAGGCAGTATACTGGGGAAGAAATGCACTGCTTCACTGTCTGCAGACACACTGAAAATACATGCATAGTAATGAACTAAGCGGGTCAAACGAGTGCTCTGTGCGCTTCACTATAACGTTATTCATTGATCCATGATCACATACTTTCGGTTATTCTATTACATTTAACGAAGGTAGAGCCGATATAGAAGTTTCAAAATTAAAACACCGTGAAGAATTTAAGCCGATTGTCTGAGACAAAATTTGTGGAACTGGTTTTTATTACTTATAAACGTGTTTTATATTAATACTGTCTCGGTATCCAGAGAGTGGAAGTGATCGTATCCCCTGGAATATCGAGGATGGTATTAATACAAAGGGGGTCCATGTTTTAAGTTAGAGATAAGCCTCAAACTGTGCCGTAAATTTGTGTGCGAGAGGAAAGATCACTTGCCCGTGATGAACCCGAGCAAACCGAAGCTTGACCTGTCCGCTCCCACAATTATATATCACGTACAGTTTGCGGCCTAACTCCATAGCGGAGGCGAGGGAATTTCACGGCTCAGTGATCAAACATAAGGGGTTCACTCGGTGCAAATACATGTTATTCAAATAGTTTCATTTCCATAGCTGAACTGACCACTACACTCACACACGACGAAATTCATTTATGTATTCTTTTTTAAATTTCATTTAAAAATGTGATAAAAAATGAGGAATTGAAATATCTTTTTATACAACCATTTTTCATTACATTTTCAAATGAATTTTCCATGAAAAAAAAACCTCGACGTGTGCGAGTATGGTGGCCAGGTCAACTTCTGAAAACGAAACTATAATGGACATTTCACTGAGTTAGGTTCTGTGTGCACAAACACAAAAAGCTAATGTAAGAGAAGTCACTAATAGGCCTAGTTTCCAATGTATATTAATAAATAATGGAAAAGAAACTACACAGGAATAGATGGTTCTTTGTTTGAAATATGTTATAAATAACACGTGATAACTGCATGGGAATCAGCCGAGGTGTTCCGACTTCATTGGTGGGCGTCCTCGCATGCGCATGAATTATTCTACTATGAGTCATATCCTTTCGACGAAACTCTAGAAGATTCCGAACGTCATTGTGGAGAACGTGAATCGTGAAACTGGCAGCCATATTTGAATCACATTTTGAGTCTGTGCACACGACACTTCAAAATTGCCACAAAAGGTAAATATTGTACTAAATGGGAAGGCAGTTTGGTGTAAAGCCACGATGTTGATTTACAAACAGTTCTTACCGACCAAAGAGTGGGAAATGATTAAAATTATAGTAGATTTTGATATCAGCGTATATGCATGTACATGTACATTTCTCTTTGAATTGTCACACTTTCGATAGCCGCAAGACAGTCGCGAATGCGAAGCAGGTGCTCGTGTTACCGTCTAAAATGGCCTACATGTAAATGTACGTGTGTACAGTATAAACTTCTATATGATTATTATCGATTAGCAATTAGAGTTTTTTTTGTTTAATTTTTGTTTGTTTTGTTTTTAAGGATATGTTGAATATTTGAAAAAATATTTTTAAGTGATTCAAATCAAGTACATTGTAAACTAGTACAGGAGCATACTTATTGTGGACATAATATAACATTAACAAAAGTTACAGATGTATCTGTGATTGTGAAATCAATTTATATTAATACCTCAGGGATCTATATTACAGAGAGGTAAGAATTGGCTGTCTATAATTCTGATCTTTCAAATAAACACAGTGGTAGAAAGTTTTATTTTTTTCCAGACATTGATCGTCTGTAAATATATGTAGCATTTAAAAGCTGAGTTATTTTGCTATTGTCTTGTGTCATTTTTGTCACTTTGCATTTTAACTTATCATTGTTGTTATGAAAATGATATTAAGGATCATTGGCCAAAAAAATGGTTCTGGCGAGGTTGGTCACATAGAAGTGAATGGAGCATAGATAGGTAAGATTTTAATTAGATGACAACATGTGGAGATGAGGGGATTTCAATGTCAGAGAAGTCACCACTGGGCTTAGTTTCATATCCCTCTAATATCATAAAAGTCCCTGAAATAACTACACAAATGAAATGAATATAGTGTTATTTATGATCCCAATCAGAATAGATTGAAAACCACATTAAAATCTGCTGGCCCAATACCAGTTAGATGTTGATGTGTAAACTTTGCTATTTTTACCTTTCCTACTAATCAATATTACCTTACACCTTCTTACGTAATTGATGTTATTGATGCCGGGCAGTTCCATCTTCAGGTGGATCCTCTATCCTTGGTTGTTTCGGTGTGGTCCACAACAACCACCAGAGGTGCACCAACTTAAGTGATTGAATCCTAGCTTGTAACCATCTAGCCTGTTCCACCATGTACACTGCTGATGTTGTCTCAGTTCTTTTATGATTGATGTTGCTATTAGTATACAAATGCCATATATGTCTGTCCAAATTACAAAGTCTATATTGGAGTGATTCTGAAGAGTTGTACAACACTACTTTGATGCCTACTGTTCTGCCTGCCCCACTTCCTCCACAGCCACATTGATGCTGACTCTGCTTGCTGGCATACTGCACCAATCAGATGCTTTCTGTCTTTCCTGATGACAATTGTAGTCCTTATGGTGCTGCACAAAGATTGGCAAATTTTTTAACAGCCAAACTCCACAGGGAAGGACCATACCCTCCAACACTTCTACTTACAATCATCGACCAGCTCCTGATATTTTGTCTTCTTCCTTTCATGTGTCCCCTCGATATGTTCTTCCCATGGTACTTTAATTCCACATATTATGTATAACTCGCTGAATTGGACCCTGTTGGCCATGACACCACAAGCTCAATAACTGGTAGCAGCTGCCATAGAACATCCATGGAAGGAAAAGGAAGTAAGGGGAGAACAGCCATACTATGAAACATCAGATTGTAAATGAATATTCATTAATTTGTCGAATTAGTCAGAATTTTCAGACAGAAATCCATTTAAACAAATTTATTGTTAACGTTGGAAGAAGGTATGAGACACAAGTTCAGGGATCCAGAAAAGCACTAGTCCGGTCGTCATGGATGAGTGAAAATTGTCTCAGACAACCAGATTTATCTTTGTCAGTTGTATGATGATATTAATGTTACAACTTAGAGTTCAGTAAAAATGCAAAGAAAATTTAAAACAAAGAAACATGTTTACGGTACTTCGAGACTGCACTCTACCTTTTAATTTCACTGGAACTTCCATGACGTCAAATATAGCATAAGGAATACCTTGGGCATTTTCCCGCGGTCATACTGATGTCAGGTGCTCTTGGGCGGTACCAACATGTACCGGTCTGTATTTAGCAGCACCTAGTCAATCGGATGTAAACAAACACTTCGGCTAGGCCAAAGTAGCGCACAATGTCTGACACAAAGCAGCCATTACTGCATAGATTTTTCACTAAAACTTAAAATAGAAACAGAAAAAAAGTCACGTCTCATCCTCGCTGATTAAGTTGCCATTTAATAGCTGAATTTGGACAAGTAAATTTCCAATCCGGACGAGTTAATTTTTCAGCCCACTAGTCCTGTGCCTTGTGGTTTAAAATATTACTCCACCAGACCCCTGAAGTTATTACAACTTAACGCCTTCTTTCAATTTACTTTTACATAAGGGAAATCAATTACCATAATGGTAACATGCATATATCTACAATAGTTATAACTGAATGACTGAAGCAGGAAACATATTTACATTCTTATTTTCCAAGTTTTCATTTGATTTAATGAGCTTTAAACTGCATAGCAACCAAAAACTGAAAATGTTCCACAATGATGCAACTCTAGTATAAAACTTTTCTTAAGACTTTGTTTTGAAAAAGAAATTTTCTATGATACTTTTCATGATTAGAAAAGAGGGGGTCACTGTGCTTTAATTTTTAGGTCATCTGGACCCGAAGGGTCCGATGACCTATAGTCATCATGCTTCGTCCGTCGTCGTGCGCCGTCCGCCGTCCACCGTGCGCCGTCCGCCGTGCGCCGTCCGTAAACTTTTCATTCAAACGACTTCTTCTCAAATACTAGAAGGTCTAGGGGGCTAATACTTGGCACAGAGGATACTGGCATGGAGCTCTACCAAGTTTGTTCAAATGAATGACCTTGACCCACTTTAAAGGTCACAGGGGTCAAATATGTTAAAATCTTTAAACAACTTCTTCTCATTAACCAAAAGGCTCAGAGTGTAGATATTGGGCCTGTGACATGCTGGGATGAAGGACTGTTTGTTCAATGAATGACCTTGACCCAGAATGACCTTGACCCACTTTAAAGGTCACAGGGGTCAAATATGTTAAAATCTTTAAACAACTTCTTCTCAATAACCAAAAGGCTCAGATTGCTGATATTGTGCCTGTGGCATGCTGGGATGAAGGGCTATCAAGTTTGTTTAAATGAATGACCTTGAACAACTTTCAAGGTCACAGGGGTCAAATATGTCGAAATCTTTAAATAACTTCTTCTCAAATACTAGAAGGCCTAGGGGGCTAATACTTGGCCCATAGCATGCTGGCATGGAGCCCTACAAAGTTTGTTCAAATGAATGACCTTGGCCCACTTTCAAGGTCACAGGGGTCAAATATGTTAAAATATACAAAGGACTTCATCTCAATAAGCAAAAGTCTATGAGTGCCGATATTGGGTCTGTAGCATGCTGGGAGGAAAGGCTACCAAGTTTATTCAAATGAATGACCTCAACCCACTTTCAAGGTCACAGGGGTCAAATATGTTAAAATCTTTAAACAACTTCTTCTCATTAACCAAAAGGCTCAGAGTGTAGATATTGGGCCTGTGACATGCTGGGATGAAGGACTACCAAGTTTGTTCAAATGAATGACCTTGACCCACTTTAAAGGTCACAGGGGTCAAATATGTTAAAATATTTAAACAACTTCTTCTCAATAACCAAAAGGCTTAGATTGCTGATATTGTGCCTGTGGCATGCTGGGATGAAGGGCTATCAAGTTTGTTTAAATGAATGACCTTGAACAACTTTCAAGGTCACAGGGGTCAAATATGTCAAAATCTTTAAATAACTTCTTCTCAAATACTAGAAGGCCTAGGGGGCTAATACTTGGCCCATAGCATGCTGGCATGGAGCCCTACAAAGTGTGTTCAAATGAATGACCTTGGCCCACTTTCAAGGTCACAGGGGTCAAATATGTTAAAATATACAAAGGACTTCATCTCAATAAGCAAAAGTCTATGAGTGCCGATATTGGGTCTGTAGCATGCTGGGAGGAAAGGCTACCAAGTTTATTCAAATGAATGACCTCAACCCACTTTCAAGGTCGCAGGGGTCAAATATGTCAAAATCTTTAAATAACTTCTTCTCATTAACCAAAAGGCTCAGAGTGTAGATATTGGGCCTGTGACATGCTGGGATGAAGGACTACCAAGTTTGTTCAAATGAATGACCTTGACCCACTTTAAAGGTCACAGGGGTCAAATATGTTAAAATCTTTAAATAACTTCTTCTCAAATACTAGAAGGCCTAGGGGGCTAATACTTGGCCCATAGCATGCTGGCATGGAGCCCTACAAAGTTTGTTCAAATGAATGACCTTGGCCCACTTTCAAGGTCACAGGGGTCAAATATGTTAAAATATACAAAGGACTTCATCTCAATAAGCAAAAGTCTATGAGTGCCGATATTGGGTCTGTAGCATGCTGGGAGGAAAGGCTACCAAGTTTATTCAAATGAATGACCTCAACCCACTTTCAAGGTCACAGGGGTCAAATATGTTAAAATATACAAACGACTTCTTCGCAACAAGCAAAAGTCCATGAGTGCTGATATTGGGCCTGTAAGATGCTTGGAGGAGAGGCTACCAAGTTTGTTCAAATGAATGACCTCAACCCACTTTCTAGGTTTGGCTTGCTTTTTGTCAGATGACCGTTAAGGCCCATGGGCCTCTTGTTATAATTTTCATTATTTTGACTGATCATATGACATCACAATAGGTTCTCGAACAATACCAATCCTCTTGTTGTTAACCTAGACTGATGTGCTAACACGAACCATAAAACAAGGTCCTATACATGAAGTTTGATCCAGTCCCTCAAGGAAGGTTTGATTCGCCATTAGCTGTGCTGACGATGATTTATTGATAGTGGCCTTGACCTTGCATCCACGAAAGTCGAACTCAGTGATATCACAATCCTTTATAATTATGTCCATTTGGATTTTGGATAAAAATTTCTTCAGGAATGAAGCTGCTTGAATGTTAACCTGGGTGTTCTGAAATGAATGACATTGACCACGCATATTGAAAAAACTTAAATATAATTTGGTTCTTGGAAGGAATGTGATGTTTGCCAAGAAAAAGTTGATGAAGATACTAGAGGGTTGATTTTCTAAAACATAGTAATGGTGACCTTTAATCTACAACCCTGAATCTATGGTCCTTGAAAAATGTGAGAAGTTGGATCAAGATGTTGGCAAAGACTTTCAAAATCTATCAACTGTTATATAATACTTCAGCTTACTTGTCAAGGAGGTAAAATGATAAACAACAAAGATATTGTAAATAAGTTGTTACACATGAATTTTTCATAAGTGGTCATGCTTGTTAAATACATGTATATATAAAAGTTAACATTTTCATAACCAACTAAAGGAGAACAACCATGAAATATACATACATTTGTCTTCAGAAGTACATCCATGAAACATACATACATTTGTCTTCAGAAGTACATGTGCTGCTGATGTATGTAAGTGAAAACTAGGCGACTGTCATTCCACAGCAGACTGGCTATTTACATATGCATACATCTAGAAATTGTAACAGTTATTGTAAATGCACCTGGAGGATATGTAGATTTCTTCTGAATACAATATCAGAAGTAGATCATTGTTACCTTAATTTTTGACCTGACCGATTCTGTTTGACTTATTCCATATTTGATATATTTATCTTACATTCACAATACATCATGTTATACCAGAACACTGATGTTCATCGTTGATACCTGGCACCAGAAGGAGTCATGGAGATGGAAAACCAGTCAACCAGTTGACCAAATATGTCATGTTGATTTGTTGTATTGACTAGCAAAATGGCTTAGTAATAGCTTTATCATTAAGCAGGTCACTGTTTAACCTATATTTTAAATTTCATTATGGATTCAAATTTGGCAATCAGTTTGATTCTTTCTGAGCAGAAGTTGTGACATATTGGTATTCAATAGATCATGACATTTTCTTGTCTACTCTGTTATTAAAGTATCCATTGTGTATTTATATTCTGTAAATTGTCTGCACAAAGGGAGTAAAAGAAATGGTGAAAAAGATGTTCCAGCTTCAGCTATTACTGCATGGATGAAAAATACAAAACAAAAATTTAATGGAAACTTCCAAACATCACCTATCCAGTGTATATATTTTTTAATTGACTTTGAAAAATACCATCAATTTCTATACATTGTAAGTAATACGACGGGAACAACGGACACCAATTCTGATATACATACCTTCTATCAAATAATTGCCGCAGAAATTAGTTAAATGTTCAAAAATGATACACTGATAGAACATGGTTCCCCATGAAAATTAGAATTTTTGTTTTAATTAATTGCCAATGGTGTAAGTTACAGGGTATTTCTGCCTTATATTACATGTCAACATATACAAACCATCCAACTGTTGTTAGATGTATTTACATTAAAAAGGAATCACTTGTTAAAATATTGAAGTGAAATGTTTCTTAAAGGGGAGTCACATTCCGTTAGTCATATTTATCTTTCTAATTGGCATGTCTTAACAAATGCTTATCTACAATTTTAGGGGATTTTAATCACTTTTGTTGAAGAAGATATTATCTGTAATATCTTGTAATATCTGGTTGACTTTAATTGTAATGTATTCAATTAATTGTCTTTGCAGATTGACAGACTGATCATACAGGGCCTGTGTAGAACTGACCATTGGAGAAGTCAACGCAATGTGTTTCACCATTCAGAGTTACCGGTTCTGTGCCATCTGCCTTACGTTACATGCTCTCACCTGTCTCCCTGCCTATGGGCATGCAGATGAATCAACTAAACTCGTGCCAACATTTCCTACTAATTCTTCAGATCCACATCATCATTTGATGTTGAACAATACCTTTCCTTCGGAGCATGATCACCACAACCATGACCATGATCATGATCATCCCGAGCATATTCATAACTCGGATAACAAAGAACATCATCCTGATACAGATAATGAAGATCATGACCATGATCATGATCATCCCGAGCATATTCATAACTCGGATAACAAAGAACATCATCCTGATACAGATAATGAAGATCATGACCATGAACATGACCATGATCATGACCATGATGAATCATCGGAAAAGACTGATGAAATGTTACATGCACAAAATCTTTATATGAAAGATTTATTGTACAGATTTGGTAGAGACGGTGTTTTAGACTATGATGGAGTTATTCATATCTTGGAGAATCTAGGAATGAATGTTCATTTACTGCCTGACCATTCCCATATTGGACATTCTCATGTACCTACTGATAGCCATGCTGGCCATAGTCATGATGCAGATCATTCCAAGCATATTCATGACTCGGATCACAAAAAACACCATCCTGATACAGATCATGAAGATCATCGTCATGACAGCAAAAATCACACGAAGCATCATGATGACCATAATCACAAAAATCATGCTTCAGATCATCATCATACTCATTCTAATAATACAAATATAGATGCTCATAAACTTTCAAATGATTCTGATCATAATGTACGCAGACGTCGCTCAAGTAATGTTATGAAGAGGCAGATTAAGAAGAGATCAGATGATTCACATTATCACTTAGGTGCTCACACTATGGATTCTGAAAGTGACAGTGGAAAGGTAATTATAAATAATTACAGAAATTCTTTATATAGCAAGGTCTATATGTTGTTATTTTTTCAAGGACATGATGTTAAAAATCAGGTGAGAGGTTTGACTGTATAAAATTCTCTGTATGGTTGTTGTTTACGGACCTGTTTCCTGAGGCAAAATCAGAAACTTGCTACGTCTTGAAACCTCAAAACCATACATGAAACTTGTTATACTGGGAGGTAGTTTGACTAGAAAATCTTTTAAGTATGATTTAGGCTAGCTGTATATCTAGCTATTCCACAAATTTCCATTTGATGGAAACAGATTTAGAGCCAAAAACCCTGAACTGGAATGAGAAAGTGTTATCCGAAAATTGGAGGTATGTTCAGTAGCAAGGTTTGTCCACCTCTCTCTTGATTGGCTGAGGGAAAACAAACAAATGTTTTAATTTTGAAGGTGCGTTTAAGTCCCCAGATTTAAAAACGGGTCTAGCAAACATTTTTTTAACTTTTGTATGGTGTAGGACATTTTCATCAGTAAAAACTCCTGAAAATATTAATCAATACATTTCCAGAATGACATACCCTATTTTTCTAGCGTATGTGAGTAGAAACAAATTTCTTTAGACCTGAGCTGAAAATGTAAAGGATAACATCTATAAGATATGTCATTTAGCTTTAACTGTGGGTAGACTAATACATGTACAATTTGTTTTTAGATACAATGTAACGGAGGTTGGAGAAATACCTATATGAACATTTGTGGTGGTTTTGACAACTTTAATGTGTACATGTAAAATTAAATTGTTTTCTTGTTAGTGTGATGACCTGTTCCATTACTTCAACATACACGAAGGTGAGATAGTGTCTAAAGAACGGCTTCTGCAGATGTGTCCTGGAATACTGTCCACTCTTACTCGGACTGAGTGTAGGGAAATGTCAAATGACCATCATGATCATCCAGACCTAGAGGCTGTCGCAGTCTCCTTTAAAGAAATACCAGCAGAAGGTTTGTGATTCCAATGTAATCATTTGTTATTTGGATAATTACTCCCAAGCTGTTATCAATTAATTTGGTTAGTCTGGGGGGGTGGGGGGTAGGGGGGGGGAAACTGCTCTATTTCATCGTGGGATAATATCTTGAAAGTGTTGTGAAAAACAAAGAAATAACTGTTAATATTAAACTTATCCTTATAAAGAGTATATTTATAGTTAGATATCATATTATCATAAAGAAAATGAAATGTAAAATTTTGTAACCTTTCATAATTATATTCATGGATAATTAATTGCTTGAAAACAAAAAAATGTATACTGTTGGTATCTTTACTATTATCTGTTAGTGTGAGGATGTTTAGTATATCCATATGCTATAAAATATTAGAAGAAAAAAAAACTCATTTTATTTTTGTGTTGCAGTGTGGGGATATTCAACCATTGCCATAGTGATCATCAGTATGGTTGGACTGCTTGGTGTGGCTGTCGTCCCAATTATGCAGAAAGTCTTCTACAACCACCTGCTTCTCTTCCTTGTGGCACTGGCAGTTGGGGCGCTATCAGGGGATGCTTTGTTACATCTACTTCCTCATGTAAGTAAATCTATTCAGATATATACCCACTACCCCAACTAAAAGTCTCTTGTTATGTTAAAAAGAAAAGTCTGTCAGTAGGGTGAACTGGTTCACTGAAAGGCCATAATGTTTATGTAAAAACTGAAAAGTGAATAAATATGTGTACCATTCAGAAGTCTGCTCCAAGTATTAACTAACCTATCAATATTCAAATCGTTTCTTATAATATGTAATATGTAAAAGACCAACAAATACCCAAAGAAAACATTCAAGTTGTATATCATATTGGTATGGATATCTACCATGTTATAGTAAATACAATAAATAATATGGCATTCTTGAAACTTATTAAAGTGTCCCTTTGTAGGGAGGAATTCAATTATTAAGCTAAAATTTCAGTTTGATTTGGTCAAGAAACTAATTACTTTAATCATTACTGAGACCATATGTTTAAATGTGACAAACTTGAGCTGTTATCCTTAAGATATCTATCTTATTTAGTTAATATTGATTTAGAGATGTTGCTGATACAAACTTAAGCTATTATCCTTAAGATGTCTATCTTATTAATTAATTTTGATTCTGAGGTGTTGCTGATACTTGTATATCCACGTACAGAATGCTTTGACACAATAATATACATCTACATTATGTTACAATAGATAATGGAATTTTCAGGACATTAGCACGCATGAATTTGATCAGAATGTTAAGTATTCACAAAGAATCTCACAATAACTTTCAGTACTTTAATGTTTTTCTATATATGTACCAGACACTGCAAATGTTAAAAATTTTGTATAGACAAAAGAAAAGAGTTATAATAGTATAGCACTAAGGGCCAGCAAAATCTATATAAAAAGATAGTTATCATCAGAAACTTCATTAATATACATGAAGACATTTATTTATTTATATTTAGGCACTTCAAGGTGGTCATGACCACAGCAGCCATGGCAATAAAGAGGAGGATGAAAAGCACCAACTGGCAATCCTTAAGGGCCTATGTGGAATGGGTGCTATCTTCCTCTTCTTCACCATGGAGAGAGTGTTATCCATTGTCACAGACATGAAACGTAAACGCAAGAAGGTGAGTAATGCAGAATGTTTTAAGGGTAGTATAGGAAGGGCAAAAACCCTTAATACATTCCTTCTTTTATAGCCTTGTTATTTATCGATGTCAGTTTGGAGGTCAAGGTTTCAAGGTTGATTGATTGATGATACCTTTCAAAATTAAAGTACTACTTACTACACTATCTGACTGAAATATCGACAGAGGAAGGAGCTTGGAACTTGTTTATTCATGATATATGTATACGTCTTGCTAGGCATTCATTTGGAACACTAGAATTATGCTGGATATTAACAACAATAAGCAAAGTACTTGTATGTTACAGCAGTAGCTAAAAGTTTTAATTAAAATATCATAGGAATGTGTTTGACAGGTAGTTGCAACTCGGTTTTTGTGGTTTGTTTGGCATATTGCATCTTTTTAGTTTTCACAGAAAGGGTCTGTGTTTGTGAAGGAGTCTGGAGAACTAGGTGATGATAATACAAGCATACCACTGACAGAGTGTGGTGCCATGCGTGTCACTGACCCAGATTGTAAGGAACAGATCATGGGCATCCATCCAGGTCAAAAAGGTAATTATTAACTAATGTTTATCTTGTTCAGATAAATGTTTATATACATCTTTGATTCGTATTTTGATTAAATTTAATCCTCACCACCATCCCAGATTATATAAATATAAATAAATTATGTAAATAAATTATTGAATTTAATCTAATTCAAATAAATGTTTGATAAGTGTACATTTTCTGATTTACATTTCAATTTAAATTCAGCCCTCACCAACTTCGCTGAGTCATCTCACAAGAAATGTTCTGGTGAACATGACAGTCACCACAAAAATGATAGAAAATTTGACATGGTTGATGAAGAGAATCCAACTTCTGTGCTTAGCCACTCACATCACCATCATGGCCACTCCCACATACTGCCGACCTCTGTAGCTTCCATCGCATGGATGGTCATTCTTGGTGATGGTATTCACAACTTCTGTGATGGGCTGGCGATTGGGGCAGCCTTCTCCAGCTCAATTACAGGTGGTTTTAGTACATCTGTTGCAGTCTTCTGTCATGAGCTTCCTCATGAAATTGGTATGTTCTTCATTATGTTATTCTCTGTAAACTTGTCAGTCTTTTTTTCAATTGACAATGAAACTTGCAATTTTGTATGTTATAATGTCATTTTCAAAAATTTCATTTTTATTTTTTATTTAACTATTGTCAAGATATGTTTTTTACAAACTGAAGAGTTGCTTCCCTTCTGGAGTATTAGATAATTTACAGTGTTTGATTTAGATTACAGGTCATAGATGTAAATTCCATCAAAATGATTGTTGAAGTAGAGCAAAACCTTCCATTCAAGAAACAGGTATTTCTGTCAAATTGATCTGTTGGTATTTTATTGTCATCTTTTGTTACCAGGTGACTTCGCTGTGTTGCTTAGGGCAGGAATGACAGTAAAGCAAGCAGTAATGTACAACTGTGTGTCCTCTGTCCTGGCATTCATTGGAATGTTGATTGGTGTTGCTATTGGCAACTTTGGAGATTCCATCACCTGGGTGTTTGTGTCGGTGGCGGGCATGTTCCTCTACATAGCTCTAGTCGATATGGTGAGTGTTTCTTAAAAAATGCAGAAAAGGGGCTTTTTAAGTCATCTGAGCCATCATGCTTCGTCCCTCATCATCTGCTGTGCACCATCCACTGTGCGTAAACTTTGATCTTAAACTTGCATAAAATGATCATATTTTAAACTTTTGCAGTTCCACTGGTGCCATTGAGCTAAAAATTGGTGGGAATGTAAACGACAGGTAGCCAATAAAGTGTTTTTATTTTTTGACTTTGTCAAAACTTCTATACAGCAGCCAGGGAGGCCATTTTGAAATATGATTGTGCAATCATGGTTTTCCTATGCAGAACCTATTTCCAATTTTTATCAAAAGTCTCACCAGTGGCATTGAGCTCTAACTTTACTGTCAGAAAATAGGTAACAAAGTAGAAAAAATAACCCTTCTTCCAGCTGAAGTTTTTGTAGTCAGATGACCTCTTGTTTTATTCTTAATTATGTGTATTCATTAAGTTAACAAAATTAATCAAATGTATGCATTGCCTGTGATATTAAAGGTGTTTCTTGTTTATTTCTATAGTTGCCTGAGCTAACTGCAGTAGATACACGTCAAGGTGAACACCCTTTCTGCCACCTTCTCATCCAGGTAGGTGGTATGATCTTAGGAGCATCCATCATGCTCCTTATCGCCCTATATGAAAAGAACCTGATGAACATCCTGGAACCAGTGTAATGACTATGCTACTAGCACATGGATCATGAAGAAATCCAGGGTCAAATGAGATCCAGGTTTACTCTGCAGAAGTCAACACCGAAGATTGCCCAATTCACAGGCATAGCCATGAAATCTGTATTTACCTATCCTTTCTTAACATTACACATATTGCTTCCATAGGATAAGGATGTTTATGTAAATTTCAAGTCTAATTTTCTTTTCTTTCTATTTTGATGCATTTATTTATTTATGGATGGAGGAAGATAACTGTAATTTAAACTCTGTAAGATGTGATTTTGTGTAGTTTGTCCCACTGACTGAAAATTAATTTGGCCTATAACATAAAAAATTCAAATTTTGATCTCTGTCTCAGATTCTTCATGATCCCCTCAACATTTTTATCAGTAGTAGCTACTCAAAGAAAACATGATCAAAATAGGAGCAACTGTTTCAAAATTTATATAGATATAAATCAATTATCTCTGATATCAGTTTCTGAATAGTTGTTGCTTGATGTGTTGTTTATTTTTTTTCCTGCTTACAGGCTAGCTTATCAATTGCTTGAAAATCCAATGATAAACGTTTTGACAAATGTAAGGTCCATTATCTAAAGCAGAATTAGCCCTCGTTTGAAAAACATCTACCAATCTAGGTTTAACATGTGCTTGTAAACTACACTCTGTTACCTTTCAATGAAATGCATATAGCATATTGTTTTGTCAATATTTCTGAAACAATGAGATTAAAATAAACAATCCCTTAAACAGTTTCAGATTAGAACAGCTTTCTGATTGACAGTTTTTAGTCTTATACTGTAAGAACTTATATTTCTGGATGAACATATATTAGACTCACACTGTGAAATTTGGATAGAGAATTAAACCAAGGAAATCTAATATTTAATACCTGGGTATATAACATGTGGATGGAGTATTTCTAAATTCTGAAATAGGTAGAATACTTTACCGCAGGAAATCTAACAAATACCATACAAATATCCTGATTGGATATAAGAAAAGGAGGGTTTTTTGTCTAGTAGTGTTATTGTAAACACATCTGTGTTCAGTAGATGAAGATTTTGTTTGATGTAAACAATTATTATGATATATCTTTGTGTAGTTTGATAAAAATTGAATTTTCTTTAAATAAGAATACTTTTTGTACCTTTGTGTGAAGTAAGATTAGAAATTTGTGTTGTGTAATACTTATGTGTGTATATAGATTAGAAATTTGTTTTGTGTAAAACTTCTGTGTGTAGGTAGATTAGAAATTTGTGTTGTGTAAAACTTCTGTGTGTAGGTAGATTAGAAATTTGTGTTGTGTAAAACCTCTGTGTGTAGGTAGATTAGAAATTTGTTTTGTGTAAATAATGGATACCTCTGTGTGTAGTAAGATGAAAAATTTGTTTTGTGTTACAAATGATAAATTACTTTAGTGTCATATATTGAGATTGATTTGGTACTTCATATATTGAGATTGATTTGGTACAAAAGACCTGCACAGCTCCTCATTATAAATTAACCGATATTTCATGTTTGATATTTTTGTGGCCAATAACAGTATTATAGTATTGTGGTGCGATGACTTACACCCATACATCAGGGCCATTCACGACAAGATTTCAAGAGGTGAGGTTAGGAAAATCTTGAAATAAGAAAGGGTAATGAACAGAGTAATAATTTTGAAGATATATTTAAAACATATTGCAGAGGTGAGTTTTGTGTATGTTCTTATTTGGTTTTTTGTTTTTGTGTGTGTCGGTGTGCATATTTTTTGTTTTCTTCTTGTTGTTTTTTTCTGCAAAAAAAAAAACCCCGCTATGACATTGATGTTCATACAACAATTTCTTGCCATCAAAGAAAAATATGATTTATCACTAGTTAGTGTAATTTATCAACTGCCATTTAATTGGTCCATGTTATAAGCATGGTTTTGTAAGGGATGATGTGATTGGCCCCTTTATATTACCGGTGAGAATCAGTGCATTATCCATAATGTTTGTTCATCTTAAAATAGCATTTAAAAATTGAAGGTCAAATTGTTCAAGTAAAAGGTTTACTAATTCTTGGGAATTTTTACTTTTATATCACACATACCTGCCAACCCTACCCATTTAGGAGGGAGACTCACAATTTTGAACCTGAAATTTTGCTGTTTTCAACAAATGAACTTACTAAACTATTCTCATCTTCTAAGATCTAATGATTTGTTTGAATGAACAGTGCTAAGATGCCATTTACTCGAGTGCTATTACCTTACTTGAGGTTATATACACACATTTGAATTATGCTTTAATGATTGAGCACATAAAAACTCCCCCGTAAATGTTTGCAAATATGATCACAAATAATACACATTCCATTGAGAAATACTGATATGTAGATGCCTCTGTAGTTAAGATATTTGTGCCCACAATAAATCCGTGTACATTGTATAAACACATATAGCATTCCAGTCCCACTGGTTTACAAATCCGGTGCTAATGATGTAATTGTGAATTTTATGTTTTGGTAAATATTTCCATTGGGGTATGTATACTTATATATGATAGATCTAAGATTTTGTGATTTGATTGTCAAAATTGCATAATTTTCTGTCAAAGTTCAGCCTGATCTTACTTATCATATCCCCATCACCTTCATTCTACAAGACAAATGTCAGTCTTTAAACTTTCTCTTTAAAGACACAAAATGGTTTTCAAGTGGAACTCTTGGACTTCCATGATATGATAAATGTAGTAGTAGAACAAATATTATGTTTTGGATATCGATGTTTTCCTTGAGGCAATCTCTCAGTCTTGTATAACTTATTCTTGGTCTTACGGAACGTGTATTAGGTATATTTGGTTTTCCCTGACTAGACATATTTTGTACAAGTCTTTGCATGTAATACTTACCTGCAATTTGTGAGTTCCAAGCATTTCAAATCTTATAGTGTATAGGGTTATGTATTATATTGTAAACAAATATCTATCATATTATCATCTTAAGTATACATATTAAGGGGAAAGCTGTAAATCAGGGTGGTCCGGTGGCGCAGTGTTAACGCACTCGCCTTTCACCAAGCCGACCGGGGTTCGATTCCCGGAACGGACGTGAAAAGGTAAGGGGCCATATGGGTTTTCCCTGGGTACTCCGGTTTCCTCTCACAATAAGACCCCTCACGCGCTTACATCCGGGCCAACAAGAGTGATTAGTATAAGTTGTCATAACTTGTTTCGCAATTGTTGTAAAATAAATAAAGTTTATATTATATTATGTAAATCAGTATTCTGATAAATCTTCCTTGAGTCAAGACAGGATTTTCAAGGTATTAAATATTTTGATCTTGTATTTGATCAATTTTATTGATTTTCTCTAGTCGTTTTCAAAAAAAGTCATTAGAGGAGGTAATTCCAGGATCTCTGGTTCTGATTGGTGTGTTGATGTTTAATATTGTATGTACCTATTACAAATCTTGTTAATACATGTTTTTTGTTACTTATTTCATGTTTTGCACTACAATGCACTGACAGACTGTATCAGAGCAGTTTTTTTTTGTCATTTTGTTTTATTTTTAGGTCACCTGAGACAAAGTTTCATGGTGACTTAATGCAATCGCCTTTTGTATAGCGTCATGGGTCTATAAACTTCCAACATTTTCAACTTCTTAAAAACCCTGAACCAATTTCATTGAAATTTTGCAGAAATCTTCAATCACCAAAAAGGAAATAAAGTAATGAATTATATGTTCCTCACCCCCAAAGGGCCTGAAGGATGGGGCCAAAGGGGTCAAAGTCACATATTTTTCCCACGGGAGGGGGTAAAGTTTACTGTAGTTTAATTAGGAAAATACATTTTTTTAAAACTTAATTTGTTAAATTTCCATTGGAAATATTTTCGACTTTGTTAAAGTTATTAGCAACAGCTTGATTGTATGAACATATTGGTCCTGACTGACCCCCAGGGGCTGATAGGCAGGAGCCGAAATGAGTCAAAATAACTGAAAATCTTCTTTTCAGTACCCAGATATGGTAGTATAAAAATGCTCTTCATTGATGGAAGGGTATTGTGGTGCTTTACTAAAGTTGAATGTCATGACCCCATATCGTATACCCTAGAGAAGGGGTTAAAGTTTAATATTGTGTATAGAAGAAAAGTACATTTTTTGAGCACAGTTTGTTTAATTTCCATTGGAAATAACCTAATAAGAATCATAAGTATAGGATGAAAGTTTTTATGGTGTGCATTCACATATAATGACATTGACTGACCCCTAAGGGCTTAAATCATATTACTGAAGTCTTTCTATCATCAATGTCTTAATTTCTTTTTGTGACACATGAAAATTACTTATCCTTTAATTTTTATACAATATAGCTTACCTCAGGTGACCATCAAGGCCACTAGGCCTCCTGGTAATTTTTCCATTTTTAATTGAAAGCAAAATGATACTTTCTTTTTTCTTAAAACTTTTGCATAATAATTTGCTTCTTGCATTAAAATATCGCACACATGCAGCAGTTTGTTGTAGGATGTGGGACACAGTTGTATTGATCCATGTTTGCCCAGTGATGAAAAGAGTCTCATATTTGCACTTATTCCAGGATTTTTTAAATAACTGTTTAGTGTTATTTTTTTCCTGTTTATAATATGGTTTTTACATAATTTCAGTTTATGAAGATACTCATGGTTTAGCATCTGTCGTCTGTGTGACATCAACCATATAAAAGTAAATTGTTAATAATATTTTGAGTTCAGGAAATTAAGATTTTTTTTAATTTGTTCACTTCAAATCAATTATGTTGATACACCATCATTGAAACAGAATTAAACTATAACCAAATATTTCAAGTTAAACAAAATGATAATAAAAATCCTTAAGCTTATATGGAATGCTTTTACAATGTCACATGGTCTTTTTTCTCTCAATTTGTCTAATGTAACACTGCATTTTTGGTTTTCTTTGATGTTTACATGTTCTAGTATTGAATAATCTTGAAAAAATTGATAATTTTATATCAGGTGAGCAGTTTAAACAAGAAAGGCTTGGGGACTAGAATATATGTCTTTATGCCAGTAGTAGAATATATGTCTTTATGACAGCACTGGAATTAGATATGTCTTTATGACAGCACTAGAATTAGACATATCTTTATGACGGCAGTAGTATATACCATGTCTCTCTAACAGCACTAGAATTAGATATGTCTTTATGAGAGTGGCAGTATATGATATGTCTTTTTTACAGCACTAGAATTAGATGTCTTTAGGACAGCAGTAGACAATGATAGTTCTTTATGGCAGGATGATGGATATAGTTGAGCCATCATAGCTGTTTCAGTGATTACTTGTAGATGTTGATGGGATGATTCCGAATGGCTGCATTGAATGCTACTAGTTGCCATTAAATAACTGTTTGATTTGCTTCTGATGTCCATCATGACACTAACTTGAAATATAGAAGTTTGTAACTGTGTAAATTAATTCTGAATAAAATCAGCTTCACACTCTATATGCAAATTAGTCAGAGTTGTCTATGTTTCCTACTGTTATACTACAACATGGTGATATCCAGCAATTTTGGTTGGTGATTGAGGGGATACAAAATATGTTTTTTGGGTGGAGGGAGGAAGAGGGGCACACACTTTTCTTTTTTGGGTTGAGGGAGGAAGGGGGCACAACTATTTTTAGATGGTGGGGATAGGGGAAGGGGCACAACCTTTTTTTGTTTTTTTTTTGGATGATGGGGATAAGGGAAGGAGCACAATCTTTTTTGGATGGTGGGAATAGGGGAAGGGGCACAACTGTTTTTTTTTTTTTTTTTTTGATGATGGAGATAGGGGAAGAGACACAATTGGATGATGGGGATAGGGAAAGGGGCACAACCTTTTTTTTTGGATGAATGTAATAGGGAAAGGGACACAACCTTCTTTTTTTTGGATGAATGTAATAGGGGAAGGGGCACAACCTTTTTTGGATGATGGGGGAATAGGGGAAGGGGTACATTTTATTGAGGAAGGGGAAGGAAATTTGGTACAGCATGTTATCTTTGACTCAGAAACCAGAGTACGAAGTTAGTACAAGGCAATACAGTTGAATTTGCTGGACATCTTATTGCCAGATTTAATGTTACTTCTGTGTGTAGCTGTAAATTTTTAGGTTCTTTGAGCAAAGTCTTGAGTGACCTTATGCAAGCATTTAGATAGGTATCTCAAGTTCATATTTTATCTGTCCGATTGTCTAAAGCTTGATGAAGGAGTTTGAGGGGACTCGTTAATCAAAGAAGAATGGTTTGATATTGCCTACTGATGGCCTCAAAATAATCAGTTTTTATGCGAGTCAAGGCCCTATGCTTCATCTTGCAAATAACGAGACCCGACAGTCTTTATCATGGTCATCCTGTACCACAAGCAAGAAATAGTTTATCCTGATGCTAAATTTCATTTATTCAGGGAAGACCTTTGCTGCATGTATTTCTGAAAGAAATTGCTGTCAAGATACTTTTTTGATGCAATCAAATTTTATACCAATTTTGACGAAAAGGAAAAAAAGAGCAATGATGAATTTTTAGCATTCACAAAAAAATACCGACATGCAGAGACTGCAATTACTGCATAGATATTCAAATACAATTTCTTTAGCACACAAGTCCTAAAATACTAATCAGATATATGTGTTAACAGTATCATAAGTTGACTAGTGATGTACTCAGTATACGTATGTTGACTGGTGATGTCCCCAGTATAATGTATGTTGACTGGTGATGTCCTCAGTATAATGTATGTTGACTGGTGATGTACTCAGTATAATGTATGTTGACTGATGATGTCAACAGTATGATGTATGTTGACTGGTGATGTCTTCAGTATAATGTATGTTGACTGGTGATGTCCTCAGTATAAGGTATGTTGACTGGTGATGTCCTCAGTATAACATATGTTGACTGGTGATGTCCTCAGTATAATGTATGTTGACTGTTGATGTCCTCAGTATAATGTATGTTGACTGGTGATGTACTCAGTATAACATATGTTGACTGGTGATGTACTCAGTATAACATATGTTGACTGGTGATGTCCTCAGTATAATGTATGTTGACTGGTGATGTCCTCAGTATAATGTATGCTGACTGGTGATGTCCTCAGTATAATGTATGTTGACTGGTGATGTACTCAGTTAATGTTATTGACTGTTGATGTACTCAGTATCAGGTATGTTGACTGGTGATTTCTTCAGTATAATGTATGTTGACTGGTGATGTCCTCAGTATAACATATGTTGACTGTTGATGCCCTCAGTATAACTTATGTTGACTGGTGATGTCCTCAGTATAATGTATGTTGACTGGTGATGTACTCAGTATAATGTATGTTGACTGGTGATGTCCTCAGTATAATGTATGTTGACTGGTGATATCCTCAGTATAACCTATGTTGACTGGTGATGTCCTCAGTATAACATATGTTGAATGGTGATGTCCTCAGTATAATGTATGTTGACTGGTGTGTACCCAGTATAATGTATGTTGACTGGTGATGTCCTCAGTATAAGGTATGTTGACTGGTGATGTCCTCAGTATAACATATGTTGACTGGTGATGTCCTCAGTATAATGTATGTTGACTGGTGATGTCCTCAGTATAATGTATGTTGACTGGTGATGTACTCAGTATAACATATGTTGACTGGTGATGTATTCAGTATAACATATGTTGACTGGTGATGTCCTCAGTATAATGTATGTTGACTGGTGATGTCCTCAGTATAATGTATGTTGACTGGTGATGTCCTCAGTATAATGTATGTTGACTGGTGATGTACTCAGTTAATGTTATTGACTGTTGATGTACTCAGTATCAGGTATGTTGACTGGTGATTTCTTCAGTATAACGTATGTTGACTGGTGATGTCCTCAGTATAACATATGTTGACTGTTGATGCCCTCAGTATAACTTATGTTGACTGGTGATGTCCTCAGTATAATGTATGTTGACTGGTGATGTACTCAGTATAATGTATGTTGACTGGTGATGTAATCAGTATAATGTATGTTGACTGGTGATGTACTCAGTATAATGTATATTGACTGGTGTTTTCATAAGTATAATGTATGTTGACAGATGATGTCCTCAGTATAACATATGTTGACTGGTGATGTCCTCAGTATAACATATGTTGACTGGTGATGTCCTCAGTATAATGTATGTTGACTGGTGATGTCCTCAGTATAATGTATGTTGACTGGTGATGTCCTCAGTATAATGTATGTTGACTGGTGATGTCCTCAGTATAATGTATGTTGACTGGTGATGTACCCAGTATAATGTATGTTGACTGGTGATGTCCTCAGTATAAGGTATGTTGACTGGTGATGTCCTCAATATAACATATGTTGACTGGTGATGTCCTCAGTATAACTTATGTTGACTGGTGATGTCCTCAGTATAATGTATGTTGACTGGTGATGTACTCAGTATAATGTATGTTGACTGGTGATGTCCTCAGTATAATGTATGTTGACTGGTGATATCCTCAGTATAACCTATGTTGATGTGATGTCCTCAGTATAACATATGTTGAATGATGTCCTCAGTATAATGTATGTTGACTGGTGATGTCCTCAGTATAATGTATGTTGACTGGTGATGTCCTCAGTATAATGTATGTTGACTGATGATGTTATCAGTATAATGTATGTTGACTGGTGATGTTCTCAGTATAATGTATGTTGACTGGTGATGTCCTCAGTATAATGTATGTTGACTAGTGAATTCCTCAGTATAATGTATGTTGATAGGTGATGTCCTCAGTATAATGTATGTTGACTAGTGAAGTCCTCAGTATAATGTATGTTGACTGGTGATGTCCTCAGTATAATGTATGTTGACTGGTGATGTCCTCAGTATAATGTATGTTGACTGGTGATGTCCTCAGTATAACTTATGTTGACTGGCCATCCCCTCTTACTAACTTTGTCTGTATTGCTTTGGTGTGATCTTAAGCTATGTTGACTGGTGATGTCCTCAGTATAATGTATGTTGACTAGTGATATCCTCAGTATAACCTATGTTGACTGGTGATGTCCTCAGTATAACATATGTTGAATGGTGATGTCCTCAATATAACATATGTTGACTGGTGATGTCCTCAGTATAATGTATGTTGACTGGTGATGTCCTCAGTATAATGTATGTTGACTGGTGATGTAATCAGTATAATGTATGTTGACTGGTATGTTGACTGATGATGTCCTCAGTATAATGTATGTTGACTGGTGATGTCCTCAGTATAATGTATGTTGACTGGTGATGTCCTCAGTATAATGTATGTTGACTGGTGATGTCCTCAGTATAATGTATGTTGACTGGTGATGTCCTCAGTATAATGTATGTTGACTGGTGATGTCCTCAGTATAATGTATGTTGACTGTTGATGATGTCCTCAGTATAATGTATGTTGACTGGTGATGTACTCAGTTAATGTTATTGACTGTTGATGTACTCAGTATCAGGTATGTTGACTGGTGATTTCTTCAGTATAATGTATGTTGACTGGTGATGTCCTCAGTATAACATATGTTGACTGTTGATGCCCTCAGTATAATGTATGTTGACTGGTGATGTCCTCAGTATAATGTATGTTGACTGGTGATGTACTCAGTATAATGTATGTTGACTGGTGATGTCCTCAGTATAATGTATGTTGACTGGTGATATCCTCAGTATAACCTATGTTGACTGGTGATGTCCTCAGTATAACATATGTTGAATGGTGATGTCCTCAGTATAATGTATGTTGACTGGTGATGTACCCAGTATAATGTATGTTGACTGGTGATGTAATCAGTATAAGGTATGTTGACTGGTATGTTGACTGATGATGTCCTCAGTATAATGTATGTTGACTGGTGATGTCCTCAGTATAATGTATGTTGCCTAGTAAAGTCCTCAGTATAATGTATGTTGACTGGTGATGTCCTCAGTATAATGTATGTTGACTGGGGATGTCCTCAGTATAATGTATGTTGACTGGTGATGTCCTCAGTATAATGTATGTTGACTGGTGATGTTCTCAGTATAATGTATGTTGACTGGTGATGTCCTCAGTATAATGTATGTTGCCTAGTAAAGTCCTCAGTATAATGTATGTTGACTGGTGATGTCCTCAGTATAATGTATGTTGACTGGTGATGTACTCAGTATAATGTATGTTGACTGGTGATGTCCTCAGTATAATGTATGTTGACTGGTGATGTCCTCAGTATAATGTATGTTGACTGGTGATGTACTCAGTATAATGTATGTTGACTGGTGATGTCCTCAGTATAATGTATGTTGACTGGTGATGTCCTCAGTATAATGTATGTTGACTGGTGATGTCCTCAGTATAATGTATGTTGACTGGTGATGTCCTCAGTATAATGTATGTTGACTGGTGATGTCCTCAGTATAATGTATGTTGACTGGTGATGTACTCAGTATAATGTATGTTGACTGGTGATGTAATCAGTATAATGTATGTTGACAGATGATGTCCTCAGTATAACATATGTTGACTGGTGATGTCCTCAGTATAATGTATGTTGACTGGTGATGTCCTCAGTATAATGTATGTTGACTGGTGATGTCCTCAGTATAATGTATGTTGACTGGTGATGTCCTCAGTATAATGTATGTTGACTAGTGAAGTCCTCAGTATAATGTATGTTGACTGGTGATGTCCTCAGTATAATGTATGTTGACTTGTGATGTCCTCAGTATAATGTATGTTCACTAGTGAAGTCCTCAGTATAATGCATGTTAACTGGTGATGTACTCAGCATAATGTATGTTGACTGGTGATGTCCTCAGTATAATGTATGTTGACTGGGGATGTCCTCAGTATAATGTATGTTGACTGGTGATGTCCTCAGTATAATGTATGTTGACTGGTGATGTTCTCAGTATAATGTATGTTGACTGGTGATGTCCTCAGTATAATGTATGTTGACTGGTGATGTCCTCAGTATAATGTATGTTGACTGGTGATGTCCTCAGTATAATGTATGTTGACTGGTGATGTCCTCAGTATAATGTATGTTGCCTAGTAAAGTCCTCAGTATAATGTATGTTGACTGGTGATGTAATCAGTATAATGTATGTTGACTGGTATGTTGACTGATGATGTCCTCAGTATAATGTATGTTGACTGGGGATGTCCTCAGTATAATGTATGTTGACTGGTGATGTCCTCAGTATAATGTATGTTGACTGGTGATGTTCTCAGTATAATGTATGTTGACTGGTGATGTAATCAGTATAATGTATGTTGACTGGTGATGTGACAATCAGTATAATGTATGTTGACTGGTGATGTCCTCAGTATAATGTATGTTGACCTGTATAATGTGTTGACTGGTGATGTATATCAGTATAATGTATGTTGACTGTATAATGTGATGGTGATGTATATCAGTATAATGTATGTTGACTGGTGATGTCAGTATAATGTATGTTGACTGGGTTAGGTATATCCTCAGTATAATGTATGTTGACTGGTGATGTCCTTGATTGTGTCACAGGGGTGGGTATATCTGTGACGATAGAAAATAGTGTGATTGTGTGGCAGGGGTGGGTAAATCTGTGACAATAGAAAATAGTGTGATTGTGTGACAGGGGTGGGTATATCTGTGACAATAGAAAACAGTGTGATTGTGTGACAGGGGTGGGTATATCTGTGACAATAGAAAACAGTGTGATTGTGTGACAGGGGTGGGTATATCTGTGACAATAGAAAACAGTGTGATTGTGTGACAGGGGTGGGTATATCTGTGACAATAGAAAACAGTGTGATTGTGTGACAGGGTAGGGTATATCTGTGACAACAGAAACAGTGTGATTGTGTGACAGGGTTAGGTATGTCTGTGACAATAGAAAACAGTGTGATTGTGTGACAGGGGTGGGTATATCTGTGACAATAGAAAACAGTGTGATTGTGTGACAGGGGTGGGTATATCTGTGACAATAGAAAACAGTGTGATTGTGTGACAGGGGTGGGTATATCTGTGACAATAGAAAACAGTGTGATTGTGTGACAGGGGTGGGTATATCTGTGACAATAGAAAACAGTGTGATTGTGTGACAGGGGTGGGTATATCTGTGACAATAGAAAAGTGTGAGTGTGATTGTGTGACAGGGTGTTGGTGACGGTATATCTGTGACAATAGAAAACAGTGTGATTGTGTGACAGGGGTGGGTATATCTGTGACAATAGAAAACAGCGTGATTGTGTGACAGGGGTGGGTAAATCTGTGACAACAAAAACAGTGTGATTGTTTGAGAGTGGTGGGTATATCTGTGACAATAGAAAACAGCGTATTGTGTGACAGGGTAGGGTATATCTGTGACAACAGAAACAGTGTGATTGTATGACAGGGTTAGGTATATCTGTGACAATAGAAAACAGTGTGATTGTGTGACAGGGGTGGGTATATCTGTGACAATAGAAAACAGTGTGATTGTGTGACAGGGGTGGGTAAATCTGTGACAATAGAAAACAGTGTGATTGTTTGAGAGTGGTGGGTATATCTGTGACAATAGAAAACAGTGTGATTGTGTGACAGGGTTAGGTATGTCTGTGACAATAGAAAACAGTGTGATTGTTTGACAGGGGTGGGTATATCTGTGACAATAGAAAACAGTGTGATTGTGTGACAGGGGTGGGTATATCTGTGACAATAGAAAACAGTGTGATTGTGTGACAGGGTAGGGTATATCTGTGACAATAGAAAACAGTGTGATTGTGTGACAGGGGTGGGTATATCTGTGACAATAGAAAACAGTGTGATTGTGTGACAGGGGTGGGTATATCTGTGACAATAGAAAACAGTGTGATTGTGTGACAGGGTAGGGTATATCTGTGACAACAGAAACAGTGTGATTGTGTGACAGGGTTAGGTATATCTGTGACAATAGAAAACAGTGTGATTGTCTGACAGGGATGGGTATATCTGTGACAATAGAAAACAGTGTGATTGTGTGACAGGGGTGGGTATATCTGTGACAATAGAAAACAGTGTGATTGTGTGACAGGGTAGGGTATATCAGTGACAACAGAAATAGTGTGATTGTGTGACAGGGTTAGGTATATCTGTGACAATAGAAAACAGTGTGATTGTGTGACAGGGGTGGGTATATCTGTGACAATAGAAAACAGTGTGATTGTGTGACAGGGGTGGGTATATCTGTGACAATAGAAAACAGTGTGATTGTGTGACAGGGGTGGGTATATCTGTGACAATAGAAAACAGTGTGATTGTGTGACAGGGGTGGGTATATCTGTGACAATAGAAAACAGTGTGATTGTGTGACAGGGGTGGGTATATCTGTGACAATAGAAAACAGTGTGATTGTGACAGGGGTGGGTATATCTGTGACAATAGAAAACAGTGTGATTGTGTGACAGGGGTGGGTATATCTGTGACAATAGAAAACAGTGTGATTGTGTGACAGGGGTGGGTATATCTGTGACAATAGAAAACAGTGTGATTGTGTGACAGGGGTGGGTATATCTGTGACAATAGAAAACAGTGTGATTGTGTGACAGGGGTGGGTATATCTGTGACAATAGAAAACAGTGTGATTGTGTGACAGGGGTGGGTATATCTGTGACAATAGAAAACAGTGTGATTGTGTGACAGGGGTGGGTATATCTGTGACAATAGAAAATAGTGTGATTGTCTGACAGGGGTGGGTATATCTGTGACAATAGAAAACAGTGTGATTGTGTGACAGGGGTGGGTATATCTGTGACAATAGAAAACAGTGTGATTGTGTGACAGGGGTGGGTATATCTGTGACAATAGAAAACAGTGTGATTGTGTGACAGGGGTGGGTATATCTGTGACAATAGAAAACAGTGTGATTGTGTGACATGGGTGGGTATATCTGTGACAATAGAAAACAGTGTGATTGTGTGACAGGGTAGGGTATATCTGTGACAACAGAAACAGTGTGATTGTGTGACAGGGTTAGGTATATCTGTGACAATAGAAAACAGTGTGATTGTGTGACAGGGGTGGGTATATCTGTGACAATAGAAAACAGTGTGATTGTGTGACAGAAAATAGTTTGCAAGATCATTTGACTTATGAAAAGGTAGTGAAAATTGAAGAAAGAACTGGTAGTTTTAAACGTTAAGGTGAAATAATGCTATTGGCCAGTCTGAATTATAAGTCTTGGTATATTTATTGTAAACTAAAATTGTATAGGAGGTATTGCCTTTGATATACGTACAACTGCTTAAGGAATACGTGATGATACTCAAACTCCTTGTTTCAGGACGTGGAGGTTCTGCGGGAGGAAAGTTCCGTATCTCGCTGGCTCTGCCAGTCGGGGCAGTTATCAACTGTGCTGACAACACAGGTATGGAAATATTCACTGTATCCAGTAATTTCAAGTGTTGCAGTTCCACAATCACTAAATATCTTCTCAAATTCACTACTGTATGAGGGAATATTTTCAAAGTGATGTTTGTTAAAATTTCATGTTGACAAAAATTCATTCATATTTTCATCTTTCATTTTAAAAGATATTAACTTTAACTGTCATTTTCATCTTACAATTCAGTTAAATTGTACTCAAACTTTTACATACATATTAAATATGCTTTGTCAATTTTTGTTTCATGCTTTGATTTTTTTTCAGATTGAAGGTTTAGACACGTTTTTGTTTTTATCTTCAAATTTTACTTTTAGGGGCTAAGAATCTGTATGTTATCGCTGTGAAGGGCATCAAGGGCCGTCTGAACAGAATGCCAGCAGCGGGGGCTGGTGACATGATTGTAGCCACTGTCAAAAAGGGCAAGCCAGAACTCAGAAAAAAAGGTAATATATGTATAGTAATTGTATAACAGTTATCATCAATGAAAAGTAATAATGGACATGCAAACCTGTATGACAAAAAGATCTTTATGCAGGTAAGCCAGAGAAGAGCATTGCATGAAGTATCGATTTCCACCCTTTAAGAAAGTTGGGGATGCTTATTTCTCTCCCTGTTTAAGGGACCGAATTAGGCATACACATTGGTGAACATTGATTTCAGTTTTTAAAGTTTACTGTCATTAGATGGTATTGCTGTTCAAATGGGACTGATCAGAAAATCAAAATGAATGAAAAACTGCAATCTTGGTTTGACAGTTAAAGGTTTTTATTACCATTTCTTGAAAGAAATTTTCAAATTGCATGAAGTAAAGAGGAAAAACTGAGAAACAAGGGAGAAAGAATCAAATTTTTAAGGATCAAATTAATGATCAAACAACAGCAAGTTCTACAATCTATAATCCCTCAGGGATCTCTTGTCAGAACGTTTCAGTTGTCTGTTCATTAAAATTGATATCTTTCACAAACACTTGGCCATATTCCACTCCAGTTCCTGTGATAATTCCTAGAATTCCTTTGTGACATAAAACTTGAGTATTACGAAACATTGAGTTTAATGTTACAGAATTGAGGACAGCTTCATTTTGTGGGAATGTAAAAATGTATCTGCCCTTTGTTCTATGTCGGGAAAAGGATGCATAATTTTGCATTTTGTAAATAAATCATGTAACATTATCTACCATTACATTTTTTCAATAAGGTATTATTTTGACACTTATTCTCTCGGTTTATCTATGTTTAAGAAATGTACGCTGTGACACTCCATCGACAGACTTTAGTATTAATCTTCATTGTCTTTCAGTTTCAGTCTTACCATAATGGTAAATCATGATGTTGCAAGAAATTGTACAAATACAATCTGATATGAGCCCTTTTTCAGAATCAAATGTGTGAGGTGGCCGTGAGACACCCATAAAATTTATTCAATATCTGAGCATGTATATAACAGAGTTTTTGTGAAATCCAGTAACCAACACAATTAAATTTGATACTTCAGGCAACCTCCAGAGTTTTATTTTCCATGTTAACATGACAGCCACAAGATTTCATTCTGTTGCTCTTTTTTCATAGCCAAATACATGTTGCTTCCCTGAGCAAAAATATTTTCAGTTTCCCCCAAAAAATAGTATATAAAATAACAATATATTTTCCCAAACAGTATGAAAAAATCCTGAATATTTCCTTATCCTGCATGCAGTCTAAATATAGACACTTCAAAATAGGAAAAAAGTCGGTGGATAGCAATGCATTTCAAACCAAGAAAGTTGTTAATTTCCAATTGATAAGCTACGGTACGTAAACTTTAAGTTTGCAAGGAATGCAGTAGATAGAAGTACTCTTTATATACCATTTTTACTTCATTTATTTCATTATTTTCTCATGTCAAATCCTGGCAGTGTGTACATTTTCATTCATGGTTAAGGAGAGCATGGTGTTAAGTGTTTGAAAATTAGTAATCAGTGATTGATTAAACCTGTAAGGAATTTTTTCTATTTAAAATTTACCAAAATGAGTTAATATTGTAGATTTTAATAAGTAGCAAGCTTTTTTCTGCATTTATCTTTGTGATTACAGGAGAATTTCTTTATTTAGATTGTCAAATAAAATGAATTATTTGTCATTTCCAGTAATGCCTGCTGTGGTGGTGCGGCAACGTAAATCAGTCCGGAGGAAGAATGGGGTGTTTATATACTTTGAAGACAATGCAGGAGTGATAGTAAATAACAAGGGAGAAATGAAAGGTGATCATTTTATCGTGTTTAATCTTGTTAAATTTTCCTTTCTCTAATTTGAAAATATTCAAAATCAAATTGCTTCATTATATTAATCAAATTTGTGACTTTCTGACAGGACGAAAACACCATTGAAATAAATTTATTTAACTATCTTGTTATTTTGATGTCTTTCAGGGTCTGCTATCACTGGCCCAGTAGCAAAGGAATGTGCAGACTTGTGGCCCCGTATTGCTTCAAATGCCAGTTCCATCTCATAGACCACTGTAAATAAATGTCTTCAAAGGGAGTCAAATTGTTGTCGTTACTGATTTAATAACTGTATTTCAAGAAACTTTGCAAAAGACATTCTTAAGTACCCCGGTAGTTCAAACTAAAGTTTCTAACATCAAAATAGCAGTTTTGGTCTTAAAAGATTAAGATATAATCATCTGTAATGTCCAAATTGAATATCATGTTCCTTTCTGTATATTTGCAAGGGTGCCATACAGATATCTCATAGAGTCTATCGCATTTCAGCATTAAGGTCACTGCTCTTACAGTGGAGTTAATTGGACTGATAAAAAGCATTATAACGTTTAAAAATCTGTTTTAAATTGTGTACTTTCTGTTAATTATGATATTTCAAAGTTTGCCTAGCAATTTTATCAGCGTTACAAAATTAAAAATAAAATAGGAGTAACCCAACACCAATTAATATCATTATTATTCGGAGAATGTAAACAATGTCTCTGCGCATGCAATTTTAAATTCAGATAAATTCATATTAATTTATTTTGCTCTGTCGCGCATCTAGAGTGAAACGAGGTAATTTTACAAAGTAAGAATTGAAATACGATTGGCAAATTAAGTTTTGGCTTATAATATAGTTCTACATAGTAAGAAATATCAAAACGATGTGATAGAACGAGGCTCCAAATGGTCATATGATGAACTCGGCAATCTCCGATCAAAACAGGGTGGTAGATAGTCTTTATCAATTTCTCTCCAAGAGTGCTATAATTTTGTGAAAAGTCTATAAGTATTACAATGTTTGCCCAAAATCAAACGACTGGGGAAAAAATAAAATTTGATCACTTAGTCTCTTTGAGGTCAATGATAATCAAGCATCAGTAGATTGACTTCCCATATCAGTTCACAGCATTTGCTTGCACTTTAATTCTGTGATCGTAATTTTACTAAATCTTATTGCCCTGCTTCAAAGTAAGGATTGTCGAGACAAATCAACTTTCTGACTTTACAAGACTTGATATCAATTTACAGCTTGATTTTCACTATAAACATTAATTCTTGTGTGACTTCCATGTAACTTTATTCAAACGTCCCAAGCATATAAACATGTAGCTCAAGTCATGAGTAACTTTGATCACTGATTATGGTTACCTTCCCTGTACTTTATCAGGAGTCACCTTTTAATGTCTAGTGAAACCGGAACCTACATTTGTATGATGCACGTCTTAGACGACAAGCTCAACTATGGTTAACTTGGGTTTGAATAGAGCAACTGGATATTATGCTTGTATATCATTTGAAAGTATTACAGTGAATGTAGGTGGCTTTGCAGTGTTTAAAGGTGGCATACCAGCATATGCTACAGTAAATGGTTAATGATCAAACTTGCCCTATTTCACATCAACTTCTTAGTGTCAAGGTCACTGATACTAAGATTAATATACATATCTTTACAATATCTATGCAAGTCTTGAGTGTCATTTACAATGTATTGATATTTGATATACTGGTAGAAGAAAGAAATCTTGACATGGTACAAAGTAAATCCATTGTGAATAGATTGTTGTATTATACTGATGAGCTAACAAGAAGCTAATGGACTATTGGCAGACAACAATACCATCACATACCAGAGGCCTATTAGGTTTCTATAGCTGTACATGTAGAAATATGAAATGTAAATTTCAACTAATTAGAAGGTCCCCTTAGGAGCTATTTTGTTAAATGAGAAAAGGAACTCCCATCTCTATGTCACTGATGTAAAACAACACCTGTACACCAATTTTCTTAAAAATTGGCTACCTAAATTTCAACCAATCTGAAGCTTCTAGGTGGCAACCATCTTATCTGATCCAAAAACCTATTTTCATTAATGTGTCTCTGGTGTTAAACCACACCTACCTTACACATTTCATGGAAATCACTTGATATCTAAATGTTGGCCAAATTGGCCTGTCAGGCCCCAGTTGACAGACCCTAAAACAAGAAAAAAGCTGAGTCTCAAACAAATGCTCTTGGAATGTTTCTTTAATGGAAGAGATAATAATTAGACAATACCACAATCCAAGTGGAGATAACTCTCATAAAATAAATGTTTCGTTTATATTGCATACTATGAATTACTGATATTATCAGAATATACTACATTGTATTAAACCTTTGGTATCATTTCTGAGTGTACACTGCAAGATGCTTTTCTATGTTTTCAGTTCTGAAAAGCTAGTTGTTGGGACTGATTTACACGAACATTGAAATTGGGAGTTGTAGGAGAGATATGACAAATAGGGGGAAATGGAGCAGATCTTTAAAATCCTACTCCTTTGGTAGGAATGATTAGATCTTGTCCTAATTTTGTGTGAATCATGGTTGGGGAGGGGGGAGGAAGGAAACCAGTTCTGTATAAACGATGGATCTTGACCCCCTAGGTTGGGGGAAAAAAAGGGGGAAATAGAAAAAGTTGTTAAAAATCCTACTCCTGCAGTAATAATGATTTGATTTTGTCTGAATCATGTTGAGGTGAAGGGGAATCAATTTTGTGTAAACAGTGGATGTCGGCCACCAGGGGGTGGGAGGAGCAGGCCTAATATAAATGAAACAAATGTTTAGCTCACCTGGCCTGATTGCCCTACTAAAGGTGTTGTTTAGGGGACATAATTAAAAATCAACTGTTTATCACTCCATTCACTGAAACAGTTGGGATGAGTCTTTCCCCACAGATCAAGGGATGAGAAAGATAAACCCAAACAGATCTCTGCTTGACCTGCTATCCCGTCTACAAGCACTTTCTTCTGGCATGATAGCATAAACTAAGTAGGCTTTGCCCATTAGAAAAAAATCACCAGAGTATACTTCTCAATAAATACATTAACTTTATTCAAAAATCTTTAAAAGATGAGTAAAATACACAATATATTTTGTCTACCCACTGTATCTGAATATGGACTAGAAAATAATGATATCCCAATTATTGACTTCCTCTCTATCAATTACTCTCAGATACATCAAACAGAATACACAACGAAAGTACAACTCTATATCATTTCAATCAGATTCTGATAATAATTTCTTATTAAATGACATGACTCCTTCACAAACAAATTGTTTATCAACAGTTTCAGATCTGTCTACGTAGCAGCCAAACCAAAGGAAAAACAATATTAACCTGCATGAAGCATGAAATGTTCAGATAATGCTAAGGATTACAAAACATTTTTACTTTAAATAGCAAAACCATTTACTAATTGAATGTTGGAGGTATCTGTAAAGACTGGAGTCACTCTGTTCTTTAAGAAATGTGTATGATCAGAATTTCAGCATAATTATATCATTTTTTACAAAGAGAATTTGAAAAATTACACACAAACATAGAAGAAATTTAATAGACAGTGGTAACTTGAAATATACCAAGAAAATATTCCAATTTGCTTCCATTGTATTCCAGATATGGGAGATGGACTGCAGGTTTATAATTCACTATCAATTAGATTTATGTAGTATATCGAAATATAAGAAATGAGTTTTTAAGAGTTTGAAATATATTTGAACATTTTGTTGTTTATGTCCCTAAATTATCTTATAATCAGCAAGTGATGTTACAATGCCAAAACCTTTTTAACAAATTTTGAATGCGGAATTCAATTTTACAGAAACTGTCATTTTGTTTGATTACTTTTACTTGTACATATTCACTATGGTCTCTCATTTTTTTTTGCCATGATTAAACAGTGCTCTACATGTTAGATATGAGTCTTGCAATTAAAGAAAAGAATTAAAACAAAAAACATAAGCATATGAAATGAAAAAATACCTGGTACATATCATACTCTTGAAAACATTGCTTCAATAGTTTCATGAATTACAAACACAACATATCAATTATCACAAATACAAAAATGTGAATATTGGAAAAAATTGTTCAGACTAGAAGAGTCAACTTAAAGAAAGTAAAATCTCTGTTGACCTATTATATCCTTCAATAAGTCTATGTGGCAATTACTTCTTATTCAGAGTAAGGGGTGGGCTTAATAAAGGACTATGAAATTAGCATTGGTTTGTGATTTTATGGAACAGCAACATATCTCGATGGGTTTATCAACAGACATGGGATTTTGGCCAGTTCTATACAGTACTGTGTTTCATATTATGTGGTTAGGAGGGATTTGATACATGCATGTCCTAGTGATATACAGTATTCAAATATGTGATTTATAGATTGATAACAAAATACAGTACACCAAAGCGATTCATACCTCAAAATGAGACAAATCTAATAAAATTGTTAATAAAATATTGGGTGGGATCCTTTTTCTGTCAGATCTATATATATCTATATACACATCCCATCCCCTAGAGTCAACTGATCAACTGAAAATAGATTAATTAAAATGATTATCAACATGAAAATAGTTTAATGGTAATGTTTTCTCCTAAACTCTGGGAACTCTGTTTATTGTCTACTTTTGGAGAAGACAATGAGGTGAAAAAACATTCTGGAATGATTTTAGTACTGCAAACTGCCACATGTTTGTGAGGATAGTTTTCTATAGTGAAGTATTGTAAAATGTAAAAGGCTCTTTTTACTTCACAAACTTTGTCTGATACATTGTCATCTGTCTTCCAAAATGAAAGCAGTGACTTTCCAATGCTCAATTAAGACTCCACCATGCAAAAATACAGTACATGTATGCAATAATTACATATAATTCAGCAGCAGTAATCATCTTTATATTTATGTATTTAACCTTAAACCACTTTTACCTGTTCCATCCCTCACTGATATCACTGTTACATAAATAAAACTGAGATGTTATTAACCTCTGGAAGTTAATTCAACGAGAGAGGAGGAGGAGGATGGTAGGGGGAATCAGATTGTTGTGGTATTATTAAATGTTATAAATGCAAGTTTTAATTTTCATTTTTTCAATTTCAACTCTAGCCCACCTCATTCATGAGGACTTTTTGTAAAAAGAAATCTACCCAAGGGAAGGACTACTGGTTTGTCACCCAAGGAAAGGACTCCCTGGATACTCCAGGGGTTACAATCACTTTTGCTAGCTCTCTGCACCCCTTGAACATGTCATGACAAATAGAAGGTTCCATTTGCGACACCTTGTTGGCAAGATGAAAAGATGAAAAGTTTGATCCTTTGATGAACATCAAAAGAATCTCGTGGTCACATAATGGTATATTGTAAAGGCTTTGAAGTTGGGTGTGATTCCTTTGTATTCTTCAAAAGAAGCATATAAGCCCGTTATCAGTAAGGTTTTTTTTCACCTGGAACCAATCAAATTACTTCTCCTGTGCCTTTAATTTTGCCATGACATGTTCAGGAGTGCTGAGAGCAATAGTGATTGTAACCCCTGGAGTATCGAGGGTGATGGAAGGACTCATGATTTGTTAACCAAGGGAAGTAATTGTGGTTTAACATCCAAGGAAAAAAAACTCATGGTTTCATGGGTTTAAGGGAATTATTTTGGTTTGTCAAATAGCTAACAGAACCGAATCATTATTATGATGGTTTATATCCAATCAACCACAGATTTTCCTATTTCTGGAGTTTGTCCTTATGATAGATATTTCACTTTTGGCAATCTAAATGTAGAATTCAAATTCATCACTGTTAACATTAGTACATTTAATTAATAACTAAATTCAGTAAAGAATAATATATTGGCCCACAAAAAAATATGCTTTACTTTACAGTTATATTATCAAAAATAAAATGTTTTCAAGGTTAGAGACTGGTAGCTGATGTCACAACTGCATTTTTACAAAATGAATAGCAAGATTAATTCTTTAAAAAATGGACATATTCTTTTACCTCTTTGTATTTATTTAATACTTTTACTTATTTTGACTAGTGGCCTTTCATACTCTATTTGTTTCTCTGTGTTGGCCTTTGATAATCCGTATTTGTTTCTCCATGATGGCCTTAGATAATCTGTATTTGTTTCTCTGTGGTGGCCTTAGATACTCCGTATTTGTTTCTTTGGTGGCCTTTGATACTCTGTATTTGTTTCTCCATGGTGGCCTTAGATAATCCGTATTTGTTTCTCTGTGGTGGCCTTAGATACTCTGTATTTGTTTCTCTTTGTTGGCCTTTGATAATCCATATTTGTTTCTCCATGGTGGCCTTAGATAATCCGTATTTGTTTCTCTTTGGTGGCCTTTGATAACCTGTATTTGTTTCTCCATGGTGGACTTAAATAATCCATATTTGTTCCTCTGTGGTGGCCTTAGATAATCCATATTTGTTTCTTTGTGATGGCTTTTGATAATCCGTATTTGTTTCTCCATGGTGGCCTTAGATAATCTGTATTTGTTTCTTTGTGGTGGCCTTTGATAATCTGTATTTGTTTCTCTGTGGTGGCCTTAGATAATCTGTATCTGTTTCTCTGTAGTGGCCTTTGATACTCTGTATCTGTTTCTCTGTGGTGGCCTTTGATACTCTTTATTTGTTTCTCTGTGGTGGCCTTAGATAATCCGTATTTGTTTCTCTGTGGTGGCCTTAGATACTCCGTATTTGTTTCTCTGTGGTGGCCTTAGATAATCCGTATTTGTTTCTCTGTGGTGGCCTTTGATAATCCGTATTTGTTTCTCTGTGGTGGCCTTTGATAATCTGTATTTGTTTCTCTGTGGTGGCCTTTGACATTCTCTATCTGTTTCTATATGTCAATAGTCCTTAGTGTTTTTCTTGGTATGATTAAGAAAAAAAAATGCTTTAAACACACTTTAAAAGCGTGGCAATTTATTTGTATTTAAATATCGGCTGTTGCATGTTCAACACAAGTTATGGAGTTAATAAAATATATTACCATATTTGAATAAAATCTTGTCATAGAGAGTCCTATAGTTTCTCATTCATCATGTTTCTCCTAGGATGTAGTATGACAATCCAGCTAGAGCTGCTGCCACAATACCTCCAAGTATGGTACCTGTCACAGGGCAAAATAATTTCAATAATTTTGTTTCAAAAATATAATTTATTCAATGCTCAGTTACTTTCGTTTCATTTCATTTAAAGAATGTGAGATTTCAAATGGCTTCCATCAACAGTTAAGAGAAGTTGGTAACTTAAGAAACCTACGGAAAAGTGGTGTACATGTCAATGTTTGGCCACACATGAACTAAGTGTGTGTCTTATCAAAAAATCTCTATATCTGAATACAATCTATTAATGTTACAGCTTTCTGTAAAGATTTCTATGGTTACTTTGATCATACTAACTAAAACAATAACTTTCTCCCAAAACTCATTTACACACTAATAGAAACAAATGTAGGACTTGTACATGGCTTCTCTAATCCTGATGCACATAATTTTATTATCTTGGAAATGTTTGAAAAGATAATTTAAACACCATCATTATCTTCTTAAGAAAATCAATCTACATCTCATCAAGAAATCTAATATTTACAATACAATACTTACTAATGTTAAAGCCTAAGTTACCTCCCTTAACATCTTCATCGCCTGATTTTGAATCAATCTCTTCAGTGGTTGCCATATCCTCTTCAGCTGAAACAGTTTTATCAATGAAAAGTTCGACAAATTTTATTTTTTAATTAGAAAAATACCAATGGTATTGTAAAATACTGCTAGAATTCATTTCTGTATGTTTTTTATTAAAAAGAAAAAAATCTTAGGAATAATGATGTAGGATAACACACCAATGCCCCTACTAGGCAAACAAGAATCTGATCAGGTGTAGAACTTGATGTTATGATACATAGACTAAATATAAACCAAATCTTTTTGAAACATTCTAAAGTTATGAAATTGATTTGGAACATTAAGTGATTGGACTGCACATGATGGGGGACATGCATAGCACTATATGCACCCATCATAAAATGACAGTAGCATGAAAAAGGCATAGTTTAACAACCCCTTCAAACTTTGCATCATCTCGATCCTGGGATACTTACTAGCCATCCGTTCACAGGACAAGTCAAGTTTCTCTTCTGTAATACTGATATCTAACAATTCTTCTATTCGATCAGTAACCTCCTTCATTTTCTCGTCTGGAAACATGTAGTCACAAAAGTCCAGTTGAGTTCCAGGAAGTTTACCAAATACCCGCACAGGTGTATTATACAGCTCCTTTAACACTGAAATTTCAAACATATACCAGGGAGTTTAACAAATGCCTGTACAGCGGTGTTATATAACTCCTTTTACATTGCACAGTAAATATAATAATTATCTGACCAGATGCTTAGGGATCCCCTAAATGAATGTACACCATGTACAGATGTCAAAGTTGGAAGTATCTAAAAATGTAAATAGCTTCAGTGATCAGAAAGATTGCCCAGGCACTATGTTTCAGGTGTCAAACAAGTGGCCCAAGGGCCTTAACAGTCACATGAGTCAATGCTTCTTGTAACATGTCATAGAAATGAGTTTGCTTAAAAAAGTAATATCACTTTAATTTTATTGTACACATAAGCAAATGTAAATTGTGTATACATTGTCTACTGGCTAATGCTAAGGCTTCTAACCAAGTTTGAATTAAAAGAAATTACACTAAAGATTTGAATGTTCCATCCCAGAACAGTAGAACATCTTTTGAATTTCAGTTAATTTGACCCATCTTTTGTCTGCCCAGCTGCCCATAATGTCAGTCAAGGTCAATATGTGCACCTCATCAAACAGTCAGCTTATACTTCCAAAAAAACTTCTAACCAAGTTTGAACTATTTCTTCCTATATAAAATATAGTAAAGTTTACCCCCTCCCCTGTGAAAAATGCGAGATCATAAGGTAATGAAATTTACATTTTTTTTTCGAACAACATAAGACACTTCCATCCATGAAGAGTGCTTGATTCTACCATACGTGGGATTTGAGAATCAATTAATTTGAGCCTTTTTGGCCTTGTCCCTCAGGCCCTTGGGGGTCAGGGGCCATTTAATTTACAATTTTGTGAACCTTTAGTCATGGTAGGTTTTGGTAAAATTTCATTGCAATTGGTTTAGGAGTTTCCCAGAAGAGGTGGAAAATGTTGAAAGTTTACAATGCACATCACACGACACCAAACAAAAGGGGATCACAATAGATCACCCTGAGACTTTGCCTCAAGTGACCTAAAAAACAAAAAAAAGAATGATACTGTAGTAAGTGAAATATACCTGACTCTTCTTCCACTACATCAATGACATCCTCATACAGAAGTTCACATCGTGCCATCAGACTCCTCACCACATCTCTCTGCAGTGCCTGTATCAACACATCAGTGAAATATAAATGTTGTATCAAAATGTCATCACTATATCACAGAGAGAATTTGGCACCCACCATTGCTTGATCTTCATTTGTTCCTTAAAAGTTTGACCATTTTTTTTCTCTTCTTTCCTGTTCTTGCCCTTCATGATATGAAATTTAAAAATTCCTCATAAGAAAAAGCAATAATAATCTTCAACTGCCAAATCCAAGATAGATAGATTTTTGGTTTTTCTAATCAGTACCCAAATCTAAAAGGCACAACTAGGCAGCAAGAGGAATCTACATATAAAATTTCAGACAGATTTGTCCAGTACTTCTCAAGAAACAGTGATAATACACTTTCATTGTCAAAATCCAAGAGGCCACTTTTTGGCCATTTCTGATCAGTCACCACAGCAAGGGGCCAATAGGAACCTGCAATCTTTATTTCTTGTCTTCACTATATTTACCTGTCTTAATCTTTATTTTTTGTCTTCACTATATTTACCTGTCTTAACTATCTTTGTCTGTTGTCCATGTTTCCTTTATTTCCTGTTTACAACTCCAGTGTAATCTACCTTAATCTCCTGTCTAACCTATCTTTATCCCAGTTTACTTATATCCCTCTACTACCATAATCTGCTGTCTTCTCTACCTTAATCTGCTGTATTCTCTACTTTTATATTATGTCTACTCTACCTTTATATTTTGTCTACTCTACCTTTATATTATGTCTACTCTACTTTAATCTGCTGTCTCATCTACCTTTATATTCTGTCTACTTTACCTTAATCTGCAGCCTTCTCTACCTTAATATTTTGTCTACTCTACCTTAATCTGCTGTATACTCTACCATAATCTGCTGTCTTCTCTACCTTTATATTATGTCTACTCTACCTTTATATTCTGTCTACTCTACTTTAATCTGCTGTCTCATCTACCTTTATATTTTGTCTTATCTACCTTAATATTCTGTATTCTCTACCTTTATATTTTGTCTACTCTACCTTAGTCTGCTGTTTTCTCTACCTTAATCTGCTGTTTACTCTACCTTTATATTTTGTCTACTCTACCTTAATCTGCTGTATTCTCTACCTTAATCTGCTGTTTACTCTACCTTTATATTATGTCTACTCTATTCTACCATAATCTGGTATCTGCTCTACCTTAATCTGCTGTCTGCTCTACCTTAATCTGCTGTATTCTCTACCTTTATATCATGTCTACTCTACCTTTATATTTTGTCTACTCTACCTTTATATTATGTCTACTCTACTTTAATCTACTGTCTCATCTACCTTTATATTATGTCTACTCTACCTTTATACTATGTCTACTCTACTTTAATCTGCTGTCTCATCTACCTTTATATTCTGTCTTCTCAACCTTTATATTCTGTCTACTCTACCTTAAACTGTTGTCCACTCTACCTTTATATTATGTCTACTCTACCTTAATCTGCTGTTTACTCTACCTTTATATTCTGTCTACTCTACCTTTATCTGCTATCTACTTGTCCATTATCCATGGATACAATTTAGTTAAGACTTATATGAGCACTATAAAACCTGTACCTTTATTCCATCTTGGACTTCTGCTTTTCCATACACATATGCTCTGCTATGTATACAGCCACGGACAGCCAATTTGGCAACATTCTCCATAACTTTTGTCTCAGATTCCGTTTCTGCTCCCTATGAAAATATACAGAAAATTCATTCAGACATACATGAACAATGAATTACTTTTACTTACCTTACAGAAAATTTCATACCCACAACTATTGCCAAAGGTTAATCATATAATATTTATCTGCATTAATGCTATGAAAAGTTTTCACATATCTGTAGTATTAATAACCTTGACAATCTGAGACACTTATTTTTTCCATACAAACTTAAAATTGTTTGATAATAAACTATCTATAAATATTATTTCACATTTCATGATAAATTTCCTTGTCTTCTGTTTTTCACAATGTAAAACTGAAACTCAAAACATGTAGATATAAATCTTACTTCTTGATATCGTATTAACTTAGGTTTTGAAGTTGGGAGATACACGATTGATTTACTAGGCACATTAATATCTTTGTAATGTAGACCTCAGAAAACTTTTGTTACTTTCTTCACTTACTGGCTTTATACAAAACTCTATCTCTTGTACTTGTTGGGTTGTCTGCCCCTTGTCACGACCTTTACTGCGACTTTTTGTCTCTGATTGGTCCAGATTTTCTGTTGGTCCTCTCAGTTTGCCATTGAAGAGAGCTATGCTTCCACACAATCTTTGGCAGTAAGGAGTTATCCCACTCTTCAAAAAGCATGTAAAATATAAAGAACTGCATGTACATACTGGTATACAGAGCAGAGATGTGACACTGATCTCCATCCTGATTTATTCTTAACAAATTTTGATGGGTGTCAATCTTCTACAATAGTTCCAGTAACAGCATTTTCCTCTATTTTTGGGAGTAATTGCCAATTCCTGATACAAAGAATAAAGCTGTACATGAGTAACTGTATTTACATCAGCATTAAAAACTGTTAGCAGAGATTTCACGCCACTCCCTAGAGTACAAACCTTTTCATTGACACCACTGTCCAATTTGCAAGATTTCTCAAATCAATGCTTATCAAACAAAATTATCTTTTGTGGTATTTTCTTGCAGGATTCGATAATGGTTTGATGAATGACTGTAAATATGTTGTTGAATGAGTTTTTAAATAAGTTATCAGATTATTTGAAAACAAGAGGCCTTAAGGGTCATCTGACTATAACGACCTATATATGAAAAAGGTCAATTAGGCCTTAATTAATTCCTTAACTACACTACAGCTTACATAGAAGACAATGATTGGTTCATAAAGACATTTTCTACAAACTTGAATTCATCTTCTTTATACATGCACTACACAAATGCCATTACTCCAGACAACTTGCTTGTTGGAAAAGCATGCTACAGGCCCTTTGCCTTTCGGTTGAGAAGAAGTTGCTTACACATTTCAACACATTTGAACCCTCTGACCTTGACAGTAAGTCAAGGTGAACAAACTTGGTAGTCATTTATCCCAACATGCTACAGACCCAATATCAGCACTATGGACCTTTTGGTAATTGAGAAGTTGTTAAAATATTTCATATTTTACCCCTGTGACCTTGAAAGCTGGTCAAGGTCAATAATATAAACAAGCTTGGTAACCCTTCATCCCAGCATACTAAAGGTCCAATATCAATACTCGACTCTGGCTATTGAGAAGAAGTCATTTGAATGAAAAGTTTACGCAGGGCAGACGGAGCATGACACCGGACGATACACAATGGTTATGGGGTCAGATGACTTAAAGAAGTTTGGTGGATGACTTTATAAATACAATGTAGAATAAAATAACTACAAGCTGTACCTGAAGCTGTTTCAAAAATGTAAGATTCTGTGACCTGACAGGTACAGGGATCCTCAGATCAATAGCAATATCAGACTGAAGACAAATCCAGTGGTCTCCTCCTGAATGATTTTTCCAATCAGCTGGTCTAAATGAACTCTGTTATCAGAAACATCAATTAAATTGAAATGTTTATGTTATTGTTTTTCATTTAATACCAGCTTTAAATCTCCTTATTTTATCCATATCTGTGTTTCTTTGTGCAACAAGTTAGTGATTATTAGTTGCTTGTCAGTCATTTGAGTTCAGGTAAAGACATTAGGCTTGAAACATATATAGTGCACATAAATATACCAGGTAAATATTGTGATAAAAGTGGGCACTTTACCTTTGGATCACCAACATCTATGCTTCTACAAGTGTATCTGAAAGTGTTAAGGTCATATTCAGCATGCTATAGTTTTATAACCATCCTTTGGAGAATTCTAGAATTGAAAACCTCCTGATCAATTTGATGTTTTCCCGTTTTATAGGATGAAGAGAGGATAGAATAAACTAAAAAAATGTTTTGGCTTTTCGTTTCTGAATTAGTCACTACTGTAAAGAGACCTGTGGGTACTGTTGATCAATCAAGGCACAGGTTTCTGTCTGCACAGATACCTGACTGCATCTCCATCTTTATACATGTATAAGGTTGGTGTATTTTGTTTCTGCTCTGAGATATGTATCCATAAATTCTTCTATGTGAGGTCTATCCATCTGCTGAATCAAAAATGCATAGCACACTTGTATTCCGAAGTAACTGAGTTTCCTGTTGTTGAGGTTTAATCAATACTGATATTGATCCAAGTATGAATTTTTAATATTTACTAGTATATTTCATCACTACAGGAACAATTACATGGTTTCTACTAGCTGAAATAATCATTCCCCACTTTAGGAATGTAATCTCAACCCTTAGGTAAAACCTCCTATAATTTATTTAACAATATCATTGCACTTGGTTGAAATTACATGCATCAGTCACTTGTAAAGTTACCTGAAAAATAAAAAATATTTGAAAATGTCTGAATAGAAGTACAATTTTGTGTCTCCAACTGCTAATGTCAGATGAAAATCTATTTTTGAAACATCATCATTTATCCTGTAACAAAAATTTCTAATTTCAAATATTATCAGAGAGTGACACTATTGTGGTGAATAATGTGCTTCTTCAAGAATTTTTGATGAACAAACTCTTAATGCAAGGTTTCAAAAGTTGCAGGATGATAAAAATTATGGGGTAGTTTTACAGCTGTCATAGTGATTTTATTGAGAAATATTCTATTTCTTTGTGCTATTTGGGGCTGGGCATGTTTGATGCTCATTACTTTGCCTATTGGTTCTGCTGTTAATACTTTGTTTTCATTTGAGAACACAACATTACCTATATGGACTTACAAAATTTACATGACAGGTGTCTTCGATGAAGCAGAACACGCTTATTCATCCAGAGCACCTTGTCTTGCTCTCCTTGAACTTTTTCAAGAGTCTCTGTGTAAATCTTTCATCTTCTGCCCTCGTTTTATTGAACCTGAGTTTGGATTATGATTTTATTGACATATTGGTATTTTCTTGTTGTTTGTCATGCAATGGACTTTTGAAAATATCAATACTTAAATATAAGGATACTTTCTAGTGGCTGAGCAAATCTGAAGTAGAATTCTGTCTGTGACAACTCCTTCTTCAGACACTATCTGTCCCTTCATAAGGGTCTTATGTATGGAAAACAATATCTGAAATATACAAAAGACCATCACAAATAGGTAGAGAAAACAGGAATCTCAAATTGATGGTTACTACTGGTATATAGTGTAGCCATTTAAAAACAAACTAAAACTTTACAAACTAGAGCTAATAGAATAATATCTATTCCATCCAAGCTTTGTTTTGGGGTACTGACCATAGAATTTAATTGATAATTTGCTTTAGAGTAACAGGCAGCAATCATGTATTTTGATGTCCTAGGATCAATTAATAGTAATTTATAAGCTAAATTGTATATAACCTGAAAAAAATTGCTACTATATACAATGTCAAATTAAGCACCCTATTAATGATTTTTGTACTTAGCAACATTTTAATTTTACTTACACAACAAATCTATGTCAAGATTATTAAGAATAAAATTCTAAAATAATATTTTATAAAGCTGACATATCGAAAAAAATATGACAATAATGAGAGAATTACTATATATATATATAGTCATTGGAAATAGTTATAAACATTCCTTATCATTTGAAATAATGACTATGAATAAATTGATGTTTGATACCAAGGTACACATCAAATTCCTACTAGTTAAACTGGTCTGAGAACAGTACCTGTCTGAGTTTCACTTGTGATGCCTGCATCATGTTTGGTGGAGCAAGAGCGAATACTCCAATAACATCTATACCACCCGGTAACATTCGGATCACCTGTTGATTGAAAAATGATGACGTAATGAAAACTAGAAAAAATATTTTAATTATCAAAACATATCTATTTTTATGACTTTCTTTGAAAATTTTCAACTTTTATCACTCATTCATAACCAAATAAGTTGTGAATTTGACTTTGAATGGAAATAAAGTTACATGGCGCTGTTTCGCCACAGACTTTTCATTATCAATAAAACATATAATTTTCTATTTAATATTCTTAACAACCTTTTAACAAATACAATAGATATGAAATCTCACATCCTGATGGATGACCAATTAATAGAGACTGAATAATACATTTCATGTTTATATTAATGTTCTTTGTTTGTAGTACATCCTGTATCTCCTAACATATTCATGACATGTACATGAAGTTCCTCTGAAATTATCAGATATATGAAAACTATGAAATTTATGAATTTGTTGGGATAATCTGCATCCCCACATAAAATTTGCATTGAAAGGTGTTGCTTTCTTGTGAGTCTAGTACAATCTTTCTTTACCACTTTTACAAGAGTAAAACATTCACTTGTTTAGCATGAGTAGCTGCCCATTTCTCATTGACATCACAGAGACTTTCTGGACGATGATCTGATCTCCTTTTTTTTGTAGTTGTATCACTATCTTCTTCCTCTTCACTGACTTCATCTTCAACTGGCTCTGGGGTCCGAACCAAACGCACAGCATAATCTTTGTGAGCTGTCAGCTATCATTAACATACAAATGCATGAATTAATGTGATAATTGGACTGAGCATGAATTGCACATGAAAAGACTCTAGATAAAGTAAATTTTGAAGGTATAAATAATGGCCTGACATTTTTTTTGTATTTTGTTTCCTGCTGTGACAATATGCTGCTTATTTGTGACTATTCACCATCGAGTGTGGAAATGTATCAATAAATAATACTCTACATTATACAGTTGTAAACTGACAGAAAAACAAACACAACCTGCTCAGTGCCCCGACCAAGAATCAAGCCCGCGTCTTTGACGCGATAATCCACAGCCATGTACAATATACCAACTGAGACGAAGAAACATGCTCTGAAAGTTGAGTGACAGAGACCCTATTTAAACCAACTGTTTCACTCATTTTACAAGATATAGCCTCGGAATGAGTAAATGTGATATTAGTTTAGACTATATCTAATGTCAAAGATAATGAGTAGCACACATTTGAACATCTGCTATTAGTAGGTATATTGTGTTTGGAATATTTATCCTGTCAAGCAGTGCTGCTATCGAAGATATTACATTTACTATGAATTGTCTACTGTAATCATCAATCGCCATATACAATACAATAATCAGGTCACTGAACAAGTCACAGGGGATCGTTATAAATTACATAATATGTGAGGTGGACCGCAATATAATTTTCTAACGAACCCAGTGAATCAGCTGACATATTGACAAAAGTCACGTTTTAATTGACGAGTATGAAATGTCTACACTGAAGTTAACTCATACCTGTCCAATAATCAGACCTAAATTCCATGGGCTACTCTTGATTTGTTTCTCTACATACTCTTGAATAGTTTCATCAGCTAATACTGTACGTCCCATTTTCACACGTCTGCTCTTTTCTGAAAGCGGATATGCATTAACAAAGGGCAGTAACTCTGTGAGATCAGACTAGCGGGAGCCGATTATTCTAACTTTGTTTTAATGTTACATATACAGTTAGGATAACCATAAGGTACCCGATTGCCCTTACTGTAGCATTCGTATTTGGAATGCCAACACAGGTCATTCATAAAATTATTGATTCGCAAAATCATGCAAATATATATAAAATTACTTCCTGCTATTTTAGTGTATAATAGCTATATTTTAATAATAGGGGATTTCAACTACAAATAAATGCGTGTACATCAACAACTACAAAAAGTGACGACCATCCAGCGGCAAAATTCTTATCAAAATTAAAGACCACTACCTCTACCAACACATTGAGGAACCAACAAGGTACAGAGAAGGCCAAGTCAGTAACATTCTAGACCTGGTATTTACCAACGAAGAAGGTATGGTCGACATGTTAAAATACAATTCGAGTCTCGGCAAAAGTGATCACCTGGTCTTGACGTTTGATTTTGTGGCTGACACACAACCCATCAGTGTAGAAAACAACGCACCACGACAAAACTTTCATAAAGGGGACTACTATGACACAATGAGTGAAAACCTGAAAAAAATTGACCAGCGACAATTATCCGCATTAGATAAATCGGTAGCCTGGAATGTCACAAGCAAGCTTCTAGAAAATTAAATCCAAAATCATATTCCAATGAGAAAACCATACAATGGCAAGACCAACAAGTCGTTCCCCAGCAGGCATGTGAAAGAGAAAATTAAACAGAAGAAACAAACTTGGATCACTGTAAAATCAATCATAACTTTATGGAAGCAAGCAGGAAAAAAAGGTACTAAGGCTTTAAGAGAATCCAAATATACCTACGAAAAGGGCTTGGGAGATAAAATTCGAACCAACCCTAAACTTTTCTGGAAGTACGTCCGGTCCAAAACAAAAATTGTCTCAACAATAAGCTGCGTCAACAAACCGTCGGGAGATCTAGTCACAACTCCGAGGGATATTGCCAACACTTTACACAACTATTTCGCATGTGTCTTTGTGAAAGATGATCAAAATAACCCATCGCCAATATTAACAGAGCTAGAAGTTCAAATCCCCGGGAAATGATTAATATTAATGAAGAAGTAGTTTGAAGGCAGTCTCCAAAATAAATCCTAACAAGTCTCCTGGACCAGACAACATTCATCCCATTCTATTAGTAAAAACAATAAACGAGCTGAATGGAATCCTCACCATAGTCTTTAATCAACTTTGAACGAAGGGAAAATACCAGCAGAGTGGAAAAAAGCTAATGTGTGTCCGATCTTTAAGAAAGGATCTAGGAAAGACCCAGGAATTACAGGCCCATTAGTCTCACTTCCGTACCATGCAAAGTGTTACAGCGTATTATCAGGGATGAAATTGTAAATCATATGGATACTAACAATTTGTTTACCAAAGAACAACACGGGTTTAGAACTGGCCGTTCATGTATTACATAATTACTAGAATCCCTAGAAGATTGGATAAGAGCAATGGAGGAAGGGTTTAATACAGACGTTATCTATCTGGATTTCAGCAAGGCGTTCGACAAGGTCAGTCACAAGCTACTATTATATTAGCTAGAAAAATACGGTATCAAAGGCAAAGTCCTAGACTGGATTAAGGTCCAATCCTGTTTTTAATCTATGTCAATGACATTCTTGAAACAATATCCTGTTAGGTCAAAATGTTTGCGGGTGACAATAAATTGTACTCCAAAACGAAAACACAAGAAGATAGGAGGGTCCTAACTGGTGAGTAAAACTGTATGTCTCTAAAACAGTAAAGCATCACTGTAATGCCATTTTCGTCAAGTGATATCAGTTAATTACCCGGTATAACGGAGTTGCGGGTATTTCGCCGGATATGTGGTAGGAACGACATCATTTGATATAATTGTACCAGGAATTACGATATGGCAAATGAACCAATGGCTTTATATATCGAGCTTTTATTGTATTCGGTATTTTTCATTTCATTAACTTGAGTCCGAAATTGGACTCATTCCATGTTTGTTTTATGTGTTTTAAAAGCGTCTACTCTTCAGACAGTATCACGTGTTGTGATGATGTAACTAAGGGACATTGCTTTCTTTATTCTTGAGAATTGAATAAAAGTAATTGTAAATTTAGTCCTTTTAAAAGTATATGCTATAAGTACTTCGTAAGTCAATATGCATTGTTTGAAGTTTGCAGATCGACGCTGTATGTAAATTTGCTAACAATATTTCGGGTGTAATATATTCATTTACACTGTAACTAAGGATGCTTAACGACCATTTGTTTATACTGACAACCGCCGACATTTGTGTAAATGGAATTGTCAAACGCAAAAGAGTATGTCGTAGCATTGGCTTTAAATGTATTAATTTACTAAAGAAAAAAAAAAGAAAAACGTGATTAATAATAGTCCTAAAATTAAATTCTTCAGGTTGGAAAACATATTTTTAAAAAATATGTTGACCGGGTTTGCATTACAGTGAAAACTAATATAGAACAAATAATCAATATCTGCTCCGTCTCGTTAACACAATACCGTTCACAGCAATAGTATTACATCATTACTCACGATACCATTCGGTTACGGATGACAACTAGGACACGACTTATAGATTTATATATTGCGATCCTGCATTCCTTATAACTGGTGAGTAAAACTGTATGTCTCTAAAACAGTAAAACATCACTGTAATGCCATTTTCGTCAAGTGATATCAGTTAATTACCCGGTATAACGGAGTTGCGGGTATTTCGCCGGATATGTGGTAGGAACGACATCATTTGATATAATTGTACCAGGAATTACGATATGGCAAATGAACCAATGGCTTTATATATCGAGCTTTTATTGTATTCGGTATTTTTCATTTCATTAACTTGAGTCCGAAATTGGACTCATTCCATGTTTGTTTTATGTGTTTTAAAAGCGTCTACTCTTCAGACAGTATCAAGTGTTGTGATGATGTAACTAAGGGACATTGCTTTCTTTATTCTTGAGAATTGAATAAAAGTAATTGTAAATTTAGTCCTTTTAAAAGTATATGCTATAAGTACTTCGTAAGTCAATATGCATTGTTTGAAGTTTGCAGATCGACGCTGTATGTAAATTTGCTAACAATATTTCGGGTGTAATATATTCATTTACACTGTAACTAAGGATGCTTAACGACCATTTGTTTATACTGACAACCGCCGACATTTGTGTAAATGGAATTGTCAAACGCAAAAGAGTATGTCGTAGCATTGGCTTTAAATGTATTAATTTACTAAAGAAAAAAAAAAGAAAAACGTGATTAATAATAGTCCTAAAATTAAATTCTTCAGGTTGGAAAACATATTTTTAAAAAATATGTTGACCGGGTTTGCATTACAGTGAAAACTAATATAGAACAAATAATCAATATCTGCTCCGTCTCGTTAACACAATACCGTTCACAGCAATAGTATTACATCATTACTCACGATACCATTCGGTTACGGATGACAACTAGGACACGACTTATAGATTTATATATTGCGATCCTGCATTCCTTATAACTGGTGAGTAAAACTGTATGTCTCTAAAACAGTAAAACATCACTGTAATGCCATTTTCGTCAAGTGATATCAGTTAATTACCCGGTATGTTGCGGGTATTTCGCCGGATATGTGGTAGGAACGACATCATTTGATATAATTGTACCAGGAATTACGATATGGCAAATGAACCAATGGCTTTATATATCGAGCTTTTATTGTATTCGGTATTTTTCATTTCATTAACTTGAGTCCGAAATTGGACTCATTCCATGTTTGTTTTATGTGTTTTAAAAGCGTCTACTCTTCAGACAGTATCACGTGTTGTGATGATGTAACTAAGGGACATTGCTTTCTTTATTCTTGAGATTTGAATAAAAGTAATTGTAAATTTAGTCCTTTTAAAAGTATATGCTATAAGTACTTCGTAAGTCAATATGCATTGTTTGAAGTTTGCAGATCGACGCTGTATGTAAATTTGCTAACAATATTTCGGGTGTAATATATTCATTTACACTGTAACTAAGGATGCTTAACGACCATTTGTTTATACTGACAACCGCCGACATTTGTGTAAATGGAATTGTCAAACGCAAAAGAGTATGTCGTAGCATTGGCTTTAAATGTATTTATTTTTAGCTAAAAATATAAAGCTGTATATATTTTAAGTGAAAAGAAACTTCAAAATGTAAAATATTTCCTAAGGGGACTGTGGTTACGTTTTTATTTGTTCTATACATTCTATATCTAAAGTTTTGAATGCGATTCTCTGTAATCTTTTGTTAATATTCAAACTGTTTAGCTGGCGATAAGTTGACGCTTAAGTACATGGTATATCTTCAACTTTGCAAAATTCACCAGAGATAAGAAGAAAAGAATACTTATCGAGTGGAAACTTCGGTTAGGGAAACATTACATAAATGTGATTTTTTGAAATCCTTATCAGCTAATGAATATTCTATAAATAGTCATTTAAAGCGTCGTTAGACTAACGGCCTACTGTTGTATTGTATAAATGGGGAACGCGTTAACGAAGATTTAAAAACAGTTGAGGAGGTTTCAACTTAAAATGGAATGGTGTGAGAAAAAAGGTGCCGCTATACTATACAGTTTGGGGTATAAATACTTATAACAAAAACGCATGAACTGCTTAATTCGCTTTACCAATACCACTATCATGTTGTTGATTTTTCAAAATACGAGGTTGGAAGGCCAACAGAAGTTCTGATTCTTCATGTAAAGGGGGAAATACCAATTTCAGTATTGCCTGATTAACATAATTACGGTAATTTGTTTATTTGCTCTCATTAAAACAATGAAGTGTGTAATATCTTTTCTGAAGACTATATTTGTATGTATGGTACCATGACGTGCTAGGTCATTGAATTCAGGTATTGAATATAAAGATTGTAATAGTTTTATCACTGTTATTATCTGTGCATAATCCAAAACTAAAATACAAGGCTGATTTTCACAAAAACGTTTATTTAATCACAAAATCTTCACGGGACAACGAATTAATACAGTGTTGCTACCGATATAATCAATAATCAATTGATTAATATCGCTTTAATACTCATTCGCCTGATAACGGATGTAAAGTGTTAAATGACAAAAGGGGGAAAAAAACGTGGAAAAAATGACGAAAACACACCGGAAGTTTCAATACCTAGGCGCGAATAGATATGCATGTCCATGTCTAAATCTATTTTTTAAAACCTTCACGTGATCTTATTATCATATGAATATCTCATTAGTTTAACAACTAGATAAGGATGCATTTGATTGTACATTATGTTACAGAGAAAGAAAGTTGTTTATGGTTAAGGCAATATCATAAACTATATATTGTCAATGACATCATTTGTTTGTTAATGGTATGATTTCTTCTTTATATCAAGGTAACTTTTATTTCAACGACGACAAAATGGCAACGATAAGTCATCCAGAAGGTAAATACTTACATTCTTTATAAAGTGTGGTGTTAATTGATTCTATAATGTTATGTTTATCATTAAACTATAGTGGAGGGATGGTACCAACATATACTAGAAAACAGTGCTGTAGTCCAAATATTTAAACAGGAAATATCAAAATGTGTATCATACGCATGTGCAACACATTCAGAAAGTTACAAGAAAGTAGAATGTGTGGCATACTAGTACATTATCAGTCAATTTATGCGCTTAATATGTGTGTATCCACGTATCTATGTACACAGATATATATATAATGCACAGAAATGTGGCGGGCAAATTTTTTCATAACAAAATATACAACATTCTTATACAATTCCATTTCATTACACGCTTTTAAATACTGTCAAATAGGAAATTACCTGATTATCTTCTTCAAAGATAGTACAGTAGAATAAAAGAGTAGAAGATATTCACGTCGGGTTTGTCATCTAAAATGGGCACATGCAATGGTATGAAGGAGATTTTTAGCATTCACTTTTCTAAAAACATTGATTAAAACTTTTATAATTATAAACCATATGCATTGAACAAAAAAGGTTAAGTATGCTGCATTCTGCGTTAAAGAGGATTTGTTTACGTTTTTTGGTTTTTGATTTATAATACTCTTACTTTGAAAAGATTTAACAAAACTAAAGCAAGAGCGTAAGGTAGAAACTGTAAATTATTTATCAAACAGCTGTATTAGATGAAGTCATGTATGTTATTTTGTTAGACAAGAAGAGGTTGAAAAGTTTGGAACAAGCCATTGAGCAGAAGAACGTCGAAGCAGCTATTGATATCCTGAAAGATGGTGGAATGTCAGAAACATTTAAATCAAATATGATACTTTTTAAATGCTCTGAAGACCCAGGGGTTGAGGGAAGTGAAGATACCGATGATACAATACTTCATTATGCGGCAGCGTTCCTGGGCGAGAAAGAAAATGTCATTATTGAAGAAATAGTAAAACTATCACCTGAGGTGCTGGCATCGTGCAAAACAAACGACCATCAAGGGCAAAATCCATTGCATATCCTCATAGTTAGGAAACAAAATGAAACACTGAGAAAAATAAAAGATTTAATTTCGCCATTCTACCTAAAATCAAAAGTAGGTTATGCTCTCAGGGAAAGCATATTCGAATCAAAAGTAACAGGTAAAACGTTCAAAGACACCATCATGGAAGGCGAGCTTCCATACATAGTGGCAGCCCTTACACTAAATATAGAAACTACCAGAATTGTGATCGAGATGACAGGTGCAAACATCAAACCACAGAATAGCAAGGGGAACACGGTGTACCACTGTCTGATAGAATATGCCCACAAACACCCAGAAGAGATACAGGAAGTGGAGGCCATGTGGGGTTACCTTTTGGCTTTTGTACCCGATAATCCAACCGATGATATAGACAAAAGTAGGCAAATCGCGCTCGGGTCTAAGAGCGCATTTAGACTTGCTAACAAAGAGAACATGCGACCTTTGCAGATGGCTGCCAAACATGGTGTATCGAAACTGTTCAACGCAATACTGGACCAAGAGAAGATTCCTAACGTCAGAGACAAACTTTTTGACTCCTATCTGTATGATATAACTGTCATCGATAGTGTCACTCATCTCCTTGATCAAAGGGATCAAATGAAAAAGAAGCCGGAAGACATTAGCACAACCAGGAAAAAGACACAGGTGACTCCATCTGAAAAGACTCCTGCCAACAATCGATCATTAGAAGCTGAGGAAAAAGTTGGTAAAGTGATAAAAGACGACGTATTTCAGTACAGTCAGAGTGTATTGGAAATGATATGCAACAGACGGATCGCTAGGAACAACAGTTCTGTCTATGAAATAATAAGCCAACCTGCGATGAAGAAGCTGATTGATCTGAAGTGGAACACATACAAGACTTGCCTGTTTTTGTGGGGATTTGTCCATTGTTTCATAATGATTTTCTACAGTATAGTCGCGATACAATGGTCGAATGTAGCTGTACCCTTCAACTTTACCCACCCTGTCACCACAAGTTTCCAAAACACATTTGTGTTTGCCTCCTCCATTGTACTCATACCGTTGGGCGTTGTTTATTTCTTTATCTCTTTATTGCTGATAATATCAAGATGTTTACGGCCAATTACATTTGATACCGCCACACGTGACCTCGGATATGTCGTACTGCTGTTCTTATTTTCTTTCTGTCTTATCATAGATCGGATATGGTATTACATCGACGCGGAACATACTACATTGTTCATTCTGATCTCTGTATTCTCTGGCTGGTGGTTTTTCATTTTCTATTTCCGTGCCGTTGAACGTATCAGTTTTTACGTAGCAATGTTAAAACAAGTAATTTTTGGTGACTTTCTCAGATTTTTAGTGTTTATCTGTTTGGATATTGTGTCTTTCACTATTCTTTTCCAAGTCTTGTTTCATGGCGTCCACATAATACCTGTAAACAATGACGAAGAAGACACAACGTTCTCACTCCGAGTTTTTGGTTCAATACTACAACAAAATATCCGGTTGATGTTGGGTGTTGCAGATATTGAAATCCTAGATAAAGCTCGGGAGCCTGCTTTGGCCTATATAGTATACTCGGTATATGTGATAGTGACAAACCTTATTCTTTTGAATTCGTTGATAGCAATGATTTCAGAAACGTGTGTCCATGTGCGTAGAAACAATGTCGCATTTTCCCAGACTCAGCGTCTATCTGTTATACTCTTTATAGAAGAAATATTCTATCCTTTTTGGCGTAAAGGCAAGTTGCTCCCAAAAATACCATTTGACAAACGACCTGTTTTTCGAGATGAAAAATTTTCATATAACAGGTATTTCTTAAAGATGACTGACAGACAATTGGAAACAACTGATTTTCATGAAACCATGACATCCGCAAAGAATATGCAATCTCTTACCATAAATATACAACAACCTTTCTATCAAGAACATATCGATGACAACAACAAGACTGTCAGAGTACTCAGATGGAATGATGGCTCTCCGGAGACTAGTATGTAGCCCATGTAGGTCATGTCTTTTTACATGGCGTTCTGATGAAGAGAAATTTCACCGAACATAACTATGATTCTGACGGCATATTAATGAAAAATTTTATCGCATACTACATCTTTTTCACAATTGATACGCGAAGTGATAAACTTCGTAGCGATGTGTTCTTATTTGTTTACACGCTGCGGTGTGTAACCACTTTCAAAGCATCAACATGACCACCAATCATCAGCTTATAGTGACCCAGAAAACCTATACTACATAGGAGCAAAAACAAACACAAAAAATACAACAAGCATGGGTTTCAAAGGCAAATGAGAAACTGGGAAGCGCTTGACAAACCATTCAGCAAGGAAGTACCATAAACACAGACACCTGTGCCTAAGTTTGTATGACTAGGCTTAGTAATTAGCTACAGAACATGAAAATTATTGTTGGAAAATTTGTTTCCTAAAATTATAGAGTTCTACTTTGGTGCAGCTGTAACCCATAGCTGTCTAAATTGCTGAAAGCCACACTATTTGTTAGAGAAACCGGCGGTGCCTTTTATTTTTTTTATACATTTAGACACACTAATGAGTCTGATTCCTTATATAGAAATAATAAATTGCGATTGTTTTGCTCATGGCAATATATATGGTCAATATCATAATAAAGAATTTAAGCCAGTGTGAAGTATCCGTAAAACATGTAAAATCATTTTTCGGATAAGTTTTCGTCAATCAACATTTTGTACAGCGCTAACATGTTAGAACAAGAATAAGAAAAATAGTAGTACCTTTAGTAACAGTTGCTTTACGGTGTCGATTTATCATGTAGTTTAAATATTAAGTATTTGATTTGTGTATGATATTTATAACAATATTTAACAGTGTATAAATACATGCAAAGACTTTGAAGTACTTTTCTATGTTCCATCAAACTATGTGATTTTATGAATGTGTTTTCTACGTGCAAGAATTTATTGTCAAGATTTCGCTTTTGTATTGTTTTTGTTTTTAGAACAAGATGAATAGAGCTACTATTAGTAGTATGAGTAGTTAATGGCAAAAAATAGCTTTTGTGATTGATATGTTTTATACATTTGACATTGTATCTGACAATTATACATTGTATCTTCATTGTTATGGATGGCATTTTATGATGGAAATCCCAAAACCAATATCAGATAAAACTACTCAATATCGCATTGAAGCAATAAAGTGTTATACAATATTCCGTGTGAGACGATGCACACTTAAACATTTTTCCTTTAAATTGTATGAAAACATGCTATACATTAAATTTTAAAAATTGAAAGGAGAATATTAATATTTCTTCTAATCAAAGCTCAATGTATTTTGAGTAAGACAAAGACTTTAGTAAACTACGGAAGACTATACGTGTCATCTTAAATTTTCATCTCGTTATTACCAGATAACATATTTTTGATAACATGATAAGCAATATCGTTATAACGGTATCAATTATTAATGATAACGAGACGAGATAACTGTAGATCTGAAAATGTCTTGAAAATATTCATTTAAAATTAGCTAGAAACATATCTAGTTTTCGTTTATTCATAACCACAAATCTAGGTTTATGTCTATTTCTTTGATCTTAGATTTGACACTTAAAAACAATGTACGTCTTTTCAAAGAAAAAAGTGAAGTTTTGTTCTCTTTTTATTTTGCATGCCACTGGTAAGACGTATCTTTAAAGGATTGATCTTTGTCTCATCCATTGATATTTGTTAACTTTGAAATATATGCACTTAATTATGACTATTCTCGCTTTGGTCATGTAGCAAAATATGCACGTATTTTTAAGATGATGCTAATGTTCAATGTTCTTTTGATGTTGTAGCATTATGATAACTGGATTATGAATTCATGCTTTAATTTTGTGTTTTCATTAAAGAATGTTTTTATGGCGTAGAAACATGTTTACAATCATCATTGCGTCGTTATAAACTGGTGGTTTTTAGGTCACCTGAGCCGAAGGCTCATAGTGACCTATTGCCATCATGATTTGTCTGTCGTCGTGCGTCGTTAACTTTTCACATTTTCGACTTCTTCTCAAGAACCACTCAATTGATTTTGACCAAACTTGGCATAAAACATCCCAACGGGAAATCGCTTAAAGTTTGCAAAGCAAAAGGGCGTGGCCCCAGGAGGGGGGAAAAGGGGGTAAAATTAGGTAAATCTTTAAAAATCTTCTTCTCATGAACCAACAGTCAGATTAAATTCATATTTGATATTTAGGGTCCTTATGACATGGTCTACAAAGTTTGTGAATGAAAAAAATCGGGTCAAAAACGGCCCCACTAGTGGACGCTCAAAAGGGTCGAAAATTCAACTTTGACCGATTTCAACCTAATTTGGTAGACATCATCCCATAGTGAAGGACATATGAAATTAAGTTAAAAAAAAAGTGATAATGTCCCCTTTGGGGCATATAAGGGATGTAAAAGGGGCCATAAGTAAAAACCTTTTTTAAATGAATTCTTCTCAAGAACCAGTGGATGGATTTTGACCAAACTTGGCACAAAGCATCCCCATGGGAAGCTGCTTCAAGTAAGCGAAAAAAAAGGGCATGGCCCCAATAGGGGCCCCAGGAGGGGGGAAAAGGGGATAAAATTTGGTAAATCTTTAAAAATCTTCTTCTCATGAACCAACTGTCAGATTAAATTCATATTTGATATTTAGGGTCCTTATGACATGGTCTACAAAGTTTGTGAATGAAAAAAATCGGGTCAAAAACGGCCCCACTAGGGGACGCTCAAAAGGGTCGAAAATTCAACTTTGACCGATTTCAACCTAATTTGGTAGACATCATCCCTTAGTGAAGGACATATGAAATTAAGTTAAAAAAAGTGATAATGTCCCCTTTGGGGCATATAAGGGATGTAAAAGGGGCCATAAGTAAAAACCTTTTTTAAATGAATTCTTCTTAAGAACCAGTGGATGGATTTTGACCAAACTTGGCACAAAGCATCCCCATGGGAAGCTGCTTCAAGTAAGCGAAAAAAAGGGCATGGCCCCAATAGGGGCCCCAGGAGGGGGGAAAAGGGGATAAAATTTGGTAAATCTTTAAAAATCTTCTTCGCATGAACCAACAATCAGATTAAGTTCGTGCATCGTGCAACGTTAACTTTTTAGGTCACCTGAGCCAAAGGCTCATGGTGACCTATTGCCATCATGATTTTTCTGTCGTCGTCAGACGTGCGTCGTTAACTTTCACATTTTCGACTTCTTCTCAAGAACCACTGGATGGATTTCAACCAAACTTGGCACAAAGTATCCCTATAGTAAGATACATCAAGTTTGCGAAAGAAAAGGGTGTGGCTCCAATAGGGGCTACAGGAGGGGGCAAAAAGTGGTAAAATTATGTAAATCTTTAAAAAAAAATCTTCTTCTTATGAACCAAGTATCAGATTTTCCTAAAATTCAAAATTGATGATTCTTAGAGCAAGGTCTACAAAGTTTGCGAATTAGAAAAAAATTTGCCCCAAGGGGCACTAAAAAGGGGTCAAAATTCAAAGTTGACGGATTTCAACCAAATTTAGTATATAGGGTCCCCTAGTGAAGAACATGTGACTTTGAGTTGAAAAAAAGTGTCTGAGGGGTTCTGGGGCCTCATGTGGGCAAAAAGGGGTCAATTAGATCTTTTGTTTTGGAAATGGGTTCTAATGGCATTGACCATGTTTTTGGGGTACAACCACACTAAGTACAAAGCATCTGTGTAATAAGACACATTTAGTTTGGGGGGAAAAAAGTAATGGCTGCAATCGGGGCCCCAGGTTGGGGTAAAAAAGGAGTAAGGTTAGGTAAAGTAAGCTTCTTTGAGTTTACAATAGAAAAAGGTGTGGCCTCAATGGGGGCATATTTAAGGGGCAGAAAGAAGTAGAATTTGTTAAATCTTAGCAAATCTTGTTGTCCTGAACCAAAAGTGAACTTCATATAGATGATCTTTAGGGAAAGGGCTGCAAAGTTTGTGAGAATAAAAATTACTGGTCCAAAATTAGCCCTTCTGATATTTGTTACATATTAATCTTTAATAAAGACATTTTGTGTGTTTATGACAACCATATAGGCGAGACAAAATGTGTAGTCAGATCTTTCATCAAACATATATTCCTCAGGTGACCGTTAAGGCCCCTTGGGCCTCTTGTTTTTTAATCACATGATTTTCCTGTTATCCAGTGAATTCATCTGTATTATGATTTTGTGTAAATGTCACAAATGGTAACATAACCTAAAAATTTGTCATTTCTTGCTCCTGTCACAAATCGATTTTGATGTAACAATATGAACAATGACGTTACGTTATGAATTGAAAATGTCTCAACAAAAAGGCTGCATCAATTTGGTCTCATTTCAATCAAGATTTCATGAAACTTGTCTCGAAACACCAATACTTGTCTGCAAGACTCACAAAACTTCCCCTATCACAAAATCTCACATATATTGTATATATGAATATTCTTGTGTTGATTTTATGTGATTGCGAAAACACAAATACGAGAATAACACTCTACAGTAGAAATTCAGAATTAGAAACAGTTCAGATGAATAATTCATTTAACCGTCTTATACAACTATTACAATGTTAAGGGCCTAGTTTTATATACTCTTTAACATTGTCATGTGTAATTTAACATAAACCATTGAACTTGGATCAGGCCATGGAACTGTTCTATGATATCTTTTTAATTATGTTCTTATCATTTAAATTTGAAACTCAAATTAAGCTGTTTCATTATCTGTCTCCAAAATCATTTTTAATTCACTATTGTTGGTTATTTTTCTTGTTTCATTGACTTTAAAGTATACTTAGGAAATATCGTCAGCAAGTCAGTTTGAAATCTTTAATTTAATCTTTAAAACATGTAGTTTACACATCAGTTCAAAACAAGAACAAAAAACGAAAAAAGCAAACGCATTTTTTGCGGTGGATTCATTTTCAATTAGGCTGTTTAGATTATTCGCAATGACGGATCTGGCCGAAAATTGATATAACAGAAAAACGATTCCAATTTGGCAGAAAATGTTGTCTACTGAAGGAAAGTAAACAGAAAATAATTATACAATAATATCATCTTTCTATTACATTTTTGTGAGATATTTACATTTCAATTCATATCTTTATACTAGTTTATACAAAATATATTCACAAATGCAATGGATCCACACTAATTTTTACCGCAATTATACAGCGGTATGACTTTGTCAGACTTGCCGTTTTCAAAATCAGATATTTTGTGTTTACAGATTAATGCTGTCGTAGTTATTTCCCTTTTGTTACAGACCATTTAAAATGGAATTTCGATACTGATATCTTCCTTGTACTGTTAAGCTGAATTCCTTCAGCCTCAAGAAATGGTAACCCTCGGTGCATAGGATGTGATGAACCATTCACCGTTAAACATTTTTTATTGAACTACTCAAGAATTTTTCAGCGTAACATTACATGTCTAAATACCCTTTTTAAAACTGTTGAGATTAGTAAAATTTTAGGTTATCTGAAAGATGTTGGCCTGTATTATAGACTATGACTTACAATTTTAATCTTTTGTGATAATATAACCATTCGAATTTTTTAGCATTTGTCTTTGTTCGGTGGTATTTCCTTTTTGGATCGCTGTGTGTTTTACCGTTTGATGACCCTAATGACCTTTCATGTGTTGATAGGCACTTAAAAATGTCATTATTATAATGATTATTATTATTAAATAGTAACCCAACTGTAACGGGGAAATCTCTTTAGGTATAATGTCTTAATGACGATTTCCTGTTAGTGCTTCACCAAAAGGAACAATTCATTTCTTAGTACAGTGTATTTGCATTTATACGATTTTTTCTACATCATTGTAAGATATTGTACAGCTATTATTTGCGTGTTAACTATACAAATAAAGATGCTTTGAATATAAATCATTGTCTAAATTCAGTTTACTTCCGACTTAAAAATGTATACTGTAATTGTTTATATAATTTATTTGCTGAATTTAAACAAAAAGTGTCACGTGTGAAAATGATGTAAATCTTTTCTAAATGTTACGGTCTTTTTGAAGATGACACTCAATTTTGTGTATCATTTGTTGATACATTTGCGGATTTATAAATTACTCTTTTTTAAAGTGCACTGACGTTATTATTTTTGTACATGTGTAATGTTTTGTGTTTTAAGGTTATAATTTGATAAGTTGTACTAAGTTGTAAACAGGATAGTTACATTTAAATATTTCAAATTTTAAGTCTTAAAACACGCCATGTCGTATTGATCTTATATCGAATACAAAATGTTATGTATGGGGAAATGCAAATTGTACAATACAAACCTTACAGAATTGAGGAGATATCCCGTTCGATTTGGTTATGAACATTTCTGCTCTTCTAGTGAGACCTGATTGATTTCTACGAGTTGGTTTTATTATCATTATAAATGATTCCACTATGAACAGCTACCATGGCAAGCTAGTTAGACTTGTAAATAAACAACAAAGGCTCAATATGAATTGAAATTGGCCGTTTTTATTAACGACGTATATATATATATAAATGTACATATGTAAACTCTCATGAATGTAAATCATATACCAAATGTTCCTGTTAACAATGTTATGAAAAATTATTTAACAAGGTTTTATTATCATTATTATCTTTTGCGAAGGAATCTAGCGATTTTCAAGGCAGAGAGTTAAACCAAAGCATTATCACAATTTTTTTCCGTGAATTCAGAGAATACAAATTCAATTAACACTATAAATAATCGAAATGTGTGTATTCAGGAATGTCCTACAAACTATATAATCTCCTTGTCGTAAACTGGGTCTTCATACAGTAGAGAAAGTTTGATTCTTGTGATAACGACTTACTCAAGATACTCAACTGTTTTAGTAAAACCTTTGAATACTACTGACGATAAGCAATAATGCCTAAGACAGCCGATTCGTCCTTCTATGACTTGTCAGTAATGTTTCGGTTAAAGTTTAGCAAGGAGCCTACTTAGGAAAGTCGAAATTGGTCAAAATGAATGTCAAAATATATCATGAAGATAGGGAGGTGTGTACAAAGTATTCAAGATAGTCTCTTTCCTTTTTCCGTATGAAGTTGTACGTGCTCGTTAGCCTGACTGATGAACGTGACATTTCTTACTTGAATTGACCAAGATTTACATGGCTAGGTTCGTCAATGAAGAAGATGCTTACCCTTAATAAACACTTCTTCTAATTCTGTATGTATGTTTTCAGGAGTCTCTGTGTAAACCCTTCTTTTGTACATATTTGCCATGGTTTCATCGAATTTGTGTTTGAATTAAGAATCTGTTAACATGTCGTGATTTTTCTAAATTAATGTCTAAACATAGACAACTTCCTTAAGGGACTGATACAGAACATTTGCATTTATTCAAAGGAATGAAATGATGATAAACAGTGTAAGCTTTTTCTTTTTTCTTTTTCTTTTTATAGACCTGAAGGAAGAATTTCAAGTTCCGTAATTCTAACTTATGGCAAACCTTTTTTATTCTAGATATGTGCATATTCCTCTTAAAAACAACATTTAAGATTTAATACTGCAATGGATGAAGTATACTTTATTCCAAATATGGAAAGAATGACAATACGTAATACGAATATGTTGATAAATAGTAGAATGCATGAAGTATTTTTTAACTCTGACATGGTGTCTTAGACTCATTTAGAAAAGAAAACAAGAAGATACCAACACGGGAAGAAAGCTCTCAGAACAAGAGAACTAGGGCGTTTTTGTGTTTTGTTTTAATGAAGTGAGGTAACAAAGAAATTACAAATAAGTGTCTTACATAACCTACTACAGTTTTGAGGTATATTGTAATATTTGTGAACAAACACCATTTTTATAATATCAAATTAACAATTTTGATGCGATGTACATAACATTAAAATTTTGTGATGGACAACGTAGTAATTTAATCTTACAACGATCCATGTACGGTAAGGTTTTTTTTGTTGTTGAAATAGGCCAGTTTTCCTTAATTTAGATATAAAAGATTAAAGATGGATGTATTCTTCACGAAAGTGATGAAGTGAATTGTGCTATTGTTTTTTTTCACAGAGTAGTAATGATATATACAACTTATCTATTTTTCGCTATTATCAAATCTTTAAAATATATCAACCTTTATAATACTTTAGACATTGTATAAGGTTTCAAAATTAGAAGATAATTTTCTAAGCATCTTACTGAGCAGAACAGTGCTGATTAGTAAATTTACCTTGTGTGCGTACTAAAGGACTGGACGTTAAGATATTTCGTTTATATCGAATGACAAAACAACCGCAGAATGGTGGCTTTATATATTTCGTGGTTTAACAAAATTGACTTGACCTTTTTGTATCTTGTTAGAAAATAAAGTTCTTTATACTTGAACTGAGTTTGTTTTATGCGAATTGATAACATCTTGAAAACACGCAAATCAGAATACTCTTCTACAATACTCTAAACTTGGCACAAAGCATCCCCATGGGAAGCTGCTTCAAGTAAGCGAAAAAAAGGGCATGGCCCCAATAGGGGCCCCAGGAGGGGGGAAAAGGGGATAAAATTTGGTAAATCTTTAAAAATCTTCTTCTCATGAACCAACAGTCAGATTAAATTCATATTTGATATTTAGGGTCCTTATGACATGGTCTACAAAGTTTGTGAATGAAAAAAATCGGGTCAAAAACGGCCCCACTAGGGGACGCTCAAAAGGGTCGAAAATTCAACTTTGACCGATTTCAACCTAATTTGGTAGACATCATCCCTTAGTGAAGGACATATGAAATTAAGTTAAAAAAAGTGATAATGTCCCCTTTGGGGCATATAAGGGATGTAAAAGGGGCCATAAGTAAAAACCTTTTTTAAATGAATTCTTCTTAAGAACCAGTGGATGGATTTTGACCAAACTTGGCACAAAGCATCCCCATTGGAAGCTGCTTCAAGTAAGCGAAAAAAAGGGCATGGCCCCAATAGGGGCCCCAGGAGGGGGGAAAAGGGGATAAAATTTGGTAAATCTTTAAAAATCTTCTTCTCATGAACCAACAGTCAGATTAAATTCATATTTGATATTTAGGGTCCTTATGACATGGTCTACAAAGTTTGTGAATGAAAAAAATCGGGTCAAAAACGGCCCCACTAGGGGACGCTCAAAAGGGTCGAAAATTCAACTTTGACCGATTTCAACCTAATTTGGTAGACATCATCCCTTAGTGAAGGACATATGAAATTAAGTTAAAAAAAGTGATAATGTCCCCTTTGGGGCATATAAGGGATGTAAAAGGGGCCATAAGTAAAAACCTTTTTTAAATGAATTCTTCTTAAGAACCAGTGGATGGATTTTGACCAAACTTGGCACAAAGCATCCCCATGGGAAGCTGCTTCAAGTAAGCGAAAAAAAGGGCATGGCCCCAATAGGGGCCCCAGGAGGGGGGAAAAGGGGATAAAATTTGGTAAATCTTTAAAAATCTTCTTCGCATGAACCAACAATCAGATTAAGTTCGTGCATCGTGCAACGTTAACTTTTTAGGTCACCTGAGCCAAAGGCTCATGGTGACCTATTGCCATCATGATTTTTCTGTCGTCGTCAGACGTGCGTCGTTAACTTTCACATTTTCGACTTCTTCTCAAGAACCACTGGATGGATTTCAACCAAACTTGGCACAAAGTATCCCTATAGTAAGATACATCAAGTTTGCGAAAGAAAAGGGTGTGGCTCCAATAGGGGCTACAGGAGGGGGCAAAAAGTGGTAAAATTATGTAAATCTTTAAAAAAAAATCTTCTTCTTATGAACCAAGTATCAGATTTTCCTAAAATTCAAAATTGATGATTCTTAGAGCAAGGTCTACAAAGTTTGCGAATTAGAAAAAAATTTGCCCCAAGGGGCACTAAAAAGGGGTCAAAATTCAAAGTTGACGGATTTCAACCAAATTTAGTATATAGGGTCCCCTAGTGAAGAACATGTGACTTTGAGTTGAAAAAAAGTGTCTGAGGGGTTCTGGGGCCTCATGTGGGCAAAAAGGGGTCAATTAGATCTTTTGTTTTGGAAATGGGTTCTAATGGCATTGACCATGTTTTTGGGGTACAACCACACTAAGTACAAAGCATCTGTGTAATAAGACACATTTAGTTTGGGGGGAAAAAAGTAATGGCTGCAATCGGGGCCCCAGGTTGGGGTAAAAAAGGAGTAAGGTTAGGTAAAGTAAGCTTCTTTGAGTTTACAATAGAAAAAGGTGTGGCCTCAATGGGGGCATATTTAAGGGGCAGAAAGAAGTAGAATTTGTTAAATCTTAGCAAATCTTGTTGTCCTGAACCAAAAGTGAACTTCATATAGATGATCTTTAGGGAAAGGGCTGCAAAGTTTGTGAGAATAAAAATTACTGGTCCAAAATTAGCCCTTCTGATATTTGTTACATATTAATCTTTAATAAAGACATTTTGTGTGTTTATGACAACCATATAGGCGAGACAAAATGTGTAGTCAGATCTTTCATCAAACATATATTCCTCAGGTGACCGTTAAGGCCCCTTGGGCCTCTTGTTTTTTAATCACATGATTTTCCTGTTATCCAGTAAATTCATCTGTATTATGATTTTGTGTAAATGTCACAAATGGTAACATAACCTAAAAATTTGTCATTTCTTGCTCCTGTCACAAATCGATTTTGATGTAACAATATGAACAATGACGTTACGTTATGAATTGAAAATGTCTCAACAAAAAGGCTGCATCAATTTGGTCTCATTTCAATCAAGATTTCATGAAACTTGTCTCGAAACACCAATACTTGTCTGCAAGACTCACAAAACTTCCCCTATCACAAAATCTCACATATAATGTATATATGAATATTCTTGTGTTGATTTTATGTGATTGCGAAAACACAAATACGAGAATAACACTCTACAGTAGAAATTCAGAATTAGAAACAGTTCAGATGAATAATTCATTTAACCGTCTTATACAACTATTACAATGTTAAGGGCCTAGTTTTATATACTCTTTAACATTGTCATGTGTAATTTAACATAAACCATTGAACTTGGATCAGGCCATGGAACTGTTCTATGATATCTTTTTAATTATGTTCTTATCATTTAAATTTGAAACTCAAATTAAGCTGTTTCATTATCTGTCTCCAAAATCATTTTTAATTCACTATTGTTGGTTATTTTTCTTGTTTCATTGACTTTAAAGTATACTTAGGAAATATCGTCAGCAAGTCAGTTTGAAATTGTTAATTTAATCTTTAAAACATGTAGTTTACACATCAGTTCAAAACAAGAACAAAAAACGAAAAAAGCAAACGCATTTTTTGCGGTGGATTCATTTTCAATTAGGCTGTTTAGATTATTCGCAATGACGGATCTGGCCGAAAATTGATATAACAGAAAAACGATTCCAATTTGGCAGAAAATGTTGTCTACTGAAGGAAAGTAAACAGAAAATAATTATACAATAATATCATCTTTCTATTACATTTTTGTGAGATATTTACATTTCAATTCATATCTTTATACTAGTTTATACAAAATATATTCACAAATGCAATGGATCCACACTAATTTTTACCGCAATTATACAGCGGTATGACTTTGTCAGACTTGCCGTTTTCAAAATCAGATATTTTGTGTTTACAGATTAATGCTGTCGTAGTTATTTCCCTTTTGTTACAGACCATTTAAAATGGAATTTCGATACTGATATCTTCCTTGTACTGTTAAGCTGAATTCCTTCAGCCTCAAGAAATGGTAACCCTCGGTGCATAGGATGTGATGAACCATTCACCGTTAAACATTTTTTATTGAACTACTCAAGAATTTTTCAGCGTAACATTACATGTCTAAATACCCTTTTTAAAACTGTTGAGATTAGTAAAATTTTAGGTTATCTGAAAGATGTTGGCCTGTATTATAGACTATGACTTACAATTTTAATCTTTTGTGATAATATAACCATTCGAATTTTTTAGCATTTGTCTTTGTTCGGTGGTATTTCCTTTTTGGATCGCTGTGTGTTTTACCGTTTGATGACCCTAATGACCTTTCATGTGTTGATAGGCACTTAAAAATGTCATTATTATAATGATTATTATTATTAAATAGTAACCCAACTGTAACGGGGAAATCTCTTTAGGTATAATGTCTTAATGACGATTTCCTGTTAGTGCTTCACCAAAAGGAACAATTCATTTCTTAGTACAGTGTATTTGCATTTATACGATTTTTTCTACATCATTGTAAGATATTGTACAGCTATTATTTGCGTGTTAACTATACAAATAAAGATGCTTTGAATATAAATCATTGTCTAAATTCAGTTTACTTCCGACTTAAAAATGTATACTGTAATTGTTTATATAATTTATTTGCTGAATTTAAACAAAAAGTGTCACGTGTGAAAATGATGTAAATCTTTTCTAAATGTTACGGTCTTTTTGAAGATGACACTCAATTTTGTGTATCATTTGTTGATACATTTGCGGATTTATAAATTACTCTTTTTTAAAGTGCACTGACGTTATTATTTTTGTACATGTGTAATGTTTTGTGTTTTAAGGTTATAATTTGATAAGTTGTACTAAGTTGTAAACAGGATAGTTACATTTAAATATTTCAAATTTTAAGTCTTAAAACACGCCATGTCGTATTGATCTTATATCGAATACAAAATGTTATGTATGGGGAAATGCAAATTGTACAATACAAACCTTACAGAATTGAGGAGATATCCCGTTCGATTTGGTTATGAACATTTCTGCTCTTCTAGTGAGACCTGATTGATTTCTACGAGTTGGTTTTATTATCATTATAAATGATTCCACTATGAACAGCTACCATGGCAAGCTAGTTAGACTTGTAAATAAACGACAAAGGCTCAATATGAATTAAAATTGGCCGTTTTTATTAACGACGTATATATATATATAAATGTACATATGTAAACTCTCATGAATGTACATCATATACCAAATGTTCCTGTTAACAATGTTATGAAAAATTATTTAACAAGGTTTTATTATCATTATTATCTTTTGCGAAGGAATCTAGCGATTTTCAAGGCAGAGAGTTAAACCAAAGCATTTATACTTGTTACATCACAATTTTTTTCCGTGAATTCAGAGAATACAAATTCAATTAACACTATAAATAATCGAAATGTGTGTATTCAGGAATGTCCTACAAACTATATAATCTCCTTGTCGTAAACTGGGTCTTCATACAGTAGAGAAAGTTTGATTCTTGTGATAACGACGTACTCAAGATACTCAACTGTTTTAGTAAAACCTTTGAATACTACTGACGATAAGCAATAATGCCTAAGACAGCCGATTCGTCCTTCTATGACTTGTCAGTAATGTTTCGGTTAAAGTTTAGCAAGGAGCCTACTTAGGAAAGTCGAAATTGGTCAAAATGAATGTCAAAATATATCATGAAGATAGGGAGGTGTGTACAAAGTATTCAAGATAGTCTCTTTCCTTTTTCCGTATGAAGTTGTACGTGCTCGTTAGCCTGACTGATGAACGTGACATTTCTTACTTGAATTGACCAAGATTTACATGGCTAGTTTCGTCAATGAAGAAGATGCTTACCCTTAATAAACACTTCTTCTAATTCTGTATGTATGTTTTCAGGAGTCTCTGTGTAAACCCTTCTTTTGTACATATTTGCCATGGTTTCATCGAATTTGTGTTTGAATTAAGAATCTGTTAACATGTCGTGATTTTTCTAAATTAATGTCTAAACATAGACAACTTCCTTAAGGGACTGATACAGAACATTTGCATTTATTCAAAGGAATGAAATGATGATAAACAGTGTAAGCTTTTTCTTTTTTCTTTTTCTTTTTATAGACCTGAAGGAAGAATTTCAAGTTCCGTAATTCTAACTTATGGCAAACCTTTTTTATTCTAGATATGTGCATATTCCTCTTAAAAACAACATTTAAGATTTAATACTGCAATGGATGAAGTATACTTTATTCCAAATATGGAAAGAATGACAATACGTAATACGAATATGTTGATAAATAGTAGAATGCATGAAGTATTTTTTAACTCTGACATGGTGTCTTAGACTCATTTAGAAAAGAAAACAAGAAGATACCAACACGGGAAGAAAGCTCTCAGAACAAGAGAACTAGGGCGTTTTTGTGTTTTGTTTTAATGAAGTGAGGTAACAAAGAAATTACAAATAAGTGTCTTACATAACCTACTACAGTTTTGAGGTATATTGTAATATTTGTGAACAAACACCATTTTTATAATATCAAATTAACAATTTTGATGCGATGTACATAACATTAAAATTTTGTGATGGACAACGTAGTAATTTAATCTTACAACGATCCATGTACGGTAAGGTTTTTTTTGTTGTTGAAATAGGCCAGTTTTCCTTAATTTAGATATAAAAGATTAAAGATGGATGTATTCTTCACGAAAGTGATGAAGTGAATTGTGCTATTGTTTTTTTTCACAGAGTAGTAATGATATATACAACTTATCTATTTTTCGCTATTATCAAATCTTTAAAATATATCAACCTTTATAATACTTTAGACATTGTATAAGGTTTCAAAATTAGAAGATAATTTTCTAAGCATCTTACTGAGCAGAACAGTGCTGATTAGTAAATTTACCTTGTGTGCGTACTAAAGGACTGGACGTTAAGATATTTCGTTTATATCGAATGACAAAACAACCGCAGAATGGTGGCTTTATATATTTCGTGGTTTAACAAAATTGACTTGACCTTTTTGTATCTTGTTAGAAAATAAAGTTCTTTATACTTGAACTGAGTTTGTTTTATGCGAATTGATAACATCTTGAAAACACGCAAATCAGAATACTCTTGAAATTAAGTTAAAAAAAGTGATAATGTCCCCTTTGGGGCATACAATTTTTTAAATGAATTCTTCTAAACTTGGCACAAAGCATCCCCATGGGAAGCTGCTTCAAGTAAGCGAAAAAAAGGGCATGGCCCCAATAGGGGCCCCAGGAGGGGGGAAAAGGGGATAAAATTTGGTAAATCTTTAAAAATCTTCTTCTCATGAACCAACAGTCAGATTAAATTCATATTTGATATTTAGGGTCCTTATGACATGGTCTACAAAGTTTGTGAATGAAAAAAATCGGGTCAAAAACGGCCCCACTAGGGGACGCTCAAAAGGGTCGAAAATTCAACTTTGACCGATTTCAACCTAATTTGGTAGACATCATCCCTTAGTGAAGGACATATGAAATTAAGTTAAAAAAAGTGATAATGTCCCCTTTGGGGCATATAAGGGATGTAAAAGGGGCCATAAGTAAAAACCTTTTTTAAATGAATTCTTCTTAAGAACCAGTGGATGGATTTTGACCAAACTTGGCACAAAGCATCCCCATGGGAAGCTGCTTCAAGTAAGCGAAAAAAAGGGCATGGCCCCAATAGGGGCCCCAGGAGGGGGGGAAAAGGGGATAAAATTTGGTAAATCTTTAAAAATCTTCTTCGCATGAACCAACAATCAGATTAAGTTCGTGCATCGTGCAACGTTAACTTTTTAGGTCACCTGAGCCAAAGGCTCATGGTGACCTATTGCCATCATGATTTTTCTGTCGTCGTCAGACGTGCGTCGTTAACTTTCACATTTTCGACTTCTTCTCAAGAACCACTGGATGGATTTCAACCAAACTTGGCACAAAGTATCCCTATAGTAAGATACATCAAGTTTGCGAAAGAAAAGGGTGTGGCTCCAATAGGGGCTACAGGAGGGGGCAAAAAGTGGTAAAATTATGTAAATCTTTAAAAAAAAATCTTCTTCTTATGAACCAAGTATCAGATTTTCCTAAAATTCAAAATTGATGATTCTTAGAGCAAGGTCTACAAAGTTTGCGAATTAGAAAAAAATTTGCCCCAAGGGGCACTAAAAAGGGGTCAAAATTCAAAGTTGACGGATTTCAACCAAATTTAGTATATAGGGTCCCCTAGTGAAGAACATGTGACTTTGAGTTGAAAAAAAGTGTCTGAGGGGTTCTGGGGCCTCATGTGGGCAAAAAGGGGTCAATTAGATCTTTTGTTTTGGAAATGGGTTCTAATGGCATTGACCATGTTTTTGGGGTACAACCACACTAAGTACAAAGCATCTGTGTAATAAGACACATTTAGTTTGGGGGGAAAAAAGTAATGGCTGCAATCGGGGCCCCAGGTTGGGGTAAAAAAGGAGTAAGGTTAGGTAAAGTAAGCTTCTTTGAGTTTACAATAGAAAAAGGTGTGGCCTCAATGGGGGCATATTTAAGGGGCAGAAAGAAGTAGAATTTGTTAAATCTTAGCAAATCTTGTTGTCCTGAACCAAAAGTGAACTTCATATAGATGATCTTTAGGGAAAGGGCTGCAAAGTTTGTGAGAATAAAAATTACTGGTCCAAAATTAGCCCTTCTGATATTTGTTACATATTAATCTTTAATAAAGACATTTTGTGTGTTTATGACAACCATATAGGCGAGACAAAATGTGTAGTCAGATCTTTCATCAAACATATATTCCTCAGGTGACCGTTAAGGCCCCTTGGGCCTCTTGTTTTTTAATCACATGATTTTCCTGTTATCCAGTAAATTCATCTGTATTATGATTTTGTGTAAATGTCACAAATGGTAACATAACCTAAAAATTTGTCATTTCTTGCTCCTGTCACAAATCGATTTTGATGTAACAATATGAACAATGACGTTACGTTATGAATTGAAAATGTCTCAACAAAAAGGCTGCATCAATTTGGTCTCATTTCAATCAAGATTTCATGAAACTTGTCTCGAAACACCAATACTTGTCTGCAAGACTCACAAAACTTCCCCTATCACAAAATCTCACATATAATGTATATATGAATATTCTTGTGTTGATTTTATGTGATTGCGAAAACACAAATACGAGAATAACACTCTACAGTAGAAATTCAGAATTAGAAACAGTTCAGATGAATAATTCATTTAACCGTCTTATACAACTATTACAATGTTAAGGGCCTAGTTTTATATACTCTTTAACATTGTCATGTGTAATTTAACATAAACCATTGAACTTGGATCAGGCCATGGAACTGTTCTATGATATCTTTTTAATTATGTTCTTATCATTTAAATTTGAAACTCAAATTAAGCTGTTTCATTATCTGTCTCCAAAATCATTTTTAATTCACTATTGTTGGTTATTTTTCTTGTTTCATTGACTTTAAAGTATACTTAGGAAATATCGTCAGCAAGTCAGTTTGAAATTGTTAATTTAATCTTTAAAACATGTAGTTTACACATCAGTTCAAAACAAGAACAAAAAACGAAAAAAGCAAACGCATTTTTTGCGGTGGATTCATTTTCAATTAGGCTGTTTAGATTATTCGCAATGACGGATCGGGCCGAAAATTGATATAACAGAAAAACGATTCCAATTTGGCAGAAAATGTTGTCTACTGAAGGAAAGTAAACAGAAAATAATTATACAATAATATCATCTTTCTATTACATTTTTGTGAGATATTTACATTTCAATTCATATCTTTATACTAGTTTATACAAAATATATTCACAAATGCAATGGATCCACACTAATTTTTACCGCAATTATACAGCGGTATGACTTTGTCAGACTTGCCGTTTTCAAAATCAGATATTTTGTGTTTACAGATTAATGCTGTCGTAGTTATTTCCCTTTTGTTACAGACCATTTAAAATGGAATTTCGATACTGATATCTTCCTTGTACTGTTAAGCTGAATTCCTTCAGCCTCAAGAAATGGTAACCCTCGGTGCATAGGATGTGATGAACCATTCACCGTTAAACATTTTTTATTGAACTACTCAAGAATTTTTCAGCGTAACATTACATGTCTAAATACCCTTTTTAAAACTGTTGAGATTAATAAAATTTTAGGTTATCTGAAAGATGTTGGCCTGTATTATAGACTATGACTTACAATTTTAATCTTTTGTGATAATATAACCATTCGAATTTTTTAGCATTTGTCTTTGTTCGGTGGTATTTCCTTTTTGGATCGCTGTGTGTTTTACCGTTTGATGACCCTAATGACCTTTCATGTGTTGATAGGCACTTAAAAATGTCATTATTATAATGATTATTATTATTAAATAGTAACCCAACTGTAACGGGGAAATCTCTTTAGGTATAATGTCTTAATGACGATTTCCTGTTAGTGCTTCACCAAAAGGAACAATTCATTTCTTAGTACAGTGTATTTGCATTTATAAGATTTTTTCTACATCATTGTAAGATATTGTACAGCTATTATTTGCGTGTTAACTATACAAATAAAGATGCTTTGAATATAAATCATTGTCTAAATTCAGTTTACTTCCGACTTAAAAATGTATACTGTAATTGTTTATATAATTTATTTGCTGATTTTAAACAAAAAGTGTCATGTGTGAAAATGATGTAAATCTTTTCTAAATGTTACGGTCTTTTTGAAGATGACACTCAATTTTGTGTATCATTTGTTGATACATTTGCGGATTTATAAATTACTCTTTTTTAAAGTGCACTGACGTTATTATTTTTGTACATGTGTAATGTTTTGTGTTTTAAGGTTATAATTTGATAAGTTGTACTAAGTTGTAAACAGGATAGTTACATTTAAATATTTCAAATTTTAAGTCTTAAAACACGCCATGTCGTATTGATCTTATATCGAATACAAAATGTTATGTATGGGGAAATGCAAATTGTACAATACAAACCTTACAGAATTGAGGAGATATCCCGTTCGATTTGGTTATGAACATTTCTGCTCTTCTAGTGAGACCTGATTGATTTCTACGAGTTGGTTTTATTATCATTATAAATGATTCCACTATAAACAGCTACCATGGCAAGCTAGTTAGACTTGTAAATAGACAACAAAGGCTCAATATGAATTAAAATTGGCCGTTTTTATTAACGACGTATATATATATATAAATGTACATATGTAAACTCTCATGAATGTACATCATATATCCAATGTTCCTGTTAACAATGTTATGAAAAATTATTTAACAAGTCTGAGATGGGGATCAAAAAACGCCAGGCAAGCAACTATGAATGGGGAAAATTAACTCCTTTATTGAAGACATATCTTAGGATATATTCAACATGTAATAATTACTGGTTTACCTGCATTTAAGAAAAGAAAATTCAGTTCATGACAAAGTCATAAAATAAGCAAATAAGATTTATTCCTGTAACCGCAATGGGAAAATAATGTAAACAACAGACAAAATAAGTACACAATTAATTAAGATGACGGGAGGACTGCAGGGGAGGAGGTGGGAAAAGGAATTTAAATGTCAATAAACTTTGACAGCAAATTATTTAAATGAAAGATGCTACTGACCTTGTTCCTTCATAATGTCCGAAAGGTCTCTGACCAGTGGTGGTCAGTGCCCTTTACTTATATAGCATGCTAAAATTAGCATTTAATTACTGCATCCCTAGACCTATCACCTCCTTCCAAACGGTCAGCATCCGCTCATACATAACATAACCACAAACATTATATAGTTCCATCTATAAACTTAGTCAACATAACAAAGAAATAAAATAAATGTGGAACATTCATAAATGACATTAAACCCATGATTTAATAAATATTTATAAATTATTCCACTATGAACAGCTACCATGGCAAGCTAGTTAGACTTGTAAATAAACGACAAAGGCTCAATATGAATTAAAATTGGCCGTTTTTATTAACGACGTATATATATATATATATAAATGTACATATGTAAACTCTCATGAATGTACATCATATACCAAATGTTCCTGTTAACAATGTTATGAAAAATTATTTAACAAGGTTTTATTATCATTATTATCTTTTGCGAAGGAATCTAGCGATTTTCAAGGCAGAGAGTTAAACCAAAGCACTTATACTTGTTACATCACAATTTTTTTCCGTGAATTCAGAGAATACAAATTCAATTAACACTATAAATAATCGAAATGTGTGTATTCAGGAATGTCCTACAAACTATATAATCTCCTTGTCGTAAACTGGGTCTTCATACAGTAGAGAAAGTTTGATTCTTGTGATAACGACGTACTCAAGATACTCAACTGTTTTAGTAAAACCTTTGAATACTACTGACGATAAGCAATAATGCCTAAGACAGCCGATTCGTCCTTCTATGACTTGTCAGTAATGTTTCGGTTAAAGTTTAGCAAGGAGCCTACTTAGGAAAGTCGAAATTGGTCAAAATGAATGTCAAAATATATCATGAAGATAGGGAGGTGTGTACAAAGTATTCAAGATAGTCTCTTTCCTTTTTCCGTATGAAGTTGTACGTGCTCGTTAGCCTGACTGATGAACGTGACATTTCTTACTTGAATTGACCAAGATTTACATGGCTAGTTTCGTCAATGAAGAAGATGCTTACCCTTAATAAACACTTCTTCTAATTCTGTATGTATGTTTTCAGGAGTCTCTGTGTAAACCCTTCTTTTGTACATATTTGCCATGGTTTCATCGAATTTGTGTTTGAATTAAGAATCTGTTAACATGTCGTGATTTTTCTAAATTAATGTCTAAACATAGACAACTTCCTTAAGGGACTGATACAGAACATTTGCATTTATTCAAAGGAATGAAATGATGATAAACAGTGTAAGCTTTTTCTTTTTTCTTTTTCTTTTTATAGACCTGAAGGAAGAATTTCAAGTTCCGTAATTCTAACTTATGGCAAACCTTTTTTATTCTAGATATGTGCATATTCCTCTTAAAAACAACATTTAAGATTTAATACTGCAATGGATGAAGTATACTTTATTCCAAATATGGAAAGAATGACAATACGTAATACGAATATGTTGATAAATAGTAGAATGCATGAAGTATTTTTTAACTCTGACATGGTGTCTTAGACTCATTTAGAAAAGAAAACAAGAAAATACCAACACGGGAAGAAAGCTTTCAGAACAAGAGAACTAGGGCGTTTTTGTGTTTTGTTTTAATGAAGTGAGGTAACAAAGAAATTACAAATAAGTGTCTTACATAACCTACTACAGTTTTGAGGTATATTGTAATATTTGTGAACAAACACCATTTTTATAATATCAAATTAACAATTTTGATGCGATGTACATAACATTAAAATTTTGTGATGGACAACGTAGTAATTTAATCTTACAACGATCCATGTACGGTAAGGTTTTTTTTTGTTGTTGAAATAGGCCAGTTTTCCTTAATTTAGATATAAAAGATTAAAGATGGATGTATTCTTCACGAAAGTGATGAAGTGAATTGTGCTATTGTTTTTTTTTCACAGAGTAGTAATGATATATACAACTTATCTATTTTTCGCTATTATCAAATCTTTAAAATATATCAACCTTTATAATACTTTAGACATTGTATAAGGTTTCAAAATTAGAAAATAATTTTCTAAGCATCTTACTGAGCAGAACAGTGCTGATTAGTAAATTTACCTTGTGTGCGTACTAAAGGACTGGACGTTAAGATATTTCGTTTATATCGAATGACAAAACAATCGCAGAATGGTGGCTTTATATATTTCGTGGTTTAACAAAATTGACTTGACCTTTTTGTATCTTGTTAGAAAATAAAGTTCTTTATACTTGAACTGAGTTTGTTTTATGCGAATTGATAACATCTTGAAAACACGCAAATCAGAATACTCTTCTACAATACTCTAAATTCATATATTTCCGTAGCGCTCAGATTTCGTGGGTTTCCTTTGCACTTGATTTCGTAATTAATCTCGCAAATTTTTTTCCATTTATCGTTATATCAATGTTTTACCGAAGAGAAGGTAAATAAAATCTAACAAAAATATCTTAATAATGCAAATTTTAAGCTTGCTTTGAAAACATATTTTGTATATTTACCAAAGTTATATGTTATTGTATGCGAGGAACAGTTATATGCATTGCGCATTTGGAAATATAACCGAAACAAATTTCTTTCAGTTCGATATAGTTATAAGAATTATTGTGCGATATAGATGTAATGTATCATAGCTGTAAAAATATGGAAATACAAAAAAATATATATTTGATATCATTATCAAATTACATAATGACCAACCATAGTTGTATCATTGCGATATAAATCACACTAGAAACAATGCATAAGCATTACCTTATAATGACAAATAAATGTAAACTATACAGCAGTATAGAGCTGGTGCTCTGTGCAACAACCAGAAGGAACTGGGAAAGGCGATGAGGTAATACAATATAACTCGAAATAGTTTAATATACTAAAACACGTTTCCTTCCTCACCTCCATTTCACAGGAGGTAACAAACAGAAACGCATACAACACCAACACAGAAACACTATATAGTGATTCTCACATAAATTTACCAGTTAAACGATGGCTAATAATATTTTTTCTGACCTGTTTTTTTAATCAGAAGTTAGTATCTTTGGGAAAACAACCATTCAAAAATTATCTTTGCAAAAGGTCAGCAGCATATGGTTTGAAATAAAATTTTGACAGTGCCGTGTTGATACGATGCCGGAAACAATGGGAATCCTACCTGTTACCTACGTTACGCAAACAATAAGGCTGCAATGTAAGTGCATATAACGGATAAACAAGCATATTAATTGGTAAAAAGAATCACGATGTGTTGCAATTAACCAACAATGGTTTCTTGTAACTATTATTCATGACTCTGTATTGTTTTTGCTCGTTATCTAACTTGAATTGTTGTATGTTGGTCCATTTTTTCCACTAATAAACAAATCACACTCGCACAATGTTCGATAGCAATCAAATTCATTTTAAAAATGGATTTATCGCATTTAAAGACAACGGGACTACAACCATAATTCAACATAAAATAAACCTTTTCAAAATATTTCCTTTATTCATGAACCTGTGACATTTTAAACCTGACGATATTTTGGTAACGTAGAAAACTACCGTAATTCTGGGTATGGGGATGGTCCATGACATAATAATTATTGTACTTTTGGGACAGATGTTTTCATGAGAATGATAAATTTTATTATCATTCACTCTAAACTTCATTCTAAATGGAAAACGAATACATTTTTGTCTAGATCCCTCTTAAATTATCAAATGAAATTAAAACCTGTGACCAATATGGAAATCTTCACAGACCATATCAATGATTTTTATGTGAATGTATAGAAAAGGCACATATTGACATGTTATGGATATTTACTTTTAAGGTATAAAATTAAATTTGATACATCGAAAACAAATAGTTCAACAGTTACATTATGTATGTAACGTAGGAAACAAAATTCCACCAGTAATATATCTATTCTGATTTTCGGACTAAATCTTGCTAAACCTTGATACAATATTATTGTTTGATTGAGTCAACAGATCACATCCTGATAGAACAAGATAAGATCTTGTGTAGTTAATTGGCATTAACGTTCACGTCAACAGTCCTGGATAAGAGTAAAATATTCTGAGGATATTGCAAATATTCGTATTGTTTTGCTTTGCCTTTTTCAGATGACTGCTAAATGACACTAAATGACTCACGTGATATTTCAGTGATAGAGTTAATGAGGGTAGATGACGCTTCAATTGATTGATGATTCATTAGTGATACCAAATGAATTCAACAATACAGTCAATTATACAAGATGCCTCTTCAATGATGTTAGATGACTCCTCAATTACTCCTCGGTAGCCTCAATTTTGATGCCAATGAGTTACAATAAGGTCGCACTGAGAATAACTATGTACTATTAAATGCAGATTCTAAACGGCTATGCATCCATATGGTGCAGCAATGCCAAGGGGTCCGAAAAAAATGCAGAAGGAGAATGAACTTAGGAAAAAAATCACGCAATTGAATTGATGATGGCAATCTTGAAAATGTAATGTTTAATATGCAATACGACATTTACCAGACAAATGCTTTACACAATTATTTAATTATGAATAGCTAGGGGGATTGAATGACTTTATTTATCGGTATCACAAAAGCCTCACCTGATGTTTTTAGAATACGATTAGCTGACATGCTGTTATTTTGGCTCAAGTGGAACTATCAAGGTAAAATCTTTAACATTTTAATTTATCGGGACATGGCCTAAACAATTACGGGTTCAACTTCCACGAAATAAGATTTAAATGGACCAAGTATGTAGTTATACCAATGCTGATCAGCGGACATGTTAATTAAAACATTTTTCTTAAACAAATGCTTAAGAGACTATGGTTAATATTATTGTCATTCTTAGTGAGTTCAATAGTTTTGCACTTTGGATTAGGTTCCCCGATTGAACCAGAAGGTGTCAGAATTCAGAGGCATGTCCAAATGTGTTTCCCAGTTCGCGTGTTTTCCTCCTACAAAGAGGACCTATCAGGTACCTCACTCACTTGAAGTTTGTGACGTTTATTTTATATCATTATACGAATAAAATAATGTTATGTATATGTGCACCATTTTTGTTACATTTTTGCCATTGAAATATAAGTAATCATACACCCTATAAAAACAACTACAATGACAATATAAGAAATAATGGATATTTTGTATGTTTCTCTTGAGTTATTTAAGCTAAATGTTGTAATAAGGGAAATTTCATCAGGCAGTATCTCACAATGTTGTAACTAAGGAGATTTATTTTAATCTTAAAGCGTATCTCAATGATATAACTACAGACATTTCTACCCATTTGGGAATGTGTCACAAAATTGTAACTAGGGATATTTCTATTTTATCGAACAGCGTACCTCAATGTTGTATATAGGGAGATTCTGTTTAACTGACACGGTATCTCAGCATTATAACTGACGATATTTTGTTTGATCTGTCAGCTTTTCATAAGGTTACATGCCAACAATTCTTAGATAACCATGTATAAATCAAAATGGTACACCCACCCACCCCCACACCCACATTAACCGGTTAACTGTGATGATCAGCACACTTTTTTCTCATAGGGCTTGAAATACGATTTTCACATAATTGACTGTTCATTATATGTCATTGTCATAACCACCTGTAACTAGAAGAAAACACATTTCCAAAATTACGTGACGATAAAGAATTAGTCTTTCGAAACTAACAGAAGCAAAATTTGATAAGAGAATATTGGTGCTTGATTATGAAGAAATGGCAAGATATTCTAATTTCTTTTATTTCCTTTTATCCCGGAATAGAATACCATAGAATCTTTTGTCGTTTTGCTATCTTTATAAACATTAATGCAATATTATGCATTTACATTTAATGCATTATTTACTATTTAAATTCAACCAATCAATGTCTGGAATCAGATATCTAAACAAAGCAAGACAGTTCAAGGGCAATTAGCCGTTATATATAAATAGTAAGGTGTTGTCAAGAACTGCAGTTTTTACCTTTTTGTTCATGGAGGTAAGCTTTATTGGTGTGATAATCAACTACACAAGCGTGTATACTTCCGTTAACGCCAACGCCTCAGACGAAGTCATCTGATGATACTACAGAGAGAATGGTGAGTATGATAGTTTAAAATCAAACATATTTTGGATATTTACTTGAACGAACACTAACCATTTTTTCAAATAATTAGTTTTCCCGTCACAGAATTTGCATTATCATTAAATATACATATATTGCGGGAAAGCAATAACACACTGTTCTAATATATATTTACTTCTACAAGGAAAATATTTACCTTCTTAAAGGTATATAATAAGTTTGATTAAAAAATTGTTAAAAAATAATATTTCTTTCTTAAAGTCACATTCTTCTAATGTTGAGTAAGATATTATAGGAGCTTGATTTCAAATTATCGTAACTATGGGCTGATAACACAGCGGTGATACATTAACTCTCATCTAGCGACCAGAGTTTTTGACAATCATAACTAGTTATCCTCATAAGAAAAACAAAATTATATGTACACTTTTGATTTTGTATTTGGTCCCTAGTTGTGCCTTTCTCAATTTGGGACTAATTGGAAAGAACAAAATGACCTAAAGGTGGTTATCATGGATTTAGATAGTGATATATTGTAAACGGTATTTCTTGCGAAGCACTGGATGGATCTTTTTGACATTTCATTGTACAAGTTTCACTTGTGCTCTTTTAATTTTGGGCTTGATCACGAAAAACAAAATGGCTAAAAGGTAGTTATCTTGGATTTTGAATTTGAAAGTCTGATATTGGTTTTGATGAAAAGTGTTAGATGTATCTTTCTCAAATATCATATGCAGGTTCCCCTTTTAACATTGATTTTGTCCTCCTGAGATTGGGCGGGTCAAAATAAAAAGAAAATGGTTTACAGGTAACCATCTTAGATGTAAGTAGAATTGTCATCAAGAATTTCCAACTTCATATAATACAGAGACAAAATAAAGAAGTGAAACGAAGGGAAAATATTCAACTTTCACTGCCAAAAGATCAAACAAAGGTCGGTGCGATAATCACTCCGGAATATCTTACTAATAAAAAGATTTGTTTCATTTCAGATAAATGGTACCAAAATGGCAGAGGAGACACAAGAAAGAAGATCAAAAGGTAAATAATCTTCCGCTTTGATGGTATATAGTTTATCTATTTACTGTTGTATACGTTGAACACAAATATCAGCAACCGTCATGAAATCCAAATAAATCAAGACTGAAATATTTTATACGCAACACGCAAATATAATTAAAAAGGAGAACGGAATTATGATCTATGCTGATCCACCAAATATCAGTAAAGAGACGAGGTAATTCTCAAGTTATCATAATTGTATGTTATCACATTAATTATTACATGATGTGTACCCGTATTAACGTTACATAAGTAATATCAGACATGATAATTATGCAAAATCAAAGTATGGGAAATTAAAAGAATTCATTACCATGCATGTTCTGTGGGGATGTGATGGCTAATATCCCAACATTTTGGGTTAGATTATTAATTCAATCAATACCATGTTGGGAAAGTAAAGAATCCACTTTCAAGATAGAGTGTTTACCTCACCAACAACGGCATCATATTTTATCTCGAATGGCTATGATTTAGGTTTCCCTGACCATCGCCATTTTTTTTAAGTGTAGAACGCAGCATATTACCACACCTGTATAAAGTTACAGTGAAATTTTCGACATGGCTTACTAAACAATTCCGATTAAGTTATTCTTCCATTGCGTTTTATTCTAGCGACGTACAGTTTGTTAATTGAGAGGTAACCAGATTATTTTTAAAGTTTAAACACTTTAATTGTTCGTTGCATTGAGTTTTTGCTGTAAATGATCAACCTGAAACAGAGCGTGATCTGGAACTAAAACTTGCTTATGTATTTCAGTAAACTCACATACCCAGTATGATAACTGTACCTTGCTAACCCTAACCTTCTCGGGTAGCAGGTTCTCAGACTATTTAAATGCTATATCAAAGACAACAAAGAAAATATTGAAGGCCTTTTTCAAAAGAAGTTGCACAGATGTAATTAGATATTGCGTGTGGCAGATAAACATGTAAGAACATGGTGAAATTATGCTCGAAAACACTGTGCATTGGTGTTTTCCAAGTAAGTCGAAAATATGTTTACCATGTTTAATGTGTTTTTCATGGCTACCTATCATTTATTCATTTTAATGAAATTAGCATGAAACTACTTGACATTGGCATTATTTAACTTCAGTTAAATTCACCTCAAAACGTTGTGAGTTAATTTCAAATTGCTCCCTAAAACACAAACTTGTAACTGCTCGGTTGAATTGTAAACGCTTTGTTGTGAAAATGCCATGTTACTGGTGGTAGCTAAACTGTCAATTATCATACATTTGCGTTGAATTAATATTTTTCGGCTTCAAGTTTTAAAGCCGAGTATTCTAAAGGTAATATCCCTTAATAAGGTGTATACAAAACAATACCAGATTCGATTGGGTCTCAAAAGTTCCCTTATAGAAACCCTTCCTTCACTAAAATATAAACTGTTTTGTTCAAACATCTTATTCTAAAGAAGTCAAAATAATTATATGCCAAATTAAATAATAATGAATCTTTTAAAGAATTATTTACCTATTCAAGTTAACGTCAATATCTATATGATATAAATATATATATTTTTTATTTTATTCATTTCACAGCAATTGTGAAGTTGATAACAAGTTTCCAACTGATTTCAATTTAAAAACCGGTTAAAATGTCATGTGATTAAAAGTATCTTTGATTTGTTTTGATTTCATTTGGGATTTGATTAAACTCACCAAATCTCCCAAAAATAAAACTTTTTACGACTGCTTAATAAAATCCCATTATGGAATGAAAACCCATTTAAGACTATATATATATTCATTCATCGACAAATTTTAAGATCTCATTATTTGTTATATTTTAACAGAAATGTTCGAGTTACAAGAGGAAATAAAAAAGGACAACACGAAATCGCGATTGACATTATCAAGAAACACGCAGGAAAATCTCATTTTAAACAAGATCAGACTCACTATCGTTGCATTAATGTCGATGGGAACAAAGTCATTCCGACTGACGATTCTATTCTACATCTTGCAATAACGCGTCTAGACAAACATCAAGATCTCCTTATAGAGGAAATAATAAAATTGTCTCCTGAGCTACTAGCGTCCTATAAACTAGGTGACAATCAGGGTCAAACACCCTTTCACATACATATAGTCAGGCAATTCAACCATACGCTCAGGACAATCAGAGATTTGTTGTCAAGGGATGGAGAACTGGATATAGGAGAGGCAGTTCGTAACAACATGTTCAACCCTATAGTAACAGGTAAAAAGTTTAGAAACACAATCATGGAAGGCGAACTGCCATACATTGTAGCAGCATTAACATTAAACATAGAAACTGTCAGAATAGTGATTCAGATGACAGGTGACAACATGAAACCGCAGAATAGCGAGGGCAACACTGTGTACCACTGCCTGGTTAATCATGCTGCCCGACACAAGGAAGATTTGAAGGAAGTGCTTGCAATGTGGAACTTTCTTTCGTCTTATGACGATAGAGTTCAAACACCTAACACACATTTCTTAGAAGCGCTTGGACTTAAACAAGCCTTCAGACTAACAAACAACAACAACGTCACACCGTTACAATTGGCTGTCAAGCTAGGCATTCCTGAACTGTTTAAAATGATACTAGACGCTGAAAAGATTCCAGACTACGAGGATAAACTTTTTGACTCTTTTCTTTACGATGTATCAGTCATTGATACAGTAGCTTATTTCAAATTTAGGAAAGCTAAAAAGGCACCAAAGAACAAAAATCAGGTGGGACATGCAGACGATACATCTTCGGACAAAAAAGAACAGAAAATGGAAAAGAATACGCACATTGGAAAACGCATAAAAACTGAAAAACGTCCATATATGAGTATATTGCAGCTGGTGTGCAATAGCAAGTATCCGCGTGACGAAACATCTGTCTTCGAAATGATCAAACATCCTGCAATCTGTACAGTACACACGCTGTACAGATACAGCGTGACTTTGTGCTTGGTAGCTCTATCGCTCTGACAATAGTTTGCCGTTTTATTTATTCATAACTTCAATGTTGGTAGGGACAAGAATTTGGAGTAAGACTCATCGTCAAAACATCAATGACTTTGAATATGTCGTGCTGCTTGTGTTGTTTTCGGGTGGGCTTTTAGTAGATCGAATATGGTATTACGTCGACCTTGAACACGGTGTGTATTTCCTTTTGGTCTCTCTTCTGTCCGGCTGGTGGTTCATCATTTTCTTTCTGCGTGTTTTCTCACAAATAAGCTTCTACGTTGCAATGATACAGAAAGTAATTTTTGGAGACTTGCCTCGATTTGCCTCGTTCATTTTGCTATCACTGGTTTCTTTCACTCTTGCTTTCCAAGTTTTGTTTCAAGGCACGGGTATCCCAACTGCATATGGCTTATTTGAGAGTACGGATACAAGAATGACTTTCCTTCATACGTTGCTAATCAATTTAAGGCTGATATTTGGTTTCACAGATATTGAAGTTTTAGATACAGCTAGAGAGCCCGCCATCGCTTACATTGTCTATTTGTCGTATGTAATATTAACATACCTCGTTCTTCTCAATTCTTTGATAGGAATGATTTCAGAAACTTGTTCCTTAGTGCGACAACACGAAAAAGCGTTTTATCACACTCAACGTCTTGCTGTTATACTGTTTTTTGAAGAGATAACTTACCCTCTTTGGCATTTTCATGACATATTCCTTCCAACATTTGCATTTAGTGAGCGACCCGTATATCAGAATCAAACAAAGATTTACAGCAGCTTTTTCTTAAACATGACCGACCAAAAACTTAATGACAATAGAAAGAATGAAGATAAAACTACAGAGACCAATCAGTCATCGAACGCAAAGGACGTTATACTGAACATACAACAACCTTTCTATGAAGAATATATCGATGGTGACAACAACACGATTAGACGTCTCAGATGGAGTGATGGCTCCGAAGTGAAGTTCAACTGACAAACACGGCAACCACAATTAGGTTAAAGCCTATCCTTTTAGGAATTTTCCAAGGTTGATATAAATTTTTACGCGTTAAAATAACATTATTGAAGAAACTATTTTAAATATATGTGCTTAATACAACTTCTTAACTTCTTATCATGTTTGCCTAATTCGACACGGGCCAATAAACTCGAGATTTTTTCTCTCGAATCAATACATTGAAACCGAATCTTGGCGGATTTCAACGACGCCTGGCTTATTTGTTCAAATGTATTTATCTCCTTAACAACTTTTGTAATTTACTGTACAAAAATCTAACATAAGAATCATTATTGAAAAACGAAATAAATTAATTAAGATCAAAACGACACGAAAATTTAATTTAATTTTCAGGTATGCTGTTCGTCTTCGTAGAAATCATGCTATGTTTGTGTCCTGCTGTGTTGATGATGAGATGCTGAATTTCGTGATATTCTATTTTCGTTCTATTTTCTGTAAATTACACTTTTATTTGAATACATAATATTAAAAATGTCAATACTATGCTAAATGGAAACAAGTTATACATAGATATTGCATGTAAATATGTAAATTATACACATGTATAACATGTTATATATTCTGAAAATAGTACATTGTAAACGTACTTTATTTTGCACAATCAAAATGTTTGCACATTATCACTTTTGGCAAATCAGCGCAATGATGATTTTGCGAACCAGTAAATACGATCATATATAAATAACGTTAAGAGGACCATTAGAGCAATCCTATTTTAGCGCGACATTTACATCGCGCACTAAAATAAGATTACCGGGAAAAGTGCATGTTTACAGTGTCCATATAACTGATCGAAAAACAACAAGACAATACCAACATGTCAATATAATCATAATTCAATTTCAGATTAAAAAAACTAGAGCAAAACATGAAAAGTACAAGGAGAATAACACCATTTGTTTCTGGGCAACGATTTCCTGTAAAATGTTGCGAAAGCAATCAATGCATTGAGTATAAAATGATGTTAAACTTGGCAAAATAGAAGACAAATTAAAACAAAACAACTACAGTATCATAACACTTATTGGTACTTATTATTATAAAAGTTCACGACGATTTTTTTTTTATTCCAAAAGCGATTTGTTTTACTAAATGGCAAATATAGTACATTATATTAAATCTTAAGACGTCAGGATGGAAAATTTCTGCCCGTTTTGTGAAGGCTTGTTGAAAAGCTAGGTGTTGCCTAAAATGTGATATTCTGTTGACATCGAGTTTACATAACGGGCAACTTTTGTAGTCGCCATTTACCTATGACATTTGTTTTTGAAAACCACACAAACATGTACCTGTAAAAGTTACCTGTTGGTACTCAGGCACTCGTATGTTATATTTTAAAAAGTTTGATGTTTATGATTCTTTTTGTAATCTAACAAATATATGTATATTGTAATTATCAGTGATTAACTTATCAGATTTGAATTGCTTGACTATCACTCATTGCTACATCCTAATCAGTATTAATTATTACTTTAATTACTTTATAGAAATAGCTTTCATATTAGTAAAAGTGATTCTTTTTAACCACAAATATAATGTACATAATTTCCTACAGTATGTAATGTCATATCATATTAATTTCAAATTCATCAATTTTTTCAATATTTGAGAATAGCTGTAGTTCAAACATCTAAAAATTGTATTGCATTTGGCCCTCTGTAATCAAATGTATCTTAGTATTATTTTCCATGTTCGGCTAGTGACTAGCACTCTTAACAGATAAAAAATTGATTAAAATTTCCTGGCTACACACAAAATATGTCTTCCTAAATAAAAATGAGAATGAATTTCCCCTTTTTTCAACCCATTATCACATGTAAAGAATGCTGAATTCTGAACATTATATGCTTTTCAGACTTAATACCTTGATTCATTTTGTAAATTTGATTTTATTACATTTTACTCTACAAAGATTGTAAAATAGCACCTTTCAGCAGTTTTCATATGACTGATACTTTCATAAGAAAGTAAAGTACATGAAATCAACGGTGGCGAGTAGGTTAAGGCATAACTAATCATACAATCAAGTAGTCTTTCATTCAAAATGACATTGAAAAGTTTACTAAAAATTTGAACAAAAAGCCATATACCCATGGTATTTGGGGTTTGAAAGTGAATCTGAGTTTCCGTTCGGGAGTTTCCTGATATTAATCAACATTAAACAACATAAAGGTCAATCATTTAAAAAGATATATATTTCACATATATGTGGATGTTGTAATCAGTAAGATTTCATTAGATAAGACGCATTCTGTAGAACTTGTGATAATTTTTTTAATCAATGGTAAAGAATTGTTTTCATATCTCACAAGCTCATTAGGTGTTTTCTATCTATTTCAATTACAAAATATGCTATAGATTTATTTAAGTGTTATCATAATTATCTATTTCATAGAATCAAAATTTCAATCTTTACTACTTATCATGGTAGTATTCAATCATAACATAGAAGATACTAAATACATCATAAATCATTGTTTTTATATTTTATTGTAGAATAATCAAATAGAAGTATTAATATCTTTTCATTTGTAGGTCTTAGTAAATGTGTTGTGTGAAGTGTAAAACACAGGTAAATCTCAGTTAGCAATTCATGAAACAAAAATGTACCTACATATGAAACAGTCTGCCTCTGGTCTCCAGAACATGTTATATTCACTAAAACAGTACAGTGACAAATGGCAGCTGGCAGTTAACACTGAAAAAATCAAAATTGTTATCTTTAGAAATGCAGGTAGAGTTTGTGCAGATGACCAATTTTTCTTTGAAAATGTTGATAGTTTTAGCTGTCTTGGTGTTACATTGAATTTTAATGGTAGATTTGCTAAAACTCAACTTATTTTTGCTGACCAAGGCCTTAAATGTATATGTTTAATATTTTGAAAATATGTAATAATCTTAATTTAAGTCTTCAACATTAAGGCACTTAGAATCACTTACGAGTCCCAGAGGGACAAAATAGCTGTATGATGTAATTTACTCCAGTATTTGGTTCTACTGCATCTGACTCTAAAGGCACTTTGCTTATAAGATTCACAATACAAGACTTCCAATTTTGTTAAAGGTATTATACGTACATGTATGTATGGTTTATAGGTAAGCAGTTTGTAGAGTAGGATCATTTTCCATGCTTGGCAATTTATTTTATGTACATTCACGTCATGTTTAGGGAGTATCCTACTCATAGTAGTAGAGTACTAGCTAGAGAGAATCTTTGTCTGATCAGTTGAGCGTAAGACTAGCAAACCAGAAGTTAGGAGTTCGAAACCGAGTGGAGACAATAAAACAAATAATGAGTTTTATTAACTGTCTTGAACATAAAGATTTTGAAGTTCTTTTGATTAATTTGGAAATATATATTTTAGCTGTGTATATACATAGTACAGACAAGTAGTTTTGGTGTTTTTCTTGAAATTCGAAAATTGATAAAATTCTTTGAACGGAAAATTGAATACAGTTCAGAATTATTCGTCTTATTTTGGAAAAAAAAACTTATGAATATAATATATATAATATGATATGTCATACGGCGCAATGTAATCAAGCGAGATCAGTAATGTACACTTATGGGATATGTACAAAATGCATTTAAAACACGATATTGACGTACATCATGACGAAGTGTATGTTATTCAGCATATAACGGTTTTATTAAATATTGTACACATTAGCTTTACTAGAGTGATTGTTTAGAATTTTGGGGCATGTTGTGAACAAGCTTGAAATTTGCCATAATAAACTTATACAGAAATACACTGCCTTTGTTATTATACAGTGTAGATACTTCGTCTACCTCTTAAATAAATGTCTAAGTTTTTCTCTTTGACCATGGCTCATTTCAGGTAACAGCATTTTAACAATAGTAATAATAGGAACAATATACGCCTGTCCCATGCCAAAGAAATACTCAGGATTAAGTGTAACGAAAATGTAGAAATGATAAGAATGAGTCCAGAGGGAAAACAGTATATGCTTCAAAGTATAACCAGTTTTAATGAGAAAGGTGGAAACTGAGAGAAATCTCTGGAAAAGATTAAAATTCTGAAAAGAACAAGGGACATTATTATGTGTATATTTAAATGCAACTCGGGGTTTCTATCTATTCATACTAGTGTTTCGATATATCTCCATTATTTTTTCGGTATATTACATAAAATGCAAACGGAGAACGGAAAATTTTGATTCACGTCCAGCCCTGATAATTCACGATCTACATCTCCGAACAAATGTTATCTACGAACCATTCGAAATGATAATTTCTTAAATTTATAATTTAAAATAATATCCTTTTGAACAATAGTATTATACCTTTTTGATGACTTCACTCTGAACATTGGTTGATCCTTCGATATAAAGTTAGATGTGATTACTGTTGTCTTATTATTAAGCATTATTTAGACTAATATCAATCGCAAAGAAGCTCTCTCTCTCTCTCTCTCTCTCTCTCTCTCTCTCTCTCTCTCTCTCTCTCTCTAGATATAGCATATCAGTTGCTTGGCAGTGGAAGAAAGGGAACGTTCATGTTCAGTATTTCGTGACATATATGAAGGTTTTGTTAGATTTAACAACAAAACGTATAACTGGAAATCTTTCGAGTTAGTTTAAAGAATATTTAAGTCACAGAAAACAGCAGATTTTATAGTAGACTCATTTACTCGTTCTGGCGTAATTAAAACCTCAGATATTTATCATTGACTAATTTGCATTAACAATATTGGTGATAATTTTCAATCATTTTGCCTTTTTTACGGACTATACAAATGTACACCTGTTTTCAAATAGTCTACGCGGATTTTATGTAGAAATAGAAACATGAATTGCGATTTAAAAGCTTTTGGTAACTGGACAAAGAAGCGCTAGTTAGTTTTAACCGAGAGAAGACTGAAGTTTAGCGGCGAAGTTGACATAGTTATGGGTGAATTTGTAAATTTTACTGAAATCAAAATTTGTTTTCCAATCAAGCTGGAAATGGTCTGAACATATTAATTACATTTATAATTCTGACCGAAAATAATAATGTACTTCAAAAATTCAAATATGTGCTAAATTGAACAGCATTGTACAACAGGAGAGTGATGAGGTCATGAAAGTCATCGACTATTCTGACCTTATCAAGAACACTTTATGATAGGGAGTTCTTTAGTAATTGGACAGAAGTAGCCGTTTAGGAGATTTCCTACCTTTGTACACATACGTGTATTTTCCCAAATAACGTACGATACGAGATCACTTAAATAGGAAACAGGTTGAGAAGAGTCATCATATTTCATAAGTCCTTGTCAAATCTCAAATGGGCATGTTGATTATGAGGGAGGAGAAGTATTTTCTCTACATTTTCTGTCTTTCTTCAGTATTGATACAGTTATAATATTTTGTAAATAGCAGGAATTCTTGCTGTATTTTTTATCAGTCAATTGTCTCTGTCTTCACCGCGAAAGATCAAATTATCGCCGATTTTACCAAACAAAACACTTTCGAGCATCTTTTCTTTACAGATCCATGAAGGATGTTCGGCAGACCTCGGCTTTTACACCTGTAGACCAAATATCAAGCATTTTAAATAGCATTTAACAGCATTTTCTTGTCTAATTTCTATCATTTCATAAGCAAATTGAACTCTATTACAATGTTATTTTTTTAATTAAAATTGATAACAGCAAAATAAGATAGTGACTATAAGAAATAGGTTTATGATGACAAATCATCAGGCTTAACATCCGGTCACTTGCACCTGTTATGTTCTTTTATTTATTTATTTATTTATTTATTTTGTAAGAAATGGAATTATATACAAAAAACACCAACTCTAGAATTAATTAATCTGCTGTTTTGTCCTTGTAGAACTCGTAAGTCAAGTACATGTGTATGTCAACATATAGGAAACATCATTCACATAGACTTATCTGTTGTATTAAGGAGTTTATAGGAGCTGGTACAGTGGTCAGAGGCTATATTAACATAGGTTTATGTAACCACGTTCAGCAGTACGGTGATGATATAGCTCTCCTGTGGCAGGAATACTGCATTACTGTATCTTCTTGCTGTACTAGTGAGCAATATTTTGGTGAAAATTGTGCGGTAGTCACTCCTAAAGAAATAAAAAAGTATATATAAAAACTCAATTTAGCATTCGTTCAGGTTATCCGTGGATATAACGTCTACATCAATTTTGCTAATACATTAACTAGTCTGGAACGTGGAAATATGATTCGATGGAAAAACCTAAAAAAAATACAAAAACAAAAACAACACAAAGACCAAATTTAAAAAAACAAAGCGAAGAGGTAACTGAAAGTGATAAAAAAGAGCGAAAACAAAACTGGCACATTAACATTGCAGAACCTGATTTAAACATACTGTATAGCAATAACATCAAACAATAAGATTGGACACAAGCCAACATTCTAAATGGCAGAATTTGACAGCACAAAGACTAAGTGAAAAATTTGTTTTCAAAAATAATCAAATTAATAATCCATCATCACACATGTATAGCCTGTAGAATTTCAAATAACTGGGGACTTTATTTATCAGTTTATATTAAAAATAAATATTTCGGGGCTATGCCCCGTATAAGACATCCAAAGTTAATTACAATTACCATTTTCCTTCAAAAATGAAGCAGGCAAAATAAAGGACATATTGGAACCTATAAAATGATATCCGAGCACAACTTTGTAGTATCTTTTCAAAACCAGCGACAGCAATTTAATTTCCAAATTAAATTCAAAACTTAAAGTAAAACCTACACATACCAGCATTCATTTGTAGACTATTTTGTTTTTTCTGACTGGATCCATAAACGAACTCCCATTAGTAAGGACTATACATTCATGAATATACAATCTCTCCATTTCTTCTCTAGAATACCACAGCTACAAACGAGAGGATGGGAATAGGAGAGGGTGGAGTAGACAGAAGTCGACATATGAAATCATGTGAATGATCCATGGACGAAGGACAATATGGACATCCCGCCATCTGTCTCTCTCCACATTGCACGGGACTTTATGTTATTACATATAAAAATAATTCTAAACAATGGTTTAGGGCCGAACACGAGAACAATATACTAAATAAGAAACGGTTATTTCTAATTGAAAGAAAATGTGCGTCCTTCTTCAATTCGAAATTGTGTGTTATGTATTGATAAATAATTTATTATATTTGAGTCTACATGCCGATATTAATACATAAAGAAATAAAGAAATAGAAGTTAATTAGCCAATTACGTTATCAAGTTTAAAGAAAACAACAAGCGCTTCTGTAGTGATGAGGAATTCCATGATTAGAAATGCAATTGCGAAATACGTGAGTATCAATAAATACTGCTGAACTAAAAATGAAATCGCTGGTCCATTTTACATCATAATAGGAATTGAAAGATTTTACTGGTTTGCTATTAAAGTTATAGCATTCATGCTGTAATTTTGGTATCAGAAACCAGAGCTCAGTTGCCGTAAATATATGGATTGATCAATTCAAATTTTAATGACTTGAAATTGATTTTTGAAAACTCCAATCACAACTCAGTTTCCTATATATCTGATGAATAAGAATGTCGGTATGCAAAACGCCCATAATTTGTAATCTTATTCTGTGCTGTTTCAAAGTTAATAGAATCGACAACCAAAAGTTGTACGATTTATCTCCCCTTGACATGATTTCTGTCTTCGCAAATCTGCCGCGCTGAATAATGAAAGTATTCAATATCGCCGTGACGGATTTGACTGCAAATAAATGATTAGACGTTTTGTTATCCCAAAAAGGCTTATCCGATAAAGAAGTTGCGTTTTAATCGGAAGTACATTACACGGATATTAACGGCAGAAAAACAGAAGACATTTTCATGAGGAATAGCCAAGCTATGAAAGTGGCCTTTATATGTTGTGCTTCTATCGAATTGGTATGCAAAGGAATTGGTAAACTTTTATATAATTAGTCTTCGATTCGTTATCATGTACTGAGATACAGTATGTACTCGTTAAAAACACCAAAAAGTTCGACGTTGCACCAATTTGCCCCGCCCCCATTGGATATGGGAGCAGCATACCATCTGAAATTGTCTATTAAACCTGATCACGGCAACGTTTTGGCAGGAAAAACATCACTATTTGAGCTTTTGGATGGTCCCTACCTCCCTCTATTGTCTCCCTGTATGTCTGGTAACCGTCCAATTCTGGTCATCGTTTTTCATTTCACTATGTCCTTGAAATTCCATACTGTTTTATTGGCTTTTATAACTTTCCATTACCCATAATAGCAAACAAACCGGTCACATCCGAAACGATAATCTAAAGGTATTTTATGGTAAGCGAAAGGGGTCTACCAAAGTCAAATCGGAAAGGAAATAAAGACACGATTCAAAGAAGAAAACATTTGATGCTCTCGTCATATACAAAGACACCGATAATCAAGCATTAAGAGTATTTACTTCAAGATGTATATATACAGTGTAGCATAAACGCTTTACATGTATCTCTTATATACAATGTACTTAACAAGCATTTACTCTCCCTTATTACTTAGTTCCCACTAAATCTGTCCCTTTAGTTTGTCTTACAAAACTCAGATGCCATGTAATGCTGTTGTAGTCCTGTCACAGAACTCTTGGACTCATTTGATACACCTGTCACCGAACTCTTGGACTCATTTGATACACAAATACGTGTAGTGCTGTTGTAGTATTGTCACCGAACTCTTGGACTCATTTGATACACAAATACGTGTAGTGCTGTTGTAGTCCTGTCACCGAACTCTTGGACTATTTGATACACAAATACGTGTAGTGCTGTTGTAGTCCTGTCACCGAACTCTTGGACTCATTTGATACACAAATACGTGTAGTGCTGTTGTAGTATTGTCACCGAACTCTTGGACTCATTTGATACACAAATACGTGTAGTGCTGTTGTAGTCCTGTCACCGAACTCTTGGACTCATTTGATACACAAATACGTGTAGTGCTGTTGGGGATTGGTGGCAAGGCTCGCCATTCTGGGAACATTGAAAGTATAGGCCGTTACAAAAATGACATTATCAATAGCTGACAATCAGGGGAGATAAGCGTGTATACTTCGACTTGTCTGCATTGGTGAATCGTGAGCATACAATGATGAAAATACGGAATATCTGAAAAATGGAGTGGCAAAAAAAAACTTGTTTTACAAATTCAAAAATTTCATTTCACTTGCTTAAATGGACTTTGGACTTAAATAAGCTAAATGTTATTCACAGATTGAAATCAATCTATGAGTAGATTTTAAAAATATTTTATTTTGATTTTTGTCTGCATGTTTCTTTGCTAGGTTTATTGTTTCGTAAATTGGACTGCAGTCACTGAAAGTTCCTCATTGAAGACCATTTGAGAGGTCCATTGCACACCACTCAAGGTTATTGGAGTACCGTAACTTGGTGAAGGACAAAGTCGTTACAAAACAGGACGATTTGATACTCTAATCATGTATAAGTAAATAGCTTTCCTATTCGCTTGTTTGCAGCCTGTATCATTTTGAGGTGGAATCTCCATGTAGTAGCTGATGGCTTCCTCCCTGTACTGCAGGGCCGTCTCGTGTCATCCAGAGCAATGAGAGTAAGATGTCTTGTCCAAGGACACTCCCATGAAGGCGAAGGCCGGTCTGTTTCTTACGTTACTAAACACGTCATTTTAATTTGCACCGCGTATTATATTCATAATGACACAGTGAATCAGACATTCGGTCAATCGGGATTGAAATTTACAGCCACAGAAATGAAGAGGGGTGCAAATCGATGATTGGTTGGTTTGTAAAGTTTCCCGTCTCCTTAACTCGTCCTCTTTCTAAGCGCTGTAATATTGGACAACGTGAAGTTTCACACAAGTTTAATACTCTTTATGTACTCCATTCGCATTGATGAATGCCACAAAACTACAACCCATGAAGCGCAGATGCATAACGATCTACGAGGCCATGCGTCCAACGTCGCATGAGGGTTAAACTCTTGTCGCAGACTATGATGACAAAGTAGACCAAGGTAGCACGGTGACATTCTGTTGCTGCAGATATGCCCCAACAACACGTTCAGTGTGAGTTCATACGCTGATCTTTTGCAAAATACTGTTACGTTGGATATTACATGAAAGAATGCGATGACGTATAATTTCGTCACGGTAGCGCACACAGTTGCTTTCTAAACCAAACAGGTTCTTTCCATATGTTGTAGTGTCACCTCAGATCATAATGCTCCTTCGCCAAACTGACGACGCCGAGTTATACAAGCGTCACTGTAACGTTTCCCGGCCATCGGTACACCCGAACATGACCGTTACTGCTATCAAGGTGAAATCTGGACTCATTTGTGAATAACACTGAAGACTTGTCCTTGTGTAAATCGCTGATGTTTTCTGCTCATGCTAAACGCGCAACCCTGTGACGTTAAAGCAAAACAGGGCAGATAGCGAGACGTCGCTGGCGGATACTGAGGACTGGGATCGGTTATGCATCTATGACATCTGTAAATAGGTATCTTACCGACGTGACGGCATACGCAGACGTATGTAGACGGTCCCGTACTGTGTTTGTTTCCCGAAAACGCATTCACAGTTGTCATGCCAAATTATTTTGAGATATTTCACCCTCTAGATTGCTCGCCATCTTTCATATTCGGCCATACGCGACATGTTCCTGGCAAAATTTTCTCCGGAAAACAATGATTTTCTCTTACACAGTACATAGAATATTATCCATAAACGTTGGAGATTTTGACTGTTGTCATAAAATGTGTTGCTGAGGTTCCTCAAACAAACCTTGAATGGTTTCTTAAAAATCGAACAATACTTGTTGATGCAACATTGTTTACTAGTTATAGTTAGACGGTAAGAAGTTACATTAAAGAATAGTTACCTGTAACATTAGATATTAGCGATCACGTTCAAAAGTTTCTTTTACAGTCAACGGTATAGGGAGTAGTTTGCACACTGACTTCAGTTAAGGACTTCGACACCAAGAAAAGAATGGTATTTGTACATATGGTACACATCAATCTTATAACTACTTAGTAACGGTAAAATGACACATATTATATGTTATGTACAATTAACGCCTGACTGGGCTGTGATAGGATGGAGCTTCTCAATGTTTAATTGTGACGCCATTAATTCATGGCGTTATATACATTGTGACGTCAACAAAGGAAGACACACGGAGGAAGATTACCGTCAATTTAGTATTTGGATTAACGCTAATGTTGTTTTCTCTTTAAATCGCAAAAACATATCTTTGTATTAACGAAATATCACAATATACTCGCTTTTATAGGATTTATAAAAATAATCCCGAATTTTCATTTCAAGGCTCAGTGAAATAAAAACAAATCTCAGACTCGTTTAATATGTTTTATATCAAATGAAAACTCTTCTAAGATCATCTGTGTATATCTATTTTTGCAAAGCTCCTTATTGTTATGCATAACCTTCCATAAATCCGTGTGAATTCCGTATTCCGTGTCTGAATGCTTAGCACAACACTCCTCCTCCATACATCAGTGTGAGTACCGTATTCCTTGTCCGAATGCTAAGCACCATCCACACTCTCCATACATCCGTGTGAGTACCGTATTCCGTGTCTGAATGCTTAGCACCATCCACACTCTCCATACATCCGTGTGATTACCGTATTCCGTGTATGAATGCTTAGCACCATCCACACTCTCCATACATCCGTGTGATTAAACATTGTGGAAAGGGTTTGAAGAAGCAATTCTTCGCAACATTCACTTAACAGGCCATCAGGTCCTGGTGGTTTACCACAATTCAATTTCCGTATAGTGCTACTAATTTCCTGTAATGAAATATGGACATCTAATTCTTTGAATGTAGTATCATTGTGAATAAAATAAACTTCGTCATGAAAAACGGAATCAGAATCTTTGTGAACAAAACACAAAAATTTAAAGTAATTATACAGTTGACTGCAGTTTTAAAAAGGCGGGGTCGCTTTCTTTTTCCCAAGGACCTTGGATCACATTTTCTCGAACATTCCAACATATCACCTTCGAAACTAAGATATTGCCTTTTTAACTTACTTTCCGTTATTTTATACGCCTTTTTCTTAATCATTTAAAGCAACTAAATATTGCATAGGCAGAGCTTTCTAACGATAATTAAATCAGGGTTTATCATCGGAACTAGAAAAGGTAGTGGGAATCCAGATTTACAGTTGTGTGTGGAAGGGGGGGGGGATAAAAGAATTCAACAAATTTACAAAAATCGACTTACACTAGTTACACTATTAGTAACTGTAGTTGAATAAATCTGCTGGAGATTAAAACGAATAATGTCCATTTTTATGTTGGTTGTTATTTCTTTTATCCAGCAAAACGAATCTGTTGTTTTCTGGGTTTTTTTAGACGTTTTTAAAAAATCAATATTTCCCTTCGTTTATGTCATAGTTATCATCGATAAGTTGTGTTAATTCCGTAACTGGATACTTATAGATACATCTGACGCTAGTCTAATGAGGTTGAGCTGTACGCGTATCTGGTTTTTTTTTTTTTTAATCATTTTTCTTTTATTAACATTAATATAAGCTCTAAGCAGGTCTTCCCATGTGTAATTTATGTATGTGTAATATTGTAGAATATTGAATGAAAATAAAATTGTTAAAACTAACATATTTCTAAAGACATGAAGAGTTTTATTTCACGATGTCTGATGTTTGTGAGTGTGAAAATACTGCACAGCACGACCTTGTACACGTCTTTACATTGAAGTGATTAAAGAAACGATTATCCGGATGCGTATCATATCGTCATATTTGCCTTTTTCTATTCAATTTTCGATAAATCTTTGTTATTTCTACGATACAATGCATTATTCGGTAAATTCTCTTATAATAGATGCTAAAAATTGTCATATCACAAATGGTTTATTTTTTCTTAGATGATATTTAGTGTAGAAGAAAAGCTTGCATTAGGCCTATATAATGCTTCTACATTTTCACTTGCTACTGATCTGTAATATTTCAATTGGCACTTCACATTGGCATTTTGTTCTGGTAAATTATTTCATTGTAGTTGACTTCTAATGTTTTTTCTAAAAGCTCACTTTAAATATATCAAAGTTATCGAATCGAGGAATGTGTATTGTAATTACGGACTAAGATAAAGTGATGCGCATGGAACTAAAATGCCGTGGAAACTCACAATTAATTTACCATAACTTAATGTTAGCAACGATCACAGTGGTTGAGCCAAACACATAGGTACAAAATAAGTAAATATATGTATCCATCTTTAATTTTTCCTCCTTCACGGATTGATGCGGTTATCAGCGTCCAGAATAGGCGTGATTCCGTTCTAAAAATAGCAATTAAAGGGTGTTTCCCCAAACAAAGCGTGCGTAAATGATCAGTGATGAGGTCACCGTCATCTGTCGGTGAAATTTACAACCTCGTTTTCGATGCGGAATAGACAATATGGCGGCCACCGAAAAGGGAAGGAAGTAGATCTGTGTCATTATATTTTGCCGCTGTGACGAAGTATATAACATTTATGAAACCTAGTGACGCCATTTATTGTACATCTTAGATTGACAGAGATGTAGTGAATCGTTTGTAAGCATGGTGCTAGGCGTAGGGGGTTAGAAATAGGTCTGAGACCGACGTTGTATGAAGAATGGGGGCTCAACAAGGAAAAGAGAATAAGACTGCTGGAAAAAGCAAAGGGAAACAAAAAGAACCATCCCGACCTCCACCGGGGACTTTTTTTGAGCCGGCTGGTAAGTATCACATCCGGATGCATGAGTGTTATAAGTGGTCGGAAATGGGCTCAGATGGTTGATATCTGCAGAGTTATGCGACACGAATGACATTAAATTTTTCGATAAATGATGATGATACAAGGAGTTACTATACATGTATGAAATGTGTTGGGTGATGAAAATAAACTGTAAGATGGGCATACCGGATGTATGTTATTTAACTTCTTTTACAGAGCACACCCGTGTAAGTCAATACATTGCACTGTCATTCATTTTCTTAGTTTCTTTGTTCACAAACTAAATTAGTGTTATACACTAACTAGTGTCATAGGTGTTGTTGTGTTGAAAAAAAAGATTTTGAAGGCAACTCTTGGAATTGTTATTTGAAGTTACAAAAAAGGTTTACAAAAACTTCCATCATTATACTCAAACTTCTTACATGCATGAGGTGTTAATGAAAACATCTATTCTCATTTTATGAATGACTTTGGGTATAAATATTCATGTTGAATCTTATTCTGTGTATCTATATCCCCACCTCCACCCCTTCATAAAAGGAATGTAATGTTCATGACACTTAGTTCATAGAAGGAAATGGACACTCAGGTCATAGAAGGAAGCCATGACTACCATCCTGAATACATATATTTTAGAGGTAGCTTTTAGTAGCAATATCATGATGAATTCCAACAAAGCTTGACCAATAGACAAACTTATTGATTTTAATGTATGAAGTGTGTAACTGTTAGGTACATATGGAATTGAAGTTAAACTGCATAACAGATATTTGAGAACTCAATACCTTGAAATATTTACCTTGTTCTAAAGCAGTGTTAATATTGAAAAAAAGCCTATAATGACTGGTACATGATTCAAACATTGAAGGAGAAGGCTTGGATAGGACTGCTGTAGTATTCACCAGTATAAAGGTAACTAGTCATTATTTATTGCAATATTTCTGCTAGGATTCGAACCCAGGACCTCAGGCTTACCAGTCTTGCACTCAGCTGAGTGAGCTTTACAGAAATTCTCTGTCTGCAGCCAAGCAGTATATATACTACAGTTAGTAATTTACCAGTGTTGCACATCCCACTTCAGGAAGTTACTCGTCCTTGTTGAGTTTCCAGGGATTACAGCAGTGCTTATAAAAGTAACGCTATTTCTTTATTTCCGAGTCTACTTGGGCACAATGTACCAGAGGCCATTATTTATTTTGATACCTCCTCTAGGATTGAAACCTAGGACCTCTAGTTTACCCACTAGCCAAGAAGTATACTGCAGCTAGTGTTTTACCAGGGTTATATAGATATTGTTACAAGATAAAGGCTTACTACATGCAGCGAGATGAAGAACACAGCATACAAATTAATGATAGGTGACACTGGAATGCAGCATGTTATAATGTTAAAAGGTAAAAATTTATAACTGAAAAAAAGTTTTTACATTTAAGTGTCAATGGACTGTAACCAATGGGTTAATCTCCTTTCTCAGTATATTTCATCCTGTGTTAAAACACAATTCTAGTTACAAAGGTTAAGTGTTCTAGCCAAGGTCAAGTATTGATGTGGATGACATTTTCATTTTGCACTTAAACTTTACCTTATTGTAGTACATCTGGGTTGTACTTAAAATTGGGTATGGAAATAAGCATCTGTATTATGAGTTTTAAGTCTTGCTAATGGAAAATATTTTCATTTACTGGGGATAATGAATTGCACAGGCCTTGTGCACAATGAAAATCAAAATAGTGTAGGAACTTAATGTTAAAGTAAATATACTATATTAAAATTTAGATAGTTGAAAACCTAGAAACCCCATCTGGCTCACAGTAATATTCTAACATTCAGTTTGCTTGGTAAGTTTATTTTATGTACCTGTAACTTTGGCTCTTAAAGATGTCAGATTATTATAAGCCAAGTAAATATGATGATTTTGTAATAGAATGTACTGACCATGTCAATGCAATGCAGTGATTGTTTTGACTCTGATATATGAATCCTGGACTTAAGGTTTTTCTCTTGGACTAGCTCAAATTTTGGAAACACTTTTCACATCTCTTAGTAATGTGACTCATCAAAATTTTGGATATAGTGTTCAGAACTGGCCTAAAAAAATCCTACAAAAGTTACTGCTGTATAATTATTTATTTAACAAGTTCAGAAATTTGATATGACACTAAGATGAGTGTCATTTGAAATTACTTATGTTTATCAATAAATAATAATTTTGATATGAAATGGCCACAAGTGTGACAGATTAACCAACAACATATTAGAATATCTTTGGACAACTTTTGAACTGGATGGCATGTTTTTTTCAAAGCCAAGATAAACATATGATGCCATTTATTGATGATAGACTATACTTGTGCTTACCTGATTACTCTTAATTTGTAAGCATAGGGCATTTTGTCACACTTTCAAGTTTCAAGGGATTATCACTGATGAAAAACAATAATTTCATCCTGAATATAAATTAAAGTATTTATTTTTTGTGTGTGTGCGTGTGTGTGTGTTTTTTATTGATTGCTTTCAATGTTATCATTTGTCTTTTGGAAGGGTCTTTAAAGGTATTGGAACATGTAACATTGAATGTCACACATTGTTTAAAAACTGATAATAGTGTTAGGCTCATAGTATGAGAAGGGAGGTCACTCATGTTTAGAAAATTGTTCCCAAATCTGCGGAATTATATTAGGCTATTTCTGATTGATTTTGAGTGTGCATTTTGAAACTTTGTTAATGATATTAATGAAATAGTCCTATCAATTAAAATGCATTCAACAAGGACAGATCCAGACTGTATCATTTTCCTTGTCATCATTAGAAGTATAAGAAAATACTGATTATTGAGTTAAGAGACAGTAAGGAGTTAATTTCATGTATAAGTCAGATGTTCGCTATTTTGATTTTGTCTGCCCGAGTTGAATTACTATGATTGTGGAAGACTTACGATACAGAGTTGCTCAATGAATACAAGTGTGTGTTTTATTGCACATGTAGTGTCTGTCCAATTATACACAGCTGTTGTAACAGAAATTAGTACTGTGTATATATGTAGGAAAAAGACATGCATATTGACAGAGCTGCTAGTCAGTGGTGTAGGGAAGAAGTAGTGTTACCATTCTGTATGAACGAATCAGCTATGACTGTACAACTCTATTTCTTTTGAATATGAAACTATAGTTTTGATCTCTTAGATATATATTTGCATATCCTGATAGTGTTGTACCAAAGATCAATTATAATCAATATCAAATGGAATAGGCAACCACTTTCCAACGATTATTAGATGCCAACAAAAATGATAATTTTTCAAAACCAGAAGTTTATATTCTACTTTCATTGTTGCTTTTAAATACAGTTTCTTGCCAGATACTCAATATATATAAAGTAAATATTTGAAAAGTGTTAATAAATGATGCTCAATGAAGATTTTCAAAATTTACATTTACAAAACTATGTATGGTAGAGCTGGCAGTGTATGATAAAAAAAGTGTCTTGTGATCATGGATGAAAATAACGAATGAGTGTGTGGAAAATACATACTTATTTAAGTAAATAATTGAAGGTTTACCATTGACAAAATAAACACGGATAAAACATCAGGTCACAGGCTTAATGATGATATATAGATATATATATATGTAAATTAAGGTTAGTGAGTTTTGCAGTGTTCAAATTTTACTGTAGAGGTACAATACTTGTGATTCGACATCTGAAAGTACGATTGTTGAACAACTAAATCCACTTGTATTTTCGTCATTTCATATTAGTCTAGTAAATGCATTTACACTATGCATTAATTCTTGTAATATTGAAATAACTTGAAATGTGCACCATTGCAAGCAAAGATTTACAAACTCATTTTGGTTGAAGCAAAACTGCTATTCTATCTTCGTGGTCTCTATGTGGAAGTTAAAGGCATAATTATGCTTTTATTTCTATCATGTATACTTTTGTATTTTCAAACAGGAATTTTTTGTGTTACCAATTTTAATTGGTGCATATATCATTGCTCATGATGTTACCAAATTGAAATTCTGAAAATATGCTGCAAACAAAATATGTAGTGGTGGGTATAATGTAACTTATCATTAGTTCTAATTTTAGAACCATATTAAACAGTCAAACAACATAGCTGTTATTCATTAATTTGAGAAATGAACAAAACAGATGTTTGAAGATTGTTAGTATTGTGCAACAGTGCTATAGAAGAGTGAAAACAAGAGATTTGGAGCAGTAATTCTAAATTAAAAATCGATCTGTTGTAGCTAACAATATTTTTACGAATCATGGATGTTGAAATCTTAACCAATTTCCAACACAATATCCCAACAATGAATGAAAAATCCTAACTATAGTAACTATCATAAAACCACAGAATCCAGATGTTGATGCTCCATCTTCAATGCTACATTTGTATATCCCAACAAGTTTCAAACAAAGGGGAGATAATCAAGTAGAGGAATAAAGCTAGACTTTATGAAAATTTAATTGGGGGCTTTTTGTCAGTCAAGGATCATTTTAACAAATAGGTGTCAGTAAAGTTACTAATATGTTATACTGTGATATAGGAATACAGTGTGCAAAATATTTTTAGTTTCCATGTCATACAAGATTGTTGATAAAACAAGTTTAGTTTCACAAGCTTCATTTTTCAAGCAGGGTCGTTGTGGTGATTCTGAGTTACTGCAGTCTCAAATGAAATGGAATTGAAATACAAGATTGTTTTATAGGATAGGAATAAATCCCTAATATGCATACTTCTAGATACTGTAGTCTATTGAATGCAATATGTAATCTCCCACACTCTGTCTCGGATGCAATGGTGTTTGTGATTTTTACGATCACATGATGTCAACTTCCTGGAAGTATATGTATGATCATGCTGTGCATTGGGGTATTCATATTCCTATATATACCCTAATCTTGAAATGGATCTGTTTTTTTTTCTCCATCTACTGCTCCAGGATATTATGGAACATCCATTATCATTCTTGTTAGTCCCACATGAGATGATGCTAACATTGACATTGCTGTTGTTGGAATGGTGGCTAGTCTTTTGACATTACAGCCAAATATAAATGAAGCTGGTGACACAATATTTTTCACAACCATATACACTGTGTACTGGTTAGTTATCGTAACACAATTTATATCATAAATCATAGATATCTTAATTTTGTATAACTTGAGGCGACTTTCATCAACAGCTCATGAATTGATCAAAGTGTGTTTGACCTAGCTAAAGTAGATATACATCATATATTTGTTTATATTTAGTTGTACAACATGGGAGAATGTGTTTTCTCCCTTACATTGCTATAAGTAGAAATTGTAATGGTGAAGTGTTTTGATAATGTAGCTTTAATATTGCAGTATGCATGCTTTAAAATGATACTGTTTCTTGTAATACTAATTCCATTAATTCAATATTCCATAACATTGTGATAAAATTTCCTTGAATATTACATGCAGACATGTTCATCAGAGTATTTGTTACCAAGTGATATAATTGTTATGAGAACTGCTGAGATAAATTTTATAATTTGTGATCCTCTTCGCTACTTTTCACTCTTCTTTCCCATAAAATTCCATGTTGCATCAGCGAAATCAATACTGTTGCTCAGTCCAGTTGATGTTTGGGATGGTAAAATGTTTTTTTGATAATCTGTTGATAAAAATGAATAGTCTTAAGATCTAACATGTTAACATGGCATGTTAATGCATTAAATGTGAAATTTGTGTGATGCATGCAATATTACATGCTTCTTATACGTTTAAGAAGTAACAGGGTCAGCTGTCTTGAAATTTGATGCAAATTGAGGGTCGCTGAAATGTCTTAATCTTGACATCAAAATTTGGAACAATTCTATGCTCCACCAGTAAAAACAGAAATGTATCAAAATTCAAGTTACCTAAAGCCAGAGGCGTGTAATTGTATATAATAATGCATTACACATTCTTGCTATGACTTATTAGCTTCAGTTAGCTTGATTTTTTATTTGAAGCCATTATTTTTGTAGCCTATTATTTTTACCTAGTGGGAGTGATAGTGTTGGTCCTTGTGTGGTAGCCTATGTCATGTTGAAGCCATTTCAATGTTTGCTTTTTCAGTTGATCCTAAGGACATGAGCCCCGACAGCAGAAAGGGGATGACAAAATCTGTTTATGGTATGCTGCTGTACCCACATAGGGTCTTTTCAATTGTTGCCTGTCATCAATCATGTAGTCTAGTTATTTGTTGTTTTATTATCATTTGTTTTTCATCCCCTCTCCCCAAGACTTATTTATTTTTTGGTTTTCAGCTTTATTTCGGGCTCATTTTGGTTTTTTCTTACACCTTTGTGATCTATTTTTGTTGTTGATGGTGATAGGTACTGTATACATGTATTTGTTTTCTTTAATCACTTTACATATTTTAATTACACATTGTATGACCTTCAATACAAGGAGAAGGCTTGGGTTGCTCCTAGAGTAATGATGCCACTTGGATTTTAATGATTGTCTTCAGCAATTTTTCATAATTAGCCACCAAGGTGATCCATTTGTTTTCTCCATCTTGATTGATCAGACCTTTGTTGTGATATTTTGTTGACATTCTAACCCGAGACATTTCAGGGCACAGTGTCTGATATGATGTAGAGTAATCTTTTCTAACTTGATGTAGGTACAATGACCGCTTTACCAGACTTAGGACCAGTTTTGTCATACATTAAACCTCCAAAAGAATCCCCTGTGGATTATTGCTTTTTGCCTGCATGTGTCTAGGACTAAGTATCACTTTCGCTATGGCCAATTGTAGTGACTGTTTTATTGTTTTGCTACCTGTATGTACACAGATAGGCAGTTTGCACACACATGTACATTTCAGAATAATTTTGATTTCTAACTCTAAGGAAAAGTTGAAGATACGTTTGACGTTATGCATAGTTCTATATAATGTAATAGTACATGAATATAAAACCTTTCAGATTCTCATTTGTGATATAGGATTAAATGTTACAGCTATCATCAATTATTTTGTACCATGTCCACTAAAATGGACTGGATAAGGTTTGGCTTCATCACATGGAGTCTGAGTAGGAACAACAGTCATTGTAGAGTGGCCTAGTATAGTATTTTAATTTTTGATCTCTCATTGCTGTTTCCACCTTGACATTATTTACCTTTACATATGGCCAGCTGATGAAAGTCTCCAGATAGATTGGATTCAGTTTTATAGACCTGTAAGTTTACTACAAGTCAGATAATCACAAGTTAATGATTAGTATGGCTTTTGTCATATTCTGTTTCACCTTATGAGAAATATACAGTAGTGCACACGAAAAGATCAAGAGTATTAAGACATTATCACTTTAAATATTGAACGCCGTGTGCAGAATTGATTGCATAGCAACATCACAATTGATTCTATGGAAATTTACAAATGGCAATCATAACATAAGGTCCTGACCATATTTTTGCGCAGAAAACTTTGGAGTCTTTCCATGGTCTCTTTAAACTTTTGAGAGCACCCCTTTGCCTGTCTAAGTAACCTTTTGAGATCACTCCTCAACCTTGTTGCATCTCATCCATTTATAAATTTCCCATGTGGCGCAGAACTTCCTGACAAGGAGCTGTATTTTGCTGCTTGATTGCATGCTTTGTTACAATGCTGTAGTATGGTGTAGTATTGAATGTGTAGCTGTAGCAAGTCTTCTTTCTCATCCTAGTATCAATTATTGTTTGTGTTGATTAAACATCCATTGTTTGATATAGCGTTTTACTCCTACAAACAGTTCCTTCTCTGATCAGCATCCCAACATTGATATAGACCGGATATTAAAATTGTTTTTTCTTGTAATTTCACATTGAAATTAACATTAGATAAATGGAACATGACAGTTTTCAAATAGTAATTTAGGGAGGTATGAGCCAATAATACTGTATCAATCAAAATTAATATTTTTCTATCATGCTTGAATGAATGATAGTCCACAGCATTAAACAAATATGGCCAAGTCTTGAGCAGAGCTTTGTGGTAAATCTTTTTCACTTAACAATGTTTTGTTTATTGTAATGTTATGCCATGTTGTAAGGTCAGTTTAATTTTCTAGGAAATGTGTAACTGACAGTCATACTCCTTCCAACTACACATTTTGAGAAATAGTGATATGTATTGTAAATGATAAAATTACCTCCCTTGAGGAGTGATTACCTATGACACTGTTATTGCCTTCTTTCCTTTCAATCCATGTAACATGTGACTCCTTGTAGATAGCTATTTTGGCCATGCCATTTTATATTTGATTGACATGTGTACATTACAAACAAAGCAAGTGGATTTCAGCTGCAATCTTCAATTACAATCACCATCACATTTCGTCATGTTCATGACATAAAGTGAGTGTAGTGTGATATATCACTAATTAAGATCAAGTTTAGGTCAGTGTCTTTGCACAGGCAATACATATTGTAGAAGTTCTTTTTAGTGGACTTCAGTGCTGAGATGGAGTAAACACTGTCAACAGATTAACAATCTAGTGTGTACATCATCACAGCTGAACAAGTACATGTCCTGCAATAGTGATGTTGGTTTTATTATGTAATTTGTTACTTGTGTATTTTTACACCCCAAAGAACAAGTCTGTTTATTTCCAGTTATCCCGTACAGAGCAGTAGTTAATTATGCTATAAGAAAGTTTGATAAGTAGAAATGAAGACCAATACAGGGTATGTGACTGTGTTTACCTAACAAACATTGGTTCTATGTTCTTATTTACAATATATCCAGAGAATTCCTTTCACAATCAGTAACATTTCCTCTAGAGTTAACCCTATCATGTAGTCAGTAATACTGTGGATGGTTCTTAGATCTGTCTAAATAATTAACCTAGTACAAGCCTAAGTAGTCTCATTCATGTGATGTGTAATATTACTTATTCATGTATATTGTTCACTTTTCATGTAAATTTCTCATGAAATCTGTCTTATACGAAATTCCTCGGAGAAGGACTATAGGTCAGGTTAGACAAAACATCAGAATACACAGTTATTTAGACATTATGTTATATATTGGATTAGATATGATGGCCTGTTAGTATTCAGGAGGTAATGCAGGTTTTATCCTATAGTGAAATATGTAAGACCCTGGCACTGTTAAGTCTCGAAAGGAAAAAGTGATGAGAGATATATGTATTTTTACCTTATATGGGAAATATATGCTGAGGGCTATTTTTTGGCCTCAAATTTTCATTTCTGCCAAGTGCTTAATTTGTCAAGAAAAAAAATCTTAAAACTAATTTAGATTGAAATAGCCAGCTTAGTCGATCTTTTATTTTGCAAAAGTTGAATAAACTGGTGAAGTACTGTGCTCAGTGGGGATTCTTTGTGTTTTATAGATTTTAGGCTCCTGGATTATACACGGTTTTGTTTACAAGATTACTGTAATGTTGCATAAGTATACATTAGTTATTGATTCTCATTGTGTTGGAAGGACAAGTGCTGATTTGGTATTTGATCTGTGGTGGAAATGATGAGGGTAAGTGGGGTGTGATATGACTTGTACCAAGTGTAATTAGATCAGACTAGCTGTACAATCTATAATTTCTACACTTCTATAATGGTATAGACAATCTATAATTTCTACACTTCTATAATGGTATAGACACTTACCAGGCATATTGAAATGATTAGTTTAAGCACAGGTGTCTTTCTCTGTAAATGCATCATGACATTTTCCATTTTGCCTACCATATAGTAGCCACTGATCAGACAAATAGCAGATGTCTATTACTTTCCTAATTACTGTGTTTTCCAGATTATAAGCCACACCTTTTCCCTCGTGGGCTAGGCATGGGGCTTAAATACTGATGCGGCTTATAAGTCGAGAGAAAAAAAAATTGTCAGGATGAAAAAAAAACAAAAAAAACAGGAAGTGTACCTGTACACCAGTACGAAACGGTACTGATTTTTTTTATGAGTACCTGTCTGTCACATGTTTGTGACTGAAACAGATTGTCTAGAACCGTCATTTGCAATTGAATACCGGATGATTTGAAGATTGAAAAATTCTTGTGGATTTAATTAATTATACCTTTTAATATGAATGACAATAATATCGTCAGCACTTTATTACTTGGAAGCCATATTGCATGTTTACAATAGCCTTTTAGTCACCATGCAAAGCCTTAGTAAATATTCCACAGTACGGACACCAATGGTGAGATTGTTAAGTAAGCCTTACATAGTGTCAGACCCTATATCTGTGCGTAGACAATCGGTGAAGGCAACCAAGTTAAACAGGTTTGATATTTGTTTTCTTACATTTTTTTAAATTCGTCAATAGAATAAATGATTATCTGTGTATAATTCATTTGGAAAATTTATCAAATGTTTTACTGACGATCTTGATAATGGTCCTCTGTTGTCTGTTATCTCAACAAACTTTGGTCAGCGTGAAAGTTACCACTTCGTAAGAACTACCTTATATATATATCAAACGTCTACAATAGCATATCATAAGAAAGGACGTGGCCTGTATTCCGGTATGGCTAATATGTGGATAAAATAAAAAAAATGGGTAAAATTCAGCTCTTTGGCTTATATACTGGTGTGGCTTATAACCCAGAAAATATAGGCCATCCTGCCCCTTGTGAAACTTTGGACACATTATACCCCTAACGTGCCCACAGAGAAAACCATGGGTACAAGACTTGAATTCAACTCATTCAGGAGTATTGGGAAAAAGAGGTATTGTGTGATACACAGCACATGTTTTCTGTTTCTATCATAATTCTTCTTGTTGAAACCAATTCTGTTAGATGATGGAAAATATGAGAATTTTTCTTAACAAAATATGGTCTTGATGATTTGCTGTGAGAGAATATTGATACTTTGGTGGTCAGAGTTCATTGGGCAATGAGTCATATTCTGGTTATAATGTTGTGTTGCTACACCTAGTGTATAAAGCTAGTGACTTCAGATCTGTTAGCAGGTGTACATGTTGTCCCAACTTATAAACAGACGTCAGATCATGAAACAAAATGCTTGCCATATACCATACAATTTTAGAAAGACTTGAAAATTTCTGAATTTCTTAACAGGTTCAATCCTTTTTTGAAAGATCAATGAGTCATTCACTGTACTATCCTAAGTATTGCATATTCATAGCAATAACTGATGCTGCATGTCTTGCACGCATACAAATACTTGGTTTTGATTTTAGTGCTGTTAACATTGTAGTTATGTGCCAGTGTTGTATAGTCTTGATGCTAGAAAAATCTAAAAAGGGAAAACCAATTTAATTAGTAATTTTATTAGCTATCAGGATGTGTTATCAAAGACAAAATGTGGGAAAAGCCTATCATCAGAGCAACTGTTGCGAGGTTTTAGTATATATATTTACTAAACACTGGCATAAATCTGGGTCCTAACACTCTTGCCCACACCATATTGTAACAGTGGTAGGAGGCAGTGTCTTTATGATGTTGGAAGTACCATGTGTTTGGGACAGGCATATACAACTGTACAGATCATGTTTCTTTTCCCTCACAACTTCTAGGTTACAATTAGACTAGACTAACTTCATGTGTACAAGTGTTGGTGGTACTGTAAGCTATATTACTGCATCTGTTAGTCAACTGTAAGAAGTGATTCTACATTATTTGCCTGGTATGTTAGCATCACAAAAATATTTTGGTCTTGAATCATCTTGCACAATGACATTAGGGTCAAGCTAATTTCTATTGATGTTACTTGTTGTACCTGTAAATTATATGCCTAAATGAAAAATTGTTGTGTTGATTTTATTTTAATGCTGGACATATTATTTTTGAGACCGTTCTTCTAAAGGTGACACCATAACTTTTGTGTTAATGGTGCTCATCTGAAGGTGACATGATCCTTTGTGTTTGATGGTGCTCATCTGAAGGTGACACTATCCTTGTGTTGATAGTGTTTGTACAAAGGTCACAGTATCATTTGTCTTGATGGTGTTCATTTGAAAGTCACCATATTGTTTGTCTTGGTGTTTATTTGAAGGTCAAGGTGTCATTTGCCTTGGTGTTCATATGTAGGTCACAGTATCATTTGTCTTGGTGTTAATCTGAAAGTCAAGGTATCATTTGTCTTGATGGTGTTCATTTGAAAGTCACCATATTGTTTGTCTTGGTGTTTATTTGAAGGTCAAGGTGTCATTTGCCTTGGTGTTCATATGTAGGTCACAGTATCATTTGTCTTGGTGTTAATCTGAAAGTCAAGGTATCATTTGTCTTGATGGTGATCATCTTAAGGTCACAGTATCTTTTGTGTTATTGCCCAAAGATTCCCAGCATTTTACATTTGTGTTAATGTCATTGGGTGTAATGTCTGAAATTTGTATACAAAATCAGACCCTGAAAGTGATTATATAGCAGATAATAACAAGTTTGATGGCAATAACCAGGTGCCGAGGCAGATTAATTTCCAGTAAAAACACTTCAGAATAAAATTGCTGGAATATGCAATACTTTATGAAAATTATAGACTGAGTGATGATGGGGGATGGGGAAGGGTATACTGGAATCTGTTTGTCCATCCACAGAACTCTTCCTAAACCAGTGAACCGATTCCAATGAAACCTCATATCAACATTAAGGATCATATGTTGATGTAAATGCAACTTCTTCGAAATCCTTCTTGCCATGGTAACTGGTAACTGAAAGGTCTTTCCATCTGCACAGGGTATTAGTTCTCCTGAGGAGGACAGTTCTAGTTGAGTTCTAGTTGAGTTCTGTATGAGCTAGATGAAGGCATTAGCAATGTAAGATACATGCACATCTATGTACATACATACAGTGGTTTGACATGTACAGCCATGACGACACATGTATAGGAGGTCACCTTGTCATTTAGTGTTGAACTAGATGTTTGACCATAGCCATTCAGTCATTACAGGTCTGTATACAGCTAAGATGGTGATGGTTACCTGAGTGCTAAGGCTAACAGGAAAGCATTGTACCTCATTCTTTTTTCACATCATATAAAAGGGAAATATAAACACATTGTATAAATCAATGACAAGAATTTTTGAAAAGTAGGTGTCACAAAAATTATAGGAAAAGCTGAAAGAAAAATGCATTGAATCTGAGAAATATTAACATGATTTGGAAGGCACACCTGCTCAACCCTTTTGCTGTAGAATCTGTAACTGGATTTAAATTGTGGAAGAAGTTTCAGAACTCCCAGTAATATATTGCCATAGTGATTAGTATATGTACTTTATATGAATGTTAAATAGTTAAAGCACATGCATAAATGCATGCCCTGTACCCTCTCTAATTTGCTATAATCCAAAAAATAATCTCTGAGAAAACATTACGATCGAGATCTACCAACAGGGTATGTACAAGTAATGATGTATAATTCCTAGTTAGGAATCTTAGCTGTTATTTAACAAACAGGCCTGGATCTGTATTAATAATTATACCCCCCTCCCTCATCCCCTTACTGGAGGGCTAATTTAGCCCACTCTCAGCTGTTACGTTAGGGTCTGGTATTAAGCATGAAGCCTCAAAAGATCATTTAGCGTTACACACCATATTACAATAATTTCTATATCTGAATAGGTTTTGGTTGTTCTTGATCAAGGTCAGCATGAAAGCTATTGTTTTCCCAACTGCAAAATGTAAACTTTATGTTCAAGTTATCATACAAACCATGCAACCAGTTAATTTTTATATCTGTATGCTGTATTAACTTCAAGGTCTAACTTGTTTAGTGTCAACCAATCTGGAAAGGAAATGGGAGATATAATGCTAACTTGTATAATTACAATTATCAAAGTCCCTGTTGAATTTTTAGGTCATCTGACCCGAAGGGTCCGATGACCTATAGTCATCATGCTTCGTCCGTCGTCGTCCGCCGTGCGCCGTGCGCCGTCCGTAAACTTTTCATTCAAACGACTTCTTCTCAAATACTAGAAGGTCTAGGGGGCTAATACTTGGCACAGAGGATACTGGCATGGAGCTCTACCAAGTTTGTTCAAATGAATGACCTTGACCCACTTTAAAGGTCACAGGGGTCAAATATGTTAAAATCTTTAAACAACTTCTTCTCATTAACCAAAAGGCTCAGAGTGTAGATATTGGGCCTGTGACATGCTGGGATGAAGGACTACCAAGTTTATTCAAATGAATGACCTTGACCCACTTTAAAGGTCACAGGGGTCAAATATGTTAAAATCTTTAAACAACTTCTTCTCAATAACCAAAAGGCTCAGATTGCTGATATTGTGCCTGTGGCATGCTGGGATGAAGGGCTATCAAGTTTGTTTAAATGAATGACCTTGAACAACTTTCAAGGTCACAGGGGTCAAATATGTCAAAATCTTTAAATAACTAAATAACTTCTTCTCAAATACTAGAAGGCCTAGGGGGCTAATACTTGGCCCATAGCATGCTGGCATGGAGCCCTACAAAGTTTGTTCAAATGAATGACCTTGGCCCACTTTCAAGGTCACAGGGGTCAAATATGTTAAAATATACAAAGGACTTCATCTCAATAAGCAAAAGTCTATGAGTGCCGATATTGGGTCTGTAGCATGCTGGGAGGAAAGGCTACCAAGTTTATTTAAATGAATGACCTTGAACAACTTTCAAGGTCGCAGGGGTCAAATATGTCAAAATCTTTAAATAACTTCTTCTCAAATACTAGAAGGCCTAGGGGGCTAATACTTGGCCCATAGCATGCTGTCATGGAGCCCTACAAAGTTTGTTCAAATGAATGACCTTGGCCCACTTTCAAGGTCACAGGGGTCAAATATGTTAAAATATACAAAGGACTTCATCTCAATAAGCAAAAGTCTATGAGTGCCGATATTGGGTCTGTAGCATGCTGGGAGGAAAGGCTACCAAGTTTATTCAAATGAATGACCTCAACCCACTTTCAAGGTCACGGGGGTCAAATATGTTAAAATATACAAACGACTTCTTCTCAACAAGCAAAAGTCCATGAGTGCTGATATTGGGCCTGTAAGATGCATGGAGGAGAGGCTACCAAGTTTGTTCAAATGAATGACCTCAACCCACTTTCTAGGTTTGGCTTGCTTTTTGTCAGATGACCGTTAAGGCCCATGGGCCTCTTGTATTTTCAACCAATTATAATTTGCTGTACATGTGATATGACAAATGAAATATTAATTGTATGCATGTGATTCATTATTTGTCACTTCTAGCATTTACCAGTACATAACTGTGATTTACTGGAGCCTGATTTAGCAGGACTCCAAATGTCAAACACTAGTACATACTCAGAAACTGAAAATGTTTGCTTTTTAGTTCTAAGACAATAAGATAACACTTCAAGGGTTTTTCCTTTCACATGCATGTATGTCAACAGAAAAAACATTTTACACTGGTGCAGAAATAGTAAACTCATCAAAGAACTGTACCAAATAAACCACTGCAAATGATGGCTGCATATTGTGTGATCGTCAGATATATTTGTAATTCTTTCCAGACAATGTCATAAAGACAAAGCTTGGTTGTCCTTCATCACCAGGCCAAGTGAATGTGTTCTGCTGTAAAATAAGCGGCAGTTGTGTGCTTCAGATAATCTGGTCGTAACTCAAAACATCCTGTATATGACATGGCATGATCTTCTGCTACATTTGTCAGTTTTTATGGTACATTTGTTTGAGTGAGTTAGATGAAGCAGTAGGAATGGTGTGGTAGGGTATTATTATTGTACAGTAGGATGATAATGTGTTAACAGGCTTAGCTTAAAATCAGTCATCAAGACCTCCAGTCTGCAGGCAAAGTTATAGGAACAGTAACACACAATTCTAGACATTACAGGTGTACAATAATACTTGAGACTCATTAACTGCAGTTTTTATACAACCAAACATATAGCAAAGTTAAATACATCTTGATGCATACTTCATTAAAACACTTGTCAATTAGAACTTATAATTACCATGTCATGGACACGCCGTTAGGAACTCTTCAGTCAACTAGAGGGGCAATATAGAGGAGCTTAGAATTAGGGTACTCACAACTATGTAAAGTGAAGATGTTCAAAGACTTGACCTCACAATTGTCCTGTATATGTACATTTTATTATTTGTTGTATTTCATGGTTCATGTTCAGAAGATTTAGGGGTAAAAAGAAATGGTACCAAGTTATCAAAGCTCCACCTGATTGCTGGTGGAAAGGGATTAGGTGTGTTTCATATTGTATTACCTTTAAATCATCTGTCCAAAATATTTGTCTGAAATAAGCCTCTGGCTACTGCCTCTTATTTTGCTTTTATATCCTATCTTATGCCTATACCGTTAGCATTATCATATTCTGATGTGAATAACACAATGGGATGGTGCAGACATTTCACACTGCTTATTAAGTGTTAAACATAATAGTGAGCAGGAATCTAGTGCCTAGAATATTAGTTGATAATGATTATTTCAAAAAAACATGCAAAACTACAATGCTGTCATATCATTCTGGATATTTTGCAGTTTCAGATTTCACAATTTGTCAGATGGATTTTGTACCATCAACAAAAACCAACAAAACAGTGATGTCAGTTACAGTGTAATTGAATGAAAACAAAACTGCCATTATTGTATGCATTCTTTCAGAATGATAATAATTGGAATAGGGGTGGCATAAGAGATCTTCATGTTTGATAAAATATTTCGGATAAAAAATGACCCCCAACTTACTGTTGTCCTTATTAGGTAAAATACATTACGGTACAATGTATGCTAGTATATATACGTACCGAGGATTGAAGTACCTCTTGGCTATGTGAACCATCATCTGAACTCCCAGTACATGTGTAAGTGTCGATTTTGTTTATTTATAAGATCATTGATGCATGGAGGAGAATTTCTTTGCAGGACTTCTTTAATAATGATTGATGTGCTAAGTTATTGGTTGTTCATATGAGATTTGTGATGTGGGGTTAATATGTTAATTGAATTGGGATACACAATGAAGCTATTTATTGCACTAACAGGCTGTGACTTGTAAGTCATTAAGGTATGGTCCATCATTTAATCAATGTGTTTGTCAGATTCTGTTTAAATAGGTATCACTATACACAATAATGATATATACATTCAATAGATATGGAAATCGGTGCTTTATTGGGAGTCATTGATACTAAATTGAACAGAACCAGAACGGCAATATGACATGAAGTTATGTACTTACATCAGGTAAGATGTGAAAAGGAAACCTAAAAATTATGGAATAGTCTATTCAAGCCCTATTAAGTAATTCATAGTTTTATTTCAGCAAATTTTTATCATATATATAAACTATATATAAAGGGATCAGATGACAGGCTAAGTCTCTATAATTCTTCTCAATGAAGGTGATAGCTATTTTACATTTTTTGCCTTAGATTTTCAAAATAATTGCCATGTGATGACAACTAGTTCTCCACAAGTGCGACATGAAGGGGGAATATGACGTGTCACATTCTCAGCTGTTTCCTACAACTCTGGTGATAAGTGTTCCATACTACATATGTGTACATGCAAATTTATTGCTCAGCATGTGTCACTTTGTGTGGATACAAATGTATTTTCCATACTAAGAAATATATAATAGTTTGAGGAGAGATGGATGGTTGTGTAGTTATGTATACTGATATTTATACTGTGTTGCATGCGTTACTTCTAAGTGTTTAAATAGTTGATGCTTGAAAAATATACATCCAGTATCCTATGAAATTGACAATTATATCCCTGCCTAAAAAATCCCATTCTGGTATCAACGTGATAAAGAACATTTCTTAGTAGAACCATTATATAAAGGTCACCTTTCCTTACAGGCCAGTTTGTTTTTCTCCCTTGAGTGACCCTTATAGACAGGTTTTACTGTTCTAATATGAATGAATAGATATATTTTAATTGTTGGTAATTATACAGCCTAGAATACAGACTATAAGGCTATAATGTATTTTCAACTTTTCAGCTATTTCTGTTGATGTAATCAGTACTTATGTATGAGGTCCTTAACTTTTGACCCTAACCAACTACATTAATAAACTTCTTTGTATATTTGTGCAATATTTGATTGTGCACTGCCACTTGTGTGCTGGCCTATCAATTGTAAAAAACATTTGATATTCTGATAAAGCGATGGGACTTTTGTGAGAAAACACCTTTCGTTATCTACTCAGCATGTAGTGACTGATTACCCTATCTTATCTACCCCAGATAGTGGCAGGTTTAAATGTTTTGATCTCGGGAGAACATCAGCGTGCCACTGTGTGTGTTTAACATAGTGGATATAATGCTGACTGTGTAAACCAGGAGTCTATATCGGCCAGAAGCTGTAGGATTTTTATGACAAATGATTACAGATTATTTATACATGTATCCTATCAAATTTACTGTCGTTATTTATAAAGAATTTGAAACAAGCACATAGAACTGCACACTTGATGTGTTTATAGAGGGAAACAGACAAAGAAATCAGATGTTTGGATGACACAATAACCATGTTAGACCTTTCTCAATCAATTACTACAAGAAGTCTCCATTTCCAGATCAGAAGTGTTTTCTAAATCATTGTAATATTGATCAAGGAGATTCCACTGACTTTCTCTTTCTACTGTTTTACCTTCACAAATATTATGATAACCATGACCCTAGATGTTGAATTATGTTGATACAGTGTACAAACATATATTTAGTGTTAGATATCTACTACTACAGCAGGTATACACCTGAAGATGGGGAAGCTGTGTGTGTTTATGTTATGGCCCATTCAGAGTAGCTCCAAATGTCTGGGCATAATTACTGTGGCATCTCATCAATGTGAAGGCTGCAGTGTTTTGTCTGTAAGACTTATGTGATCTCCATGTACCTTTACCTGTTTTAGATACCAAACTGTCAGGTAACATCATGTAAACCTGTTTCAACCTCCATTCCTCAGGTATATTCTATCTACATGTTGTACTCACCAAATTCCATGGACAGTTCTATTAGCTGCCACCCACCCTGCCTGGCTGCACCAACCTTCATCATATATCTAACACATAAAAAAAATAGTTTTGAAATGTTGAATTACATGTACAACTCCGTGTTTATTCTTCAGGGAAAATGCATATTATTTTCTCTGCACCCAGTCAAATCCAAACGTTTAAATGAATTACAATAGGGACACTAGTTTGTTGTATACACAATGGAAGTTTTTCATATTCAGCTATCATGGAAAATAGCTATTGTGGGACCTAGTTCAAGGTCTGATTATATTTGTAGATTAATATGATAATGAAACTATGCATTTTTAATGATGAGTTATTGGAATTTGGAGTGAGCTTTCAAAATGGCTTAATCAAGCTAAAAATGAGGAAAAAAAATATATAAGAATATTAAGAAAAAAGGTTGAATTATGCAGTATACACTTGAACTGAAAATATGATCACAGATATATATATTATAGTTGGATTTACTTGTAAATGATTTAGATGTGATTTATGCTGAAATGCCTTTTACTAATATCACTAGATTAACCATCCATCTCGCTTATTGTCCTCTTGATGTCAAAAGATACAATTGTCTTTATGTCATACTGACCCTCTACTGTCCTCATAATATGAGACACCCTCACTTTTAGTCCATACAGATGGTAAGATCTGTGTCAAGCACTAACTAGGTTGTAGAGATACCACCCACATACCCTCCCTCTCTCTATAAGACCTCCTCTCACCTGTAGATAGTATACAGGTTGACCATCCTAAGTGACGATGTCCTACACACTATGTTTGACCTCCCTAGCTATAATGATACTGTCGATGTCCATCTCATCATTGTCTCAGTGGTCTAACCCAGTAGGTTGATAGTCGGGGTTCCTCCCAATGTATAGAGAAATCTTCTGATAGCTGAATCACGTTTAATTAACCCCTCCAACTCTCCCACACACAGGTATTCTGCTATTCATTGAAACACGAGACCACATCTGCTAATCAAGGATGTTTTTTTTGTAAACTATGCTTCACTTCAGAAGTTAATGAATGAATCAAATATATTGTCTGGTTCAATCTAGTTACTTAGCTTTGCACAAAAAACTTGTTTCATTAGAAAAATCAGTGTGATACAGAGGAGTTTGTATCTTTTACAGTTTTTGGTTCTGTTAGGGATGTTTTGGATCAAGTATATAAAAGACTTGTAAAACTGTTTTTTAACCGTAAAAATATTGCTTTCCTTTCCATCTGTCTGTACTTAAAACGGAAAAGATGGGTTTATCAGCTGTCACATTTATGTCAATTTTGATTCAATGTTAACTCAGGACCAAAGCTGGAGGGCTTTTTGCTAAGTATAAGCACCAAGTGTAAACACTTCTTTAGTAGTGTCTTCTATCTGAAGTTAAACCTCAGGCCATGTTGTTTCTGGCTGTCAGCTGGAGGTATGGTTAGCTTTCTAAAGTTTATAGAATACTTTTTCACTAATCATTTACTAATTATAATTATTGATTTAATTAATCACAAGATTGATTGTTATACATTAAAATATTTAAATGAAATTGTGATTATGATAAAACATTGGAAATGTTTTTGAATTTCTGATGTTAGATACTAGTACCAATAAGTGACTGCTGTATCAGATCTGATGAAATTTTTTCTCTTGACTTTGGAACTTGGAGAAAATAAGTGTAATGATAAGATATATATAATTTGCTCATCCTTAATTACTTGACTATGTAAAGTATGGACAGGTTATATGTTATTACCTGCTTTAGGAGACCCAGGGGGGATATTGATGCTGGCCTCAGGGGTAAGGCTGTGGTTGTAAGTAGTGTGTAGGTGTCACAGTGTTAATCGTTATTGATAGGTTTATACTGAACCAACAGGTATATGACTCAAATCATTTTTCGTCGTCAACATAACCTGTGTAATAGAATTTGAATCCACATGATCATGAACCAAAAAACTGAACCTGTGGAAATCTGATAGACTGCTGAACATGTGGATCAGTCTGGTATTTATGTACTTGGATAATCATCATGTTAAGTAATATAAATATACCTGATATTGACATTCAAATGTAGGTAACAACAGACAGTAATGTGAAAAAAAACACCAATATATTCATTGTGTTGGTTTGATAGCCATTTTTTATCTGAAGGATTTCTACTGCCTAGTAGAGTTTGACATAATTGATGTGGATGAATCATACTAAGCTCAATGGAATATCATTGTTATTGGTCTGCCTATATAAACTTAATGTATGGAGCTGTATGTTTTGGAAATAAAGACATCACATTGTAGTTTTCTCCTCAGGTGTCTTTAGAAAATTGATAGCTCAATAAGTAGACTAAAATCAGATATTTATGTACCCGGCAGTTATTTTCAGTTTGATCAGGAATGTTTTTATATGGATGTTGAGCTAATATTGTTTAGTTATCCTCAAGCCAACACAGACTGGACATCAGCTGATAAAGGGCGATGTAGCCAAGTCATAAGGCTATGGAACAGGTGCCAATCATATACTGTCTGTTATTGACAGGGGAGGTAATTGATAGAAATTGTCTGCAGACAGTATGTGTGATAACTGGTAATCCATATCTGATGTGCTGTAGAGGTTTCTGCCATATCTCCTACATGCCTTACAAGCTTTTGATTGATTATGATCAGCATTGATATCTGTCTGAGGAATATATGTCAGTGCTAGTTCTTCCTGATTTTGAGGTCAGTGAAACACAGATAAAATCCATCTCACCTAGTTACTTAGCTGCATGGATGTCACTAATCTTATTAAAGCACATACACAATAATGGTTAAAGCATTATAAGGAAAAAAGAGTTATAATAATAATGAAAAAATTATCCATGCTGATAAAAAATTGATTGATTGGTGCTTTGAAGTGAAGACATAGCCCAGAAGGCACCAGTGCAGCTAAGGGTAGCCTGGAGCTCTGACTGGAACACGATGGTCATATATAAACTATTGTGTCACACAAGTCAACACCAATATCTAGACATCATTTGTCAGTCATACCATATCAAATGTTTACATATTGGTAATATGGCCAAACAAAAACAAAACTATATTAGTTTATAAAAGTATTTATGCATTTGTGGTATTCTTTTTTAACAATAAACCATTCTTGGCAAGCTGGGCTGCATGGTGCATGGATGATGTCTCAATCAACCATTAGAAAATGAGACTGTTCTTATCTCAGTAATTCATCATTATTAGGAAGATGGAGTTTCCATGTGCCTGTTTAGAGGTATCTCCTAGTTTTAGTTGCTGCTGTCTGGTGTCACAGGCGATTTGGGTACCAATGCCTAGTTGGATTTTTATTGAAGCATGGCCAGGTCTGTATAAGGACTTTATACTGTTGGGAAGCTTTGCTGAGACATGTATTCTTACAACATAACTTACATACATAGATTCATTTAAAGATGGTTAAATTAGCTTAGTCATTTCAAGAAATTTGTTTATTATTACAAATTAATGCCATATTTTCTGGGTTATAAGCCACACGGTTTAAAAGCTGCAGAGCCGATTTTTACTGGTGTTTTTTTTTATTTGATCTACATATAAACTGCACTGGAATATAAACCACACCCTTTCTTACCATGTAGTGACCACAACTGTTAAACTTTGATATGCTGGTAGCAGATAACAGAAGGCTGTTCATATGAAGTGGTAACTGTTATGTTGACCAAAGTTTGTTGATATAACAGACAATGGAGAGCATTTTGTATTGAGATCGTCAGTGAAATATTTCATAAAATTTGCAAATGAATTATACACAGATAATCCTTTATTTTATTGATGTATTTCCAAAAACATGAAATAGCAAATACCAAACTTGTTTGATGCCTTTACAGATTGTCTATGCACAGAGATAGGGCCTGACGTGATGTATGGTTTACTTAATAATCTCTCCATTGGTTCCTGTACTATTAGATATTAACAAAGGCTGTTGCATGCTGACCAAATTCTTATAGTCCCATGTTATTTCTTCTTGTAAGTTACACAGAACCATTCGTATTGTAAACAAGCATGGCAGTCATTCTAAATTTTGACCTATAATGCGATGACCTATTGATCCCACAATGCAAAAGGCTATTGTATACTTCTGCTGTGGCGTTGAAGTAATCGCTAAAGTTTAGATGATGTTAATGCGATTCATATTAAAAGGTATGATAATTAAATTTACGAGAATGTTATTTTCATTTCAATCTTCAAATCATCCTGTATACGATTGCAAATGGCTGTTCTAGATGATCTGTTTCAGTCACAAACGCTTGACAATCAGGTACTATCCCTCCCCTCATCAAAAGACGGACGTATTATGGTATGGCACTGTCCGTCTGTCCATAGGGCATCCGTCATAAACTTTCAATTGTCCGGAGATCTCCTCCAACATTTTTCAGCTGATCTTTATGAAACTTGTTAGGCTTAATCACCATGATATGAAGTTGTGTTTTCCTGAATGGGGTTTTGATTTGGTGATTGGAATAAGAGTTATGGCCCTTTGTTTATTTCACTATAGAAATCTTGTCCGGAGATCTCCTCCAACATTTTTCAGCCGATCTTTATGAAACTTGGTAGGCTTAATCACCATGATATGAAATTGTGTTTTCCTGAACAGGGTTTTGATTAGACGATTTGAATAAGAGTTATGCCCCTTTGCTGTTTTGGATATTCATGGGTGTATTTTGTTCCGCTTTGCTGTACTCTTGTTTCCTTTTCATTCTGGCATTTTTTTCCTGTCCAATTATAAGCCGCACTGGTAAATAAGCCGCAATCCCTACTCAAGAGGAAATAAGGTGTGGCTTATAATCTGGCAAAATATAGTAAGTACTTTATTAAGCATTGTGTCAGCACATTCGTACAATTGGCATCATACAAAAACAAAAACAAAAAAAAACACATGCAAATGTTTTGAAAGAGGGGAGAATCATAACATTTGATTTTTCTTACGATAGATACTTTTCTATATGTCATTAATTGATAATACATCATTCTATGCATTAGCTGCTCTAGTAAAGAACACTATTTTGTTTAACAAAAACAAACACTGGTAAATCATGCAGTTATTGATATTAAACATGATGTAGATACATCAGTCCTTTGACTGGTTTGGATAAGTTTTGATAAGTACATTAACAAAATAATCCATAGTTTAAACAGAGCGTCTTCTGAACGCCTATACTCAATATATACCTGAAACATTATCATGTATCAAATATTGAATTCCTTAGACACTGATTGGTTTGGTGATTATGATGACAGTCTTAGTATTTGTAAGACCTGAGTTGTTGCTGTGCATCAATCCTTGCCAAGATCAGGATTATGTGATCTAAATGGTAGGCTCTGTTCACATTGTATCCTAGTATCAATATATATAATTGATGGTGACCAAGAGAATTAAACTGTCAGACTGGGGCATGTACAGGGATATTAATTTAATACGTCTGATGGAGATTTTTTCCACCTCTCAATAAAAATTGATTATTCCAAGCTGGCTAGAGCTGTCGGGTCGGATTGCTGGAGCTAGCATTGTATAAGGTATATCACATGCTTGGGTGGCATTGGGCTGAAGTGAGGGACTGTATGACACATGTGATAATCCCTGATGGATTGAACAGCTCTAATTTCTCTGTTTTGATGACACGTTTGGCCAGTAGATGTACATTAATGTGAGAAGTTCCCACCTCAGTTGTTTACCTGGAAACAGTTTATGACAGTTAGACATATACATTTTCTTAAACACCATGCTTTTCTAATACTTTGAGCTGATCAGGATCAATATTGTGATTGAACTACATTCTTTATAATTCTGAATATTATCATAAACCTTCACTTTATCGTGCAGCCAGTGTAAGTGGTGATTGTGTAAATACTTGCTGAAAGGATAGCAGACTGAGGAAAGGATAGAAAAGAAAAAACTTGAACCCAAGAAAAAGAATTGAAATTTATAAGCTATATAATTGCAGCTGCAGGTAAAGAAGTGCACAGTATACAATTGCTGTTGATTTAAGAACAATATTGGCAATCTTGACATTTCAAGCTGCTGTCAAATAAATATAGAAATTAAGAAACTGCTTTAAATGTCATCTGATCAAGGTTAAGATTTGATGTAATTAAATTCTAAGGCCTATGAAACGTCCATGTGACATTACATATTCCTAACAAAACCTATTATCCGTATATCAGATATCTTATGTAGGACTTTGGTTTACTGAGGTTTCTTGTACAATTGTTTGATTTTCTTCTACTGATTATCGATTTTGAAGTATCTGACAGCAGCTGTAATTAATTGTACACAGTAAATTGTTGTCACCCTATTACACAGACAGGAAATAACTTGTTACAGTCAAGTAATTTAATTATCACAGAAGGAGAGACTTGTCTCCTTCATTTAGTGTGAATGTATATTTAGCTGGTTTATAGGTACGGTAGCACCTGTATTGTATATCATCTTTTGTTATACAATATCGTGGTTTGTTATTTCAACATTAGGAGTCCCTCCAGGAACATTAGTTGTGTCACTGTTATCTATAGCATTTCCTTGTTGAGGAAGAAGTTATTGCCAACAGAAACAAATGCATTAGACATAAAATGACTTACCAAATAAACCCACATAATGTGTGCACCTACATAATGTGCGCAGATACTTTTTGGAGCTGAAAAAGGTGAAAAAATGCTTCTACTTGTATAATGTGCACACCTAAAAATTCAATCAAAATCAATCTCCGGGAGCCAAAAATAATTGATCTCAGCTTACAGGTTGTACCAGGGATAAAAAGTCCAAAACTTGAAAGCATTCTCTTCAGAATTTTTTTCATTTCATGTACTGACTTTAATTATTTTCTGTTTAATTATAGGGTAGGAAAAAATGCCTAATGCTTGAGCATTTCTTATTTGTTTTCTTTGACATCAGACATGTTAGGCTTTATCATTCACTTACCGATCCAACTGACCGAGATTTATTTATCTTACGAACACAAACACTTGTCTTCGCACTAGGCTTAATCAACAGTGTTCAGTGTTGAAATCGCAGGTACAAGTCATTATCTACCTATTAATCACCAGTTCGGGTAATTACAATCTCCGTGAGTCAAGTTTTCTTTCATGTCTGGCTGTTACATTGTGCCACGCAAGCTGACCTAAAATGAGACCCCAACTCTGTATATGCAAGCAATCAGTATACGGAGCATGGAATAGAATTGCACGGAATATGCATGTATATGAGTATTGGCGAATGAAGGATGAAGTATCGTTTTAGTAAACTAATTGTACTGATGCTATTTCCTTGTTATTATTAGATGTACAGATATCATTCACAAACACCAATAAGACCAATTTTAATAAATATTGAATTAAATCCATAGTCCGACGATCAAGTTCAATTGACACTTTGTGTAATATAATGTCAGCAATAACGTCCGCCATTACACATGAAAACAGACCGTGTGATCATAGCTTCTGGATCGCCGCAATGTCAGATGTGAAGTAGAATAAAATGAGATATGTCAATTTCTTAACAGTTGAACCTGTAAGTGTTTCAAAAGTTATGATATAATCGACAAATTTTTCAATGTCCCGAACAGGGCATTGTCCTTGCCGATGGTTTTCTCTTGCTAGTTGCTATAACGTTTATAAACATTTTGTCCCGATTTTGAATGATATTGACTGGGAAAGTGTGAGTTAAAATATGCAGTAATTATCTTAGTTATTATTGTTGTTTATAAATAAATCATCTAATCCTTCTTGTGTCAGTTTTGAGTGGCACATTATCCCAACAATCAGCGATGGTGGCCTCACAGAATCTTTGATAATCCTATAGTGCATCCCCCCACTTTGGACATTTATTTTCTCACAAAGAAACTGTTTTTTTACAATATACATTTGACTGTGAAATCCTATATATCAGTGAACTGGAATTGTCATTATTCTTCTTGATTTAAGTACATATCTATAAATGTATTTGGATAAAACAAACCTGAGGCGATTGATTCTCCTATTGACAGGTGTAGTAGGGTAGTAGGGATATCTGTGAGGGATGGATATCAGTGGGCCTGTGATGGAAGGGACTCCACAGCAAAGACAGATGTATTTCTAAGGACCTTGTCCCATATCCAGCTGATATTAGGGAATGTATGTGCCTTGATTTATAATTGTTGGTGATATGTTAGATCTAGGAGTTCACGGGGACCTGAGTAGACAATATAATAATGATATCAACTATAGATGTAAGCATAGTGAAGGTTAACACAAGTCTTTTTCTGATTGGTTAATTCAAAAAGCATTGCTCTTTCGTTGTTTGTTTTATTGAATTGTCAAGAGGCCTTTGTTGTGTGAGGAGGTTCATTTGTCTTTGATTACTACACCAAGATAAATGTGGTATCCAGAATTACTCCATTCAGTTCCAGACTTGGAGACAAATGTAGTACCATTTCAGCTGGGAAAGACTAATGACACCATCCTTCTCACTGTCAGCTCTTCTCTGAGCCTTGTCATTAAAAGGTCTACCCAGAGGTGTATCAGAAATATACACTTGGTTTTTTTCTGGTTTTGCCACATGATTACAGTTACCTCTGGAAAGAGCTAGTGAGATAGGACTATACTACAAACTTTAGCTATGGTTTCATTGTGTTTACTGTTGTAGAGTGATTAAGAGTTTGATATTTTTACTGGTTCGGTGTGAAACACTGTTGTTACAGAAACACATTTTGTCTACTGTATTTATCCTTCTATAAGCCCAAGGGCTGTCAAATTACATAACATTAAAAGTTAAGGAAGGAGTTTGCTTATAGTCTAAAGCAAAGAACTGCATTGAGTTTGCGTTCACAAGACCATGAATGCCAATTTTTAAGCCAATGAATGTCAACTGAAAGTAGTTAAATGCTGATATTTTTTACGTTTGATAATGCTTGTTATTCCTTTGCTGTTGGCAGTTTATGAAACATTCACTATAACTTTTACATTGGATACTGAAGTGTCAGTTCCAGTAGTTGGCCAATATTGGTATACAAATGAGCAATTGTTTGTAATTCTACTGAATAGTACTTGATAGGGCTGGGCTTATTACCAGACAAGAACTGATAAATAGATAAATATAATAGACATGTTATATGGATTGCCAATTTGACAGTTACTACTCAAAAACCGGGGTAAAATTAAACCAAACAATTTTTCTTGTGAATTTCCTCACCAAAATCATATCAGTGATTCAGGAAATCACCTTGAGTCCTATGATGAATAAGAAAATAGAATCTGCCTCAAGTGGGAATTGTTTTCATTGAATAAGGATTTAATCATCGGATTCTTGCAATTTTATGACAAGATGAATTCAAATTAATTTCTTTTCTGACAACTTGAATTTTATGGAAGTGTAAAATTGACTTCATGCTGGTACTAGGAGGGGAATCGTTATAAAGTGTTATTTTGGGAGAAGTAACCCATCCTTTATTACCTTGTAATAAAAACCATGCAGGCTTCATAAATAACTTGTAATTTGCCTTGCACTCAATCATGGTTAAGTTTTCAATTTTGTCTTCAAATGGTATTTTGAGGCTTTCATTATTGCATCAACCTATAAATGATTCAAGCTTATATTTATCATGATAATCTTTTTCTGTCTTTGGTGTTAATGAAGGCAATAAAGAAACACCTATTTGACATGACACCTGAATGTGTCGAGATAGACTGAAGTACTATTTTGGGGGCTTGATACCTAGCTGTAAAAGTTTTCCATTTACTAATTTGTTTAACTGTATAATATTTCTCCTTTTCCAAATTTTCCTCCCAACTGGAGTTTGTACAAAGGGGAACTGTCTTCAGGGATGAAAATTTAAAATGTAAAATCAATTGAAAACATTTGAGAAGTTTGGGCCACACTCGGGCTATCTAAACCTGAGAGGTTGTCCATTCCCAATAAGAACCACTACCATCACTCTAAGGAATTTCTCCAGGACCAAGATCAAGGTCACCTTTACTTTTGATAGAAAATTAGCTAATTTGCATGGGTGCATGGACATTCATGTCTGCTATTATTTACCTAGGTTTTTCATAAACCATATTTGTTAATAAGCTTTTAGATATAATCAACTTGTAGTGTTCTTGAAAATAAAAAAAGACAATCAAAAGCAGACCTACATGTAACATATAACTTAAACTAACCAGCAGCTGCATGTGTGTTTTCAGAAAACTGTTTAAAGATATATATATGTCTGTGTGTGACAATATTTTTTTTCTTTTTGCAAATATGGAGCTTGCAATTATCAGATAATTGACATAGTACCATTTATATACACAATAGGGGCTAGCCTCCCTGTTGTTAAGATTTAATGTTCTCCTAAAGAGGTTTTCTGTATCTGTATTGATCAGTCTTAGATTAGGATATCCTGGTACACTCCATGCAGGTTACATTAATAGTTGTTGTTGTCAGTATACAGGAACTCCCCAAACCTGTAACTGTGATTACATCCTACTTATAGTTGTTGTTGTCAGTATACAGGAACTCCTCAAACCTGTAACTGTGATTACATCCTACTTATAGTTGTTGTTGTTGTCAGTATACAGGAACTCCTTGTAACTGTGATTACATCCTTATAGTTGTTGTCAGTAAACTGTGATTACATCCTACTTATAGTTGTTGTTGTCAGTATACAGGAACTCCTCAAACCTGTAACTGTGATTACATCCTACTTATAGTTGTTGTCAGTATACAGGAACTCCGCAAACCTGTAACTGTGATTACATCCTACTTATAGTTGTTGTTGTCAGTATACAGGAACTCCCCAAACCTGTAACTGTGATTACATCCTACTTATAGTTGTTGTTGTCCATATACAGGAATTACCTGTAACTGTGAACATTACTTATAGTTGTTGTTGTCAGTATACAGGAACTCCCCAAACCTGTAACTGTGATTACATCCTACTTATATTGTTGTTGTCCATATACAGGAATTACATTTTGATTCCTTTATTATGAACTGAATAGTTGGTAAATAGAGTAAAGAGTTAAAAGTGATGGTCCTTGGTTGTTCTTTACAGTAGCTGGGCATCCTTGTGACTGTCAGGACAACTGGAGCCATCAGTGTTTCACATTCTTTAATTGCCATGATAAGTAATTTTCTACCAGGACAAGTGTCCACCTGTAGACTAAGCGATTCTGTAATGTTTATCTCTATCAAGGTTTTAGTGATGAGCTCTTCATTGATATTTGAATATGTCTGCTGTATTAGCAATATTTGTTTGCCTCATCAATAACTGATCACAATAGAGTCACTGGTCCTTGTATGGATGACCATCAAGGTCACTAGCTGTATTTTCACTTAGTATTGTTAGCTTGATGTGTGCTTAGTAGGTCAAGCCATTGGCTAGTGTTATACTTAATTTAACACAAGTGTATGTATGAAGGTCTGGAGCACCCAATCTAGTTGGCACAATGCTCTGTGTTAGTATGGAGCTGTTTATCCCTTTATTTTATGTGTCTAGTTTTGTGAGGCTAGTTTGATACAGGCCCATGATCTCCTTTTAGATGTGACAGTTATAAGAATATCAGTGAGGAAGTGATCATCCTTTTTTATTAGTCGTATTTAAGATGGTGTTGACACTGTTTGGTCATTGATGTGACTAGTATCTTCTAGGAAAATTCAGAAACTCGTTATTGATAAAGTTTGGTAACAGACCTTGTATCCTCACCCCAAATCATTAATATTTAAATGTGATATCAACATTAGATTTATGTTTGCAAAGACCTAGCCAGAATTCTTTTTTCCTATTTGCTTCCTGACTTAAACCTGACTTTATGGGTTGTACATGTCCAGTGACTGGAATATGAAGGAGCTGCAGGGCACAAGACCTGTCCTATTGTCTGTATGAATATTCATACCCTCATATGTGTTACCATGAATTCAGTCCATCTATTTTAGGACTGTCCACTCAGTGTATGGCTAGACTGGCTGATTATGGTGTGCCAACTATCAATGACAAAGTTGACATGGCTAATCTGTCTTTGATGGAATAAAAACTTTATGATCTCTCATATCAGTCCTGTATTGTGGTTAAAAATCTTTTCAGTGTAGAAGGTGAAATGAAATAATCTTTTTATCAAAGTCTGTGCATGGAGCAGGGCTTTAATCTATTTTGCTTAAAGATCTCAATTAATAGATTGTCCTTTTAGACTCTTTCTGACCTTGACCTGAGTGCTTGAGTATTTCTGACATAGATCTGTGTACTTGTGTTGATATTTCTGACTTAGATCTTTGATTTGGATGTCCCTGACCTAGATCTGTGTGTTTGGATGTCCCTGACCTAGATCTGTGTGTTAGGATGTCCCTGTCCTAGATCTGTGTGTTTGGATGTCCCTGGCCTAGATCTGTGTGTTTGGATGTCCCTTGCCTAGATCTGTGTGTTTGGATGTCCCTGGCCTAGATCTGTGTGTTTGGGTGTCCCTGGCCTAGATCTGTGATTTGGAAGTCCCTGGCCTATATCTATGTGTTTGGATGTCCCTGGCCTAGATCTGTGTGTTTGAATGTCCCTGGCCTAGATCTGTGATTTGGATGTCCCTGGCCTAGATCTGTGTGTTTGGATGTCCCTGGCCTAGATCTGTGTGTTTGGATGTCCCTGGCCTAGATCTGTGTGTTTGGATGTCCCTGGCCTATATCTGTATGTTTGGATGTCCCTGGCCTAGATCTGTGATTTGGATGTCCCTGGCCTATATCTGTGTGTTTGGATGTCCCTGGCCTAGATCTGTGTGTTTGGATGTCCCTAGCCTAGATCTGTTTGTTTGGATGTCCCTAGCCTATATCTGTATGTTTGGATGTTCCTGGCCTAGATCTGTGTGTTTGGATGTCCCTGACCTAGATCTGTGATTTGGAAATCCCTGGCCTAGATCTGTGTGTTTGGATGTACCTGACCTAGATCAGTGTTCCTAAAGATAGTGTTATGTGTTTTGACTGTTCCTGACCTAAATGTTTGTGATCATTGGAAGATCTGTGTTTTTGAATGACCTTTGAAATAGATCTGGATGTTTGGACTCTTACTTCCACAGGTCTGTACTTGGATTTATTACTGATCTTGATCTGCATACATATTAACCCTGACCTGGTGAAACATGTCTCAGACGAGCCTATATATATAGTGTCGTTTGCTAATGTGTATCAAACAGTTACATCACATGGTCATTGATGTGCAGGGTTATTGATCATGCCGTGAGCACATTGGTTTAACAAGGATGCTAGCTCTGTGATGCCAACTCATACTGAAATGGTGTTTTGATTTGGCTGTTCCTGAAGTAACTGTGCTCTCACCTGACAATTTGTGTGTTTATGTTGCTGCCATAACTTCAGCTGCTGCAGTGCTACCAACATAAAGTGCATCATCTTCGCTGCATATGTTCAATATTTCTCTATCCCCTATTCTGTAGTGTTGGAATAATCTGTCAATTAAAATAAAGCTATTCCATAGAGATTTAAAGGATGAACACGTCTTAAAATGTCAATAAATTTGGCCTCCTTCTCATCCCTCAACACAAATTTTCAACCTAAATTTCCATTAACATGGGTCATTCAAAATCACTTTGGAGGTATGAAAGCAGTTTTAAATCTCTTGGCTGTTCAACCGTCAAACTCAGAATTAGTTTTGGGCTGAAGCAAATTGATTTGACTAGGTAGTGTGTATACCTTTAAGGCCTCGAATTGACAAGAGTTAGAGGACTGTGTTTGTTGTACGGAGATTTAATTGGAAAATGAGCATGAATTCATTGGTAAAATAGAAGTTCATTTGTACTGTATGCATAACATGATTTTGTCACAGCCGGTAAATATGTATGTTGGTGTTGTTTAGAATCTAGCTGAAAGCCTATGTGACATATTAGTTAATTACATAACATCAGTGTTTGGTCATGTGGAACTACATCAGTGTAGAGCTTGTTAATCTGTTAATGTTTTGGTACATTAAGATCAATGAAGGTGCAATCCTGGCAAAGAGAAATGATTACTCGACAATGTCATCAGCTCAAAGTAACATTAACTCACTATTTGGCGATGCCTTCAAAAGTGGGAGTAATATTTAGTGGTTCCAGCATAGATAGATAGTGATGTGATTGAGAAATAATATTAATGATATTTCAGTATCTGACAGTACTGCAAATAGCCTGCCATGCAACTCATGATTGTAAGTAAATCCCAACCTTATAGATTGTTATGTTAGAGTGATGGTCATAGTCTATTTCTCCTGTGGTCATGGTGATGATTATACACCTGCTGACCTCTTGTATCAAGTTTGATCTGGATTTAATTCTAGCCCACTACAGCTGTATGTAGTTATTAGAGTAATAGATGTACTGCTACACTGTGGAGCACCTTGGTGTAGAGAATCGGTTTCTCACCTGCCCAATCTATGATGATGCATTCACTGTTATTACCTGCATCATTAATCATTGTAAATAACACTAACTCTGAGGAGCTGTTTAGTGTAATACAATCAAGTACACAGGTAACCAATTGCTTAGTAGTCACATCACCCAATTTCTGAACAAGACATGGTGTAGTTAATTTTGTGCAATTATGTGAATGTAAGCAGATTCAGATATTATCTCCAGGAAGTCTTAAATTTCATGATTTTTTTTTTCAATTTAACAGAATATATGATTATTGGGAGGTAGAACTAAGTCATTCAGTCTATGATAACTGGCACTATATTAGTTTCTGCTGTTGTATGTGGTAATTACATACCCTGTAAAACTTTGAAGCATAGAATGGGAAAATGAGAAAAGCCTGATTGTGGTGCAGACATGTGCAGTGTTACCATGGTGTCAAATGTTCTGTTGCCATGTGTTTTGGTTTAGTGATCAAATTAGGGCCAGCTTACATACAACCCTGCCACAAAATAGAATCTTATTCCTAAACAAGATCTTGGCCGTAGGATGTCACGAAATATGTTATGTTTCCTGTGATATTTTGTTTTGACGAAGATGATGTTTTAACATTTAAATTTGAGAACTTGGATTAATGTTGAAGATGATGGTGCTGTTAGAGGACATAGATCGGACCAGAATTCTACCCATGAAAACATGGACAGAATTTGAGTTTATTTCATAATTGCTCAAGTCACGAATGAGTCTGTTAGTTCCAAATTATAACAACTTTATCCAAGCTTCTATTTATAATGCTTTTGAAATATCAGATATTATTTGTGTAAGCTACCACTGAGTATATTACATACATACAGTGGTGAACATGTACAACAGTCAGCCATTACATCCACTTAAACTTCATAAGTAGATTTTAAGTGCTCTTGACATTGTTTAGCAGATGATGATGATGATTAGTTTGACAAGTTGTTAGCTCCAGCTTTCACAACCAGACCTTCAACTATAGGTGTTCAAAGCAGCTTAAGATTACACTTTCTCAATTTCTCTTTAAATGACTATATCATATTTAATGGAATCTCTTTTTAATCTGGATAATTATTCATTTTATTAAGTTCTTTGCAGAAAATAACTTGCATTTAATGAAGAATGTTCATTCAGATTATATCAGAAGAAAGATAATTTACATGATGTAAAGAAAGATTTCCTAGTAATTCATAAGCATATCAATGTTTATAAGAAAAGTGACAATTTTTAATTTTCATCTGTCTACTAAGTTTTAATTCCCTTTGTTGTGTAAAATATAAATGAAGCAGAATATGGCTCCTATACATTATTAAAAATATCAGACATATGCTTCCGTCAAGTTTCTTAACTAGTCCATAGAATTTATTTTTCCCTTTTCAATATGGTCTTATGCTTATGAAATACTAATGAACAAGATCGTTATTTTTGAAGATGGTTTTTGGACATTATATAATTGAGTAAGATTAATGAGTCTTACCTTAACAAGATTCATTACACTATTACAAGATTAAGTGAATAACACACCTGTTTTCTTTATCAAACAAAAGCATTATTTTCATTTTCTTCACACTCACTGTTACTGGAAAGTTAATTAGTTTTACCAAATGAATGTGAAAATAAGACAAAACTTGACTAGAAGTTGCTTATCTGACAATTGCAAAGGCATTCAACCCTTTTTTCGACCCTTTAGGCACATTAAAATGTCTTGGGATGTGATGTATACTATATATGTATGTGTTTCACTACTATATCAGATAAGTAAAATATTGTCTCTTAGAATTAAATGAAGTATGACAGTGACCTAGGCATTTAATTTATACTGCGGTATAGGTGGGTTAAATCTGATGTCATGCTGAAGCGTTTTGTAAAGATTAAAAAAAGACTTGTTTGACCATGTAAGTGTTTCATTCATTGTATAAACACTCACCCTTCTTTCATCCTTAACTGTTTATCCATGATTATCGTAATGAAAGGGGAATAATTACTGAGCTATCCACTCCTGATCCAAAGCTTACAACTTTGGTGAAGTTTGTTTACAGTTTTTTTCTTCTGGAAAATGATATCTGTAAATTGGGGGTTAAATAAGGGCACGATTGTTTAGGATGTTTAGGAATGATATAGATCTTCCTTTATTTGCCATCCTTCTCTTGTCAGAATAGTGTTTTTGGGTGGGCTTGTTTCCTTATGTATTCTGAGTTATAGTTATTTATGAGACAACTTTCTTGCCTGGAAGCTATAAGGTATATCCACCAACAGATAACAGGTTCAGTGTTACATCTTCATCATAAATGTACCCAAGGTCTGAGAACTGATCTTATGGTATAAATATTGCTGTGGATTTGAACTGATGGAAATATTTTGTTCCTAAGTTAATGTCCTTATTAGATGTGTTTAAATGTGTGTAAATAGTCAGAAAATGTACATGTTGTGTAGAGTTATACCCAGGGCTATACTGTGTGTTGGACATTAGCTGTAATTTGCAGTTAAATGCGTATAAGTAGATGATTTATTGTAGGTAAAGAAGGATCTGGGAGACACTGAGTCAGCAGGTGTAGGTTAGAGTATTATACTGGTGTCAACACAGGTACACACCTGAGACAACATTGGACAACACACGCCCACACTTATCTCTAGTCAGGCCGGTACACTTAGCCGGGTTTTCCATAAAGTGGTTAGCGAAGGGCACACAGTACTTTTTAGTTTATCTTGTGTGTAGTGTAATGTAATCTCCTGTGTCTATATACTTATGTAGTTGTTTTTCCAACAAATTTCAGTGTATTTTGTATGACTGAAGGTGGTAGGTTCGTCCAGGTTGTGTACTGTATAATTGAAACAGTCCTCACAGTATACAATGGACAGCAGCCACCTGTGTCAAGTCTGATTTTAATGTGAACTCTACCAGGTACATGGATTTAATTATCAAAAAGGTACTACAACTAAGGAAAGGTGCCAAGGAAAAACAATTGAAAAAAGGTGAGAGAACAACTGTAATGGTGCAGAGTGTTATGAAGTTATTTATTCTGACAGGTCCGAGTGTAGTGATATTTGTAAGCACCAATATATACATAGGCTTGTATCTACAAATGTAAATGTCACTGTAGATGACTGACAGCCACCAAACATTGAGGGTTACTTTGTATATACCCCTTCCTTGAAACTGTCAGTTACTTGTTTTAGATTCATGATGGGATACATATATATATATATATATTTGTTGTGTAAGAGCTATTTTCCTCTACTGATAGGCTTTAATAGGGGACATAAAACCTGTTGAATTAAGTAAGATCTATTTATAAATATCAAGGAAACAAATCATCCTCTTGTGAGTAGGGATGCTTAATGATCATGTGATAGTGACATCAAGAGAATTGTCTCTAATTTATATATGTACATGTATTTGTTAATCTCTCATCAATGCTTGTCATCAATAATGAAGGTTTGATAAGACATAATTGAATTAAGTTATATTGGTAACTACTTGGTGTGAGAAAGCTTTATTTACAATATTGGATGTTTATATATATATTGCGTGGTGAGATCTTTGTATCGTATGATATATATCATTGTTTATGTCTGACATTATTCATAGGATTTCAGTTGAAAGAGAATTGCAGAATAAGTCTTGCCAAAGAAATGAGAGGAAAAACTTCTGTAATAGCTGATTGTTTCTGCCAGAGTTACAACAATGGATTTCCCACTCTGTGTGTAAATCAGAAATTACTGGAGAAAATTGGCTGATTTTAGTCAGAAAACTGCAAATTGGTCTGAAATTCAATTAATTTCTTAACATCAGCACTTTTTGGACCACAGGCTAAATTAATTTTCATCTCTTAAATCACATTGGATTCTAATCTTAATGGCACAGGAATTAACAGTAATAATGTAGGGCGATTGTAATGCTCTCTGGACCAGAGACAGTCTTCATGGATATAGTAAACACATTCAGCATTTTATATAGGGGGATACTGTTAGTAACACCAATAGAGCTATATATGTCATTACACATTGAGTATGTAGGACAGTGGTAAATAGACTTAAAGGCAATATGGAGTATTAGCTGATGATACATGTATATACCACTCTAATTACAGAGGAAATATTCCTCAGTCCTTTGAATATGTCAGATGTGGATATCTTGACTTCCAGTGGCCAGATGGGAATCAAAAAATTGTACAGAAGGACTGCTTTGATTCTTATCAAAAGTGCTTTCTAGTGCTTTCTCATTGTGATTGATTTTCAGGTTGAAGGTCTAAAGACAAGGTCATATTCTTTAAATAGAAAATTGGTTATATAAATAGTATTAAAGTAAATTCCCTTATGGTGTTCAAATACATCCCACCAATAAATAATTAAATGAAGTGCATATGTATTTCATCTTACAACATAGGAAACACATTCACATGGTAGGCTTCTTGTATGAATTGAAGGTCATTTAACGCTTTATTGGTGAAGTATAGTATCATTACAGCACTTTAAACCCTAGACATCATGTGGTCCTATTAGCCTGGTACCTGATGTTTGTCTCTGTTTATGTAGATGCCTTAAACTGTTCAATAATGTATAATTCAGCCCTTACTTGTCCATTACCCTGTATACCTTACGTCATTATGGTAAAGACGTTAACCTGTACATCACCTATGTGGCGTAATAGTGGGTGTCAACCTACAAGTCATTGTCCGCTACACAATATCAGATCTGGTCAGCGACCTTTTCACCTTGGAGTTTATGTAACCACTTAGTACAGATGAACAATCTGTCCATTGATCCGAAACATTCATGGTCATCAATACACACACCACTTAACATGAATGACAAGCTTGACCATTTAGGTTTTGACAGATTTTCATTGTAATAAAGATGTCTTTAGCTCATAATGGACATTTCATATATACATGCAATACAATCAAGCTGTACCTGCATGGAATTATACAGTTAGTTAGAGATCAATTATCTAGTAGTGCAGAGCCAGTTTGGCATTATACGATGAATCATTGGTAGCTTTGTTTACTATGGATTCTATCTCTCAGTAATTTTATGGCAGTTCTTGAAGTTAAAAAAAGAAAGCGAATCAGTAAAAGTGCAGAATATTATTCCAACTTGAACGGTTCTCTGTAAACATTGTTCATTGAAGTCTTGATATATAGGTGATATAATAATCCTTTTGGCAAAAAATGCAAGTTTTCAGATTTTCTCTGTTTTCATCAGCTGTTTTCCACTTGAGTTGCAGAGGATTTTGGCGCTGAATCTCGGCTTAATGTCTATACACTGAAGGCCACCCTTGTGGAATCTATAAACTATACATGCTGTTGTGTCGTCTCAATCCCTGTCTATTGGTGTGTCTTTATGTACTCTGTGTTACTGATGTTATGGGTCTACTGAGGGGTTGTATTGCTCAAGTTGAAGACTATCAGTTGCCACTGATTTAGTTGCAAGTTGTGCCTAAAGCATTTGGGAATAAAAAAGGTACAAGGGTTATAAAGTAAGAATGTTTTTGTAAAAAGACCTTGTTTATGGTCTGAACTTTGCATCAGATGTTGTACTTCATTGCACATTGTGTCATAAAAACACTAAGCAGTCTCTTATTTTCTCCTTAACCCTTCCAATCCCTGCAATCTATATTACACAGGTTCAGATCAATGGGTAAGGTTGGAGATAAAGACCTTTCCCCCCCTGGTATTCTGTTCTGATCACACCAGATCAGTGGCTACAGAGAGACAGGTCTATCTGACAGGGTGGCGCTGGTCCATATTTTACTACAATCAAACATGATATCATGAAAGTTTCCACTTCAGTGTGTGTGTGCATTTTAATTATCTCCTGTAACTCTCACCCTAACATCATGAAGTAGAACCTTCCATTGGAGGGAGAGTTAATGATGGTTAGGTCTGAATAAAGACAAAACCTGGCTTCAGTATATATAAGGATGTACCAGTAAGTGATTTCTCGCTTCCTTCGTTACAGTGGTGATCGATAGAAAATTTGTCAACAACATTTGTTTAAAGTGTCAAATGCCATGAAGCATAATAAGTCTGGTTTCACTTGCAACAATGACTTAGCTCTCTGGCACATGTACAGGAAAACAAACATTGGAGGATAAAGGAATCTGAAAGCAAATTTATTGTACATATAATAGTTGTTAATGTTAAAGAAATAATTACCTTATGTTTTTATTGGGATGTAGGATAACTGTTTCTGTTGAAAATATGACACCAATTAATGAAAAAAACCTGGCAGAAGTAATACCATTTCCAGGGCATCTGAGTTACTCATAGACTTAACACTGGTGCAGGAGGCACATGGAAAATATGCTGGACATTCCAAGGGAATTTTCGCATAGTACCTAATTTAATGGCACATGGGAGGAGCTAACATACCCCTTATTTACAATTAAGGGGGCCTTCTTGTTGACCTATTTACCCTCCTCCAATTTGTAGACATTTTTGTTGTATATTTATGATGATTGTTTGCTGATGGAGCTCCCTCATAATAGAGTGTTGGTAGGAGAATTTACCTGTCGACCCAATCATCAAGCAGGTATTTTACAGAAGGTTCCTTTTCTTTATTGGATTGTTATTCAATGGGAAATGAATTCTGATTTTTCATTAGTGTCAGGGGTCCTTAAAAGTAGCTTTATGATCATGTTTTTGATTTATTAAAATGTTATTCAATCAGAGATAAACTCTGTTTCCATGTTAAAGGTTATTGGATCATTTCTGAAATAATTTAACAAAATGTTCTTTTTACTAATGCCATGTATTTTTTTGTATTTAGCTACTTCGATTCATTTACATAACCCATATATTACATATGTATACAATTAAAAATTTTAAGGTTTATGTTCAATAAGGAAGCACTTTCTCTGTAAATTCAGGGTTAATTGGTGCAAACTTGGGGTGACTAGTAGGATTAAGCTTGATATCAACTGATAAGGAATATTGTTAGGGATAATGTTACTGATATATGATAGGGGATCCTTTGAGGACTCTGTTAACAGGATCCAAACCTCCAGATGTATGAATCATTGGTGGAGACAATCTCTGGGTGTTGTGGTCCATCCCTGGCAATCATGACCAGTACATTTTGTACTGAGTGAAACTGAATCCTTGATTCTAGACATTTTAATGTTCAGGTGGGAATGAGTAATGAACTTTATAATTTTTAGTAGCATCATCGCAGGCAGTATGTCTGGAACACTAGATAAAACAAGAGTTTTAGATAAAATGGAATTTTAAAGGCAGTACTTTGTAGTTTAGTACCATAGTATAAATGCTTCACTCTCCCATTCATCTCCCATGAACCACCTCCAAACCACCTCTGTAATAGCCCTTGACTTCAATTAACCTTGGTCATCCCTGCGGACTCCCATCTTTCTGTCATATGTTTACCATGTTCTGATTCATTTGATAGTGTTCTTTCATAAAATTTAAACCCATGCAGTCATCTGATGTTTGGTTATACTATTATAAGGCATTAATTAAGACTTCTGAGAAGTAAAGACTTGAATGGCACAAGTCTGACGGTGGGAAAGTAACAAGAGAGCTAACAACAGTGAGTTTAAGATCAGGTTTCTGAAGTGACACTGGCCATTCAAGGTTCAGTTCTGTCAAGGTGGAGCTGCAGTCAACAAGAGGACATTTAAGTCCTTTATATGGTCACATCTGGTGGTCCAGGACTGTGTGGGTGGTGTTTGTAACCATCACTGGGTTGAAGGTCTTACCATAGATGTAAGTACACATGATCACACACAAACAATGTACGATATCGCACACCAACAATCTACGTGTCTTAAACTGATGACACATAAATATCCACACAATTTAGTAGCTTGGTGTGTTTATGTACAAATTTATGTATACTTCCTAGTGTTCTATAAAATTCTTATCTTCAAACAATGCCATGAGAATGTTGTGATATCATTTTTTGTTAAAACTTATTTTTCATGCCAGACACACAAGGTGCTCCTCAAGCATTGTTTTCAGTGAGTTCTTTTCCCCTACAATCCTGGATAACCAAATATGGTTATCCACATGTAGGTTTTCCTTGCTGCCATTGATTTGAAGAGTTGGTGCGCATGCAGTGCGTGTTTGGATATTTGTGGCTATGGATTCCCCCTGTGAGGGGTGCTTATTGTGCTCTAGTCATCACGCGAGGTGCATAAAATGCATCAGAATCACTGGTGTGTACAGTCTGTGATGTGTCGAACGATTATGGATCATGTCTGGTGATCGGTGTTGGGTATTGAACACCTCAAGTTTGATAAATCACATGTCTGGAATAAGTTCATGATGTCTGGTAGTAGTAGACTCTATATGTTTAGATTTTTGTAGGCAAAATTGCAGTCACTTAAATACATACCGTAAACACTGTTAGATTTTTAAGTCTGGTTAACTTCATACTTAGATGTGTTCTGATATAAAATTCTAGTGGCAGTCATTACACTATAAATACTGTGGTGCAGAAGTATTTCATAGCTTATGATGCATAACTGATTATCAGTATATCAAAAGTAATGCTTGTTTCAGTACTGTAATTGCAGCTCTAGTGTGACTTTGTAGCTGTATTTTGAAATAAACAAATTTAAAGTGGCACTCAACATTGTAAATGCTGTCAGAATTAGGTGCATGAGTTCAGTTGGCTTAGTTCTGTATTGTACCATCGACAAATTGTTAGTGTTTACTCAAAACAGTGGTGGCTACATATAGTTTCTTTTTTAAGTTGGAAATGTACTTATAATTTCCACAGACATTTGAATTGTAGCTTATGATTCAGGAGCAGTACAACAGCAATAGCTTATAAGTTACTCATATATTTGACAATTGTAACCTGCACACATGTCCTTTATAGACATTAATTGTGTGAAAAGTACTTTGACATCAGCATAAAGACTCACTGACATGTACTTCCCATGTTTTTTTTTATCAAGTTGTTTACCTGTATTTGTGATTGTGTGAAGGACACGCCCACGTCTCACCTCTATCCACCCTCTACTAAGATGCCCATCTTGCGTTCCCAGTGTTATTATTAAAGACCACCAGAGGTGTGTCACACTAAACACTCAATAGTCACTTCAGATTTAATTACAAATATTAAAATTTCTTAAACAATTAGGTGGTATTGAAATACTTTTTTTAAAGATGTTTAACTGTTACAATTGTTGAACATGTGTAGATGTGACCATGTCAGATGTTATGGTCTGTGTAATGTTCAGCTGTATTGATCAGTGTAAAAGTACAAAAAAAAAAACCCCACAAATATCATATCAGACAATTAAGCCATCATTTCAACAATATAAGACTGTATGACAAAAAACTACAATGATTAGAAAATAAGATTATTGATGATTTTCACCATCTGGCTGATAAATACTTACCACTTCCTCAAATTATATAGTATTTAGTTAATAAATGACATTGTTTTGTTTTACACAACTTTCTTCAGACAAAATTTCTGCAAAACTTTAAAAGCTATACCTTTAGCATCATTATGGGGTAGAAATAGTGTAAGATACAGTATAACTGTAATTTATCTATAGGGGAAACAAATCAAATTACCTCCATATGAATCTTTTCCTAGATTCAAATTCAAATAGATACTTTTGTATTAAGATGTTTTCAGAAAAGTCAGTCTTTCTTATAGTTGGTTCTATCAAAAGAATGCAATGGTCCTTCACCTATATAAATTATGTAAACTTATTATGAAATTTCTAATTTTCAATATCAAAATTCAAATTTCTGACAGTTTTACTTCAACGTATTTTTGGAGAAGTCATTTTTTAACCAGTTGTTTAAAAATTGTAAAGGTCCTTCACCTATATATATATCAGTGACACTTGGGAATGGCAATAAATTGAGGCTAAATAGAGATGGACTACTTCCTCTGTTGTACTAGGTCGGGAGGAAATGAATGTCTGACCCTCACTCTACTATGATGTAGCCATAATACAGGCTTTCTACATATAAATACACAACATCAATAAGTGATATGTATGCATGCAATGATGGAAATAGCATTTCAAGATGTTATCAGCTTATAGTTCAACGAGAAATGTTTGGATACATTTTGTGCGGTTGTCATCTACATTTTTATCAAAGTATAATTGAGTGGCAGCCATTGACACCAAAATTTATGTATGCAACATACAGTATTGATTTCAGTTGTAAGATGATTTCTAGACCAGCTGACTTTGTCTTTTAACTACGATATTTTTTCCTGCTAGTTGAAATTCTTCAGCTTCCAAACAACTACATATAAATATATGTAATAAATATTGTCTCTCTGTAGTTCTCTAGTTTCCAAACTACTACATATAAATATATGCAATAAATATTGTCTCTCTGTAGTTCTCTAGTTTCCAAACGACTACATATAAATATATGTAATAAATATTGTCTGTCTTTAATTCTTCACATTTTGCAGTCTTCAGTATGAATTAATCTTTGAGCATTCTATTAATATTTCACATTATCTATTGTTTGAATATACAAATAACCTTTCTTGGTTAATTATAAGTAAAGAATTATTTCCTTGAAGCACATATGGAACTTAAATCTATAGCTCTCTGCAAACAAATCTATTCTTATGTAATGCTATGATAAGTTCAACTTTTGTTAACTTCACCAAAAAACTTAACATTTCTTCCCCTCCCTCTTTCTTCTTCCCCAGTATTTCAGTAGCAATAGACAGTCCAATATTACTATACTGTCTACATCTCATTCCTCATCCCCAATCTCACTGGTTTAAGATAAACCAGTTTGATCCCCCCCCCACTTCTCCTGCAGGCTCTGATCTGGTCCCTAATGGGCTTCCGATGTACTCTTATCCTACTGACATGCTTTTCCACTTCAATTGTTGATAACAGTTGAAATCATTGTTGTTGAATTTGGGAAATGAAGCAGGTTGTTTAGTCGACATTTTACTAAAGCTGCATTAATGTGACAGATTCTGTGATAAATGATATATTTTGCTGAATAAGTCCTTGTTTTGCTTGTTCAGCTCATTGAAGTTTTCAAGTATCTTCTTTAGAGTTGGAACAGGAAATAGACATGATGAGTCTCAGAATATCTGATTGATATCGCCACAGAACATGAGAGCAAGGTGTGTGTATGAACAATACGTATATTATATATACATGGGATTTCCTTTATACCTAGCAGGGTTTTCTGTATTTGAGTCTTAGATGTTATCTATGATATTACTGTGTAGATATAGGTGTTTGTACCATGACAGATATACCTATATCTGTACATATGATCTATCAGAGTTTGCTATGACAGGAAAAGAAGGAAGACCATCACTTTGTGTCTGTATTTGCGTTTACAGAGTCAGTTATCATGTATGTGCCTGTTGTAGATATTTTTTCTGTCATAAACATAAATTGTTACATTATCACTTCTGTCAGTCCAGGTGCAGTAGGAAAATTATCTTACTATTTCAAACGAATTGATATTGAAAACAGTATAACATGTATTTGAAAGACAACAACAAAATGATTTGAGAGGAATTTCCAACTCTTGTTTTCTGTTCTTTGTTATTGCTTTCAAGATATTCATAATTGGATGTGAACCTGAGATGTAAACATTTTCAAACCTTTGATGATGATAGATATCATTTTGAACAGTCTGCTGTAGGCTGTAATCAGTACAAATATTGTTACCACAGACTTCTATGTCTTAGGAACTATCTTTTGTGGTATAAAATTGTATAGAACATTCTTCTTTGAAATGTTGCTGTTATATGTTATGGAGGTGAAGAGACCCTGAAACAGAACTCTTTTGTACTCTTTGTGAAAGCCAAGTACAGGAAGTAATAGAAAAACTGACAGGGATCAACATCTAGCATTAGGGTTGACTTTTCTCACAAAGAAACACACCTTGGTGTCTGTCTGTGGTGCAGTGGGTGTTTGAAATTTGAGACCTACAACAACACAGTTTATTAGTGTGTGACAATGATACATGTAGATTTGTAGTTTTGTGAGGTTTGTGGTCAGCCAAAAAAATAGATAAATCACATGTGCTTGGATTATTGGGCCAGAGGGAAGTAAACAACTTCAGAATGTTAAAAAGTAAAATTGTATTTTCTGTGAGGTTCAGCGAGGTATGTAAAAGGATGTATTGTGTAATTCACTATGTTGATGGATATCATTTCTCACTAATTCATTGATGCGGGTGCTATAAATTTCTTCCTAAAAAACTAAATCACACAGGGCCAGGATCAAGCTTTTTTTGTCTGACTGCAGTTTCGTTTTTAGGAACAATTCTAACCAGAAATCAAAACAAAAACAGAAAAAAGAAGGGAAAAAAAAGGTTTCATTTAGCCTTGACCACCTGCCCTTTAATATTGCCTGCTAGAGGCATGAGTGTCTGTAGGCTTATGGAGAATGAGGTTAGCAGAGGTGATACAACACTAGCTTGCTCCTGTGTGCCCCTCCCTCTGCAGCTTGTAAAAAACAGCACACCTATTGATTTTGTGTAAGGGATTTGTATTGAAGGTAGTGCATGTGATAGTTAGTTGTATCACCACTGGCTGGCACAAACACCGACATTTACAAACCAAGTTATGATCCAAACCATCAATATCTTTGGTTGTAACAATACTTCACATCACTGAAACAAGCAGGAGGCAATTATGAGACTTCAGTCCATCAACGTTGATTCTAACCATGGTATATGCTGCAGCCTCCATACAGACAGGCTGCAATTTGTCACCATTTGATTGAGTCAGGTTTATGCCTGTGTTTGTCACAGTTGTGATCACTGTTAGATGAGGCAATAGTTATTTCATCAGTGCCTTAGGTTTTAGATGTCCAAACATTCTGGTGTAGCCCATCAAGTTCCCTAGCACTCAGTTGAGGATAACGTGAGGTATTTTTATGGCAGACAGAAAAAATCTTTTTCTTACCACAAATCCTCTGAAACCATTGAACGATTAATGTGTGAAATACATTTATGTATGTATTCAGGATTAGCAGCTAAGTTGTTATGTCATTAGATGGTCAGAAAATGGTTTTGCCCTTTAAATATAGCTGGGCATGCAATATGTGATAAAAAGTACTATAGAAGTGTGTACATTGTGGTGATATTATAAGTTCCCTGTCTGGACTACAACAGCCTGGTAATACCGTTAGTTGAGTCATCAGTTCTGTGAAGTAGTGCCTCGGTAGAGTACCAGGAACACAAGTGTTCAAGCTGAAAGGCAATGCCTGTCGGGGTTCTTCAACCTGTATTATGAGCTATACAGCATGTCCGATATATATTGTCACCTTGAAATGAAGCTAGCTGTCTCTTTATTTGATTAAGGTATTTACTGATGCCTACCCTTGTAAAAATGTGCAGTTCATTAAATAGAAATTAAAAGAGGAGAAACCATATACAAATGTATTGATTTTCTGTATTCATACATGTATATAGTAATTGGTGTTTTCTTTTCACTTACACTTTTTTATCAATACACCAAGTATGAAACATGTTACATAAATCTGGGGAAAAGCCTTGTGGTTAGGATCCAGTACTACCACCCAACCATCCCTTTTCATTTCTGGTTTTAGGATTCCAGTCCCAGTTGCCTTGGTGAAAGTGTGAGTGTGTGTTACCACACTACCACTAAACCATTCCTTGAAAAATGCAGAAATGGGGAATGATCAAATTTCATGATCATTAATCAGGTGTTTAAACAGATTGGTTTTAGGTATGAGAGATGTTCATTTCCATGGATGTTTAGTTCTGACAACGTTAACCTCAGCCTTGTATACTTAAAAATGTGGACATTTTTGTCTGAAGACAGGAATAAATCTGATCACACAAACAATAGATAGATATTGAATAAGGCCTTGCTTTTACCTTTGGAATACAGAGACATGAATTGATCTAAGGGTTTTAAATGAACTGTCTGGATCAATGTTGACTGCAAAGTTTTACTAAATTTAATGAAATAAGTTCCTAAACGAAAGGTTTTGAGTAAATCCAGTTATATAAATGAATTAAGAATGGAATGTATATCTGTGATTCAGAATTTTTACATGAATTTGGACATCATGAATGAATTTATGATAATGGAGGGTAGAATTCTTCAAAAGCCAAAAGTGAAATCAGTCATAAAATTTGGGGTGTATTATAGGTATGCGAGATGATAAATTGGCTTGATGTGATTTGGTGTAATAACTGTAAGCCTGAATGAAACGTTACTTGTCAGGGTAACTTCAGCATATCACACAGGGCAGTAGGTGTAATTACAGGTGTATTTAGTAAGGTAATGTAAGTCTTACTTTATACTTGTTAAATCAACTACAATGATTGGCATTTATCATTTTTAGTACCCCATTTTTTATCCCTCCTCATTCATATAATTTCAGTGAGATACCAAGACAATGAGGTTGAATTGTGAACTAGTTTTCTCTCGAGTAACCTTGTCATGTAGATCATGTTCAAATCGCATGTTACAGTCCCATTGAAGAAAGCAGCAATGACATAGCCATGTTTATTTAACATCAAAAATTAAAGCCTGATAAAGATGTATTTAGTTACTTCCTGTTATTCATTTAAGGTAACTGTAGATAAAGATTGATATGTATAGTGATCTGTAATTCATACACATGAAAAATATGGTGTGAATTTCAGTTTAGAAAAAATGATAGCTGTACATGTAACATGAATTTTGATATTTATTGATAATTTAGAACTACGAAGAGACAGTCTAAGAAGGTATACAATAGTAAGTGTATATATTTTAGTCAGGACCTGTTGTATATCCTACCCTAGTCAGGACCTGTTGTATATCCTACCCTAGTCAGGACCTGTTGTATATCCTACCCTAGTCAGGACCTGTTGTATATCCTACCCTAGTCAGGACCTGTTGTGTGTCCTACCCTTGTCAGGACCTGTTGTGTGTCCTACCCTTGTCAGGACCTGTTGTATATCCTACCCTAGTCAGGACCTGTTGTATATCCTACCCTAGTCAGGACCTGTTGTATATCCTACCCTAGTCAGGACCTGTTGTGTGTCCTACCCTAGTCAGGACCTGTTGTGTGTCCTACCCTTGTCAGGACCTGTTGTGTGTCCTACCCTTGTCAGGACCTGTTGTGTGTCCTACCCTTGTCAGGACCTGTTGTGTGTCCTACCCTAGTCAGGACCTGTTGTATATCCTACCCTAGTCAGGACCTGTTGTGTGTCCTACCCTTGTCAGGACCTGTTGTGTGTCCTACCCTTGTCAGGACCTGTTGTGTGTCCTACCCTAGTCAGGACCTGTTGTATATCCTACCCTAGTCAGGACCTGTTGTGTGTCCTACCCTTGTCAGGACCTGTTGTGTGTCCTACCTTTGTCAGGACCTGTTGTGTGTCCTTCCCTTGTTAGGACCTATTGTGTGTCCTACCCTAGTCAGGACCTGTTGTATATCCTACCCTTGTTAGGACCTATTGTGTGTCCTACCCTAGTCAGGACCTGCTGTATATCCTACCCTTGTCAGGACCTGTTGTATATCCTACCCTAGTCAGGACCTGTTGTGTGTCCTACCCTTGTCAGGACCTGTTGTGTGTCCTACCTTTGTCAGGACCTGTTGTGTGTCCTTCCCTTGTCAGGACCTGTTGTGTGTCCTACCCTAGTCAGGACCTGTTGTACATCCTACCCTTGTCAGGACCTGTTGTATGTCCTACCCTTGTTAGGACCTATTGTGTGTCCTACCCTAGTAAGGACCTGTTCTATATCCTACCCCTGTCAGGACTTATTGTGTGTCCTACCCTAGTCAGGACCTGCTGTATATCCTACCCTTGTCAGGACCTGTTGTGTGTCCTACCCTTGTCAGGACCTGTTGTGTGTCCTTCCCTAGTCAGTACCTGTTGTGTGTCCTACCCTAGTCAGGACCTGTTGTGTGTCCTACCCTAGTCAGGACCTGTTGTGTGTCTTACCCTAGTCAGGACCTGTTGTGTGTCCTACCCTAGTCAGGACCTGTTGTATATCCTAACCTAGTCAGGACCTATTGTGTGTCCTACCCTAGTCAGGACTTGTTGTGTGTCCTACCCTAGTCAGGACTTGTTGTGTGTCCTACCCTAGTCAGGACTTGTTGTGTGTCCTACCCTAGTAAGGACCTGTTGTTTGTCTACCCTAGTCAGGACCTGTTGTTTGTCCTAACCTAGTCAGGACTTGTTGTGTGTCCTACCCTAGTCAGGACCTGTTGTGTGTCCTAACCTAGTCAGGACCTGTTGTTTGTCCTAACCTAGTCAGGACCTGTTGTTTGTCCTAACCTAGTCAGGACCTGTTGTTTGTCCTACCCTAGTCAGGACCTATTGTTTGTCCTACCCTAGTCAGGACCTATTGTGTGTCCTACCCTAGTCAGGACTTGTTGTGTATCCTACCCTAGTCAGGACTTGTTGTGTGTCCTACCCTAGTAAGGACCTGTTGTTTGTCCTAACCTAGTCAGGACCTGTTGTTTGTCCTAACCTAGTCAGGACCTGTTGTGTCTTTTACCTTTAAGTCCCTGTTGCTGATCAATGAATCTCTTGTACAGATACAGGGATTAATTTCTCTCTGTGCAGTGTGGAAAGTTTTTTGCACATTTTGTTACAAATCTCTTCTCATCTCATCTTGTACATTGTAATTCTGTTTTAGAATGCTGTGATTTACTCTGATAAATGTCATCACTGATGAAGCTGCTTGTGGATTTAATTCCCGATCCTTGGGGGGAAAATAATGATGAAAAAGCAGAATCATCACAGCCTTCTTGTAATGTGTTTGTATTGAGAATTACAAATTACCTATGGCTTGATTTGACATTGTAAGACTTCTCTGTTCTACTAATCTGTTGAACAGTTCCATACATGCTTCATATTACAACAGTACAAAGCTGAGTTCAAACCTAACAGAACACTGATATATCTGTTACAAAATAGAACTGACCTTCTGTATGTGATCACTGCTAACATGGCCAGTTGATTAACAATTACAGATTTATTTTGTTATTGGAAAAGACCTGTAACATGGTATTTGACAAACTTTTAAACAAAATATTTTGATGGAGATGAATCAGACTTGTAATTTCTTTTGCAAACTTTTGATTTTGACGATAGATCTTGATATAGGTCAAGATATACTTTTGATAGTATTGTCAAATCTATCTGACAAGGGGTATATGGTGTTTATTGTAGTTATAAAGAAGTACAGGAGAGATATTGAAACCTTTCTGTTGTACAATGTCATTCGCTATAGATATCAACATATGGGCTGATGAACACCAAAGGGTGAATGGGTTACAAAAACAACATGCTTTTACAAAGAATTCAACAATATGCTGATGTTTTTATTGGGTCAACAGTCTCAGTGGCAAGGTTAAACACAAAAAAAGATCATGATGAATCAAGATAAAAAGCCTAATTAATACTCTATCTGCCACCACGTTTATGATTATCTTCAGTCTATTGAAATAAATATAGAAACTGATTACCTGTTCGATTTTGGTTTATTTGTTGTATTTATTGAGTTTGAAGTGTTGAATCATAAACATCAACAACCAGAGCCGAGTGTATGCTAAACATGATATGTAGCAAGTGAATATAAGGACTTTGAAACATTTTGAAACTTCTATTATGAATAAAATACAATTGTGAAAGATAATACTAACAAAGAATTATGTTTGGTTTATTTCCAGATTCCCTCCTGCAGACACGCCCCCTCCCAGATGCGCCCTCTATTGGTGATGTTCTCAACACAAAATGGATGTCGAAAGAGAATCTGTTGGCCAGTCAGAACGAGGATGATCCAAATCTCTTTGTTGCCCTTTACGACTTTCAGTCAGGGGGAGACAACCAGCTCAGCATTGTTAAAGGTATCTGTCCCCAGGAAGGTTGGAGGGCAATGATTTTTTTGATACAGTATAGGAGATCAACTTTGGATAATCATCTTTATTTGATGTCGGATAGGAGACCTAGATTTGATATGTGATCACTCATTTTTTAGATCTTTCAAGGGAAACTGTGTTATTTGTGGTTAACAGTTGAGAGAGTTAACGTTGTTCAATACTGTAGTTGTATCAGTTTCTCACATTTCTAGTATTTGAAATTTTTCCAGTGATCAAGATGACATTGAATTTATATATTTAGATTGTATGATGGTTGGTTTCAACACAAACAAGATAATTGAAGTGTCAGAATTAAAAAAAATAAATCTTTACAGATCTACTGCTCAAAGACTAGAAGCAAATTCTGAGACAAAAGTGTAGCATGTAAACATAAAAAGATAATTTTGTATGTTGATCAAAGAGAATTTTAAACGACTTTCAAACCGTTTTGTAAATTGAAGTTATCCCGTGTTTGCTAATAGGTTTTATATGGTTAGAGCGACCTATTCCTGTTTTCTCATCGAAGAGATAAAGGTTTTGTCATGTGTAGTATACATGTTCGAAATCAATACTGTTACATATATGTAAATGTTTCAAGTCCCATGCTGGTGACTTCATGGCCTTGATAATTTTCCTTTCCAGTTGCTAAAAATGACATTTTGGACCTTGTGATAAGGAATAAGCATATACAAGTAATTTGGATGGTTCAGAAATTAACATTCCTCAATTAGCTAGGATCCTTTAGAAGGTAGATGTCATTGTCTTCAAAAGGTCACCATCCAATCATTCTGTTTGAAGTATTTTAGGGATGAAACATATAGGAGGTGCCACATTGATTGACATACGGGATATATATAGAAATGCTATAATTTTGAGTAAACAGATGAATCATCGGTAGGACAGTGTGTTATACTGATCAAGATGTTACATAACAACAATATGAATAAACCCCAAATCTTGTCATGACAGTTTAGGAAACATTGGAGAAAAATGTGTATCACATCAGTAAGAATGATGTTTGTTTTAAGGTCATTTCGCTAATGATAACAAACGTTGTCCAAAGAAATGTTGATGTAGGAAATTTTTAATTTTCAAAACATTCTGTTTTCAATATAAAATTATAAGAACATGTAATGTTTGCAAGAGTAAAGGTGATGTTAGGGAAGTTTTTATGCAGTGGACATAGAAACAGTTGATTAAGCGTCACTGCCTTTAGCAATAATGCTGAATTAACTGAATATCTTCATTAAGGATACCATGGTTAGCAGAACTGTCATCTTTCTGAAAATGAAAAGGTAAACATTCCGAGAACAAAGACGAGAATCAGCCTTTCTTCCCCAATAAAGCGTCATTGAAATGATATTTGTAACGACATCATGGAATTAAAATGGAGTCAGGTGTCTTAAAATCATTAATTAGGACAGGATATTGATTAGAATACAATGAACAGGATGTGTCTAACCTTGGATACAATAATGGAATTAATTACTGGACATAAAAAGTTAGCGATTGTAACATTGAACCCAGATTAAACACTCTGTAGACAGTATTAAACATCAGCGATTGGCCGATGGGTTTGATGTCAAAAATATATTTTGTCATGTCTTGCTGTACAAGAGTGTAATAGACCTTAACGTTTGTAGCAAATTACTTTTCCAGCTGTTTGTTTGACAGATTTTTTTTTAAACCAAATTGTTAACATAAATATTCAATTACATTTGTTGTATGGGACACTTAGGAATAAATGTGAAATGAATAATTTTACCGGTATATGTTTATGATTTCTCGAATGAAAATCATTTGACTGATAAAACTGATTATCTTCTGTGACTTTCTTAGTTGCTTATCTCCCTTAACTGACAAAATTGGTATTTCCTGTGACTTACAATTATTTTCCCCATTTAAAATATGTAATTATTAAGTGTCTATCTCCATTGACTGCTAGAGTTTATGAGTTATCTCCCTTGATGGTCTAAGCTGGCTATCTCTCTTGACTATTTTACCTGTTAGTTCTAAAGAATTGGCACTAATTACTACTGGAAGGAATGATCTTCCTGGATGTCTTATTATTTTAATGCAGGACATTTAAGCTCACGTTCCCAATTGACTGTTATAAGATTTCCCTTTTCTCCCTTGAGTATAAGAGTGAATTATCTCCCTTGACTACTTATTATACTTTATGGATTTGGATGAATGATGAGCACTTCCCATGTTTCTCCTGATTGTTGTAATTGTGATGATGTAGTCGTAACTTGAAAGCTTTACTGTACTTTTTGTGTTATTATTACATTTCTTTCCTGTCTGCAAATTTTCACTTTGTCTATAGCAGTGTAGAAGTAGTGATTTCCTTCCTGCTGAAAATCAACTTGTTAGTCCTTTTACATTTACGTATTTCAATTTGATATTCATTTTGCATCTTGTCTACTTTTCTGTTGATTTTCCTCCTTAGTTGGTCTTTCTGTAACATTTTGTTATCATACTTGTATATATCTACATTACCTATTCTAATACTGAATTGGGGATTGATTAGAATGAATAGGGTGAAAAGATGTTTGATAATTTGTTTAAAACATGTAATTTGAATTATTACGTATATTGTTAAGTTTTTGTTTGCTTTTTTAAGACAAGTGCTGCGATGATTTTGGTGTTCATTTTGATGTTATATTTGGTCACTTACTGAAACAGTGTGTAGTTGTTTACATGGTGAGAATCAGATGCTGTGATCTCCAGTATGACTAGTACAATCATCAATGTGTTACGTACAGTGAAACATCAGTCTAGGGTTACTTTTCACTCTTTTGCCAAATTATTTATTTTACAGTGTTGAATTTGCCCTAAAAGCATAGCCTACATTTCAGCCTCCGCTGTAAACTTTGGTCACTGTAAACGGCAATCTTATTTTTGAATTATTGACAAGAATGAATTGATTGAAAGTTAAACTGAAGTAAAAGTTTCCACAGTAGCACCTCTCAACCATCAACAAGTTTGTTTTTGATGTTGTGTTTGTTTGGTTTTAGATGTTTCATCAGTTCTTTGACGTGTTGTAGCTTATTTTTGTAAAATTCGATGCTCTTTTTCTGTAGTGAATATTTCCTTTTCCTTTATGAATAGCTTCTAGTGTTAGTGTCTGCATTTTGCACGTTGGCATGATGCATGTTGAAGACTGAACAAAGGACAAACTTGAGACTAGAATAAGTATATATCTAACTATCAGACATCATCACTGCAGGTGAACAGGTGACCATCTTGGGCTACAACAAAGGAGGTGAATGGTGCGAGGTCAAGAACAAGGCTGGTGACATCGGCTGGGTGCCTAGCAACTACATTGCACCTGTCAACAGTCTTGACAAATTTTCTTGGTACCATGGACAGATTTCTCGGAATGCATCTGAATATCTGCTCAGTAGTGGCATCAATGGCAGCTTCCTGGTCAGGGAGAGTGAGAGCAGCCCCGGTCAAAGGTCAATATCAGTTCGGTTTGAAGGAAGGGTCTACCATTACAGGATAAGCGAGGATTCAGATGGAAAGGTAGACTTATATGTCAATGTTTCTCATTTTAAAGATCTGCTTTATTTCATACAGTCAAATATTGTTCTAGAATGGACAATTTAGATAAAAGTTTTTCCATTTTCATGACATCTGTTTGTAAGATCACCTTGAGATATTTGAACTTTTTCATAAAACGTTTCTACTGGTCTTCAAATAATCCATGTATACAATACACTCTTAGTTAATGTGACTGATAAATACTTTAAAGATGACAAAGAATGCTATACTTCAACAACTAAACAATAACAAGGTAGTCATATGTGTTTTCATGTTGGAAGATAAATTTTCATGGAAGTGTTGTAATTTTTCAGAATTGTTTATTATCACTTTGCATCAAGTGACCATGGTATTCCAAGAGTAACATGTTTCTGTTTTGTTGGTTAAAATTGTTTCTCAGCTGTGTTGCTGAAATTTAGGACAAAAGAGGTTAAAATTCATGAAATAAGAAAAGAAAACTCATTTTGTGTTGGTTACTCTTGTTTTCAATACCAGAACTTCTGGGCCAAATTTCTAGAAAATAAAAAATTGGTTTTAAGAAGGTAACATCTGGGATTCCAGCTTCAGATCATGAGTTCTCTTTATTTGCTGTGCAGCAGTTGAAGAGATTAGGAGTTCAGGGATGAGGTGTCAGTTTTCATCAAGAAATTAAACTGGCCATAATTGATTTGGAAAAGGATACCATGGAAACTTCATAATTTTATTTCAGCAATATTGATCAGACAGTCAACCTCAGTGCTCCATGTTGCGAAACCAATTAATTTCGTGAAATGCAGACAGATCTGCAAAAATTATTGTTGATTGTCATAGAATAGAATTGACGTGGTTTAGCTGTAAGGGGCAAATTGTCCTGTCAGATATCATTTGTTATTTCTGTTTATGAAAATTATCTTCAAAAATCAGCTGTTGGGTTTTCATGTGGTTTCAGAAAAAATTTGAAAAAAAGGATTTGAATGTCATGAATTATATGCATAGAAAAATCCAGAAGTGCAGGACATTTTATAAGAAATACAATGTATGTGACAAGTTTTGTATGCTATCATAATCAATCTTCAGCATTATAAACCATAGATTAAAAACATGTACATGATAATAATTCATGATATTTGAAATTAATTTAGAGGTTTTGTGTATCTGTGACAGGTATTTGTGACCCAGGAGCACCGCTTTAACACTCTGGCAGAGCTTGTCCACCACCACTCCATACATTCAGATGGCCTGGTTACCACACTATTATACCCCGCACCAAAACGCACCAAACCTACTGTATTTGGCCTCAGTCCTGAGCCAGACCGATGGGAGATCGAACGCACGGAAATTGCAATGAAACACAGGCTAGGTATTTGTCAACATTGTAGAAGTTACTGGTGAAAGTGCAAATGTTTAATTTTTACATACAATATCAATGCCCTGCATATTAATATGCCCACAGAGATCATGTTGATAATGGAATCCCAAGGAAAAATTTGTACCCTCCACAAAAATTTGTGACTGGACATATTATGGAACATGATGTCGTCCATCTGTCATCAACTTTAATTTTTGCAGAGATCTTCTCCCACATTTTTCAACCAATCACTTTCATACTTGGTAGGCTTAATCACCTTAACACAAAGTTGTTTTTGCTGAATTTCAGTTTGATTCCTCTACATTTAGAAAAGTTACTGCCCCTTGTTGATTTTATGATATGTTCATCTTGTCTGGAGATCTCCTTAACCAATTTCTTTCAAGCATTGTATGCTTAATCACCATAACATGAAGTTGTGTTTTCCTGAAGGACAGTTTGAATCAACTGTATTTAAGGGAGTCACTGCCTTTTGTTGTTTTCATAGTGTTAATCTTGTCCAAAGATCATCTCTCTCAGTTTTCAAATGATTTGTTTCAAACTTGGTTGGCCTATACACCATGGAATGTGTTTGTTTGATTCAGTTTGGAAGAGATACTGCCCCTTTTTGTTTTGATGATGCTTATCTTGTCCAAAGAAAATTCTGTTTTCACCTATTTCTTTCAAACTTAATAGGCTTAACAACCATGAATGAAGCTATGTTTTCCTACACGTCAGTATGATTCAGCAGTTTTTGAAGGAGTTGTTGCCCTTTGCTTTTCTGGCGTTTTATTTTTATATAGAGATCTACTTCTTAAGTCTTCACCATTTTTTCTGAAACTTGAAAGGCTTTATAACCATATAATACCGTGTTTTCCTTAATGACATTGTGAGTTTACAAGTTTGATAAGAGTTATTTTTCTGTTTTTTAATTGTTTTTTATCTTGTCAAAATATCTCTTCCTTCAGTTTGTTCAGAGTTTTTTTTTTCCAGTTTTCCATACATCTCATGAAAACTTGGTATACTGTTTTCCCTGAAACCTTCTTGACTCATTATAACCATTTGGGTTTATTTCTTTGACATGGGACAGCAGTATATTGTTCTGCTGGCAGTATTCTTATTTTGCTTGTAACAGGATAAAAATTGTTAAAAGTTTCTACCTGTTAAAATTTCAAAAAAAAAGCCCCTAAACATACTGTATCAGGAAAACACCCAGTTTATCTATTACCTTCACATAAAACTGATAAGCAGGGAACTGAACCACTAATAGAAGTAATTTATATTGGAGTCCTAAAGTCAAGTAGATCAGTTTCATTGTGTTTATAATATAATATACACAGCTATGAGATTGTGTTATGGCCTTTCAGGAAGATCTTTAAAGTCGTGTTTTATTTGCTTTTTCAGGTGGAGGGCAGTATGGAGATGTATATGAAGCAATTTGGAAGCGATACAACAAAACTGTGGCTGTGAAAACACTAAAGGTAAGAAATATAAACAGTTGACACATTTACTGCAGTAATGCTTTTACATACCACAGGAGGTGGCAGGGTTTATATGAAATCTTGTCCCTGGGTAAGTGACCCAGTTGATACATATCTTTATTTCAACATCTTATCAATTAATGAAACAAATAATTTGTTGAATCGATGTTAAACATCAAGCAGCAGCTAGATTTTACAATGTTTACTAAAGGCTTTTCAGAAATTTTATTCATGATGATAGAGAGGTCATTCACTTTTCAAAATCATGGCATTCTTTAATTGATTATCACTGGAGAAGGAATTAAAATTTGTGTTTCTAGATATCTCTGTATTATATAGACTCCTTAATCTTCCTACCTGTAGGTTGTTAATAGTCATAGATACTTAGGTATTTGTCAAGGTTAAATGTTGGTGTTACGTATTAGTCTGGCTTTTCATACAGTATCTTTTTTGTATTATTCTTGTTTAAGGTAAATGTGACTGTAAAATAATCCTTAAAGTTTGATGGACTTTCTTCAGAATCCTTTTTGTAGACTTTTGTTGATACAACAGATCATTGAAAAAAATTATTAGAAAAAAAAAGTTATATAAAAGAACAAAAAAAAATTATGAATGAAATATGTTTTTAGAATATTAACAATGATTTTGGCATTAAGATGAATCTTTTTTGCTTGCAGGAGGATACGATGGCCCTGAAGGATTTCCTGGAGGAAGCATGTATCATGAAGGAGATGAAACATCCTAACCTGGTACAGCTGCTGGGTAAGGACTGGAACTGTAGTACTATATACCAGCAGTAAAATCTGTATTTATTCAGTATTAACTTTTCCTTTCAATGTGGCATTATACAAATAGAATACTTCAGTAAGAAGACTAGCGTATAATAGAACTGAAATAGCATCTATAAACTGTACATGTAGTGTTTTCTTCTCACTACATAGCTGATATCTTTGATCAGGAATACTTTCAATTCTCCAACATTTACTAAATCTGAACTTAGTTGGCTAATTGATCAAGCAGTTTTCTCCTAGAAAGACCACAGATGATGTAAGGCATTCCAATCAGCCGTACAGCTTAATGTTTGTGTTGGTGAAATCGGACTCCTTGTTTTGTTTGTAGTAGATGAAGAGAGAAATAGCATCTTAAACTTCAGAATCAGAATTGGCTTGTAATGTAGAATAATTGCATGATAAGTTAACATGAATTAAGCTAACCTCAGAAAAGTAGTAGTTATTTCATGTTATTTTCCATTCTGACAGGTGTGTGTACAAGAGAACCACCATTTTATATAGTAACAGAGTTCATGACACATGGTAACCTTCTGGACTTCCTGCGAGGGTCCCCAAAGGGGGAGGTAGGTGCTACCATACTTATGCATATGGCCACCCAAATAGCATCAGGAATGGCCTATCTAGAGACCAGGATGTTTATCCACAGGTAAGTGCAACCCTTTTTCAATAGACTGTCACCTGAACAGAAGTTGGTCGTTTTAGATCAGTGACTTAACTGAAGCTGAACATCATATGTAAAAACACAGGTTCAGCTGTCACTTAAAGACTTGGGGGAAAATGTATGTGATATATGGGATTAAACTTAGGAATTCACATATAATAGGGATACATATGTGATACTATAGAAGTTTGATAGGGTAGTGTACAAGGTACTTACAGATATCATGTTAAGATACAAATACTAGAAATGTGAAAATAATTTAATGTTTTTAGTCTGTTTTACTTCAGGAACTAAACTTGGAATTTGACTGATATTTCAGTCATACTCTGTGCCAGGGACTGGACACATAGTAAGGTGACATTATTTTTGTTCATTGTGCATTGTTTGTAACCACAGGGATCTGGCAGCCAGGAACTGCCTGGTAGGAGAAAACCATCTAGTCAAAGTGGCAGATTTTGGGCTAGCCAGGCTGATGAAGGATGATACCTACACAGCTCACGCTGGTGCCAAATTCCCCATAAAGTGGACGGCTCCTGAGGGACTGGCCTACAACCGTTTCTCCACCAAGTCAGATGTATGGGGTAAGTCTGAAAGGGCAGGTCCTTCAGATTGTATTGATACTGTATAACTGTGATACTGATAAGACAACGCCAAGTTTTTTGTGCATTCATATCTATTATAGTTTAGGTAGGAAGAACAACCAATAGTGCATCCTGTAATAAGCCCATAGGTTAAGACAGATTGTACCTTAATATACTTTGTCTGTCATAATTTTGTCTGGAGCATTACACTAAAACTATAACAGATATCAACACGAAACTTCATAGGTAGATGGATCTCAACAAGAAGGGGGCCTTGCACAAGGTTTATAACCCTTTGTTATTTTCACACTAAAATTTTGTCCCATTCAAGGAGCGTACTCTGTCTCTGACAACCCTTGTTTTATATTTTAACCTGAATTCCCAAAATTTTTATTTTTGAAAATTTCCTTCCCAATTCACAAATTTTATTCCCATAAATGCCCAATCTCAAATTAGTGAAAAAGCCATCCAAAAAGGTGATAACTCTGATTTTTCAAAATTTAGATGTGACGCGATTTTATCTTATATAGTTGATGGATTAATTATGGTAGAACAACAACCAGGACAGATTTTCATGATACAGCAAATGTTTTCTTTGTCATCCTTGTCTGAATTTTTGTGCTAGTGTTGTTGGCTTAAGTTATACCTTGTTAAATTATAGAGTTACTTATAAAACATGTTTGATAACTTGTATACTTTTTAAAATTAGAATATTTTGGTTCCTTTAGTGAATTTTCCTGTAGTATCCTGATAACTTTCATATGCTCAGCCTTCTGTATCTTACTTGCAGCGTTTGGAGTATTGCTTTGGGAGCTGGCTACCTATGGCATGTCGCCTTATCCTGGAGTGGAACTTACGGAGGTCTACCACCTACTGGAGCGAGGCTACAGGATGGACCGTCCCGCTGGGTGTCCAGCAAATGTCTATGAACTGATGATGAGATGTAAGTACAAAGAATGGCGTGAAAAATTTTCATTCTTTTTTGTTCAGAGTCTTCTTACCCCTTATTTGATATTTTTTCTCAGTACACCTAAAGTTTAGTATAGCAGACAATGTTTGTATACTTACCAAGCATTGCACAATATTAAATTGGAATGTAATAAAGATTTAGTTACCCAAACCTTAATTCTACAGCTGTTTGTGTTGTGATTGCCTGCCCATGACCCTAATTGTTCCGAATAATTCTGGGACAATCAATAAAGCATTACATGCAGTAGAGTAGTATATATATATATATATTGTAGAACCTTAATCATTGATTCTATGACTGCTATTACAGGTTGGCATTGGGACCCGAAGGACCGTCCAACATTCAAGGATATACACAACTCATTAGAACACATGTTTGAGAAGTCCAGTATTAGTGAAGGTAAGTAGATTTGGAGGCCCTTTGTCTTTAACTTGTCCTAGTTTCGGTGTCTGAATCAGCAGGGTTTGATTGAAGCTGTCCCTATGCATTTGACTTAGTTGACTAAACAATCTTCTTATTTCTGGGAGGTCTTTTCAAACTGTACATAAGGATCCAATTTTTTCTGAAAAAGACCTCATTTATGAAATATCAAACAAAGACCCTGAAGTGTGCCCAAAAGTAAATACTGTAGAATCTATTTGGAAAGATGTAACAAAAGATGTAACACATATAAGGAGATAAGTCTAATATACATGCATGGTCTTCAAACAATCTATCTTTTACAGAGGTTGAAAAGGAGTTGGAGAAGAATGATACAAAACGAGTGCCCTCAAAGAAAGGTCGTCAGCCACCTAGTATGGATGGGAGTGAACACCTAGAGGGTCGTATCAGCGCAGGTAAGAAATAACCTCACTTTTGACAAAATTCATGATATTAATTGACATGTTTAAGAAATTTTAAGCTCTTTGTAAAGATATTCTATTTGGGTACCCAGAATGCAGTTTTCTCAAGCGTAACCCATGTGTATGGATATTCTGTGTACAGTCTTTTCAGGCTTGAATATACTCTTTCTATTTTTAGGTCATCTGACCCGAAGGGTCCGATGACCTATAGTCATCATGCTTCATTCAAACGACTTCTTCTCAATAATTGGAAGGCCCAGGCAACTAATATTTGGCCTGTAGCTTGCTTTGATGAAGCCCTACCAAGTTTGTTAAAAAGAATGACCTTGACCTTCATTCAAGGTCACAGGGGTCAAATGTCTTAAAATCTTCAAACGACTTCTTCTCAATAACTGGAGGGCCCAGGCAACTAATATTTAGCCTGTAGCTTGCTTTGATGAAACCCTACCAAGTTTGTTTAAATGAATGACCTTGACCTTCATTCAAGGTCACAGGGGTCAAATGTCTTTAAATCTTCAAAGGACTTCTTCTCAGTAATCAAAAGGCCCAGGCAACTAAAATAAGGCCTGTAGCATGCTGGGATGAAGGACTACCAAGTTTGTTCAAATGAATGACCTTGACCCACTTTAAAGGTCACAGGGGTCAAATATGTTAAAATCTTTAAACAACTTCTTCTCAATAACCAAAAGGCTCAGATTGCTGATATTGTGCCTGTGGCATGCTGGGATGAAGGGCTATCAAGTTTGTTTAAATGAATGACCTTGAACAACTTTCAAGGTCACAGGGGTCAAATATGTCAAAATCTTTAAATAACTTCTTCTCAAATACTAGAAGGCCTAGGGGGCTAATACTTGGCCCATAGCATGCTGGCATGGAGCCCTACAAAGTTTGTTCAAATGAATGACCTTGGCCCACTTTCAAGGTCACAGGGGTCAAATATGTTAAAATATACAAAGGACTTCATCTCAATAAGCAAAAGTCTATGAGTGCCGATATTGGGTCTGTAGCATGCTGGGAGGAAAGGCTACCAAGTTTATTTAAATGAATGACCTTGAACAACTTTCAAGGTCGCAGGGGTCAAATATGTCAAAATCTTTAAATAACTTCTTCTCAAATACTAGAAGGCCTAGGGGGCTAATACTTGGCCCATAGCATGCTGCCATGGAGCCCTACAAAGTTTGTTCAAATGAATGACCTTGGCCCACTTTCAAGGTCACAGGGGTCAAATATGTTAAAATATACAAAGGACTTCATCTCAATAAGCAAAAGTCTATGAGTGCCGATATTGGGTCTGTAGCATGCTGGGAGGAAAGGCTACCAAGTTTATTCAAATGAATGACCTCAACCCACTTTCAAGGTCACAGGGGTCAAATATGTTAAAATATACAAACGACTTCTTCTCAACAAGCAAAAGTCCATGAGTGCTGATATTGGGCCTGTAAGATGCTTGGAGGAGAGGCTACCAAGTTTGTTCAAATGAATGACCTCAACCCTTTTTCTAGGTTTGGCTTGCTTTTTGTCAGATGACCGTTAAGGCCCATGGGCCTCTTGTTATGAGAGATATTTTAGTGCTTGAGTGACTGGTGAAATAGAAAGCAAAAGCAAAGAAAAGTTGCACATTTCATGACAAATGTGAGAAAGATTTGTGAGGTAATTGAAGATGTCACAATTTTTTATATATTATTATGTTACCATAGTTTGAATTTTGTGTTGTTTTCCTTAGGTCCAACACCCCCTGCAGGCAGGCGTGTGTTACCTCTAATGGAGGACACAGAACTGACGCTACGACAAACCAGCAAGTCTTTGTCCAAATCACGCAAAAAGGGAGGCCCGGCTCCTGCCCCACCACGTAGAACTACATCGTGTAAGGACACACCGGAAAATCCCAAAGATATGGAGAATGAATTGAAAGCAAAAATGAAACTGCAGAAGGCTAAGATAGAAAGTTCTACTCTTGTGGAGCAGTATGATGAAAATGAAACCCTAGAAAGGGACTCATCAGCTGGAGATTTCACTCCCATGATGGTAACACTTCAACCATCTAAAAGATTTGAACTAGGTTCACCTAAAACTTTCCAAAGGATGGATTCAAAGGAAGCTTTAAAGGAGAATAGAATGGAGGATAGTGGTATTTCACAAAGTAGTACCGAGAGTCTAAAGCGAGCACAGATAGACAAATCAAAATATTTGATTAATACAGATAGTGCTGTCAAATCTGGCCAGTTTGAACACTCACAAGAGCGAAGTAGTGGCAGGAAATTCTCACTGCCATACCATCGTGAAACTGTACGCCAATCAGACTTAGAAAGTAAAAAAGTTGACCAGGGGACAAGCACTTTTGAGGAAGGTACGGACGCAACTCCTTTAGTAACTTATAAAGGTAAACAATATCCTAAAAAGGCCCTGCCTCTCCCGCAACAGGCAATGGGCATTCCACGTAGAAAATACTCATCTGAAAATGTGCAACGATTTGAGTCTACCCAGTTGATAAGAGGGCGAGGCTCACTAGATGCTGAAAGTGAGAGTGTGACCATAGGTAAATTAGATGTGGATAATGTTACCAAAGCCATTAGTAGGTATGGAACCATTCCAAAGGGGCGTAGAATTGAAGCATACCTTGCATCAATGGAGAGTGGAACTGAGCGAAATCCAGTCCAGGAACTTCCCCAAGTAGAGGACCATGACTCTGGGACAGACACTGCCAGCATTTCCTCATGTCCAGTGCTCCTACCAGAGGCTTCAGCAGCTAAGGTAGTACCCAGCACTGAGGCAAACATCATTAAACCTGAACCCAATGTAAAACCATCAGCTTTTGTTAAATCACAATCACAGCACACAATTGTTGAGAATTCCACTTCTCATCATGGAGCTCTTCTTCAGAGACATAAATCTGATTTGACACATGGAGCCATGCCTGTCACTATTGACCCCTCGCAACCCCAAAAACATTACTCTGACCCCAAGCCTAAACCCAGCCCCCGGCTGTCTCGTATGTTCACAGACCACGGTGAGGCCAATAGCCACGAGGGCCATGAGCCACTGTCGTCTGTACCAACTCCAGTGTACAAGTCACTGGGACCCCCTCTTGACTACAGCCCTGGTAGTACCACAGACTCTACTGTTATAGAAAGTCCTGAATCCATTGAGGCACGACTTAAACATAGTGCCGACAAGGGTCAACCTCTGCGACCCCAGTTCACACACAAGTCACGTTCCTCATCCACAGGGGACTATCCACGGCCAGAAGACACAACACCAGATGAAAACCAGTGGGCAAGTGTTAATGCAGCAATGCAACAGCACATGCAAATTGCTCAAAACCAGCTAGAGGATAAACAGGGTGCCTCTTTCTTATCTAAAGTAGCCATGTTTCAGTCACAGGGACCAGGATCAAGTGAGTTCAGTTCCTTCAAACCATTCACACGCGGGGAAAGTGGGCGGGAATCACTGAGAGATGACAAATCGACAAGTAGTACAAAGTCGGACATGAGGAAAAGTGAACCTCGTGTAGAAATGCAACCATACAAACCCACAGCTAGTAAAGATGACAATATCTACAAGCCTGTATTACCAAAGATGACGGCATCATCGGGTGGGATGAACCCTCTCATGTCAAAGTCAATGATAGATACTCTAGATACTGTACCAGAGAGCTACTTACATGGACAGAGCTCAGATTCAGACACACCTAAGGTTTCACGTGAAACTATTCTGGACTCGTCTGGTAATTTAAAAGGCTGTATTGATTCCTTATTAGCAACTGGAAATAAATCTAGCACAAATTTCATGGTACTTTCAGAACAAGTGCTAAATTTCCATGAGCAGTGTTCACATTTTATTGACTCTCTTCCTCCACACGCAAAGTTCCATGCGCGAGAACTTTTGTCACGCCTGCAGTTGCATAGTGAAAATCTGAAAAAATTTAGTAGTACAAATCCATCAGGAGGAGGTAAACTTTTAAGTGATATCAAACTGACTGTTCAGGAAGTCATTGATCTTATACAAAGGTGAAAAGTGAGGTTTCCATTTCTGAAAAAGAAAATTAGAAAAATTGACTGAGGATTTGCTTAAAGTCTACTTAAGTTCAATTTTCATTTTTTGCATTTTTTCAAGAAATAGGGACCATGCTGTGTTCTTGGTATTTGATAGATCTTAAAAACCAAAGTGAAAGTTGATGTGATGTGTTTTACCAAACCTGAGGTATATCAATTCATAAGTGCAAGGTATTCTTTCATGGATGTGAAAAGTTCACTGGTGCAAGAGTCACGGAATATGAAAGGTCTTTGATCTACATACATTTAGAGGTGAAAGGTCAATTGAAGTGAAAGGTTCCAGTGTGACATTAAAGAGGCACTTTGTACCGAGATGTTGTGAGTTGTGGTACAGATGGGAAACTTTTCAGAGTAGCATTGTCATGTATGACATGTTCCTATATTAGTTATGTTTAAGTCATATATGTCAATATTCACACCAAATAAAATATTGTCATTTTGTTTGTTTTGTAGAAAGATCAAAATCTCCATTTTCCCATTTATTTTTTTTTTTTTTTTATGGAACATATCCTTTTTTCGCATGAAATTCCAACTCTAACAAAACTTGATAAAAGAACACAAATAATGGTGAAGGATTTTCATGAAGCCATCTTCATCATTACTTGATGTGTGTATGAAACAAGATTCGTCTGGGTTCTAGTCTGACGTAACCAGTGATAAAAACTCTTTATATGAAGTGATTCATTACAAAAATAAATTCACAACCTATTGCCAAATATAACTTATCTAGAATGCTACCATTAACTATGTATTTTATGGTTTAACACTGGTGAACAAGTTTGATACAGAAACATATATAACGTAAAAACATAACAATATTTATATAGAAATACCAAGTGTGTTTTTTTCTAAATGTAAATTTTTTACATTTTCTGAATTTTCAGATGTATTGAATTTTGTTGAACTGTTTATGTTATGATAAGTTGGGTTGGTTCGTATACATGAAAATCAAACATGAAAAGTTTAAGGTAATATTACTATGGTTCATTAAAATTGTTCCATCGTTAAAATTATGTTTATGTGAAAAAAACAAAGGTTGTAACCTGTAATATTGAAAAAACAGTGGTACTTATGAAATACTAATACACAACAGAAAAGAGATCTTTCTGTCTTACATGGATATATTGATACAGAAAAATTAACTGATTTATGCAGTGTTGAAATCAAAGTTACATATGAATAAAAAAATCTTGTGAATATGTGAAACAAAACAAAAAAATTGAAACATCTGTAATTATTTTATGCCTTGAAATATATATCGAGGGAAAGTTTCACTGTCATCACTTCTAAACTGCCTTCTTGTAGATTTTCATTTGAATGCTTTGTGCTGGTGCCCGTGAAGTACCATGTGATTGAATGTGGGTTAAAGTTGTCTCCCCTTAATTATCACTAACAGTATTTTTTATTTTATCAAATTTGATACACTTTGTTCGGAACATAAATGCATACATTTGTGCATACATAGGTTGACCTAGTTCAACTTGATGGTGTAATCTTTTCCCATTTCTAATTAAAACCACAAACTGCATATTCTGACTCAATTTCTAATCCTTCTAGGATATTTTTGCCTACATAGTGTTGGATTAAGCTGATTTAAAAGTGCTAATCACAAGAGTTTGAATGACCCAAGTTCCAATAACTATTGTCTTCTCAATGTTTAAAAGATACAATGATCTGTTTACTTGGTATCGGTTTTACTGAAACTGGAGGTGTTACACAAAATATTCTACTGCTGAAAATTTTGCCCTTTCAAGTCAAAACAATTTCAATATTTATACAATCAATTATGTAACTGCAATTGTAAAGGACAAAATGTTGCTGTTTGATGCACAGTGATAAGTTATTATCATGGTCAGTATGCACATATTATAGATACAGAAAAATAGAATCAGCAACAAACTACATTTCCTATTTTTATATTTTGATGTCTTTTTCGCCACTTTTTTTTATATCTATGATATGCACTCTAACACATCAAACTTACCTTTACCCTGACATAAAAACAATGTAAGGTCAACTTTTGTTGATGGCAAATATAAGGCTTGCAATGTCGTTAATTTTCAAGAAATCAATTATCATCTTACAAAAGACAATATCTGAATACTTTTTTGTTTAGTTTATGAACAATGAAAAGAAATGTGAGTATGCAAATACTAATACATGAATTATACATGCAAGCTTTATATTCTGAACCACTTTTGGCATAGATTTTGTTCTAATTCTTGATATTATTATACTAAGGTCCAAAAATACATGAAATAAGACTAACTCATACGTCATACTGTGTACAGATCTGTAAAACTTTGATATACGAGATGTGCTTGGTAGAGAGTGTGTACTATTACTGAGAGAGAGTGTGTGTATATATGTGTGCTATAAAGAATGCAGGCGATGGGCTCTAGAAGAGTTAACTCCCCTGTCTGTTACCTGTACAATCAGTACCTTTATATCTTGTCTTTCCATGTCTAGTCCAATCAGTTCTACTTACTCTCCAGCAGGAGAATAACTTTTAATTATCTTCTCTATAAATCAATGTGGGTTCTATGAAGTATGTACCTTTACTAGATGAGGCAAGCAACATGTGATCAGTAGACAAAATCAAATTGCAGGTATATATCAAGATGTATGAATTATATTGTAGTTCTAGGACTACAATATCTCATTTAATTTAGATTACAGTAAGATGTTTTTTATGGGTATATTAAAAACTTCCTTATGAAATATAGCATAATACTTATATATTATAACATTGATAATATCCTTTGTTAAAAATTGTTTTAAAAATTTACAGAATGGTATTGGACTTATTTGTTGATACATTAAAAGTTGTAGAAATAGTATTAAATCTTAGTTTGTTGAAAGACAAGCTCGATCTTCCTGTTCTAAAGTAAACCATTTTTTTGTTGTTTATTTTTTCAATAAGTAAGCATGATTTATTTAATTTTGTGATTTCTAACAGTTCCGTGTGACTAATTTTACAAGTATTCAAAAACCTTGGATAATTTTTTGACAATATTGTTTATTTTTCACTCACAGCAATTTTTATTTAACATGGTCAAATTAATTTTGCTAATTACATCCAAAACAGTGTCATTTCATTAATTATATCCGAAACAATTGTGGATCAGGAATGACTGTGTGGGGTGATTTCCATTCTCAGCTTGGATAGAAAAAGTATAACAGTATGCTATCACACATTGTAAATCTTCATCTCTTTATTATATATATATATATATATATGTTAAAATTTTCTCATTAATTGTAAATACCAGATATTTATACTAACAATATAGAAACGGAAAAACAGTCTATTTATATGACTTCCACATACTGGCATTATTCTGTACAAACCAAATGGTTGTATATGCATTAATGGTTGTCCCCATCTCATTTAGATAGTGTTTCTTTAATAATTTACAGATGATTAACAAATTAAGGTGAATTGTTTTTTGTTGGACTTTCATGGTCACCCATTTCACTACAGTGACACGAAATATAAGTCAAGCTATGGGTAGAAAGTTGACAATAAATATTTCTTAGTTGTGAAAAGCTTCAGGTGAACATATATACTGTATCGATTAGTGCATATCAGTTATGTGAATCAGTATTTTTGGGTTTCTATGTATCCAATTTATTTTGTCAAACAGCTGACATTGAATGATGAAAAGGTTGTTTAGACCTACAGACACGCCTTCCCAAGATATTCATTTGGTATCAGTTCTCTTTACTAAGCATGGAGACAGGGTTGTAAAATAAATGACTGATTTATACAAGTAGGTCATTATATTTGTCAATCAGATCTATTGTAGAATAATGTGTTAAATTGAGAGTACCTGGGCAGACCAGCCATAAATCTACCTAAAAACCTCTCTCAGCATTAGTGGATTTGGTTTTTAAACATGATCATCTTTGCTTCTTTACTGTCCTTCTCTATTTTACTCAAGCATAAATGTACAATGTTGAGTGTTGCGAGGTGCTTTTTGAAAAAAATTAATTAAACCTTTTCATTTATATTCCATTTGAACAAATGTCATGGTCTCTTCATGATAATACAGTGTCCTGCCTCTACACACATGTACAATGTGAGAGCAAAAGTGAGAGGGAGAACGAACGAACGAGAATAGCCTTTTGTTGAGAGTTGGAAGGCTGTTCGTATGTGCTTAAATGTGATAACGTACATTGTTTTATATTTATTTATTTGTGGTAAAAGTTTTTACAGAAAATCCTAATTCATTTAGACAAAGAAATTATTGTCATTGTTTTGATAAACTTCTACTTAACAACACACCTGTGAATATTTGTAATTATCTCCCCTTCTCTATGCCATTGCTGATGGAAATAACTGTACATTTTGCTTGCTTTAAATGGCCTCAGTCTTGTGACGGACACTTCTAGAACCAAATTATGGGTAGATATTGGCACGGAACGGTTTCACTCTAGACCAAATGGGAACATGCTTGTAAATGAAGTACAACTTGTACAGTGCTCATGGTCGGTTCAAGTGCAAAATACTTTCTTCATATTATTAAACTTACAACCTTAAATTCTTCTCAAGTGTGATATAGTTATTAGATTATTTGAAGAAAGGGAGAAATCGTATCATTAGGTCCCCTGAATAAATATAAATACATTGAAAAGAAATTAAGGTTGTAAATTACATACAAATATATTTTGTGTGAGTGAAGTATAGATGTTTTATAATTGAGAGACAGTATATAACTGGTAGTTGGGAGTGAGCCTGCTGTGTGTTATGTGTCTATAAGTTGGCTTTATAATCTGTGTACTGAGTGTATTGTTATGAGAGAAGCTCTTTACTAGACATGCAAGCCAATTTTTGTCCAAAAAGTCAATGTATATGGTTGTACATTAATGTGAAAATAAAACAATTAAATTCATTTTTAGTTTGTTGTTATCAACCCCCATGGACTCAAATTGATCTTTTATACATAATTATCTGTATCAAACACTGCATTTGTTTGATCAGGTTCATATAATATTGTCTGGTAAGTAAATACACTATCGCAACATTTGTTCATTCAATATTAAGTTGGGTGCTAAATCAAATTTATTTACAAATCAGAAGCATGGAAGGTTGGTCTCCATTTGACCCTGACCTTTGATACTGTGACATTGATATAGTCACACTTTTCATTGTTTGATTCTGTTTTAATCCTTCACCTGTAGAAAATACAACCTTTACCTTGGATCCAATGACCTTGACCTTTGTCATTGGACTTTACATATCTCTGAATAGTTTTAACCAAGACCCAACCCTGTTGCTTTAGTGCAGGTTTGTAGTGTTTATGATACTTGTCGCTTGAATAATATCCGCATGTATGCAGGGCGACTGAGGAATAGGGATACTACAACAGGAAAGTAATTGTGACAAGTCGTAGTAAGTTGGTTCATATTCATATGATTTGGCTGGTTTCACCTGGAACATCGGGGGCTTCATAAGGACATTGCAATTTAGAAAATTTTCTCCTGAATCATATTAAATGTGGGCAAGTTTTACTTGTGACGTTTTAAGGGAAGTCACGTGTGTGACCTTCCATGACCTTTTATAGATTCCGTAACAGTAACTAGAAAACAATAATAAATAGCTGACTTGTGCCTTCCCCAAAATTAAAATAAATTAATAATATCTAGTTTATTGCCTTACAATTGGCACTCAACACTTTATAAAATGAATTCATAAGTTATCAAAATTGAAATCTGTGATTGGAAAAGAATATAAACAAGTACCACAACTTGTTGACAATAATCTTTTATTAAATTCAACTTCTCACACTTGTGCAGCATATTCACTCTCATACATCAGTCCTGTGATGTAGTCACATTCTCGCAACAATTATGTAAAAGAAATTCAGACTCCCTCCTAACTCAGTGATGTGTTGAGGCACATTCATATCCTTGTTTATCAGTCACCAGTTATGTGGTACCAAGTCATATTCTTACAAGTCAAAGCGCTTTCAGATTCTTATTCTCCTTAATGAATTAAACATGTCACATTTTAGGTCTTCAAAATAGTCACATTAGCAAAATGGAAATATCTTCTAAAATGAAAAAAGTGTGACTTGCTGTATGTAATTAACCTTGACCTTTTATGATGTGATGACTGTTGTTTTGAGAAACAGACAATATTTTGTACCCTATTGGTATGTTAAATGTCCCAATTGATTTGACAATAATCATTGTACAGGTGTGTGGAGATCATGTTCCTTCCCTCTCTAGTCTCTGCTGGGTCACCTCTATGACCTCTGCCATCACTTCAGGCTTCAGTGTCTCCTTCACCTGAAATACAGGAGAAAAAAAAGAGTGGCATTATTGAACTTGACAGGAAGACAGAAAGAGTGAAACTGAGGAATGCTACCCAAAAATGAAAATTGGACAGAAATTTCAACATAATTCTGTAATCAAGGGATTGCAGGCCCTGAATTTGGTATACTGCACATTTTCCTAGTACGACCAATGTTCATGATACTAGTTTTAATGCAAGCAACAGAAAAGGCAAAATACTGTATACCCACAATCAAATTTGTTCTTGTGCCAAACATGAAAACAGGACATCCCAGAGGGATCTTGTCACCCACCATCGTTTTATCTTTATATGTTCTTTGAAAGTTGGATCTTTTCCCTTCTTTCTTTTTCTTCTCTTCTCTGTTTTTGCTCTTAATGCTAAGACATTTGAACATTCCTTTGCAGAAAGAGCAATGATAATCTTTACCTGCCAAATCCAAAATTGCTGCATGGAAGCCATTTTGTTTTTTTCTGATCAGTCCCAAAATCAAACAGGCACAAGAAGAGACCAAAGGGAACATTCGTATGAAATTTGAGAGATAACCATTAAGTAAATAATTAAGAAATAGGGACAACAATCTTTAGTAGGCGAAATCCAAGATGGCTGCTGTCAGCCATTTTGTTTTTCTGATCATTTCCAAACTCAAATAGGCACAGCTAGGGACCAAAAGGAACCTATACATGAAATTTGAGAAAGGTCTATAAAATAGTTCTCAATAAATAGTGATAACAAACTTTTGACATCAAAATCCAAAATGGTTGTCTTTCGGCCGTTTTTTTTTATCAGTCCCAAAATTACATGGGCACATCTAGAGACCAATGGGAACCTATATATACAATTTGAGAGAGATCTGTCCAGTCCTTCTCAAGAAATAGCAATAACAAAAATTGTTTACAGACTACGTCACAGGGCGATTTAAATAGCCTACCAAGTGATGATGGTGGGCTAAAAATGACTAAAGATGAAAGTAAAGACTTGAAGTGAAAAGATCAATACCTTCTACATGATATATATGAAAGTGTTAAACTTGTTCAAAGCAGTAATTTGTACAATTTATGTACAAACATGACTTTAATGCTTGAGCCATTGACTATTGATGCCATATTTAACCACTGAATATTTAGCAAATATTTAAGGCTTAAGTACAGTATTGAAAGCAACTACATAGGAACTTACAGAGTATTTAAGAGAGGCCTCAAATGTGTAGAGGACACTGGTATCGTACAGCATCATTTTGTGTTCTGCTAAAGCTAGTACACAGTTACGTAGCCTGGCTATCACTTCCCTGTCAGACTTCTGAATTGGCTGTATAATAAAGATATAAACTAATCAAGGGGAGTTCACTCATTATTTAAATGGCAAGTTGGCTGTAATACATACATCTAAGAACAATTTGAAGACCTGGAAATTTACATTTCGTGCCTGATTTGTCTGCCTTTCAACTACCATTCTGAATCTCTCTACTGTAATCTTTGTGATGGACTTTCAGACATGTGCACTGAGGTCTTAAAAATAACAATTTTCCTTGTTGTTAACCAACAAAATTGTTGTAATTAAAATCAATGTTCCACATAATATTACATGTTAAAAGAAAATGATTCATCAATGTCTTATTTATAAATAACAAACAAACTTTATCTGACCTCACATAGACATCCCTGACATATGTTTCACATAAAACAGATATTGTTTCGTGGATAGCTTCACCAAGTGTTGAGCCAAAATAAAATAAATATATGTGTCTTTTCCCCTACCAGCCAGAAATTTCCTGCCTACCTGTGAATAATTATATAAAAAGGAAATGTTTTTTCTCCATTTGCCTGATCAGAAAATCCAAAAATAAAGAACAGATACTGGTATACAATTTATTTTGATCTTATTGACAGGAGACTAAGAGTGTTCACTTACTTCCAGATTCTGCTCATACCCTCCTGTCTGTTCTGTTTCCTCGTTGATGGTAGGACATATCCATATGTACCCGTTATTACCCAGAATAATACTGGCTCCGCACGGCAGGTTGTGGAAGTGAGTCTTACGACGCTTGATCAGAGATGGTGAGATGGAAATCAACTGACCTTGTGATAACTAAACAAAAGTATATAAATACCATTTTTACCTTGCTTTAATGTATATTCAATATAAACCACTTAATTTTCATATAAATTATAAGTCAGGTTTTTTTGTCAAGTAAATAAATACGAATAATACCTGGTTTATATAACTATGGATACATAAAGAGAATTTAATATCTTTACTTACTTTTCCATACTTGAGACTCCTGGTGTGGAGAGACAAAACTCCATCAGAAAATACAGACTGTACTTCTGCCTGGTGTTTCGTTAAGGTTAGTATCAAATTAAACTCTCACAGACTAACTAAAATACACCCAGTCCTCCTTGTTACCCATAAATACAGACTGTACTTTTGTCTGATGTTTCATTAAGGTCAGTTTCAGAAAAAAACTCTCACAGGTTAACTATAATTCTCACAGCCTGTCACCATACCATTGTCTAGTGTTTTGAAATTAAACAATAACTTGGACACTCTCCAGTCAACTCCAATATTTAGTTACATGAGTTACCCAGGAAATTGGTTGGATTAAAATCTCTTTTTAATCAGAGTCTGTTTTTAAAAGCAAAAAAAGATACACTGATCAAATCTCCTTCTTTGAGGTAGGTTCTCATCATTTTCTCATCTTCCTCTGACCTTCTTCTCTGAAATCAAAAACCATATCTAAGTAATGTAACTTTGTGGCTGCAGTAAAAAGTTGTATCTTCGCACTTTCATTTGTGCAAAACATAGATGGAACTATTCATGAAATCTATGCTAAAGATTTTAAAGAGTTCATTGAATACTGAAAATTTCTGCCTGAGGCCTTGACAAATCAGAAGCCAGTTTGAAATGTCTCTGAAATAAGTTTATAATCACAATCTGATTGACCAGTCAGTATACCATGGCTACCACTGACCAGTCAGTATACCATGGGTACCACTGACCAGTCAGTATACCATGGCTACCACTGACCAGTCAGTATACCATGGCTACCACTGACCAGTCAGTTAACCATAGTTACCATTGCCAGTCACTTCAGCAGTGTTACCACTGCCAGTCAGTTCACTATGGTTACCTACCAATTCTCCTCCAGGAAGATTGACAGAGGACAGCATCAGTACAGAATCCAATTTCGCATGAGTATCCACCTTCCAACGGCGAGTTCCAACTTCAAGGATACGACCAATTATCACATCCCCAACTTCTCCATTGTACCTGTTTGACAGACAAAGTTTTTAAAACCAATTGTAACAATAAATACATTTTCAAGCAGTGTTGCTTTCTAATTGATTTTCATTGGTGAATTACACACAATATATACAAACCTGTGTATCTATTTTTCTATCTTTCGCTCTTGTTTTTATCAAATGAGGTACCATGGTACAGCAGAAGTACCAGCCTTGTTGTAATAATCAAATTAAAACATGTGACTGTACAAAGGTTGAGTGGAAAGTTGATGCTTACGCATAACATATTTAACATTTTCAGACGTGGAGAAAGAAAATCAACTCATCATGACTAAAGCCACATGACTTGAGGAAGCTTGGCTAACACACACAAGCTAGAAAAGGAGAATGAGGGGCGTAGTAATGGATAGATATTGTGACACAAAAATACTTATCTACGTAACAGTGACTGTACCTGGTTTTCAAAGGTTTTACACAAATAAGTTTGTTAACTCTCTCCACCACACCTGCTACAGAAGCGTAGAGCTTTTCATCCTCCATGTATGTTCCATGTCCACTGAAACATAATTCTTCTATTAGGTTTTAACTTCGTGAAAAACATGGGCAATAACTCACCGACAAAGCATATTTGAAAGAAATACCAAAGAAATCTACATGGTTACAAGTTAAATTAGTTTCTGATTGAATAGTTTAGTTTTTTCTTTATGATCTTCTTATTTGACTTTCTTTACAATCCTCTCAATAAATTGAAAATCAACCTATACTTTATGTAATCTACAAGTTCAATCATTAACATAAACTCTAACACTGACAGAACAGTTGCTGTGACAACCAAAATCTGATCATTGGTGGGGAGAGAAATGACCCAACAGATATCATCCCCTGCTGTCTGTGAATTTTGATCCAATGGTTTAGGAGAAAGTGGTCTGAAGATCATACCTAAATTAGCAAGAACTGCTGTGGGGTTACCTTTAGTTTATGTTGTTTTACAACTAAACAGAATTTCTTTTCAGCTTAAAATGATCTTATCTTACAAAATGCCATTTGAAAGTCTGGCACAGAGAAGATTATTATCCAATTTCCTTCCTTCTTTCTGATTTCATACAATTCTGATACTGTTTAGCTTATTGGCTTCTTGAAGTTGTTTTCTTAAGCATGTTTGTTGAATCTATCACTTCGTCAATAGTGAAAGTTATTTTTAGACTAAGTTTCCTTAAAGTAAATGATGACTACCTCACTGAACAACATACAGGAGGTCCATCATTCAAATGCCATCCACAGCAATTTTGGTAAAGTGTCTAGCCCAACAACATAATCAGAACAGCACAGGCTGGCCTGTTCCTCACCTTCCCGAGAAATACAACCACCACGGTAGGGAGTATTGAACCACACACATCAGATATTCACCTGAGGCTGTGTAAGTCAATGCTCTGCTGACTGAGCTATCATGGCCTCTCTTCTTAAGTATATTTAACAATTCTGTTCAATATATCATAAAGTAAAGTAATCTTCTGTTTGATATATCATAAAGTAACAGTTTAATTTAGAGGTTACAATGGCTTTACACTGCATCCTCTCAAATAACCTAACTTTCTAATATCAAAAGAACAAACAAAACAGACCAACCCACCCTCTCTGCCCTGGCCAATCTGAATATAAATAATCATTTAGTTGTACACACAGTAGGAACAAATGGTACCTTATCACAGTTACATAAATACATCCATAAAGATGTAAAAAGATCACAAAATTTCTCGTAAATAAAGGTCATTTTGTACATCTTGCCTAGTTATCCTTGATTCATGCTGGATCTTGAGTAACAAACAACCCCTGCCTGGCCAAGCCATCCAAGTCAATTCCAGGGATCAATGATTATTCCATGGTGGTGTCAAACAACCTGTAGGCCTGCAAACTGGCCAGACATATGCTGACAACCACACCAACATGCTGCAAGGAACTGAAATCCAGATTATGTGGGATACTTTCAGAGAAGGTGTCAGCAACATCTCAACAAAGAACGTCCCTTCATGAAAGTGAGAAAGTCAGGACACTGGTTCAACCACAATTTTATGAGGACACAACAGAAGGCCCAACTATACAACCACACCAAGAAGACTGGACAGTGGAGTAAATACAGAGCCTTTCAGGAGGAATGTAGGAAGGCCTTAAATGTCGCTGATATCACACACCTTAATGATGTCAACCAGAAAGGCCAAGATGACAACACCAAGAGCTTCTGTAGTTATGTAAATTCCAATCATCAAGATAATGTAGCTGTGGCACCCCCTTAAGTTTGGTCAACTCATTAACAATGGAAAAAATGACATAGTTTCTGGTTAAATAGTTCCAATCTGTCTTCACACATGTATACATAACAGCATAACCCAGAGATACAACACCAAAATACGAAGCCTCATCATTACTGTACCATACAGTAAGTACCAGCGCTACAACACATCTTTCAGTACTTGGTCAATAGAGTAAAAATATCGGCTGATTGTCGAAAGTCTCCCTCTCTCTTCAAAAAGTAATTGTCGAATCCCTAAAACTTATTGACTTTAAAAGTAACAAGAAGAAATTTGTTTTTATCAGAGACGTGTTTAACCTGCAACTGAATGCGTAACCTAAAACGCTTTATGTTAACCGTTGGTGTCTGTAAAGAGGAATTTAACAAACATACCGCATGAAACCAGTGTCTGCAGTGATCACATCTCCCGGTGTCACAAGGTTACTTATTTCCGTAGAAACAGTAGATTTCGTTGTGGAACGACTACTAGCTATCCTCACATCGACCATGCTTCTCATAATCTTTGTCATTATCATGTTTGGCATAGGACGCTCTATTCTTGATAAATACAAACGCAGTAATGATCCTGCAAATTTGTATTACTTTCACTTTACTTGCGAGCGTTCGTGCAACTCCGTTTGATACCTGTTTGGAAATCAGCAATTTCTTAAATGACAGAAAACAAGAGATTGACAGAGCTGATACAATAAGTTAATCGCTTTAACAAATGATTCGCAAAATGTCAGCTAACTGTAAGTCTTCAGACGAAGGTTAAACGAACTAAAAACCAGAAAGGAACAAAAGATAAGAAAAAAAGAAAAGGAATATATCTGAAGAGAGTCAGCAAATGACGGTAGAGCTTCATTAGCATGGAAACGACTTTTATTCGGGTATGAACACATATCATATTAGAGTGTGCATGGGTGAAGGAGAGGGGGACTTCATACTTGTTTCCGAATTATAGCATGTTTCCTTTCTTTTTTAAACACCGTCAGATATTGATTATGACACAACGATATAAACAGGTCGTCAAATACGCAGATTGGCGTATTGTTTGCCAATTGTGGTGTATGAATTTGTTACTGAAAATAGCCAAAATCACTTTAAACTTCACCTTTTAAAATATTTAATTATGAGACGTCACTGCAAAAATAATAATTTAATTGCACGTGTAAAAGTACAGACAATAGATGTAGTACCTCCTGCCTATATTGATTATGTTATGATACTACTGTTATGGCAGCGACTGTTACATCAAGTTTCTAAGTTGTTCGCACTTTTTGTTTTGTTCAATGTGATGAGAAAAGGTAAATGGAGTAAGATTGAAAAGATCAATGAAATTATTTACTTTTTAGAAATGTACATTAATTTATAGTTACAACGTTTTGAAAATATTAGCACATGGAGGTAACAAATGTTACGTACAAAGATATACTTAGAATGATGGTAACTTGTGTATTATTTCCGCCTTGTGGCAGTATATCCTCGCATTAGTGCCTGATAATAGTGAATGTAGTGGAAAACATCTTAACACGCTTTTAAGAAATTGAATCATTTAGTGATTGTGTAAAACGTGTAAATGTAATGTCCCAACGAAAGCGATTTTATCTGTTATTACGAGGACGTTGGTATAGAAGTTTTATGACATCATGTTACAAGGTTCGTATCAGAGATCGCTTTCCGATTGTTTCACGCGGGTCTACACTACTACGATACAAAAAATGACCTTTATAAAGGAGGGGCGGTGTTGAAAATCCACTCGTCCGCTGGTCGTAAAAGTGGACGTAAAACCCGTTAGAATAAAGAAATGAAAGGCTAATGTTACGTCCTTGACATTAGATGAAAATGAAGGCCAACGATTGAAAATGTTCTTTGAAATGACAGAATATACAAGAAAGGTCTTTTTACTTGTAACAAATGAAGAAGGATGTTGCATATTATATGACTAGTTGTTCCTTGGACGCCACGGGACACAAAACACAAGTTTGTGTCTTCCTTCCAACTTTCTATTCTGCAATAGATTATAACTTTGACATTGAAATATGCCGACACAATTCTCTTTGTATAGCAACTTTTAACATTAAAAATTTCTGGTGTATGACAGGTGTATATATTTTTAAATAAATATACATCAGGGGCGTAGCAAGCCCAGCAGAAATGTGTAAGCCCAGGCGAGGGGTCATGAATTTCATAATTTCAAAGATGTTTTGCATCGTTTTCTGACACAGTTCTTTTTATTATTTAACTTACTTTGGTAATTTTGTCCGACATACTCTATGCACGGATTTTTTTATGTGTAAGCCCGGGTTTTTTCTTTCTATGGAAGCTACGCCCCTGTATCTGGATGTAGTATAGACTCGGACTTTGAACTGGATGTAACGCAGGACACCCTAATTGCAACTGATGAATAGCATCATTGTCAAGAGATAATTATAGATATTATTTATTCAGTTGCAATAAAAAATAATGTAGAAAAAATGCATCTTCATCTAAAGTACCAAAAGTGCCACTTGTTGATTGCAAAATCTATGTCCTTTTACGTCCGCTAATTATATTTGTGAATAAAACTTATTTCGTGGCCTAAAACTGAAGAAACATATATTCATGGCAATACATTATTTAAATAGAAAGTAATTTTTCATGAATTTGACAAAAAAATCTAATTGAGAAGGAAACGTATTCCCAAATGAACAGCCGTTGTTGTCTTAGACACATCCAAGAACTCAACATCAACATCCATCTTCTCCTTTATTGGTCAGGATGTAACATCATTTTATGATGTGAAAGCTACCACATCATTGGTTGTCCCGGACGTAACAAATATTTTATGACACCAAAGACTTACTTATATAAATTAATAGGTTATAGATATTATTGACAGTGTATATACGATATCTACTAGTTTGTGATATTTTACTGTAATTAACAGCAAATTATTATCTTTCAAGGTTTCTCCATTTTTCTTCAACACTCTACACAATTTCTGCTTCACAAGAAATTTATTTGCACAGAATGAAGAACTTTGTAAAGAGCAGAAATTGATGGTTACTTCCAATTGAGGCTGTTTTTTGTGGTCTTTTCCGACTTTTTCATTTACCACTATCTCAAATGTAGGAAAGGAGTGCTGAAGGACTATTTCCCGTTTCTAGTAGTCCAAAATCAACTGAATTTGATGGTATTTGGTTTTGAAGTTTGATGAGGAAGAACTTTCATTTATTTCCCAGAATTCGTGATATTTCCATTAATACATAATTTTATCTGAAACTAGTGCTTTTATGAGGTCAAGGTCAAAATGGGATGCCGTACACAATCATTCATACATTCATATATATAGTAATACAGAATTATTCAGGTATAGACTTAAAATAATTAGGGTTGTACACCCAGTGTCAAATATATATTGAAACAAATCAAGTCTAACTTGGTCTGGATCATCCTTGGGTGAGGAGGAATCAATTTTACATGAATGGTGGGGCTCGGCCTTCTGGGGTGAGGTGGAATAGTGAAATAGATGATATTCTCTAAAACCCGATCAAGCGATTCAAATGAGCACAATGAAATACTTCCGAGCCATTCTAGTCTCTTCTGTTAAGCGTGGGATGTATACACAACATCATTGACTAATCTGACTTTGAAATCACATCTAGATTAAGAAACGCCCCAGCATGTTTACTGCACTTTCGGCATGCGATAAATCTAATCAATTAGTCCAGATACCATGATTTGTAATACAAAATAAATCGTGCGTGACCACCACAGAACGCTCGTGCTGACCATCCGGCTCTCGGGGAAGTGACCAGCTGGGGAAATGGCAGACAGATGGACCTGAAACCACCCTACGTGTAACCTAACTTATGCGATATTTCAATCAAACTTCAGCATATCAAATTGATGAGAAGACTTATCAGCCTCTAGTAGTTGGAAAACAATGTACATGTATGGAAGCCAGTCGGGAACAGATCAAACCGGAACGCATCGCGGCCAATTCCGTCAAGATTCGGAAACAAACCGTAAAAAATGCCAGCTGCTGTAGTTTGATCGAACAGAAATAGTTTGTAAGTGGTGATCATTTGCGAAAAAGAAAGTGTTAGCTAATGTAGCGTTAATATCACTTAAAGTGACAAAACGTGATAACAGTCTATTGTTTCTTGAGAGTTGAGTGAATGGGATTAATGTAAACATGTGTTATTACCATACATATACATACAGGGTGATGAAGAACAATTTACAGGAAAAACATGATTGATAAGAATATTGCCGAATGAAACATATAATAAGACAAGTTAAATAGTGGATAGTGACGTTACAGACGCACAAAATTGTTCTATGGGTATGTCAGGAGTAGGGGAAATAGAAATGACGAGATGAAGTGTGAAAACATTAATTATTTTAGGTCCACACATTTACGTGAAATCGCGACAAGAGATATAAATATCATAGCTTTAATGCAAAGCGATTCTTTCTTGCTTTTGATAACGCGGTACATTCCGGACACAGAAGGAAAACAACCAAGGTACCGTGGATAAAGTCATTTTGTCCAAAACTGAAACCCATTTGATTTGAAATGTTTTCACGAAAGCAAATTGGAGAGAAGCATGGATATAACGAAATTTAATTATTTCCTGAATGGAGTTTGGTGAGGTAAAAATATACCAACATGTAAACATAAACATAATCCAAACTCAAAGCAATAAAACTAGGGCAAAATATGAACTAAAGAAATATTTACACGGAGACTTATGAAAAAGTACACGGATAAAAATATCAAGTAAGCGTACTGTTACTGGGAAGTTTCAGTTACAACGAGGCATTCCTCTTGTTTTGTGTTGTTTCTTGTCTCATTAAAGTTCCAAAATAAAGCCACAAAGATGATTAACTAAATTATTGAAATAGTCATTTATGGCGAGTACTGGCTTTCATACCACGGGACCGAACACAGGTCAGGAAAACAAGATGGGTGGGAGTTCATGAGTAATAGAAAGATTGGCTAGGTCACTTTCCCGTCAGACACTGGATATTCACACCATACTTTCCGGATCACATATCGGACGAAGTTCATGGACGGACAAGACCGTTACAAATTTCATCAAGATACCCACATAAGAAAAACAAACACGTTTAACTTGGATTCGGAAATACAACGTGTCTTAGGACTAGCCGAAAGTGCCTGAAATATTGATGTTGTCTAGTTTGTAAGGTGTGCGATTCAATACCTGTAACATAGGAAACGAAATTAGATACACCGATGAAATTGGATACCTAACACTAATTAGATACTGAATAGAATATCTCAAAGATGTGAGCAGATTTAGTCGGGTCTTTTTGTCATAACAGGTACCAGCGAGCAGTAGAGTGTACGAAATAGACTTTAAAACCTCACCACATTGGAAGAATTTTCACAATGAACGTTGCTATAATATCGGGTGTGTTTATCATTATGTTTTTTGTCACAAGTCATTCCGCAACGAATTCTGAGGATATTTCTATGGATACGCTTCGCGTTTCCATGGTTACCAATATGACACTGGAAGACGTTGTATCAGAACTTCTTGCTCTCAAGGTTCAGGTCCTGCAAAACAAAAATCACATGCACGAGGAGATCGCCAGTGCCTTGAACAGGAGCCACGAACTCCTACACAGGAACGGACACGGGAGGACCCGGACCTCGCGGAGACAGCTTCGTCTCGTTATGACCCACTTACAGACACTCAGTTCGGATATACGACAACTCCATTACCAGACAGTATACATGAGGAAAGGGTTTGAACTCGCGCTAAACGACACTAGGGCTGACCTTGGAGGGAGATTCGAAGGCGTTCTCGGTTCAATGTCGAACATGTCAGGCGCTCTGGAAGCCATGACGTCACGCGTCGGTGCTTTGGAGTTCGGCATGCAGAAGGCTGGTATAGATCTGCCAACAACAGGTATTTTTTTTCTTTTTACTTTTCAAAATCACCACAAAATACAAACGTAATTTTGATTGGTGAATCGTTGATATTGTCGACGATAAGCACAAACACAGAATTTCCTTTCCTTCAAGTTAACATTTCTTCCTTTCTTTTATAAGACTTCAGTATATTTTGAATGCATTTGGTGTAATTTTATCTATACTTCTTTATAGAAGTCAAATGAAAATACGATTAAAATGTTTACTTGCGTTAATTAAAGATTAAGTAACGTTTCCACAACTATCATAAGCTGTAGTGCAAATTGTCTACTTCAGGAGGCAAATCAGGTTGAGGAATGTTGTAACATACAGTCCGATTGAAGCACCTTTACTGTTAAAGTCTGGTCTACATGGATACCAGTTACAGTATTCTGAATTTATACTGATGTAAATTTGTTATTAAGCGAAATATCGTAGCCCTCCTCACTCCCCCCAATTGTTGACGGAGGTTACATAACTGACTATGGTTATATCGATTTTAAGTTATCTTTTTTCCGATTTAGTTCCTCCTCGAAAAATGATAATAGTTAAAGTATTTGACGACGGGCAAGCGGACGACAAATGGACGGACATTGACTAGCTGGTTGATTGGTTATGAGTTTTCCCGTCCTGCTTCACTTGTTGATACAGTGTTTAGTTGTTTAGTGGAAGCTGCACGGACGGCCTCGCGTTAGTTAAGCAATTGAAAATATTATCATGTTATCAAGTTATCATTTCCAAAAGTTTATATTCCCTACAGAACCAGTTGTGTCCATGCGGGCTGTCCGTCCAGTAGTTACCTCTGTTCGTGGAAGGACGACAGTGTTGGGCTGCATTTGGAGTGTGTCTGGAATTGACCAAACAAACATTTCTTTGTCATGGTCAAAAGTAGGCGGGGTAGGTATTGTTTTAAGCTATGTCTTATCTGATCAAAATCAACGTCATTACTTGGTACTAACTTTAAAGAGATTATAGGGTACATGTATGTAAAATATCTGTGAGTTACAATGCATATATCCATGATGCATAGATATTAACAGTTCGCAGTGCGCTATCTTCGAGTATTGCCTAATGAACCCCCGTGAATGATCCCATCACAGTCCTCGATTTGGTGCCTTATATATTGTTATGTTAGAAAAGAGTTTCCAGTAAGCTGCATCAGAGTACACTTAATGTTAGATAAGTGTTTCCAGTAAGCTGTATCAGGGTACACTTAATGTTAGATAAGAGTTTCCAGTAAGCTGTAACAAAGTACACTGAATGTTAGATAAGTGTTTCCAATAGGCTGTAACAAAGGTACACTGAATGTTAGATAAGTGTTTCCAGTAAGCTGTAACAAAGGTACACTGAATGTTAGATAAGTGTTTCCAGTAAGCTGTATCAGGGTACACTTAATGTTAGATAAGTGTTTCCAGTAAGCTGTATCAGGGTACACTTAATGTTAGATAAGTGTTTCCAGTAAGCTGTATCAGGGTACACTTAATGTTAGATAAGTGTTTCCAGTAAGCTGTATCAGGGTACACTGAATGTTAGATAAGTGTTTCCAGTAAGCTGTAACAAAGGTACACTGAATGTTAGATAAGTGTTTCCAGTAAGCTGTATCAGGGTACACTTAATGTTAGATAAGTGTTTCCAGTAAGCTGTAACAAAGGTACACTGAATGTTAGATATAAGTGTTTCCAGTAAGCTGTATCAGGGTACACTTAATGTTAGATAAGTGTTTCCAGTAAGCTGTAACAAAGGTACACTGAATGTTAGATAAGTGTTTCCAGTAAGCTGTATTAGGGTACAATTAATGGTGATAGCAGTTTCTGGTTAGTTGATTGGATACACGTTATGAAAGATAACAGTTTCCGGTAAGCTGTATTATGGGTACATGTCATGCAAGATAAGTGTTTTCAGGAAGCTGTGATAGAGTATATGTTATTGGGACTTTACATATGTCCCTTGATTTAACATAAAAAAAAGTTTTGAAATAAAATCGTAGAAATGTTTTGTGATAAGTAAATTGTGTATATAATATGATTTATGATAGGTATTGTCACCTGGATATGTGGAAGAGAGAGGAAGTCTGACTATATATGATGTAGATTACAGCGATGGCGGCATATACAAGTGTCGTCATGACAAACAAGGCGATGACGTCACATCGGCCACTGTGGAACTTGTCGTGAAAGGTAATCCTAAATCATGTAACTATGTATTGTCCAGACAAATTATATTTGCATAATGACTTTAACAATAGATCGATGTTCTAAAGTGGAGAACCGTATGTAACTGCAGTGAAAATTATAACATGTGGCCAGTGAGTGTTATTATCATATCTAATTTCAGAATCTGAACAAAAGGTTTTGAAGATACAAATATTTTAGATTATTTACCATTATGCAGACAGATATCCAATTTGATTTTATATTCTGTACCGTAGATTCTGCAGGTAAAACTAATTTTTAGCATCAAGAAGAATGAATCTGATTACATCTGCAATAATTTGGCTATGACAATCAGTGAACATAATAATGAAAAATGATAATAATAACCTATTTTAGTGTCGGAAAACAACTTGTCTGTGTTCTATTACACATATTGTAAATGACATTCCCATGTAACAATATATCGAGTGTCACTTGACTTGTATCCAGAGTTATGTCCCTTGAACTCTGAGAGTTTGAGAAACCCTCTGTGAATAGGTTCATTGCACATCAACCTTTGATTTTCTTGATATTGTCTGAAATGTCATTGTGTACATTGTGTACAACAATCAATTAAAATACCATTAACCCAAAAACACATCCTTGGCATGTCTCACTGGTTAGCGGTGGGCGCGTTCGTGTTGCACCGACAGTACCAACTCTTCTTTAATTTTACATACAAAACACATGCTAAAACAGTTTAAATTCTGATTTAAGTTAAAATAATTTAGCAAACGCTAACATGAATATGTTTTGTGGTGTAAAAGAAAATACATAACTGTTTCAAAATTGATTTGTATTCTGTATGGTGGAATTTATATAGCGTTCATTATTGCAACCGTTGGACTTTTATATTTAGTACCGTCCTTGACCATGAAGACCAAGAGAGACGATATAATAGTATACCGAGGTAGTAAGGCCGTGCTGGAGTGCGTCATCACCGGTGACGTAATTGTCGCTGCACCTATATACTGGACACGCTCGAATGGAGTGAGTATTATGGCGATGTCACAAACCGATAAAGCGGTCTTCAAATAAGGAAATGGAAAAATAGGTGAATTTACATTAAATGATTCGACTAATTCAACGAGTCATAATTATTATTTTATTACGTACATCGAGAGGTATTCTGAACTATTAGTTGAAAATCATTGTTGTGGCAATTTATGATAAGATTTATGGCGCTACAGAGTCATAAATCTCCCTGACGGCTAATAACTCTGATTCTGATGTAGGTACTTCCCGTCCAGTCTTCCAATAGAGACGGACGCTTGATTATAGATGACGTGGTGCTAAAGGACGCCGGAACTTATGTTTGTGACGTCAATATAACGGAAGTTGTAGTGAACCCAGGCGTAATCACACTCCAGGTGAAGAAAGGTCATTTTCCTTTTTAATAACCTCTTCTATTCAGTCCGTCGAAACAGAAATTTAAACATTCTTTTGTGTTACTTAAATTCACGAGCAACGAGATTGTACAAAAGACACACAAGTGAAGAACACCTTTTTTTATACAAATTTAGATACACTTAAGCTTAATAATGACGAATACATCATCATACGACTGTTTTGTCCTTCCAGGATTCGCCATTGATGTTTATCTCAGGCGAATAAGAAAAATCAAATATATAGATTTTTTTTTCAAAATCTAGAGGGGGAGATGAAAGGTCCCATAATTCAATCAAATCAGTAATTCCCATATAACTGATGATTTTAAAAGAATGTCAAGTACATTGGTATAATCTAAACAGTGCTGTTCAAATGAAAACGTGGCATACAGGTTACTGTAAACCTCGGGAATTAAAAATGCTGTGGCAGCATCTACCACCTGCGGTCTCTAGAATTGCACGAAAGACACACAAGTGAATTGCACATTTCATTGATTAGATACAGTAGAGCCCAAAGATGAATTACGCTTCATCACACAGCTGTCTCGTCCTTCAAGGAACTCTCCATTTGACAATGCATATAAAGCTGAACTTAAATCAATAAATCATTCCTCAATTCAGAGCCAATGGTGCGCGTGAGATTGGTTGGAGGTTTGGAACCTTACGAAGGGCGCGTTGAGGTTTTGTATCGGAACCGTTGGGGGACAGTTTGTGACGACGGCTGGGACAACGCTGATGCAAGCGTAGTGTGTCGAATGGCAGGCTTCACGTAAGTCAACGAGACTACACACTAAATTAATGCATTCATATATATAGTGTAGTCTGTGTACGTGTTCTAGTGTTCCTTTCATCCCTTTTCCAGCAGTTTGAATTATCTCCCTTGACAATGAACACAATTGTGTAATATTCCGGTACCAATCTGACTTTTAAAACTACTGTTTTTTCCACATGGTTACATTTTTGTATTTGATACAACACGTATCACACTTGGTTACGATTGATTTATCAATATGGTCCCACAGGTTGGGTGGAGTAGCCAAGACTAAGGCCTTTTACGGAACCGGAAGTGGAACCATATGGCTAGATGACGTGAATTGCACGGGCACAGAAGACACGTTAGAAGATTGTGTCTCGAATCCATGGGGAGACCACTCTTGTTATCATCAGGAGGACGCAGGAGTCCAGTGTATTGTTGATCTCCCTTTCTGTATGTAATATTACACTCACGCTGTATATGTTATACAATGTTATACGTTATATCATCATAGATGCATTATCAAAATTATATTGATACCATATAACCGGCCTGTCATTTAGTGAATTCAATCGTGTAATAATTTCTTAGCTGTCATTATTGTAATTAATATACCCGAAAACGTTTTTCATTGGATGTGTCCTTCAAAAATCAATTATGATGTCATAATATGGACAATGATGTTACGTCATGAATTGAAAATAGCGCAACAAAATGGCTGCTTCCGTTTGAATTTGTCCTCGACATGTCATTGTCATTTCTGAGTTATGCTATAAAAAAGAGAAGTGAAAATTCATTAAAGATTCTATATACAATACATATTAACGTCTTAGACAATAGTGTTATAAATATATAGGACTTTAACCCGATGTCACGTCGCCAGAACACTGACTTTCGTCAGCTAGACATAACACCTGAAACCTGCATCGATCAGTCGTTTTGATATTGTATAAATAATTCGTGACATAAATGTAGTGAAAAAAACATCACTTCGATTCTCGTCATCGGACTTGTAAAGGTAAATAGCCTTATGCAAGTCATACTTTAAAAATAAAAGTAGCATCATGGTTTCAATTAAACATGAACTTTAGCTCTGTAATTTTAAAGAATTTTTTTTCTGGTTGAGCCAGTTCTGAAACATCCTGCTTTCCCTTTGTTTGGTCGTTGATTTGATTAAATTAATAATAAAACCCCATTGTCATATATTGTAATAAATAAAGGAAATACCTAGCCATGGCTTTTTTAGTTCAAGGATTACGGTTGTCTGGTGGACGGTTGCCTGGAGAAGGTCGAGTAGAAATAAGCCGATTCGGGGTGTGGGGCAGCCTCTGTGACGAGGGATGGGACGACAGGGATGCAACCGTTGTTTGTAGGATGATGGGTTTGTAAGTATCACGTAGTAAGTTGGTGGTTTCAAATGTGTCGCGAATTTGCTATGTAAAGAAATACTGTAGTTTTACAATCTTCCGCAAAGTACATTACAGTTGTGACTGTAAGGAACGACAACTCTGATAAGAAATTGATAAAGTCAGTGTGAGGAAGAACTCTTGAAAGAGTTTATGTCAGACTGGATTACCTGCCTTAGTTACGACTTTCCTTCGCAAGACGGCGCTCGTTGAAACTGTTTCGAATAACTGGCCAAAGATTTCATCGATAATGTGATGTTGAAAATTACAGACATGACGAACGCCGCTTGAAACAATCACATTGCATTTAAACTGTAGAAAAGTTTCTATAAACACACTAGCAATGTTGTTACGGCATTGTAGAATACATATTTGACTACATTGTCGTGATCATTGAATACAGACATTTGCATTTTTCGTAAAAAAAAATCCCAAAATTGACACGTTGGAAAGGAATATCCCATGCTAGATATCCAGCGGAGCATAAGAAATAAACTATGGCAGGAAATCCAGTCTAGTTTTTATGGGCGTCAATAACAACAACAAGGAGTATTTACTGAGATTGTTCGTGTTTCCTCTACAGTAACTTCGGTGGGTATAGGAACAGACCAGGACTTTACGGAATCACTGACACACCAGCATGGATGACAAATATTCGTTGTCATGGGGACGAGCCAGACATTTTTCACTGTGGACATCGTGGATGGGGGCCTCACGTCTGTCCCAATGACAACCACGCGACGGTCACGTGTGCATGACGAAGCAAATGCACCAAGTTTTACCTGTACGTGAGGACGCGTGCACGCATGCATTGAGTCATATGGGTACTGTTGTCATGGCGACCATAACGAATCAATCGAAAAACACTCCGTGCTTGTTGTGATCTCTCATGTTTAGGGAGTTTGTGATGGGTTTATTCACAATTTATGAGGATATACGGCTATCGTCATTCTTTAAATTCAAATGTATTTCTTTCGTCCTCTTTTAAAGTTAAAAGAGGTTAACTGTGTTGAAAGCTTTGAAACATCTTCAAAGTCATGAGGAATATAGTCATGTATTTAAGGTTTTTATCTGCAAGATGGCTCTGAGATACATAGTTATAATAGTACTTATCAATCAGTACTTATTTTTATGTTTGTTTAAAGTTTAAATTACATTAGTAAACACATGAACGGTTATGGGATTTATATTCCCCGACATTTCGGGATCATTGTCAGTTATGTATTTCATGATTCATTATATGATTTCATATGGTTTTATAAAGTATTGTTTGAATTCAGGTCATTTGTGTCATTTGTGTAAATATTGAATCTACTTTTCACAACAGTCAATGGTTCTTTATACCTGTTCTGTGATTGCTGACTGCACGACTGTGTGTTTGATCTGAACGGAATGACCTTGACCCACTGTCAAGGTCACAGGATCGTTTCGAGACCAGTGTTTAACACAAAATTGAAGTTCGAATTTACTAATTGTCAAGCAACTATAATTTCCCTAAATATTATACAGTTAGTAATGCTTTTCGGTTCGCTATCTTATAATCCGCAATTTCTGATTACGAGAAGCCATAGTGTCAAATTGCCATGTTCATTATCTAAGGGAGAATGTTATTATCTATGTTCAAACTAAAGACACTGACAGAAAGTCATGATAACATCAGAATTTCCATAACATACCGATAGATACTGCTATAAATGATACTTATAAAAAGCTAACATGTTTTCTTGGCAAATTCCTTTAAATGAGTAAAAAACGACATTTTTGCAATGAAAATAAAACGACAACAGATAACTTCACAAAATCCCAGAGGATTATAAAAAATATTCAAGCAAGAAGCAAAGTTTTCTGTGACAAACATCGCTTCAATTGTACATTGTTTGAGCGTCGTGTGCCTGACCGAAAAATCAGAGTTGAACGGCTACAGCGTCCCTTCACAGGATCCATTAAAAAAAGATTTCGACGTCACCATAATAATTGCCGTTCACCGTCATTAGGCCATACGACAGTGATTCCAGACGAGTCCCGAAGTGTGTAGGTGACGAGGACAGATTTTTTTAGAACTGTTGCTTAGTGAAACCAGTATTGACATCGGGACGAAATTTCAGGAATAGCTGTTCTACCATTCTTAAGACGTCATTTTCCAACCAGCGCACTCAAGTCACGTCAACTGAACATTCCTGCAGCAGAATAATATGCAGGTGTTTGGTTGGTCATCGAAATCCCCTAATTTGCCACCAGCTGAGTGAAATAACTTGATTTGTCACCAGTTGAGTGAAATCACTTGATTTGCCACCAGCTGAGTGAAATCACTTGATTTGTCACCAGTTGAGTGAAATCACTTGATTTGTCACCAATTGAGTATGCTTGGGCAACGCGTAAAAGGACATACAAATCATCTGTCGATCTTGCCCAGACCTTGAACAATGAATTGAATTGTGTATAGTTCCACTCATTCATACCCGTTACTAATGGTTACTAGTGGTGTTACATTTAATTTTGATCCGAACAACGTCGAATAAAACCAATTATTTTACAATTAACCGTGATAGTAGTGTTATCTGAATTGATCAAAGACTATATTCATAAATGACTGATTCGGAATTATATAAGGACGTATTGATTAATCGGAACGTGAAGTCTTTCCTTACTAACTTGTTTAAGATATAACCGTCTCACCACATCCAATACACCTGGGTAGTTTTATCTATGTTAATAAAGTAAATGTTTTACGTGCGTGTCAGAATTGTTTGGTCCGGTTTAAAATATTTCTATGAAATAAACGAAAAATGCATTCGAAGCCAAAATTTCGCTCTCGATATAGACACTGTTCGTAACACAAGATCTGCCTTGTTTTATACGATAAAAAATGTATATCGCGAACCAAACCAAATTTATACCCAAAGTAATTTCGAATCACGAGAAGTTAACATTGTTTTGAAGGAAGTCAATCTGCATGTATTTATACTTGCTGGCGTTTTTGTATATAAACACACAGGCCTTAGATGTATAAATAACTATTAGTGTCGGGATAACGTGAGAAAATTAGCGTCTGGTTTCATCCATGGTCACTAATCATATCACTGTACCTTGTGTTACAATACCTTATCAACACGCACACGGCTGCAATCTGCAGCTGATCGCCATTTAGGGTTTAATGTCGAACCCTCAAAGTATAATCGCCTTTTAAGGGTTTCGGATCCTTATTTACCGATCTGCATACGTTGCCATGTATATATAAATTAATGTCACATTTGGTATGGAAACAGTTCCTTCTTTATACACACAGATGTAAACGGTGTCGAATAACGAGCTACACGCGTGTAAAATATGCAAAATATGTACAAATGTAAATAATTCGATAGAGGATGAGATACACTTTTTAATTAAATGTAATGTATATAATGATATTAGATCATCCTTATTTAGAGCAGGAATCGAAATAAGAAATGATTTTTTAAGCCTTAACGATTTAGAAAAATTTGATTTTATAATGTCTTGCAGGGAATTACAAATTCCACTTGCTAATAATTTATACAATATGTGACTAGCACTTTAAGTGAGTAATCAATGTTTTAACAGTGTCTTGTAAGCCATTTCTGGCTGAATATCACGTATGATTACATTTTTAGAATATATGTTTTAATTGATTCGTTGGGTAAATCAGAAACTTTTTTATATCGATTGATTATCTATTATTAATTATAATTAATTATCGTAGGTAGCACAAACTCAACCCTTGGAATGCCAAATTTCACTACTGATGAATGTATCATAAATAATTTTTGCCATGTGTATTGTTTTATTATTTCATATATAACATGTAGCTACAGTATGGATGAGACCTATTTTAGTATTACAATATATATTATAATTTATATATTTCGTATATAATCCAGAGAGCTTGTTAGGTAGGGGCTGTCACATTAAGTAAGTTTTAATTCATGATATTGGATTTACCTGGTTTAGTTTTATGATTCACTTATATTGTGTACTTTACATATGATGTGCATGATATATGACACTTTAATAAACAAATTTGTATTGTATTGTATTGTATTGTAATGCATGAAGACTTTACCTGTCGAATGGGATGTATAATTGTGTGTGATTGTTGAATTTTTCACTGACACATTAGTCTTCCTTCACTTAGCTGACAATAAAGACTTGTATAATTGTGTGAAGAATTTGTCGGGGGATAGCATATCTCAGGTAGCAACATCATGATTCAAGTTGATGTTTGGATACTCTCGTGCGTATTCCTGTTGATTGCTGTGTCACTTTCTGGGCTGTCAGCCACCACGCCATGTGTATGTCTGTCAGAACCTATGAAGTCCGGGTCCCTGGGAAGCCCGATTCTTCTTCTTGAAAACACGAACGGGTCGGGCGGATATCTCGTGGCCGAACAGACAGGTAAGATACACGCTTACACCTCGGACTGGAAGGAACAAAAAGAATTATTCCTTGATCTGAGTGACGAGGTGGCTTTCGATGATAGGGACCCGACGGACGAGAGAGGACTTTTATCATTTGCACTACATCCGGAATATCGCGTGAACCAAAAGTTTTATACATATTCAACTCGGACATATGACGAACAAGACTACATTGTGGTTTCCGAAATAACGGAGAAGGACGGGCAAGGGGACTTATCCACAGAGAAGATTTTACTGGCCATCCGACAACCTTCTCCGTTACGGAATGGTGGAACGGTAAGTATACGATAATACTAATTGGTTGCCTTTTGTTCATATTATGCACACTTTTATATGGATGTCTACAGCTTAGTACACATGGAGTTTTCGGTCCTTTGGCAAAACAAATCTATGCGACTATGTCATGCAAAAAACTTTGCGTCGCTTCCGATGACAAAAACCGGAACAAATAAAGATTATGGTCTAGGTTAAGATAACATTAAAGACAAATCTTGTGAAAATGCTTATGTGATCTATGTAAACATCAACATAAAACCTTTCATTGTCCCATCACACCAAAGTTTTTCTTTATTGGCGTGAATCTTGGCATTCATTGTAAACAATAATCTGAACGTTTTGGGCGGCCCTTAGCATAACTGACGAGACCTAAGAAAGTTGTATGATGCAGTTGATTAATCATTAAGCAATCCGGTGTCTAATTCTAAATTTGCACTGAAATGTGCTATTCAATCGTATGTCTTTTGTTTAATCTTTGATAGTTTGTCACGACTGTGAAGCGCGACGTTACAAAACAACACGAAAATATCAACAGGTGAAAATAATCATAATACACACTCACATCCAATGAAAGATTTACAGGGAGTTTCATGAAAAAGAGCAAGGATAATGAGACTAGGTGTTCCAGAAAAGTAAGCGTCTTCTACTTCATCGACAAAACCGGCATTCCCAAACTAGAACAAAGTATACAACAAAGGAACCAATATTCAAACTGCTATGACACAAATGTCTTTGGCAGCAACTGATTCCAAAGACATCTCTGATATAGATAAGAATACAAATGTTTTTTAAAACATTTTAGTTACATTTGGTCAATCAGGAAAATATTTTACCACGTGTAACAAGATGATCTTTTCAGGGTAATAAATATGTTAGTGACACACTGTACAATCCATAAACTAATTGCTCGACGCCATGTGTTTGTCTCCTTGTTTTTGAAACTAGATACCAGATCATATGTATAATTGTAATTAAGTCGTTTAGAACCTAGACATCAGCCTCTAAAAAAACAAAGAATAGAATTTCTTGATTAAACTGGTGAAATCAAAATTTACATTTGTGGTTTAAAGTCAATGCAAGTTTTTGTAACTGCGTTGTGTTTTCGTGATTGCACGAGTTTTCGGCCATGAAGATGCACCTGTAAATCATTCTATTTAAGACGGTCAATTATACTCTTCTGTAAACCCAAAATGTTAAGGACTCTGTGGTTTGGAAAAGACAAAAAATCTTAGCAATGTTTGGGGAATGACAGCAAGTAATTTAGGTGTTTGTTTCAATTCTACAGGTTTTGTTTGGACCTGATGGCTTCCTATATATCAGTATTGGGGACGGAGGAGTGCCAGGAAACACGGGTAACGAACAGCTAGCGAATCAGGCTCAGGATGGGTAAGTTATCGGAATAGTCATTTCTGGCATTGACCTAGAAAAATGCAACTTGACACAGTTTAACTCCACGATTTGAACCATTTATTGTAAAAGTGACAATTCATGTTGTGTTGATAAAAATCAAAGTAGCGGATATTATTGTTTATTTCTGTATTTTCCATTTATTTACAGACAAAGTCTTCTCGGTAAAGTACTGCGGATAGATGTAAACAATCGAGAAGTTATTGACGATATTTTACGTTACTTCCGGGTTCCCAATGACAACCCATTCATTGGCAACCAGAGTTTCCGGCCGGAGGTGTATGCGTATGGCGGTAGAAACATGTTCCGGTGCAGTTTTGATACGAGTAAATATTCTCAAAGACATTGCAATGGATTACATGTATATGGATACCCAAAGTATCAAACAGTTCTCACACGCATGCTGTTTAATGATTTTTATCAAAATATCAACGTAAAAAGAGGCAAAAACTCAGTTCAAAGTGATACAAACTAAACACGAGAAAGAAAAAAAAATACATAAATACTGGTTTTAAGTCATGCAATGGTGGGAAAGATTTGATTATAAAGTTTGAATATTTCATGCATTGAACTACTGTTTGTAATGAGTTAAAAAACCATGTTGTTGATTTAGTTTCTTTAAGTGTTATACTTTCCTAATAGTTACTTAATCTATGGTGTTATTTTTGGTATGAAAAAGTTTCTCCGCTCAAAAGCCCATGCTTAATAGACATTGTAAGACAATAGTGTCTGCTCTTGTTGAACACTGAGCCGTTTTTAGAGTGTCGTTTTTAGAGTGCCGTTTTTAGAGTGCCCTTTTTAGCCGTTTTAGCCCTTTTTAGAGTGCCGTTTTTAGAGTGCTGTTTTCTAAATCATGAATTTGTGTTACTTTTTAGATAGCCCGGGAAAGGAACTTTACTGTGGAGACAATGGAAACCACGACCAGGAGGAAATTAACATCATAAAGAAAGGTGGAAACTATGGCTGGAATATAAAGGAGGGAAACATTTGTTTATCACCGGGGAACTGTCATCTGGGTATTTATTTCTTATCTAGGTTATCGCATTGTATAAAAACTTCTAATTTCAAATTAACCAAACTAATTAAATAAAAGAGCCATTGAGGTCATGAACTTGTTCTTTAAAAAAAATTACTTGAACATTTCAGAAATTTGTATCCAAGTTAACTTCAGTAATTCTAAATGCACTACCCACTACATTATGCGATCTCTACGTTGAATGATCTTTCTGGTCTGTACATCGTGTCGTTTTAGAGTTTAATATCGACATAATCTATGTTATACGACATCATTTCTTTACGTGTTTGATGCTCGTAAGTATGTCTACTGGTTCCGTTGCTGTATATCTTGTTCTCATATAAGAAAGTGATTTTACTTGCTTGGTTTGACCAATGTTTACAAGGCGGGTGTCGTCGTTGAAGCAGTAGACGCTTACTATCTGGAACACATGGTCTTATTCTCCTTATACGTTTTTCAGGTGTCACCGGATAAATCTTTCTTTTTGTTTATATTTCCCCCTAGTTAGGTCATCTGACCCGAAGGGTCCAGATGACCTATAACCATCGTGCTTCGTCCGTCGTCGTCCGCTGTCCGCCGTGCGTCGTCCGTAAACGTTTCATTCAAAAAACTTCTTCTCAAATACTAGAAGGCCTAGGGGCTTATACCTGGCCCATAGCATGCTGGCATGGAGCCCTACAAAGTTTGTTCAAATTAATTACCTTGACCCACTTTCAAGGTCACAGGTGTTAAATATGTTAAAATATGCAAATGATTTTTCAATAACCAAAATGATTAGAGTGCTGATATTGGGCCGGTAGGATGCTTTGTGGAAGTGTTACCAAATGTGTTCAAGTGAATGACCTTAACCCACTTTCAAGATCACAGGGTTCAAATATGTTAAAATCTGTAAACGACTTCTTCTCAGGAACCAAAAGGCTCAGAGTGCTGATATTGGGCCTGTAGGATGCTGGGAGGAAGGGCTACCAAGTTTATTCAAATGAATAAAGCCCACTGTTTTAACGGCAGACTCACTGTTGTTAGAGTTTGACTTGCTTTTTGCCAGATGACCGTTAAGGCCCATGGGCCTCTTGTTTTATAGTATTGAATTTGGGTTTTGATTTTAATTGATATGTTTGCATTTTCTTACCGTTTCACTATACCGTGATATAACTCCAGTTAATATTGTCTCCACAGAAAATGAAGTATTACCTATATACACGTTTAACAATTCGGAGACACACAATGCTGTCATTGGGGGCTACGTATATCATGGAACAGCTTTCCCGGACTTTGTCGGACACTATGTGTTCGGAGACGTTGTAGGGTATGTATCATTTATTGGGAAGGTGTAACGTTTCCTAGGGATACATTTCCCGGAAATTGTATTTACAAGTTTGTGTATTTGAATGATGTATCATTCTTTGCAAGTTTCCAAACCCTCAGCATTGAGTCATTAGAGAAGTGTAATACAATTGTACGGTATTTTCGACAGGATAGAAATGTAAATTATCAGACAGTAAATGCCATTACATGAACAATGAGATTGTGACGGTACACCTGGTAAAATAACGATAAAGTACGTATTATTCTTAAATACAATAAAACAGGAAATATACACATAATCATCGACTTTTTTCTTAATACGAAATTTACAGCAGATATAAATGACACAGCATAACAATTTATATGATAAGTTACTCACAATGATTGTACATGGCATATCAAGACAAATCATAGTGAATGTATGAATGTTTTTGTTATCTGTTGGTCTATATTACACCCATGTTAAAGCACTTACATTGTTAACAGATATTACATATAACTTCTCGTTTGTATTTTTGTACTACAGGGGGTTGATGAGTCTTGACAATAGTACTGGTCAATTGGTACGATACAACATCTCAGTCTGTTCCAAAGCTGCATGTCAGTGTAACGCACGTGCCGACTACGGCATGTTCTTACGCACGCTCAGTCAAGACAATAAAGGTAATCCTAAGAGAAACGCATCCTGATTCACATATCCAGTCAACCAAGCCATTGTTTATGAAATAAGTACTGATTAAATAAAGATGGCAACAATTCAACTAAAACTCATTACTATAAAATGGAAATGTAAAAAAATCAGTTTATTCACTAATTCATGGTCATGGAAAAAACACAACAAATACAAAAGATTACATGATGTATCAATTTTCTGTGAACAGGAGAACTCTATGTGATAACATCGACGTTTAGTGCGAGTGGCGCTTCCGCAGCAGTTTTAAAACTGGTCCCAAAGAGGTAGGTATGATGTAACAAGCGGTCAGTTAAATAAGACCAACACATCTATATAGTTAGTGTTACGTCCAAAGTAATTCTGATTATCACTTGGTAGCAGTGGAACTTTTAAGAAATTTACAGTATTATTTGTAAAATTTTGAAAAGTTTGTATCAACAAAATCCCTCAATCTATTATTTGATAGGTAAAAGATATACTCCTCTGAGAAGTTTGAAAAAATCCAACATCTTTGAAAGGTTGGATTTTAAAAAGGGAATTAAAAGCAAACAATATGTTGAATATGTTGCTGCACTTTTTTTCCCGATACAGACGTCAACATATATTAAACAATAATTTATTTATTTTAATGTGTTATCCTTAATTTTTCTAGATTAATAGTCATTCTTTGTTATTTCAGCGGCAACCTTTTCAAAAATAGAAATAGAAATAGTGTTAAACATGTGACTCTGACACCCCTTAATGCTAAGTATGTGGAATAATTTAGCTCTATTGATTGTATAGTAAGTGATGACTATAAGGTGTTTTCTATGAGTGACAGTGACCTATTTTGTCGTAAAGATGTTTTCTATGAGTGACAGTAACCTATTTTGTCGTAAAGGTGTTTTCTATGAATGACAGTGACCTATTTTGTCGTAAAGATGTTTTCTATGAGTGACAGTGACCTATTGTGTCGTAAAGGTGTTTTCTATGAATGACAGTGACCTATTTTGTCGTAAAGGTGTTTTCTATGAATGACAGTGACCTATTTTGTCGTAAAGGTGTTTTCTATGAATGACAGTGACCTATTTTGTCGTAAAGATGTTTTCTATGAGTGACAGTGACCTATTTTGTCGTAAAGGTGTTTTCTATGAATGACAGTGACCTATTTTGTCGTAAAGATGTTTTCTATGAGTGACAGTGACCTATTTTGTCGTAAAGGTGTTTTCTATGAATGATAGCTACCTATTTTGTCGTAAAGGTGTTTTCTATGAAATATAGTGACCTGTTTTGTTGGAAAGGTGCTTTCTATGTGTGACAGTGACCTATTTTGTCGTAAAGATGTTTTCTATGAGTTACAGTGACCTATTTTGTCGTAAAGATGTTTTCTATGAGTTACAGTGACCTATTTTTTCGTGACTTCATCTTTTATTTAAATTGGCTTAATGTATACATTATCAAACGCCATGTTTTGCTATTTCAGTGCCTCTCCGGTTACGTGTGCAGCAGGGACAGCCCAAATATCTTTGGCATTGACCGCTCTCGTTTTTATGTTTGGTCATGTGATGAAGACCATAACGAGTTAAAATAAGTGACCTGTTTAGTATGATATTCTTCAGGAGTAAATATGGACATCTCGCCTCATGATATCAATTTAAAAAATTGTTTTTACCGAGGTTCACACAATACATTGTACATCATTCACTTCAACACTTAATAATTTAATTAGTTTGGAACAATTAAGAGGGGGTATTTACTGAAATCCTTGATATACTTTTTGAAAAATGCAAATTATCGGACATGAAAATGGTTGACACTGTGGAAGAGTTTTAACAAGTGTCAATGGTAACAAGGATTTCTGTACAAAGTGATGAATACTCTGGTCGGACTGACACTGTAATGTAAGGAGACACCTACTAGCCGCTTCAAGGTGAAGCGAGATCCATGCCTGTCACGAAAGCAGTATGTCCTTGTATGTCTCATGTCCAGAGAAATGGCCAATCATTGATAAAAACACGTGGAAATTAACGCGGTGCGCATTCGAATAAAATTAACTTGTTTTGAATTTCAAAATTTTGTTGTCAATATCATTAACACGATGTCTGCCAAGTTATCATATCATCATTTACGTTTTACATGTCAATCTTACGTTTAGTTTTTTATCTATTTTATATAAAATATATATATATAAGCAATGTCCCAGTGTCTTCTGTTTTAGCAAACTATGTAAAAGTCAAGAGAACCTGTACTGTCGTACATGACCAGTTATGTTTGTAGTTAATAGTGACTACTGCAATACAGGCAATGAATACAAATCGTTCGAATATGAAAAGTTATTGGGGTAAAAGAGATTAATGTCATTTAAACAACATGAAAACAGCAACTTACATATTTCCCATATATATATATATATATATTTCAGATGAAAAGTATTTGTTTATATTGTTACAATACCTTCGACAACTCGTTATACATTTGCACGCTTAGCTACCTCACAGGCTGTTTTGTAAATTAACGGACCAAGTGTGGTCGACTGCAGGAGGCTATTTGCGAAGTGTCTGGAAACAGTCTTCGAGTAGTCTCCCCTGGTCGGCCTCCGCTTGGTTTTTGGACATTCCTGAGTTGAGGATGTTATATAGCTTTGTACACTCCAGGTATCTATTCACAAATATTTCTCTGTCCTTTGTACCTGTGTGGTAAATCAGAAACTTATATGTGTATGACCTTTGCACGCCTGTGTTAATAAGGATTTACCTTACCACGTCTGTATTAGATGTGTATGACCACACGTCTGTGGTAATGATGTTTAACCTTACCACGTCTGTATTAGATGTGTATGACCTGATCACGTCTGTGGTAATGATGTTTAACCTTACCACGTCTGTATTAGATGTGTATGACCTGATCACGTCTGTGGAAATGATGTTTAACCTTACCACGTCTGTATTAGATGTGTATGACCTGATCACGTCTGTGGTAATGATGTTTAACCTTACCACGTCTGTATTAGATGTGTATGACCTGATCACGTCTGTGGTAATAATGTTTAACCTTACCACGTCTGTATTAGATGTGTATGACCACACGTCTGTGGTAATAATGTTTTACCTTACCACGTCTGTATTAGATGTGTATGACCTTATCACGTCTGTGGTAATAATGTTTAACCTTACCACGTCTGTATTAGATGTGTATGACCTGATCACGTCTATATTAATAATGTTTAACCTTACCACGTCTGTATTAAATGTGTATGACCACACGTCTGTGGTAATAATGTTTTACCTTACCACGTCTGTATTAGATGTGTATGACCTTATCACGTCTGTGGTAATAATGTTTAACCTTACCACGTCTGTATTAGATGTGTATGACCTGATCACGTCTATATTAATAATGTTTAACCTTACCACGTCTGTATTAGATGTGTATGACCTGATCACGTCTGTGGAAATGATGTTTAACCTTACCACGTCTGTATTAGATGTGTATGACCACACGTCTGTGTTAATAATGTTTAACCTTACCACGTCTGTATTAGATGTGTATGACCTGATCACGTCTGTGGTAATGATGTTTAACCTTACCACGTCTGTATTAGATGTGTATGACCTGATCACGTCTGTGGTAATGATGTTTAACCTTACCACGTCTGTATTAGATGTGTATGACCACACGTCTGTGGTAATGATGTTTAACCTTACCACGTCTGTATTAGATGTGTATGACCTGATCACGTCTGTGGTAATGATGTTTAACCTTACCACGTCTGTATTAGATGTGTATGACCTGATCACGTCTGTGGTAATGATGTTTAACCTTACCACGTCTGTATTAGATGTGTATGACCTGATCACGTCTGTGGTAATAATGTTTAACCTTACCACGTCTGTATTAGATGTGTATGACCACACGTCTGTGTTAATAATGTTTAACCTTACCACGTCCTGGATAATTGTGAATGAACTTATCACGTTTATCTTTGTTATGAATAAACTGTGGCTGTGATAGTGGTGAATTATTCATTATCCGTGATCATACCTGTTTCGTGTGGTAAACAAGGAAGGATTTCTACATCTTTCTGGTGCAATTAACTAACGACAGAGAGCCCTTCATGTCAGTGTGGAATGCCTGCATGAGTTCGATCTTTGTGGGGTTGTACGTTGCTCTTGTGGTGTTGACAAACTCCTCCTGAGCACAAAGAACAGCAACAAAAACTTCCGGAACAAAACTCAAAATCGTGTGTCAATTTAACAAGAAACATGCACTTAACGCCTATCATCTATTCATATAACAGGTAAGGCTATGCACTATACACTACTGTGAAATAATGTGTTTTTCTTGCGGTTAATTTTTGAAGGTTTGTTTTAATTAAAGAAGTGATTTCTGGGCGCTTAGTTTCGAAGATATATATAGCTCGATAAATCTACTTCAATTTTTTTCAACATTTCAAAAACATATGCGGATTTCGTGCAATTCAGTTACAGAAAGGGTGGTTCTTAAAAAAAGCAGAAATTTCTATTTTAAACGGAACTGAAATGAATGGAGCTGTTTTCTTTCCGTTCGTAGGCAAGTACGTACACATCATTCTAGCAACTTCATTCCTCAACCGATTTTGGTAAAACTTTACATATTGGTCAATACCTTGAACGAGTTCGTGTTTCTGCATGCCAAGTTCAACGTCAAGGTCATTTCTATTTACAGAAATCATTTGTCATCGCTCTAACCACTTCATTTTTAACCGATTTTTATCTTCACATATTGGCCGAATTTTCTAAATGGCAATTGATATTGTTCCTCTCTATGAAACATTCCAAATTTACTATATTGATAAGAAAATAGCTAACATGTGCGTTGATAGCTATTGAGAACATACCACGTCGCGCATGCATGGATTTCTCGCTCCAGGTGAAAGATTTTTCACTATAGATTATAAAAGCGGCATTTTAGAGAAATATAAATGTATCGTTTTGTATATTAAAATTCCAAAATGTATGTCTCTGATAGGTAAATTTAACATTTCTTCGTTAAAATTTTTAGATGAAAATTAGTTGTGTCAGTTTACGACTGACATTTCAAACTAATCATTTTTAACGAGAAGTGTACGATGCAGATATGATTATATCAGAGATACGTATTCTTGATTTCTTTAGATCCGGGTTCAGAATGTTTTCAGATACTATCGAGAATTTTAAGGAGGTAGGACGAGACAATTGCGGTACTGTGCAATCCCACATCCCACTGTTATAGACAAATGCACACTTATTTGTACGTATACCTATGTAAATATGTAGGGAGATAGTCCAGTAAAATCTTCTAGACTGACAATTCATTATGTACCAAGGCTATTTATATCGTATAGTGAACGCATAGTAATTGTTTTTCACAATATTGCCATCATCTGTGCACAGCTCATATGTCAGACGTTTGTCTACACCACCCCAAAATGGCCCACGAATCACTTGGCTCATCGTCATTAAGTTTACCTGTGTCCTGGACATAGGTGTTAATTGCTATACGCCCCATAAATTTACTATTAAAGGGGGTGTTAAATGTGTTAATATCCGTATCTACTGTCAGTGACCTCTGAACGTCGGGAAAACAAACTCACATACCTAACCCCCATTAGACGCCTTTCGCAATCTATTTGAGGAATTTCACGCTGCAAAGGCTTCAAAAACAGGTTTGCGCCTACGTTATATATACTGTAAACAAACGAAAATGGTGACTCCCACGGAGACACGTTTATGGCGAAAAAAAGGTTTCTACGTTAGAGAAAAAGCCTAGAGCTAAATGCCCAACAACTAAAACATCTACGTTATACCCTTCCGAAACAATCTCATCGGTCGGGTATAAGTAACCGCAATTGTTCACCGACCTATACGAGTGTCCTGTGCCTATAACATACATATTTCCCTCTACCCTACCAGTTGCGGGAAATGTAGATTATTGTATGATTGTACAACATCTTCTTGTACAAGAAGAAATACTCCTATGCCAATATCATAAGAAGATTTTACAAAACACACACAAGTGAATAGCACCATTTCATAATTTAGAGTGAGATACAGTAGAGGCAATAAATTAAACTGTATCATACAGATGTTTCGTCCTTCCAGGACTCGTTAGGGGTGCTTAGGGTCTACAGTTTGGAGTCTGGGAGGCGGCCAGGAAAAATCCAAAGTGATAAAAAGAAAAGTCAAAATCTAGACGGTGAGGTGCATCAGCCTCATATTTAGGTCAAATCGCAATTTTCATACACCAGACAATTTTAGAATAGCGTCAAGTACATGAGTATTTTGTGAACCGTGCCACTATTCGAGTGAATTTAACCGTGGCAAGCAGGTTACAGCAAACTTTGGGGACTTAAGTCCACTAGTAGTGTCTACCACCTGCTATCTTAAAGATTGAACAGAAGACACACGAGTGAATAGCACCATTTCATGATTAATACTATAATACAGTTGAGCCAAACAATAATTCTATTGTTACAATTTACAATAATATGACGTGTAACCCTTGTTAACGTTAGCCACATTGTACTGACCGCCAAGAAATATTTTCTCTTTAGCTCGAACGGTTCAGTGTTAAACTAGTAATTCAGAGGTCCCAGGTTCTAATGCTAGTAGAGACATTTAAATAGGCAATCACTCTTATCTGAAATGATATCATGTTATTGTCGCTAACTTATTTAGATCACATTGTAAATAGCTGTATAAAATAAGCGACTAAGGAACATGTTTCCATAGAATTTTCCAAGTTTGTATTATAAAGGTTAAGTGTAAAAATAATTTTGAATTGCACGGATCACGCCTATTACTGATGTTCGATTGAAACAATCTCTCTTTTTCGAATGCTTTACTCATCGACAAACAAATACAAAGAAGAAAGTGAAAGTTAAAAGAAATTAGAGAGGATACCAAAACGATACTCTTGAAACACATGAATCCGTTCCCAACACTTAATCTACCTGCCAAAAGTCTTATTACGTAAAATCATAAATGTTTCGTATTTTCGCAAAATAATTAGCGATATCATCCTTTTGTAAAGAATGAAGTATTTATGCTATACATCTGATTCTATCACTTATTCCATTTTCACAAATACTGGTTTTAAATGAAAACAGTAGAAACATTTACCTCTGTCATCTTTCCATTTTCCCAAAAATCTTTCCAAATACTTGTGAACAAACAAGTCATGCATGTCCCCGCGGACATTGTCGTGGTAACGCCCACTGTCTCCCATCACAAAAGTGATCACCACCACGTACCCCCCTACAAGTAAAACATATATTTAATACATGAATTTACGTAACTAAGCGTCAGAAAGAAGTCTGTAAAACATTTCAGACAAAAAAAAAAAAAAAAAAACCCAAAAACCCCAAAACCCCCCCAAAGAAATATGTCTTCAAATGTGCAGTCAATATTTAAGTACGAATTTAAGTACGAAGGTATCGGTGACGCTAAAATTATCGTTCACAAAAAAACCCATTAAAGTTCTCTGATTTCAGATCACAAATAAAGTATTACTAGTATTTAATTAGATAATATACTTCTTCCCATACTCTAAAGGGCCTGACAATTGGCGCCGCTGTAAGTCAGTAATTAAACGTGTGAGCACCTTCTGCACCCTTGATGTATGTACCCTACCTGTAATTTATCATTGTCCATAATGCCGAGTACTGACATTAAGACATTATTTATTTGGTATTAACTTACTTCGTATCAGTCATTGGTTGTTAAGCAATTCAATATAAAAGCAAAAGAAAAGTGGCTTTTAGCGACTCAATTTTTTTCATATTTTCCATTCAAATTTTGCTAGTGTAATTGTCGCAAATATCATTCGAGAAGTATTTCTTCCCTGCACATAATTTACCTGGTCGGAGTTCGCGAACTCGACACGACAGAAACAGTTTCCAGTCTCTCTGCCACTGTTGTCGAATTGCTTCTAGTTCTTCAGAGTTACAATCAGTCTGGAATATCCCACCCTGGATATGACAGAGTCTTAAAAAACAAAACCCCGTCATCATTGTAGATAATACATAATACAAAGAAGAAAAAGTTCCCTTTTTACAAGCGATGTAAATGCGAGAAGACACTTAATTACGTTCTATTATATATATAGATACGGAAGGGATACACATTTACAAAGCTTCTTCATCCTGGTCATAAAGTCAGCATTTTTACCTTTGGCTTAACCAATGGTTTTACATTGACGCGAAAGACAGATCAACAAAATCCGTGGGCAGGCACGTCTTGTACATTGAGGTGGCACTGGCCAAAACATGGGCGTTGTCTCTAGCAGAAAATTGAACAGGTTGATCCGAATCAGTTGGTGAAATTGGTAACAACAAATGCAAACACGAATTGCTCAATTGTTTAAATAAATAAATTGTGAAATGAAATCAATCTTGACGCTTTTAAGATTATAAGATTGTACAAAATAAATTTTAATACAAATTCAGAGTAAGATGAAGTAGCAAAAAACAATGAATCAAGCTGCATCACACAACTGTTTCGTTCTTGTAGGACTCGTCAGTGATGCTGCATCATACAACTGTTTCGTCCTTCTAGAACTCGTCAGTGATGCTGCATCATGCAGCTGTTTCGTCCTTGTAGGACTCGTCAGTGATGCTGCATCACACAACTGTTTCGTCCTTGTAGGACTCGTCAGTGATGCTGCATCATACAACTGTTTCGTCCTTCTAGGACTCGTCAGTGATGCTGCATCATACAACTGTTTCGTCCTTCTAGAACTCGTCAGTGATGCTGCATCATGCAGCTGTTTCGTCCTTGTAGGACTCGTCAGTGATGCTGCATCATACAACTGTTTGCTGCATCATACAACTGTTTCGTCCTTGTAGGGCTGTTTCGTCCTTGTAGGACTCGTCAGTGATGCTGCATCATACAACTGTTTCGTCCTTCTAGGACTCGTCAGTGATGCTGCATCATACAACTGTTTCTTCCTTCTAGGACTCGTCAGTGATGCTGCATCATACAACTGTTTCTTCCTTCTAGGACTCGTCAGTGATGCTGCATCATGCAGCTGTTTCGTCCTTCTAGGACTCGTCAGTGATGCTACATCATACAGCTGTTTTGTCCTTCTAGGACTCGGCAGTGATGCTACATCATACAGCTGTTTTGTCCTTCTAGGACTCGGCAGTGATGCTACATCATACAGCTGTTTCGTCCTCCTAGGACTCGTCAGTGATGCTACATCATACAGCTGTTTCTTCCTTCTAGGACTCGGCAGTGATGCTACATCATACAGCTGTTTCGTCCTTCTAGGACTCGGCAGTGATGCTACATCATACAGCTGTTTCGTCCTTCTAGGACTCGTCAGTGATGCTGCATCATACAACTGTTTCTTCCTTCTAGGACTCGTCAGTGATGCTGCATCATACAGCTGTTTCTTCCTTCTAGGACTCGTCAGTGATGCTACATCATACAGCTGTTTCGTCCATCTAGGACTCGGCAGTGATGCTACATCATACAGCTGTTTTGTCCTTCTAGTCCTTCTAGGAGCTGTTTCGTCCTCCTAGTGATGCTACATCATACAACTGTTTCTTCCTTCTAGGACTCGTCAGTGATGCTGCATCATACAGCTGTTTCTTCCTTCTAGGACTCGTCAGTGATGCTACATCATACATCTGTTTCTTCCTTCTAGGACTCGCCAGACATGATTAGGGCCTAAATGTTGAAGCCTTTGAGGTGACTGAGTGATCGAAAGAAATATGTGTTCATCGCATTTAATTCAAAATAAACCAAATTGACATTTAACCTTTGATCAACGACCACCACAGTAGAACTCAATATTGGGATATCGTGGTGAGAATAAGAGATAAAACTATTTAAACGTTAGTTCAATATCTTGTACACATCATTATACATGTCTTGAAAGCAGACTTTCATTTTCAAATTTGACAAATCATTTCCATTGTATTGTCATTATCATTTTATGGCTATGATAAAAGTTTAAAACTCCAACAGTTATTGATGAAAATCAGCCTATTATAAGTAAAACAGGGTTTTTGGAAAGGTAAATATCTAGTATTGTAGAATAAAAATGCGGATTATGTGTCTGTCCTATTGCTAGAACAATATATGTATTTGTGTATATTTATTGTATCATGTAAGAATTATGCACGCTTTTAGTCATTTTTGACAGACATGCATCAATACAGACTAGAATTCAGACACACATATGCGGCTAAATCTTTACTTTTCCCATAAAGAAGACATTCTATCTCCAACTGAACATTGTATGATAAATGCTAGTGTCTATTGGTATTTTCCCTATTTTACATTACTTTTCTAATGTACATGTTGACAACTGGTATTAAGTTTGACTATAAAATTTATATCTAAAATTTACTCTGGTATATATGAAGGGCTTATAAGAGTGTGCGTTTTGCTACAACACAAGCTGTTTTATAGTATAAGGGACTGAACGATGTCTTCTGCATGAGGATATTGCTAAGCATCTGGAAATAATCATCAAGTAGTTTTCCTTTTTCAGCCTCGGTTCTGTTTGAGGACAGCCCTGACTTCAAGATATTGTACAACCATGGCCTGGCACATTTCAGAGATCTGTTCACAAAATTTTCTCTCTCCTTGATACCTGCGAGGTCAATAGTAGAAAAATAACATGATAATTCAAAAATGTTGGATCATATCTTTTAAAAGAACCATATTTATTATCAATATTTATCAACTACAAACTATCAAAAAGATTGCAATTCAAACTAAAGTCTTAACAAAGCGCGGCATTGTACCCCACGCCTGGATGTTGGAGCGCACATCAAAACCGATGTAAATATATATAGATAATATGTATCTAATATATATTATGTAAATTCTGATTTGATATTGATTCTCTGTACCTTTCATTGTTAATGATGAACGCGTGTAGAGATTAGATGAACAGTAACCTGGAAAGACTTTGCATACAATATTTTATTTGTTTCTGACATTGTCTCTATGGTAGCATCAAATAAGATGAAAATAAAATCTCACCAATAGTAAAAGGCAAGACTAGAACGCTAGGCTGATATGCTGACAGTTTCGTAGAGGTCTGTTGAATGGTTAAAAAGTTATTATCCCAGAAAACGTTTTAAAAAGGTACTTTTGTATTCCTTACATTGTTTCTATGGTAACAGAAGAAATATAACAAATGAAATCTCATCAATAGCACAAGGGCCAACTAGAGCGATAGCCTGATATAAAGTCTGTTGAATTTTTTTTTTCACGTTGTAGCCCGGAAAAACTTTTTTAAAAATCATATTGTATTCCTTACGATGTTTCTGTTGGAAAATGTAAATGAAGCGTCGCCAATAACACAATGTATGACTAGGGCACTAGCCTAATGCTTTACAAAGTTTCCTAGTAATCAGTCAAACGGGTTTCAAGTTAGAGTTCAGAATAAACCCTTGGGAGGACAGACAGACGCAGCCCACATTTTTCAACATTTTTGGGGGGATAGTTAGAATCACTTTATCATTATCGCCTATTTAAAATATATTTGGTAAATTCATAGACAAGACTTATCTGGACATGAACGTTGTGAATGATCTTACCGTCCTCGTTTGCGAAACCGGGAATTATATGTACGTCTTTCTGGGTACAATCAACCAACGTAAGTGAACCTTTCATGTCTGTGTGGAATGGCTTTATAAGTTCGTTGGCGGTGGGTGAATATGTTATCTTGGAGCTGTTGACAAATTCCTCCTGTATTTATTCAAAGCAGAAACTTGAGTAGTCAACAAACATGTGAAATATTATCAATTAGTGCAATTTACTTGCTTTTATTTGTTAAAAAAACAGGCATTCAAACGCCCGTTACACTGTTATCATAACTTGTGCACATATAACATATTCAGATTTTCTGGTGCGATATCATGACTTTGTTCTTGCAAAGCCACAATGACTTCAACAGATGACTGATTTTGCAGCAATTAGCTTATTAAATTGTCGCTGTATACCATACTACAACAGCACTGAGGATAAAGTAGGTTAGATATTATTATGCATGAAGGATATCCTTGTCCATGAGTGACATATTACGATGATTTCAACGTGGCTCATATCAAAATAAAGATAGGTCCGAGAGCACGCGTACGATATCTGAGGTAAATCAATGTTCAGACCAACGTAAATAAGAAAAAAAACTGAAACCCGGCGTTTTATTGAGATGTTCGGAAGAACAAGTGCCTTTTCTCTCTTGATTTCTTTAAAACATTACATGTATTTACCTGTCTCTGGCCGTCAGATGCAACTATCCGATGGAATAGAAAAGCAAAGGGATTCTATAGAAATACCTCGGTGATCTTTCCACTTTTCAAAAAGTCTTTCCAAGTGCTTGTAAACACATCGTGTATGTCTTCTTCGTCAATATCACTATCCCGGCCACTGTCTCCTGTCACGAAGGAAATCACAACCAAGAATCCCCCTACAAAAATATACCTCACATGGTTATTTACATTTATACAGATACTAATACTGCTAATTAAAACATAACGTTGCAGCACCTAAAAGACAATATTGGCTTCTGAGCATTAATCAATTAAATTTTTTGTAGATTCAGGCAAATTGACATGTTATAGATACATGAATAATCTACAAATTACAATTAGGGATAACAGTCGTCGTGAATGGGAATGCAGAAATGATGCTGTGATATTTAATATTACTCCAGTGTACTACAAATCTATTAAAAGATACATGTTAATATCGACCCTTCTGCTGCCATTCCGTGTTAAGCTTACAGCTGCATGCAGCATGCTTCTGAAAACATCAGATTTTGTGTTGGCCCTTAAAGATTAGAGGTTATAATAGGGGTCGTACAATTACTAACTTGAATTGAATGAAAAGTCTACTATTTGTATTTTCTACTAAATACATATAAGTATCACGTATGAAGAATGAAGCTGAAATTTTAAAAAAGTAAAAAATTGACATATTAGTTCGCAGTCACATAATTTTACGACTGATCAATTTTCACATTTCACAACAGCTTCCATTAGCCAAAATTTTCAAATACTACCATTTAAGAATTTTACCTGGTCGGAGTTCCCGAGCTCGACACGACAGAAACAGTTTCCAGTCAGTCTGCCATTGGTGTTGAAAGGCTTCTAGTTCTTCAGGGCTACAGTCAGTCTGGAATATCCCACCACGGATATGACAGGGTCTTGAAACATTATAAAATAAATATATAATTAAACATTGAGTTTATCACCACTTTCGTCCTATTCGTTTTATCAAGTAATGTCTATTTTATGTAACAGTATTGGATATCCAAGCTTTACTCATAAATTGCAATGATTTCAATACTAAAGAATACATGATATCCCTTTTATTTGAAACGTCGTTGTCCCTCATGACATCTCTTACTTTTTACTGAGCCACTGGTTTGCCATTGACGAAAACGAAATATCAACGAAACCGCTGGGTAGACACTGGCGGTACATTGAGGTCGCGCTGGCCAAAAGGTGAACATTTTCTCTCGTGGATAGCTTGGTAGATGCGTTCGTAGAAGTGCCTGAAAATCATGGATTCAAATAACAAGTCAAATTATTATAAAAATGCTGCGTTGATTTTCAAACAGTGACAAACATGACTTTTAGTTTTGAGTACTAAAGCAAAGGAATGAATATTATTAATTATGTTGTGGGATTGTGATATGTGATGTGAATCTGTTCTTGTTCAAATTATCAATAAGTAAATGTTACAGTACATAGCAACCACATAGTTTATAGAAAATTAGGAGTATTTTTGAGACAAGAGAAACTGAAGTCGTAGAGAGTAATGCAGAAAAGTGACCTACCATGAATCGTTTTGAACAGAACATTGTAATCGTTCAATAATTGATCTTCGTAAACCAGAAGGATTTCTCTTGGATCTTTTGAACTTTGGTTGATATAATCTGAAAGGAAAGAAAATAACGGATTTTGCGCAAAGTTGTTGATATTACGAAGTATTGTGGTAACTCATATACTTCAGCATGTTCTGGAAATAATTTCTGTTTGATAGTAAGATGGATTTGTAATTGCTACAATTGTTACAATACGATATATACCGTCATACGATGAAAGAGTGAACTGAAAGATATGGTCGCAATGATGAAACCTTATTGGTATACTGGTACCTATTACACCGTTAATCAGCTCTAGTGACACGCCCCCGTCAGCAGACCCAAACTCGGCTATACATACGGTTCCGCTGCTATTCCTCTCCGGTCTCAACATATCTTCTTAAAATGTAAAACAATAGTTGTCATTCAATGCAGTTTCCTTTGCTATATGTGATCATTGATATGAAAAGAACTATAAATGACCAAAGTAAAGACTCGATTGACTATAATATGGCCATGCCAGGACGAATTAGTGTACGTTTGAAAATATATGAAATTCAAAATGTATTCTTGATAATAGGTCATCTATTTTTGCAAAACATTGACATCTGTTTTTCTATGTAGTGTCAGCGATGATATTCTTATATCTCGTGTGGTATATATATCAAAATTGGTGTCTCACTTACCCACGCATTGCATCACTTTATCGTTAAATGCCTTTATGACTTTTCTACTGCTCTCCATTGCAGACGAGTACCACTCCTTCCCATGGTGCACAGGTCCTAGATGGTGGCCTTCGGATGTCATCACTCGTGGAGAAGCAATAAGTAAAAATGGTTATCAATATGCTTGTGACCAGAGTAAATAGAACTACGGTATTGTTCTCATACACACGTATACATTTCCCGCTTTTAGTTTTATTTCATATTTACCCTGTGCTGTTGGATAAATCTCTTTAAATATACATATGTTGCATATCATTTTACCCTTTTTCACATAAAGCGGAACAGAATTAAAAGTAAAAAAGGCTAGGACATCTACGGAACAATTAAAGAACGCATCTACCTACTGAATAATATACCTACAAATATATTTGTTTTCTTGCAATCGGAGTAAATATAATACACAAAATCTTGTTTCGTGATGAAGCAAACATATTAATTGAAGCAAAATTTAAAAAAATACCCTGATGTGAAATTTATTACACATTACTTATCCTGAATTAGAAAATCTAGGAGGCGATTGAAAAAAATATATATAAATTCGTCGAAAGAAATTTAAAAGGAGAGGTGTACATTCCGATAACTCAATTTCATAATGTTCCAATATTAAATGATTCCAAAATAATGTTAAGACTGTGTCATGTATTCTGGCCTTCTTCCGATTTCAGTAAGTTGAATAAAAATGTATTTCTCTTTATTAGAAGTACTTACAATAAACGGTAAATGAATACGCATACTTATTCGATACTTATTTGTTAGGGAGCAACATCTTTCATACTTTTTAATACGATGTTGCTCAATTCCTATTTCAGCCCCAACATTTATGAACATTTATAACATTTCCTCCCCATGCTAATGATAGCTGAGCACTACCACGTGAATCTTAACGGCTATAGTTTACATGGAAATCCTTAATTATGGATGAACACCTTTTTAATTTACATTGTACATTGTTGTTTGTAATTTGTAATTACATATGCTTTGTTCTCTAATCGTACACTATGTATGGATGTGTGTACAAAATATGTATATTGAATCTATAATTAAGGTTTATGTAGATAAGCCAAGTTTTAATTGAACAATTTATGCCATCTTAGCCTTGCACATCTAAATTCACAAGTAGGAGATATTGCATGTATTGTTTGTAAACATAGAATTTGGTTATCGAGATTAAGATATGTCATAATAAGGTGGTGCACATGTTATTAGTAATATAAGGTTATGGACATCATCATATGCATAGTCGGAGCCTGTAAGTTAATTACATATAGCTGACCAGTCACGTGTCAACGCAATTGAATTTGATAGGCTGGTGCTTAATTATCGCCAGTGTGTTCAACTTATATTTCGTGGTGTTTTTTACTATAGCCGACGACTTCTGGACGTTGTTTGTGTTAACTCAATTCCGTACGAGTACAGTAATTTCTAGGGACAATGGCTACCCGTGTTCGTCGGACTCGTTCAAAAGGCAGTACTCCATGGAATGATACTAACCCTGCTAATTGGACTACTCAAAGACTGCGCGATGAACTGACAAAGTTAGGCATCCAAGTACAGACAAGTAAAGACAATGTCCTCCTCAGTATGATTGTAAGGACGTCAAGGTCAATTCATGTCAGTTATATGATTTAACTTCACACACCACCCCATTCTGCCCACAGCAAAGAGAGAAAAAGAACAGCCAAAACTACGGGAAATTTAATCAGACTCCATCAAATGACCGAGGTAAATTTCAGAAGACGGACAGAGACACAGATACGCTAGGTCGCCCCAAGATCAAGATTAATGGATCAGAAATTTGTAATAATTTCAATGACGTCATTTGTAGATATGGGGCAAATTGTGGTTTTACTCACATGTGTACCAAATGTAAAGCCACAAATCATGGAGCTAAGGCTTGCCGGAAAAGCAGTCGGAGGAGTCGAATCAATGGCTTAAGTGTGACAAAGCTAGCACCATGATTAATGTTATGGTACTTAAATCTGAGCTACAGCAGTATCCAGACAGAGATTTTGTTAATTATTTGTGCAACGGTCTTACTGAAGGCTTTGACACTTTAGTGTCCAATGTAGTTTTGTATACCAAACATTGTCGTAACTTACAATCAGCTCTTAAAGACGAATCAACGGTTACAAAATTGATAAAGAGGATTGTTCCTTGTCCTACGTCCGTATCGAAGACGCCATTAAAATCATACAGGATTTAGGGAAAGACACAACTATGTGCAAGACAGATATATCGGACGCCTTCCAGCTGATACCTATACACCCGTCACAGTGGCATCTTTACGGTATTTGTTGGAAGGGGAAATTTTACCATTATTTTACCAGCATTCGGTGGAGGTAGCGCCCAAAGATATTTGACAATCTTTCTAGGGCGGTGTGTTGGATTGCCCAGAATAATTATGGAATCAAGCATATACTACACCTCTTAGATGATTTTATCACTTTTGAAAAGCCAGGAAAATGTGGTGAATACAACATACAGTGTTATATCATATTTTCAATTCCCTGAACATTCCTATGGCCCTTCACAAGACTTGTGGACCAGAGAATGTACTTGAGTATTTAGACATCATCTTAGACACTCAAAAGATGGAACCTCGACTACCCACTGATAAGCTTCAAAGGGATACAGAAATTTTAAAGTCATTCCAGTCGCGGAAATCTTGCACAAAACGGGAAATACTACAACTGTTAGGTCCTTTGAGCTTCGCTAGTAAGGTAGTGATCCGTGGGAGAAGTTTCGTTTCCCACATTATCAAACTGTCTACTACTGTAAAGGCCTTACATCACCATATTAGGATATCTAAAGATTGTCGCGAAGACATTGCTATGTGGTTAACTTTTCTGTCCAATTGGAATGGAGCTACCATTTTCTGCAGCCAGTATATTACTAGGAACGAAGATATCGAATTGTACACTGATGCATCAGGATCTCTAGGGTTCGGAGGATACCTGAATGGATTTTGGTTTGCACAGGAATGGCCAGATACTTTTAGAGATTATATCGATAGTTGTCCATAGCGTTCAGGGAGCTTTACCCCATTGTAGTGGCAGCAATGACATGGGGTCATAATAGGAGGGGCTTGCGTATAATGTTTCGGTGCGACAATACTGCGACTGTATCTATTCTGCAAAAAGCACGCTCTAAAGCTTATCATATCATGCCTCTCATGAGGCGCTTGACTTTGTGTGCAGCAATAAACGAATTTGTTGTTATGGCACAGCACGTCCCTGGCAAACGTAACTTAATAGCTGATTCCCTGTCTCGTTTACAGAGGGCAAGATTCAGACTGCTGGCCCCGGAAGCAGAACGTTTCTCATGTCCAGTTCCTCATCCGTCGGAAGTTCTATGGCGCTCGGACCAGTAGTGCAAGAACTTTGGGAGTCAGCCATTGCCCCCAATACTAGACAAGAGTACAATACAGGATTTTCCATGTTTATACAATTCTTGCTGATGACAGGGATGATTGCCAGTGCCGTTTTTACGGATATACAGGTATCAGAAGACATGTTGATTCATTTTGAGGCCCACTTTCATAGCATCAATCTTTCATACGCTACTATCAAACTGTACTTATGTGGTATACGGTTCATGTGTCTTCAACACAACATTAAATTTCCTGAGTACGCCAACTTGAGACGTATGCACGCAGTAATGGGAGGAGTGAAACGTACACACGTTAAAAGTAACAAACCTCGTTAACCTTGTTACGTTCAACATTCTTAAGAAAGTCTGTGAGTATTTACGTAAAAAGGCCCAAGTGCTTCGGGACTTGATGTTGGAGACCGTTTGTGTTGTGGCGTTCTTTGGTTTTTTAAGATGTGGAGAATTCACTGTAAGCAAACCATTTGACCAATATACCGGTTTATGTTTTCAAGATTTAGTTATAGCACCAGACTGTGTTTTTCTACACCTCAGGAGATCTAAAACTGACCCATTTCGAGAAGGTGTGACCTTAAAATTGTTTAAGATTGATGGAATTATATGCCCCTATGCATCCTGCTGTAGCGGTAAGACAACGTCAGAGACCGGCCCCTAATGAACTATTGTTCATTATGGACAATGGGCATGCCCTAACAAGAACAACTGCATTTATCTCTAAATTCAAACATGTGTTGGAGTGCTTAGGTATCGACTCAGAGCATTATAACGGGCATTCTTTCCGTATAGGAGCGGCCACTACAGCAGCGACAGTTCACGTGGAAGACCATCTTATCAAAGTTTTAGGGAGATGGTCCTCAGACGCTTATTGTCGATATATTAGGACTCCACAGTCTTCTATAAGAGAGGCGCAGAGTGCACTTACATTATCAAAGTGACAGTTTTTTCACAGAGAAAGGTTTTCCAGTATGTATTGCTTGTATAAGATTCTGATGGGTACAACTTCCACTCCTTTTAATCACCTACCCTGTTAATAATCAATTCTATCTAATCTCATATATGGTACAAATTATAGGGCACTCAGCTATATTATTCCACAATACATCTAAGTTTGGCTTTGGTTTTCACTCGAAATTGGAAGGCAGACTTTTGGTTTACAATTTCTCTTAACACTACCCCTTAGATTTGTTACATTGGCTCACGCTGTTTTATTCATATTATACCACTAGTTATTTGCACTGGAGCAATGTAGCCTAAACACTACAGCCAGTCTATTCCTATGTAGTGGGACCATTGTAAACAAATGTTTAGGTACTATCCAACACTGCACTGGAGCAATGTAGCCTAAGCAATACAGCCAGTCTATTCCTATGTAGTGGTACCATTGTAAACAAGTGTTTAGGTACTGTCCAACACTGCACTGGAGCAATGTAGCTTAAGCAATACAGCCAGTCTATTCCTATGTAGCGGTACCATTGTAAACAAATGTTTAGGTACTATCCAACACTGCACTGGAGCAATGTAGCCTAAGCAATACAGCCAGTCTATTCCTATGTAGTGGTACCATTGTAAACAAATGTTTAGGTACTATCCAACACTGCACTGGAGCAATGTAGCCTAAGCAATACAGCCAGTCTTTTCCTATGTAGTGGTACCATTGTAAACAAATGTTTAGGTACTATCCAACACTGCACTGGAGCAATGTAGCCTAAGCTATACAGCCAGTCTATTCCTATGTAGTGGTACCATTGTAAACAAGTGTTTAGGTACTATCCAACACTGCACTGGAGCAATGTAACCAAACGTTACAGCCAGTTGTAGTTTCTAATATGGAAATTTTACGTACTATCCAACACTGCACTGGAGCAATGTAACCAAACGTTACAACCAGCTGTAGTTTCTGGGTAGTGAGTACTTTCCTATTGTAAGAGGCGATTCGTCTGCTGTGCAGTCTTGTTATACAGTGGATATATGTAACTATATTGGCAATACATGTATTCCTGTTAGCATATATATCAATTTTGTAGTAAACAGGACATTGCCTACACAGCTACAACTTTGGTGATGTGCGCAGTTGAAGGATAGCTTCAGATATGTCGTAGCTGAGATTGCCCTATGTGCCAATATATGAAGCAAACTTATGCTTGGCAGTTCTAAGTTTGCAATACAGAGATATTCGAATAAAATATTATCTAATATCATTTTAAAAAGATATGTGATATACTTGTGTGAAGTTAGCATAATGATAAAACCATATTTACAGCAATCGTTAATTTCTACACACTACTATACATGTACCGTATGTGTTCATATTGGAACCATATAACCATCAGAATAGTATTTGGGGGCTTTATATCATATATCTACAGGGATTACTTAATTGTCATCAGAAAAGCAGTTAGGAGGAGATTTATCATATATATATAGGAGGAATCATATATATCAATGGGATACATGAAATAGAAAAAAATCATTCTCTTCATTTACTTACATGTTGATACAAAGTAGAAAATAGAAATGAACAGATGCATATTTCTCACATAAACATAATTATGTTAAAAAGATAATTTATTGCAAGAAATTGTAATACCGCTATGCGTTGAACATTTATATCAGGAAATACGAGTAATGGTTGCTCTCCCAAAACACGTATTTACATATATCTCTTACTGAAAGTAGTCCTAACTGAAACAGCAAATTTAAAGTAGGGTATAATACCAATATGAAACACTTAAACATCGTTAACTGGACCTAAATAATTATTAAATTGGTGGCTAAATATTTGTTGATGTCCGTGTCAATTAAAACACCAACAATATGAAAAAAATGTAATGAAAAAATGTAATCATGCCAGAACCATTTGATTAGATTTTAACAAATTAACTATTCACACGTACCTTGTGTCTATCATTAATGCAAAGAGAGCGGATGCATCCGAACTACTCAACCGACCAGCTAACGTCTAGACAGGACATACGCAATATTAAAAGCATTCTACCTCTATTAGAAATTCTAATGAACAGGTTTCTTTAGAAATGTTAACTGAGCCGCGACGCCATTCATTTTACATAACCGTCAAATGTACCGTCATACATTCCGATAGCATTAGCTGCAGATTTGTATCATCATAAAAGTAGGCTTGCTATACATATATGTTCCCGTTAATCGCTTGTTGGTACCAGGTATCCATAGAGCAGAAAGATGTCAACATAGGGTTGTATTCTTCTACTTAAGCAGCAAACATTTGATACGAAATTATTTTTTTCATTAACTGTGAAATTTATAGCACATCGTATTCAGTAAGTGAAAACTGCCTTTACCTTATTGGTAATAAATCTAGTTTGTAGCTGGCATAGTTGTTAGGCCCCCACAGTGATGTAAACATTCATTAAAAACCTATATAAATGGATCAAATAGCAGGTTAAGTCTACATTAATCTTCTCCAGATATAAATGAATGAATTTAAGCTTGATAAAGAAAACAGATAAGTTGAATCACTGTCTTGAGATGTCACATCTTACATTGATATGCAGTAAATTGTTAAAGGAAAGTTAAAACCTCCATTAAATTCGCATTATATCCTGAAGTTGGTTTTATGGTTATTTTTTTTTCATTAAGTGTTATATATTTTTTGTTGTTATTTTTCCTTTTAATTTTTAAGTGATTTTCAAGATATGTGATAGATTTACCAAATAATAACTAAACATATTGATTTACAACATAATACATGCGCACATTACATAAAAATTGTATACATCTCCTCCTCCACCACCACCTCCTCCTCCTCCTCCTCCTCATCCTCATCATCATCATCATCATACCTTACGCAAGCATGCACCTTTTACATGCGTAATCCCTTGAGCACACATCCTTAAACACACGCGCAGAGGGAGAAGTTGTAGGCAATTTCTTGGTGGGTAATTATACAAAAGTAAACAAATCTTTCAGTAGTAAATAGGACTTGACCCATAATACATGTAAACTATGATATATTTTGAAAACTAGGAAACAAATAACAGGAACAAATGATATTGTCTAACGTTCAAGAAGTGGATACAATTTTCTTTAATCAAACTCAAACTTTCTTTTATTGGGTTTTAACTGTAATATTTTTAGTCAGAAATGGTCCTGGATTGCATTGATGAGATATAGCGAATTACTAAGATATCTAGTTTTGTAGATTTAAAACTAAAGCTGATTACAATTATTAAGTGTATCCCATGCTTTGAAGACAGACGAAGTTTGGCCAGTTCTGTGCACAAGAGAAAATATATTCACCTACTCAATTGCTTAGTTTCTGGAGATACGCTATTAATAAAAAAATAGAATCCCATTTACCACGTAGCCTAACTTGATAGAATATATAAAAGCATGCACATCTATCATCTTCAGTCCTCCACCAATATGTTTTTGTAAGACAACTTCTTTTTTAATCTTGTGACACTTACCATTCCAAAGAAAGTAAAATAATAAGGAAATCAATTAAGTAACACATTTTTCTGATTAATTGGATTGAGTAATAAATAGGTAATTCAGATTTGATATAAACAAAGATTTGATGACACTGATTGTGCCCATTGGTGTCAGACACCGTCTACTGATAAGAGGTTTTAGATTAACAAGCTTTTTATCAAAGTTCTTTTTGGAATTTTATTTAGAAAAAATCAACACCCAGGAATGTGAAATTTTGTTAACCCGACTTTACTGGCTAATGTGTTGTATCACTATATCTTCTCTTCCCTATCCAAACAACTTGTATTCATCTTGAGACCAGAAATATTTGCATAATTATTCAATTCATCAATAGATTTCCTTGAAGACCTCTCAGACCCATTTAGTATCAACATGTACTGAACGTTTAGTACTGCTGTGTCCTCAATACCGATCCCCTTAATGTACTTATTTCTACCAATATTATGACAAAAACAAACGTCAATATGATTTGATTAAACCATATTTACAGCAATCGTTAATTTCTACACACTACTATACATGCACCGTATGTGTTCATATTGGAACCATATCACCATCAGAATAGTATTTGGGGGCTTTATATCATATATCTACAGGGATTACTTAATTGTCATCAGAAAAGCAGTTGGGAGGAGATTGATCATATATATATATATATAGGAGGAATCATATATATCAATGGGATACATAAAATAGAAAAAAAATCATTCTCTTCATTTACTTACATGTTGATACAAAGTAGAAAAATAGAAATGAACAGATGCATATTTCTCATATTAGCATAATTATGTTAAAAGGATAATTTATTGCAAGAAATTGTAATACCGCTATGCGTTGAACATTTATATCAGGAAATACGAGTAATGGTTGCTCTCCCAAAACACGTATTTACATATATCTCTTACTGAAAGTAGTCCTAACTGAAACAGCAAATTTAAAGTAGGGTATAATACCAATATGAAACACTTAAACATCATTAACTGGTCCTAAAAAATATTAAATTGGTGGCTAAATATTTGTTGATGTCCGTGTCAATTAAAACACCAACAATATGAAAAAAATGTAATGAAAAAATGTAATCATGCCAGAACCATTTGATTAGATTTTAACAAATTAACTATTCACACGTACCTTGTGTCTATCATTAATGCAAAGAGAGCGGATGCATCCGAACTACTCAACCGACCAGCTAACGTCTAGACAGGACATACGCAATATTAGAAGCATTCTACCCCTATTAGAAATTCTAATGAACAGGTTTCTTTAGAAATGTTAACTGAGCCGCGACGCCATTCATTTTACATAACCGTCAAATGTACCGTCATGCATTCCGATAGCATTAGCTGCAGATTTGTATCATCATAAAAGTAGGCTTGCTATACATATATGTTCCCGTTAATCGCTTGTTGGTACCAGGTATCCATAGAGCAGAAAGATGTCAACATAGGGTTGTATTCTTCTACTTAAGCAGCAAACATTTGATACGAAATTATTTTTTTCATTAACTGTGAAATTTATAGCACATCGTATTCAGTAAGTGAAAACTGCCTTTACCTTATTGGTAATAAATCTAGTTTGTAGCTGGCATAGTTGTTAGGCCCCCACAGTGATGTAAACATTCATTAAAAACCTATATAAATGGATCAAATAGCAGGTTAAGTCTACATTAATCTTCTCCAGATATAAATGAATGAATTTAAGCTTGATAAAGAAAACAGATAAGTTGAATCACTGTCTTGAGATGTCACATCTTACATTGATATGCAGTAAATTGTTAAAGGAAAGTTAAAACCTCCATTAAATTCGCATTATATCCTGAAGTTGGTTTTATGGTTATTTTTTTTCATTAAGTGTTATATATTCTGGGGGTATTTTTATTTATTTTTTTGCAGTATTAAATTAACATTTTCCAACAACTAACTAATACATAATATACAAGGAAAATCTTTCTCAGTTCAATATGAAGCCTGGTATGAAGAAAATATATCAATTTCGTATATCAGTACAATTATTACAACCATGTAAGAGGACATCAATACACAGATGAGTTTGAATATTCAAATTCAATTAACTTGTTGCACTCACACATTGGAGTTTCAATTATATGATCTTTGAACGATCATGATTAAGATTACTGGAATTATTTCTAAGTTGGCAAAGTTTAATGTTGACATCACGATTGCCAGAATATTTGAAAATATCAGTTGTTTCAGATTTTGTATCTAATTTTTTATCAAGTATTATTCGTAACTGTGCAGTAGAATGTATGTTATGAATATCTTATGCATTGAATTCATTTAACATGGATGGCAAAACACTATCAGAATAATTTATGACAGAGAGGGGATCAAATAATCTATTAGTTCCAAGAGGGTATCTCTCATGACTTCCGTCATGAACATGTGGTAAAATTTTATCTCTGAAATAATTTTGAGTTTCATTATTCATTATTTTGTGAATAAAGATGAGCTTAAGTTTATATCTCCTACAACTCAAAGTTTCCCATTCTAATTCCTTGTTTAATTTTTCACGAGGCGTTCCTCTACATAAGCCTGTAATTAGTTTTGCTGTGTCTAATTGCATCGATTCTAGTAGTTTTTTCTCTGAGCCACCGTACAATAATCCCACACAACATCATCAAACTGAATAATTGGTCTTATGTAAGATGTATATATAGTGGTTTAAGATTTTGAATCAATTTTACTTTTCAATAATATTAATATATTCATTCTTTTCAAAGCTTTTTCTTAAATGTTAGATATATATGAGTTCCATTTGGCCTCATCACTCAGAACTCTTTATTTTTTTTTTTGTCTTTCAGAGCCTGTCCAGCTTCATCGAGACTTATGCTACCCTCTAAGCTATCACATTCTAAATTATTCAATTTCTTGACATCACAATTGTGAAGATGAACATCTAAATCACTATATTCTACCTCCCTATACTTATACATAATTTCATAAAACAAATGTTACCTCAGAAAGAATGTCCTCTTGCTATATAATCAAAATATTTCCTTTTTGATTTTTTAAAATAACTTTAGAAGTATGTTTCGATTTTTTAAATTAGAAAAATAAGTAGTATGTTCTTCCCCTTCCTATATCCATTTTGCTTATCTCTTATAATGTCACTCTTCATTTTTTTCTGATGAATATACTCTAATTCCTTCCTTTTCCTCCTTAATGTTACCTGCTCTGCAGATTCGAAGATAGTTATTGATGATTTAAGTTATTTCTCTCTAAAATTACTCCGTTTTTTTATGAGAAGGAAAAGAAATAGACCTACCTCTAATTTCCATAAGTAGAGTTTCTAAAAACAGCGGATTATTTATGAAAAAAATCATAAATGATAAATATTTCTTTCTTTCTTTATTTCATATTATTTAAGGTGTTGAAGTATTGTCCCGTCTTAAACCCAGCATCCAGCAATGTCAGTTTCTGGCTTTAAAGTACATTTGGTCGAGTGATATAGACATATATAAATCGTAGAAATATCACCTAGCTACCAGTGATAGTTAGTGTGCAGATTGTGTCGTATTTCGTCATATAAAACGAAGTCATGCTATCAGTGAAATTGATTCATTTTGATGTAACATTTTGAGCAAGGAAATTAAAACAAATTAAAAAGGGTCTGTAATCACGAAATCGCTCTCGTACTCAGGCAGGCAGAAAATTAAATATATATATATATATATATTGTGATTAACTTTATGGCCGAAATGATTTCTTCTTATTATCTGAAGAAATTTAGGGGAAACTCTATATGATACCTTCATTTTTCCCTTTTAAAACAGATTTATGGAAACGAGGACTTCATGAGCACGGGACCTGTTGTCTTGTCCGAACATCAGACACGTGATAAGAAAAGCACGCAGTAGACTTTGAAATTTGAGTTTTTCGAACACTAACATGCTATATGACAATGGAATATAATCAGAAATTGATAATTAACAGATCATTTATGGGAATGGATAAATTTTGAATAAAAATACTAGATGCTTTGTGTATATGCATTATTACTTATAACCAATAATCAAAGTACTGAAAGTGCTGAGAGGCTAAACGTATTAAAAAATGTTCACAAATAACCGCTAAGCTATATTACTTCCCCATACTGCTACACTTTGGAATGCAAAAATTATTAAAATAAGAGAACCAGAGGCTATTTTTCTTAATTTTAAGCGATTTTATATCTTCTTTAATTCTTATTTCAAATTTGACGACAATAATGTGAATAAATCAAAATAGGTAAAAAAAAATAAACAAAATACACACAACCATATATCTATCGCCAACAAGCCAAATGACTAATAGCTCTATGATGAAGTTGACTAAATAAAACCTTTCAAATACCCAAGATGTTGCAATTACTATTCTATCAATATGAGGATTTAAACAAATCGAAAGGACTTTATACCTACTTCTTTATTTTTAATGTATTGCAAAGTAATAGTCCTTACTTATTATAATTATATTTGTAGTTGAGGAAAGTAGATAAGGTATACACAGCATTTCAGATAGATAAAAGTGTAAGTAATTACATTAAATGTATTTATATGCCTAACTTCCTTGAAGTATCATGGTTAGACTTTTCTTCTGGTAATTATGTCTATAAAGGCATAGTTCTATGAGATTAAACCAGACTTCCATATATATACAAAATTTACAATATTTTCACTATAGCTACTACTATTTCTGATTTCCAATGCATTAAATAATGTCACCATGACACGCTAAATGAATAAATATGTTATGGAAATATTTCGTTTTAGTTCATTGATATTAATAAACATGAATATTTTGGGGTTTTTTATACGCGCTTTGTTTGAAGGAATTTTTTCATTTCAAGGAACTTTGATACACATTAACAAACATTGAGAAATCAGCACAATCAACCTTCATCAAATAAAACTAAAAGACAAAAAATATAGGATATAACAAAGTCAACATCATGATCAGTACAGTATTAAAAATATATTATTCATAAATCTCGAGCGCCAAATGTACCTTGCCTACGAAGCGCAAACTTTTTATCTTCAAAATCTTGAAAAATTGTCGTGGCGATGGATGTGAAAATCCTGAAAAAATGTCATATAGGCGGGTATGCGCCAGTCCAATTTTGTGACGTCTAATGAGGTAAAGTGATGTTATATATTAAGACGATCTTGCCACAACGACAAGGATTAAAGCAAAATTGATGTTCTGTTTGTAAGTTTTGTTTGTTTATAAGTGCTGTTAGTTGATAATTCAAACCAAGCCCCCAGACTAGCTTCTCATAATGGCGCCAACTCGCACGTTCTGTACGCTTACGTCATGTCGAGAATTCCGTAAAATATATTGTTCAAAATTTATCAATACTTCAACCACACTGTGCTTCTTTTTTTTGAAATATATAGAAATCGTATTGTTATTAAAAATAAACTAATTTTGGATGCTTTTGAAATAGCGATTTGAAAGATCGCGGCATTATTTACGCAGAAAATTGCCGCTAGAGGGCTCTAACTCTTTTCGATATTTCAGCCAATGAGAAGGTCAGGATCGGTAAATTTTGTCTGAAAGGCCGTCGCAATAGGCTATGCGTATTGAGTACGTTTAGCCTAAAAATGTGTGTTTCTGAGACTTTGCACTCTTATCAAAAGGTTACACCTATATAACATTGTTATCATTACTACATTCATTTGTATTCCTTGTATTATTTGCCTTGTATTTATGATATTTTTCTATACTGAAGATTCTTTACAAGCTTGTTGATTCTCTACACATGTTTGGTTGCTTACAATCATCGGGTGTCAGTCCATAGGTAGTATAAATCTTATCTAATTTATTTTTTCCTTCAAAGTTTATATCTTGAAAAACTTTGAAGTCATCTCAAGTGTATATTACTTGAACTTGCCGATATCAGATCATATATATAAATTTCTTTTCTTCTGATCGTCATTGCCTGTAGTTGTGTCACATTAAGTGGACTTATATATACATATGTTAAGTGTTCCATGTTCTTTGTTCAGTAATTTATCATAATTTTCTTCGACTTGTTTACTACAACTGGTGTTCTTAAATCATTTGTAGTATTCTGACAATTTTAATTCTTTGAGGATTTGGTTACGTTATGTTCTACTTCGGTACACGTGCGGCTACCCTTTTTCACATTATCATTAATTAATACTACTACTTCATAACACAAAAAGAGAGTTATAGTTTATTTCATACCTGAATATTTTATCATCATCATTATTTTGCTTACTTCTTGAAAATATCGCAATACGTTATCACTGGATTTTAATGATAGTTCTCTGCATAGTTGTTCTTATGCTGACCTTCCCATCTCTTACCATGACTGAGATTACAGAGAACGCAGTCAGAAACCTCTTTGAACATATGAAGACAATGAACCTGAAACCCAAAGTTGACACTCGGAGGATATCCAGCATGGATGTTGGGAAAGTCTGCCGTACAACAAGAGGTTGAGGAAGAAGTGAAGACAGTTTCCGTTACATATTCCACAGGAGCAATGCAACACTTCCCGAAGATATCGCCAAGAAAAGGATGCCCCACAAGATGTTTTGAGAAGTGACGTTCAATGCATCATTAAGGACGGACATCAACTCAAACCATCATACAGGCCATCAGAAGTTCCCTCAGAGTAAATGCCTTGCGGGTGCGATCTCACCTCGACCCCTCAGCCTCAATCAAGGACATACATGACAAGCTGGACAGGGTCTTTTGGAATGTCCAGCAGGTTGAGATGTTGTTAGCACGGTTTTATAGCGAACATAATGACGCAGATGTGGCTATCTGGAGTTGTCGACTGGAAGACGTTTTGGCCTAGGCTGTGGAGAGTGGGCAAGTACAGAAGTCAAAGGCCAACTCCATGTTGATTACCATGTTCTGGTGCGGTCTGAAGCCTGTCTTAAAGGATGCCTCTAGCTATCTTCACGAGAGTCTTAATGACTTTGACGAACTCAAGATGGCGATGGGAAAAATTGAAGAGGGCTGGAATCGCAGAAAAACAGTGAAGAAAGAGCCAACCACAGCAAAGGCAGCAGCAGCAGCAGTAGAGGCGGATCATTCCAAAATGGTAGAGCTGAAGGGGATTTTTCAACAGCTAACCACAGAAGTTAAGGACCTGACGGCAGACCGCTATAGCAACCAACAACAGCGAAACAGTAACGGGAGGGGGTCATGGACAGCGAAACCAAGGTAATCGTCTCAGACACACAAATTGTTTATCAAGAAGTCAATACAAGCTTTGCATAACTTTAACGTTTAGGAGAATGGATCACCAAGGATCACATTTGTTTTTGTATATGGGTTTGATTATACCAGTATTCCAAATTTCCGGTTTTACACTAGTATCTCGTATAATGTTAAACAGTTTAAAGTATGTAGGACGCATAATATCATCTGTACTATACCGCATGCTTTATCATTATCTAGTTTTTTTATCGAGTTTACAACTTCTTCGGGAGTGATTTGACCATTAAGTATATCATTATAGACACTTGCGTTCTTAGTCAGTGTTTCAAAGACTTCGTCTTCACCATCTTGAAGATTTAATTTGCTAAAATATCTATACAGTTCATTAATTGGTTTATCAACTTTGAATTTAATATTCGATTTATCGATTCTGTTCAGGATATTCCAATTTTGGTTAATACTTAGAAATTTTCCTCCTTTCTCTTGTACTCTCTACCTTTCTTTTTTATGGTTTGCATTTCTTTTAAAAATATTGTACCTTTTTCTTAGCTTCATGAGTTTTGTTTTTCGTTTCATGCGACATTCACGTGTGAACCAGGGCTGAACGTGCCCTGAATTATCTTTTTTTAAAAACCTGCATAAGCATTTCTTTCCACAAAGACCTTTTCGCTGTTGCCTTAAACATATCACTTATATCAGTAATTAAGTCATTTAAAGTGGACTTTGATATTTTTTGGGGGGATTTCCTTTATGCTGTCGATTTTCGTATTTATTTCTCGTAATTTATCATTTTTTTTCCTACAAAATGAAATTTCTTTTCATTTGCCCACTTGCTGATATTTTGAGCAAAAGAAATTGGTTCCTTACTTACAGACATTCAATATAAAACACAGAGAAACATTTGCAGAGACAATAAAGTAATCAACAAGGCTGTCATTTTGACATTATTCATTCCGATAAACGTTTCCCACTCTGCCGTTAGCATTATTTAAATAATTATTGTCAAGAAACTCCAGCAACTTTACACTGAATGAATTTGGCCTGTCAAGGTCTTGACTGGTCCTTTGTAATGGAATACCTAGTTGCGGTATAACTTCATAACCACATTAATAATTATGTAACTCATCAATCTCACTTACGTTAGACGCACGAGTTAACTAATGATCTGCTAGTGTATAATCATTGCAACAATGAGTTATAGCATTAAAATCTCCAATAAGGTTAATTTTTGCTGGTTTTTATTCAACGTAATCAATTCATTTTCAATCTCAAGAAAAGTTTCATAAGAATCGTATTTTGGGGTTTACGGTGGCACATAATCACAGCCTTATAGCGTAGTAGAACACTTATTGCGTAAACTAATCTACCCACTGAACAAACTCTGATCAAGTTTGGAGAAATACAAAATAAAGGTTTATATGTGTCTTTATAGATAATAACTATTTCACCTGATTTACGTTTTACAATTATTAACTACATTATTATATCCAGCTGGTAGTTCAAGTACATCGAATTCATTAGTTCTGGTCTCGGCCAATACAATGACGTCATGAGACTTAATGATGGCAACAAATTGACTATAAATTTTCGAGAATTTATCGCGATCAATCCATTCTGTGACTGAGTAAATCTATCTCGTCTATTTTCTCGCGCGTAAGTTTGGCTAGTAGGTCAGTTTCCTCATCTTTTTCAGGTTTTTGTTGCTTGAATGCTTTCATGGCAGTAGTGTTGTCACTAGGCTCCTATAACTTTCATCTCATGTAGAGATGTATAGCACACTATTATATCCCAGATCTAAATGATTCCAATCGTCAACTAAGACGTCGAAAGAAAACAATTACATGAATAATTGATAGAATTTATATAAATACCATAGCATGCTGTCAACATTTAATCATGTCAAAATTAGATTAATGGCCATAGCAAAGAAATACGACGTAGTTAATACGTTAAAGCAAATATGTGAGGTAAATATATCATATAATATTTGTCAAATGTATCTCATGTAATTAATGTAATCTACCACTGTTGTGGATTGTACCAGCTGATGGACTAGTGGTCCTTTATACCTACAGTAATATGGTTCTTTATGGGCAAAGACATTTCGTTATGAAGGTTTTTAAACACATTAGGGCAACATTTCAAAGAGTGTCTAACAATGATTTGTAGGTCTCTGTTACAGATTGTACAAAAGACACAACAGCACCTTTAAATACAAATTTAGAGTTAGATACAGTAGAACCAGACAATAAAATAAACCGCAATATACAACTGTTTCGTCCTTCTAGGACTGAAAAATATACAATATATTTATATACATCATGTCTATGAGGAAAACTATGACGTCTTTAAAATAACCTATACACATGATGAAATATTGGCAGCACTTTTCCAGATACTGCTCGCTGTGTTTTCATTTTACGTAAAATAAGCGTTACAATTATTCATGTTTGGCTATCACGCATGCTGTTCTGTAGATTATAGGACATAAAGAGGTCCTCTGCATTAGCATGTTGTGAAGCACTTTGAAAAAGTCATTTAGTAGGCTTCCCTTGTCATCCTCGTGCCGGTCTGAGGATAGTCCTGACATCAGGATGTTATACAACCATGGTTTAATGCAGTTCAGAGACTTGTTCACAAAGATCACCCTGTCTTCTTCACCTGCCGAGTCAATCAACTTGATTTGAAAGAAAGCTTTTCTGTGTACATTACATGTTAAAAATATTGCAGTAATATTGTACTAATGTGTTGAGGTATCAAGGATGCCGACGGTAAACTACTATATATCTATTTACAGGTGACATGGATTTCTACCAAATGTAACGATGTACGGGGTCTAAAAATAGCAAATAAATCATTTGTCCCCCCAAAATAAAAAAAATAGAACGTGCTTAACAGCAAACGGATTTAAATAAGTTGCTAATATTTGTTTCCAATCCCATTCATTTGTACTGGCTATGTGTTGTGAACTCAATATTGAACGAAATGAGAATAATATTATTGTGTTTAACATAATAGCACACTTGATCTGTTAGTTAAATCTTACATTACTGTATGTATTCGTTTTGAGTGACTTACTTGCGTCATTTGGTAGTCCAGGAAGGATTTCAACATCTTTTTGTGTACACGAAATCAAAGTTAGATGCTCTTTGATGTCAGTATGGAATGGCTGCACGAGCTCTTCTTTGGTTGGAGTGTATGTCATGCACGAAGTGTTGATATACTCTTCCTAATCCAATATATTAAATGTTCGCACTTGATAAGTTATCTTAATACTTTCAAATCGCAGAGAGGCTCTCATTGGCTCATTAAGATTGTTTATATTTACAAAAGATATGACTCTGGACTCGTTGAATTGATTATGCAGTTTACAAAATATACATCACCTCGTGAACAATGACTGTTGGTTTTTGTTGAAATATGCAGAGTTTACATCACAATCATCAAAAGGAAATCCTTATTTGTTGATCAACAGTCTGGATATGTGAATTTTTGCATAATATATGATGACGTCAGTGCTCAATACACCGCCGACTTTAAACAAAAATGTCTTCCCGCCTGAATTGGTTTGCGATTAATCTTACTTAAAGAGCCAGACCAACTCCTCGATCGATATTGTTTTATATAAAAAAAATCATGATTTTCTTTTTTCTCGGGTAGCAAATGTTCTGACTAACCCTGTAATACCGCAATTTTAAAGTAAATCGCTACCTAACGTAATAAATAGTTTTAAAAAAGAATTTGAAACGACTCTGTGCTAATTCATAATTATGTTGGAAGTCCTGCCCTCTGACGCATGCGCAAAGAACTGTGAATAAATCTGCCGTCTTCCAACATGGCAGAAAGTGTGCGAGGGAAGCGGGGAAGAAAACGTGTTTTGACGGACTCTGAGGCGAAAAGAAAGAAGATGGCTGGTTCATACTCTGTATCGCTCTCTGTTTGGCTCTCTCATGTAGTATCACTCTAAAATCATATTCATAAATACTCTCATCATTGAATATTAGATAGATCAATTTCGCGATGTTCTATATGTTCGTTACGGTATCGTAGCCCCCATTTGAGGGCCTCTTTGCAATTAATCGTAGTTTTTCTCGTAATCTGCACGTTTTTGTGTCATATCTAAGCATTGAAAGATGTGATCAATACATACGTTAGATGATTTCCATACAGGATATATAGAGTATTGATTGCATTTATCGGTAAAATCTCTTTTTAAGTGATGTCACATGGACGTACTACTCACCTCTTCCTCCATCTTCGTTTTGGTTCTGACCTTGTCTGAACGTATCACGTAACTTTTTCTCATCAATATTCATATCCTGGTGTTGATTAATGAGACTAATTCCGGCACCGATATCTCCGGTACCCTTTCAATTTCAAGTTCGAAACTTTATACAAGTCTTTATTTATATATTATCTATTAGTATACAACAACATTTCCAGTCAATAAGATATGAAAAAAATATCTATAACGGAGTGGGTCTGGCTCTTTAATGCGTAATTCTGAATTGACCTAGGATTATTCAATAAGATTTGCCACACCCATTACAAAATCCGGTGTTGTAAAACGGGACTTTATTGACTATGGCGCAACGTTATCAGCGCTCAATTCGAGAGGGGTTTTCCGAAGTGGTCAAGCTGGACATTGGAAATCGACTGTGAATATCGGGATAGTATAGAAACGTAACTGGAAGTGTATAAAACTATCAATAACAAAGTTAATGTTTTACTATGATATCGCTTTAAAGAAAGATGAACAAACAAAAAAAGTGGAAAAAATATACAAATGTGGGACGCACCAATGAATTCTTACTTTCTTGCCATAAGAACTACCTAGTTCTCGTATTTTACAGGCATATTGGCGGTATGTTAAATACCAAAACTAAACAAGCATCATAGACCGGGAAAATGTTGTTCTGAGTGATATAAAAGGATTTTACATACTCTTTTCATAAAGGGTGTATATAATTTATCTTTTTAATCATTACCTCACTGATTTTTCCAGTTTGCCGAAAACTTCTCCAGATGCTGGAGAAAACGTCATAGGAATCCTCCCCAACGTGGTCGTTACATCGCCCTTGGTCGTCAGTCAGAAAGGAGATCACCACTAGGTATCCACCTAGGGGCAGATTGATGTACTTATGTAATTATTTAATAACTTTGTTTTTCTACAGTCTTTAAAAATGTGGGTGACAGACATTGCTGGAATACACAAGGTTCGCCGTAACAAGATTGCTACGTTTGAATTCATTCGAATAGTGGCACGGTTCAGAATATACAAATACATACTTGTTCTTCTGAAATTACAACAACTATAAAAATTACGAAATTTATCGAATCATAGGGCTAGTGGAACTTCCCGTCTAGAATTTTGCATACCTTTGCATCACTTAACATTACATAACGAAGCCTTAAGGGACAAAATAGCTGTATGATGCAGTTAAATGCATTATTAGGCTCTAGTCTCGCTAACTCAAAATTTGCATTTGTATTTGCATTGGCATGTTTGTACAGTTATCATGATGACAATGTTCAATTAAAATTTATTTCCTGTTAATAATGATGGGGCTAACTGATATTCTTAACCGCTAATTAGTATTCCATTTCTGAACATTATGTTTGTAAATGGGAGTGTTACTTTGAGTATGTGAGAAGGTTTGTTTGTGTCCATACATACGTTCGTGCATTTTCGTCTACCAGAAGCCCCGTTTACAAGCAGTGACTATGAAATGCTGTCAGTCTTTCTTCAAGTTGACAGAATAGATTTAACAGCCCCTCAATAGAACAATGCATAAACTCCATTCATTATGTTTTATCAGCAGACTAGAAAAACGGATCCAACGATAAACTTGACCAACAGTACAGGATTTACTGTTGGACCTAATCACAACCATCTTATGAATGACTGTATTTTACCGGTCAAAGTATTTCATTTTTTTAATGTGAAACACCATTTGATATATCTAAATATCAGCACAAAGGCACCACGGAATGAAATAAAACAATGGCATTTTTGTATCCAGGGATGCAAAATTTAAATGATAAAAGTATACACCCGCTCAAAAGTTAAGCACCACCAGATGTTCTGGACAGGGTTGAAAGGACCATAACTGAGAATCAATAGTTTCTGCACAAATACCGTTGAAAATGATAAGTCTGTATTTGTACGACTCGTAATTTAGATTATAAAGGACGACATGAATTCAATATTTGATATTTTATCAGCAGTAATTTAAAATTGAAACTTTTCATCAAATTTAGTAACCAAAATATGTTTTCATGTTAACGAAAACCAGTCAACTTTTTATCATCAAAAAAGTGAAGCAATAATTTGTGATACATCTCTCTTTGTTAACACAAATATTTGTTAGTTTCGGGTGTAACCGCCCCTTGCACGGATGCAAGTTTCAACACGTCTCCTCATACTGGTGAGGAGTCTTCTGATTTGCATTTGGGGGATGTTATGTTTGTTTGTTTTTCGTCACAGTCTTATTTATGAAGTCAGCTTGTTTTCGAGTGTTTAGGATATAATTGATATTGAATGTCTGGCTATACCTTGTCGGATCTCCACAGC